>NC_064631.1:328187707-328812707 GCF_023864275.1 Schistocerca cancellata
TCCTCACCTAAACTGGCTTCGCATCATTCCAGGTCCCAGATACTGACACCAACAATGTACTCGTACTTACAACGTCATTGTTTTTCACTAGATTTTGTAATCAGTGAAATAAGTCTCATGACTTCCGAACATGAGAGGTTTCATCTCGTTCCTCCTGCGAGATTATTTTTCCGTTCAGTAAGCTTTATCGTTTCTCACCGGCGAAATACGGCAAAATGCGGTCAGTAATCGCTCCACAAATCGTTATTAGTTCTGTTAAGATGATTTTATTTTCGTTGTTGTAGGTGAAGGAACTTTATTTAATCTTAAAACGTCTTAAGCAGGAACGTTCACAAATTTACCGAATAATGGCAGCTTATTGTTCAGGTAGAAAAACGTTTAAAAACGAAGTCTGTACAGTCTGGGTCAGGTCGATCTTTTCGTCTGACAGCACTGCATTATAGTTTGCCTAAGTCCATGAACCATGGACCTTGCCGTTGGTGGGGAGGCTTGCGTGCCTCAGCGATACAGATAGCCGTACCGTAGGTACAACCACAACGGAGGGGTATCTGTTGAGAGGCCAGACAAACGTGTGGTTCCTGAAGAGGGGCAGCAGCCTTTTCAGTAGCTGTAAGGGCAACACTCTGCATAATTGACTGATCTGGCCTTGTAACAATAACCAAAACGGCCTTGCTGTGCTGGTACTGCGAACGGCTGAAAGCAATGGCAAACTACGGCCGTAATTTTTCCCGAGGGCATGCAGCTTTACTGTATGATTAAATGATGATGACGTCCTCTTGGGTAAAATATTCCGGAGGTAAAATAGTCCCCCATTCGGATCTCCGGGCGGGGACTACTCAAGAGGATGTCGTTATCAGGAGAAAGAAAACTGGCGTTCTACGCATCGGAGCGTGGAATGTCAGATCCCTTAATAGGGCAGGTAGGTTAGAAAATTTAGAAAGGGAAATGGATAGGTTAAAGTTAGATATAGTGGGAATTAGTGAAGTTCGGTGGGAGGAGGAACAAGACTTTTGGTCAGGTGACTACAGGGTTATAAACACAAAGTCAAATAGGGGTAATGCAGGAGTGGGTTTAATAATGAATAGGAAAATAGGAATGCGGGTAAGCTACTACAAACAGCATAGTGAACGCATTATTGTGGCCAAGATAGATACGAAGCCTACACCTACTACAGTAGTACAAGTTTATATGCCAACTAGCTCTGCAGATGATGAAGAAATTGAAGAAATGTATGATGAAATAAAATAAATTATTCAGATAGTGAAGGGAGACGAAAATTTAATAGTCATGGGTGACTGGAATTCGAGTGTAGGAAAAGAGAGAGAAGGAAACGTAGTAGGTGAATATGGATTGGGGCTAAGAAATGAAAGAGGAAGCCGCCTGGTAGAATTTTGCACAGTGCACAACTTAATCATAGCTAACACTTGGTTTAAGAATCATGATAGAAGGTTGTATACATGGAAGAACCCTGGAGATACTAAAAGGTATCAGATAGATTATATAATGGTAAGACAGAGATTTAGGAACCAGGTTTTAAATTGTAAGACATTTCCAGGGGCAGATGTGGACTCTAACCACAATCTATTGGTTATGACCTGTAGATTAAAACTGAAGAAACTGCAAAAAGGTGGGAATTTAAGGAGATGGGACCTGGAAAAACTGAAAGAACCAGAGGTTGTACAGAGTTTCAGGGAGAGCATAAGGGAACTATTGACAGGAATGGGGGAAAGAAATACAGTAGAAGAAGAATGGGTAGCTTTGAGGGATGAAGTAGTGAAGGCAGCAGAGGATAAAGTAGGTAAAAAGACGAGGGCTAGTAGAAATCCTTGGGTAACAGAAAAAATATTGAATTTAATTGATGAAAGGAGAAAATATAAAAATGCAGTAAATGAAGCAGGCAAAAAGGAATACAAACGTCTCAAAAATGAGATTGACAGGAAGTGCAAAATGGCTAAGCAGGGATGGCTAGAGGGCAAATGTAAGGATGTAGAGGCTTATCTCACTAGGGGTAAGATAGATACTGCCTACAGGAAAATTAAAGACACCTTTGGAGATAAGAGAACCACTTGTATGAACATCAAGAGCTCAGATGGAAACCCAGTTCTAAGCAAAGAAGGGAAAGCAGAAAGGTGGAAGGAGTATATAGAGGGTCTATACAGGGGCGATGTTCTTGAGGACAATATTATGGAAATGGAAGAGGAGGTAGATGAAGATGAAATGGGAGATACGATACTGCGTGAAGAGTTTGACAGAGCACTGAAAGACCTGAGTCGAAACAAGGCCCCTGGATTAGACAACATTCCATTGGAACTACTGACGGCCTTGGGAGAGCCAGTCCTGACAAAACTCTACCATCTGGTGAGCAAGATGTATGAAACTGGCGAAATACCCTCAGACTTCAAGAAGAATATAATAATTCCAATCCCAAAGAAAGCAGGTGTTGACAGATGTGAAAATTACCGAACAATCAGTTTAATAAGCCACAGCTGCAAAATACTAACACGAATTCTTTACAGACGAATGGAAAAACTAGTAGAAGCCGACCTGGGGGAAGATCAGTTTGGATTCCGTAGAAATACTGGAACACGTGAGGCAATACTGACCTTACGACTTACCTTAGAAGAAAGATTAAGGAAAGGCAAACCTACGTTTCTAGCATTTGTAGACTTAGAGAAAGCTTTTGACAATGTTGACTGGAATACTCTCTTTCAAATTCTAAAGGTGGCAGGGGTAAAATACAGGGAGCGAAAGGCTATTTACAATTTGTACACAAACCAGATGGCAGTTATAAGAGTCGAGGGACATGAAAGGGAACCAGTGGTTGGGAAGGGAGTAAGACAGGGTTGTAGCCTCTCCCCGATTTTATTCAATCTGTATATTGAGCAAGCCGTAAAGGAAACAATAGAAAAATTCGGAGTAGGTATTAAAATCCATGGAGAAGAAATAAAAACTTTGAGATTCGCCGATGACATTGTAATTCTGTCAGAGACAGCAAAGGACTTGGAAGAGCAGTTGAACGGAATGGACAGTGTCTTGCAAGGAGAATATAAGATGAACATCAACAAAAGCAAAACGAGGATAATGGAATGTAGTCGAATTAAGTCGGGTGATGCTGAGAGCATTAGATTAGGAAATGAGACACTTAAAGTAGTAAAGGAGTTTTGCTATTTGGGGAGCAAAATAACTGATGATGGTCGAAGTAGAGAGGATATAAAATGTAGACTGGCAATGGCAAGGAAAGCGTTTCTGAAGAAGAGAAATTTGTTAACATTGAGTACAGATTTAAGTGTCAGGAAGTCATTTCTGAAAGTATTTGTATGGAGTGTAGCCATGTATGGAAGTGAAACATGGACGGTAAATAGTTTGGACAAGAAGAGAATAGAAGCTTTCGAAATGTGGTGTTACAAATGAATGCTGAAGATTAGATGGGTAGATCACATAACTAATGAGGAAGTATTGAATAGGATTGGGGAGAAGAGAAGTTTGTGGCACAACTTGACCAGAAGAAGGGATCGGTTGGTAGGACATGTTCTGAGGCATCAAGGGATCACCAATTTAGTATTGGAGGGCAGCGTGGAGGGTAAAAATCGTAGGGGGAGACCAAGAGATGAATACACTAAGCAGATTCAGAGGGATGTAGGTTGCAGTAGGTACTGGGAGATGAAGAAGCTTGCTCAGGATAGAGTAGCATGGAGAGCTGCATCAAACCAGTCTCAGGACTGAAGACCACAACAACAACAACAAGATATATCACACGCTGTGACCTTGTAGCTGAGTAAATCATTAGTTGAAACCGAGTTCAATATATAAGGAATGGTACTGCTAAAAATACAAAAAGATTAATAACCGAAGGGGAGAATGTTTGTTCTTGCCTGCATCCAACGAGAATTAAAAGCCATACACACAAAGTTTCACAATCCTACGAGTACTTTGAATTTTATTATTGATGTTGTCCTCCTATAATTATGATTATTTGTTCACAACCAATTAAAATCTGCAGAAGTGGCAGGATTTAGCTGAGTGGTCAGCGTGAGGGAATGTCAAGCCTAAGGGCCCGGGTTCGATTCCCGGCTGGGTCGGAGATTTTCTCTGCAAGGGACTGGGTGTTGTGTTGTCCTAATCATAATCATTTCATCCCCATCGACGCGCAAGCCGTCAAAGTGACGTCAAATCGAAAGACTTGCACCAGGCGAACGGTCTGCCCGACGGGAGGCCCTAGCCACACGGCATCATCATCATCATCATCATCATCATTGAACACAGTAACGATTGATTGCAAACCCGTCGCTTTACCTACTACACTGTCCTACCACTTGTATCAAACACTGTTACCGACTTCTATGGTGTAATATGTGAGGTAAAACAGTTGACTAAAATACGATAGCCGGACCAACATGACCTACATCACAACGTGAATATAAAATTGTCTTTTAATCTCTGAAAACGGTGTCATTTACTATTGTTACGTACTATGTTTTGCAAGCAAAATATATTTACACAATCCTCTGAACATACTCATATATTTTTTCAAAGTATGTAATCGGGAATGAATTTGACTTCTGAGAAGAAGGAAGTGCCCTCCACTTTGTATCGCACTTCGTTTTCTCCTGCCTTGTCAGAAGCTTATTCGGTAAATCTGTAACGTTGTTGCTTAAGATGTTTTAAGATTAAATTAAGTTCTTTTGCTACGATAACGAAAATAAAAGCTTCTTAACAGTACTAAATAGCGGCTTGTGAAGCGATTGCTGACCGCATTTTGCCGCGTTTCGCTGTTGAGAAGGGATAAAGCTTACTGACCAAGAACTAACCTCCCGAAGGGAACGAAATGAACCCTCTCAGATTCGGAGGTAATGAGACTTGTATTTCAGTGAATACAAAAGCAAGTGAATCGAACAATGAAGTTGGCAGTACGAGCACACTGTTGGTGTAAGTATGACGTTGTAGTATCTGGGGTTTGAAATGATGCAAATCCAATTTAGGTCAGGAATATACAGAGCTGGAAGCCTCGACACTATTAAATTCTGCAGTTCGTATGCAATGCTTACACACGAAATTACTGTTGCAATATAGTCATAGAGTGTAATAAGTCGACCGGGTATTTTCCGATGAGAAAGTGGTAACGTCTTCACTGCATCAGTGTACTGAAAGTGGCGTTACGCGGAGTTATAATTTGACGATTCAGTGTAAGGCGTCTGAGTCAAATGTTAAGTTTACAGCGTTGACATATTTTTCTACATAGTTGACGTTAGAGTAATTACGGGAATACGTGAACTTTGACCACGTAGAATGAGTTTATTGCAATGGAAAACAGCTGATCTACAAAATTTTCTTTCCTTGTACTACTTGAAATAGATGACGTCGACCAAATCGTCTTGAGAGAATGACTGTGACATTTAACGGAAGTCATTAACATCATCTGGCTTTGAAAACGGCGTTGACCACCAGTTTTAGCATTTACGAGCGTCGTTTCTAAGCGCAAGTAAATCAAGTAATGCAAGACAATTTCTGTTATGAGGTAATGTATTATCAGTTAATTTAGTTTCAGTATAATTTACGAATAATTAGAGATGTCCGATATTTACTCGAAAAGTTTTCTACTACCTAGAAATGGAAATAACTAAATAACTACATTTTACGGTCCAGTTTGCACAGAACGTAGCAAGCATTTGCTGCGAACTAAATAGTTACCTGTTTTTGGGCAACTGCTTCTAATGACCAAAAACATTAAATGCTTGCTTCAAGCACGTGTGTTCAAATGGTTCAAATGGCTCTGAGCACTATGGGACTTAACATCTATGGTCATCAGTCCCCTAGAACTTAGAACAATTTAAACCTAACTAACGTAAGGACAGCACACAACACCCAGTCATTACGAGGCAGAGAAAATCCCTGACCCCGCCGGGAATCGTACCCGGGAACCCGGGCGTGGGGTGCAGAACGAAGAAGTCAGTAGTGATAACGGCAGTAATAATAGAAGTATTTGGCAACTTCGTATTCTGCAATAGTATTTCTCTATCTAAGAAATTTCTTGAAACAGAGAAAATTTCAAAATGGATATGGAAATGGATCGATATACTTCCATTGTTTCGTTGCTTTTCCCAAGACCGCAAAGCCATCTAGGTCTCCACGAAAGGCATATAAGTGGTTTCGAATCCGGGTTCAGCCCAGAAGTATTCATTGTTACATTTCAAGCCCTAGCATATGCACATCGGGCCATAAATAATTATCATTTTTAATGTCTCTTAATGTGCTGTCAATAACAGCGATATGTGTCATTATTTTTGTCAAACATGCACACATCTCTCTACCAGTGAACAAACAACTAGTCGATGGAAATAACTACGGTAAGTGACGGATTCAATTCCCAGTCAGGCAAAAAAATGTATCCTCATTTCAAATTCAAACATCTAGCTGCTAGTGAAAACATATTAATGTCTAACATCTGATTTTACTTAGTTAATAACCTGTTTGCGCGCTGGGCTCGGGCTCCGTCACAAGACCTCACATCATGGCACTTCGATTTAAACACTTGAAAACTTTGTTACTTGAAGCCGCGCGGAAGCACCCGAGCGGTCTATGGCGCTGCAGTCATGGATGGCCTGTGCGGCTGGTCCCGGCGGAGGTTCGAGTCCTCCCTCGGGCATGGGTGTGTGCGTTTCTCCTTAGGATAATTTAGGCTAAGTAGTGTGTAAGCTTAGGGACTGATGACCTTAGCAGTTAAGTCCCACAAGATTTCACACACAATTGAACAACAATTGTTACTTGAAATTAAGCGTTTTCGTGGTTAGTTGACAGTGAGATATGGGTCTTGACAGAATGACAGGAGGAGCACAAGAGTTTTCAAGTTTATATGTACTGACTGATACTGGTGAAAATTTCGACGTTTCACGATTATTTACGCCTAGTCACCAATGACGAATGTTGCAGTGATCGAGTCTCGATCGGAATGAAGGGCTGTCCGTGTCAATTGTTAAAAACCATTCAAAAGCCAAGATCTACAACTACATCTACGTGATTACTCTGCTATTCACAGTAAAGTGGCTGGCAGAGGGTTCAATGAACTACCTTCAAGCTGTCTCTCGATCGCTCCACTCTCGAACAGCGAACGGGAGAAACGAGCACTTAAATTTTTCTGTGCGAGCCCTGATTTCTCTTATTTTATCGTGATGTTTGTTTCTCCCCATATAGGTCGGTGCCAACAGAACTTTTTCGCAATCGGAGGAGAAAGCTGGTGATTGGAAATTTCGTGAGAAGATCCGGTCGCAATGAAAAACGCCTTTGTTTTAATGATTGCCACTTCAACTCACGTATCATGTCTGTGTCACTATCTCCCCTATTTTGCGATAATACACAACGAGCTGCCCTTCTTTGTACTTTTTCGATGCCATCCGCCAGTCCCACCTGATGCAGATGCCACAAAGCACATACTCCAGAATAGGGCGGACAAGTGTGGTGTAAGCAGTCTCTTTAGTAGACCTGTTGCACCTTCTAAGTGTTCTGCCAATGAACCGCAGTCTTTGGTATGCTCTACCCACAACATTATCTATGTGATAGTTCCAATTTAGGTTATTTGTAACTGTAATCCCTAATTATTATACAGCCCTCAGATTTGTGTGAGTTATTGCGTAATAGAAACTTAGCATATTTCTTTCAGCATGCATGTGAATAACTTCACACTTTTCATTATTCAGGGTCAACTGGCACTTTTCGCACCGTACAGATATCTTATCTAAATCATTTTGCAATTTATTTTGGTCGCCTGATGATTTTACAAGACGGTAAATGACAGCATCATCTGCAAACAATCTAAGACTGCTACTCAGATTGTCTCCTATGTCGTTAATATAGATCAGGAACAATAGAGGGTCTATAACACTTCCTTGTGGAACGCCGCATATTACTTCTGTTTTACTCGATGACTTTCCGTCTATTACTACGAACTGTGACCTTTCTGACAGTAAATCACGAATTCAGTCGCAC
This sequence comes from Schistocerca cancellata, assembly GCF_023864275.1. Classification (NCBI taxonomy): domain Eukaryota; kingdom Metazoa; phylum Arthropoda; class Insecta; order Orthoptera; family Acrididae; genus Schistocerca; species Schistocerca cancellata. Next base: position 328,195,688 of record NC_064631.1, read on the forward strand.
AACTGAGGCTATATTCCATAGGAACGGAGTTTCCTTAGAAGACGCTTGTGAGGAACGGTCTCGAAAGCCTTCTGGAAATCTAAAAATATGGAATCAGCTTGATGTCCCCTGTCGATAGCACTCATTACTTCATGAGTATAAAGAGCTAGTTGTGTTTCGCAAGAACAATATTTTCTGAATCTGTGCTAACTATGTGTCAATAAATCGTTTTCTTCGAGGTACATCACAATGTTCAGATACAGTATGGTTCAAAATCGACGTTAGTGATATGGGTCTGTAATTCAGCGGATTACTCCTACTTCCCTTTTTGGGTATTGATGTGATTTGAGCAATTTTCCAATCTTAAGGTACGGATCTTTCTGTGAGCGAGCGGTTGTATATAACTGCTAAATATAGAGCTATTGTATCAGCATACTGTGAGAGGAACCTGACTGGTAACCCCCCCTCCCCCCAAAAAAATAAAAAGATAATTTATTCTAGACACCCGGTTTCGTCTTATCTGTTATCTTCAGGTCTTAACCTTTTTTTTAATAGTAAAACACGTTCGTTTTACGCTGAACCTCATTCACATAATGTTAAGTGGATAGAAGTCTGCACATTATAAACTATTGTTATCTCTAAAATAGTTAAAAACACGCTATGGCTGTGGGTACTTGGCTTCAATTCTGAGGCGAAACAAGAAATTTCGTCATGTCTTTGAAAGTTCAAATATTTGCACAAATAATTGCTGAATCATGAGTACAGAGAAATTACTGGTCATACGATGTTAATTTTGATGTTTCCAGAAAGTGCTTGTCGCTGTTAATCGCGTTGCTTTTAAGTGGTTAGTTCAACATTCAGTTTATAACAAACTAGTCGTATCAGGAACGACGTTTCAAAGGTGTGGGAAAATCTTATAAAGAGCAAAAATACTTCAAATTGTCACAGAACTTTAGAGGTCCAGATATTGTCTCAAATATTTTGTTCGCAAAAAGATTTTATTTTGCTTAAAGATTGCTAGAATGACTTATGTGGCAGAGTTAGTTAACTGAAATTCTAATGAGTGTGGTAGTGGTTGTGAAGTGTCACTTACTATAACCTAATTGAGTTTACAGGCGCTAAGGACTGTCTCATCTCCAACGACGCGTCTTCTAGTATTTGCAATGTGGTGGTGTTGATTTATATGCGGACTAATTGCCTTAAAGAACGGTGGTGTCTAGTGATATCTTGTGTTATTCATTTTGTATAGTCAGACTACTCTACTTCTATGTTATGTGAGCTGCATGCATATCATGCCAAACGCTATTCAGGTCGTTCGGATACTTTTGGGTATGACAGCACTTGTGTGTTATGTATTAAACTGGGGACCTAGAAACGAAAGAGAGGCTTCGTCCCGTCGTAGCCCTCAGTGGTTCACAAGCCTACAACTGGTCACAGCAGTCCACCCACCCCGCCGCCGCCCCACATCGAACCCATTAGTTATTGAGCGGTTCGGCTCCCAGTGGACTCCCCACCCCCCACCCCCTTCCCCGGGGAGCGTCTCATACCAGACGAGTGTAGCCCCAGATGTTTGCGTTGTAGAGTAATTGTGGTGTACGCGTACGTGGAGACTGTGTTTCAAAAATGGTTCAAATGGCTCTGAGCACTATGGGACTTAACTTCTGTGGTCATCAGTCCCGTAGAACTTAGAAGTACTTAAACCTAACTAACCTAAGGACAACACACACATCCATGTCCGAGGCAGAATCGAACCTGCGACCGTAGTGGTCACGCGGTTCCAGACTGAAGCGCCTAGAACCGCTCTCCCACAGCGGCCGGCCAGACAGTGTTTGCGCAGCTATTTCCGACACAGTGTAACTGAGGCGGACTAAGGGGAACCAGCCCGCATTCACCGAGGCAGATGGAAAACCGCCTTAAGAACCATCCACAGGCGGGCTGGCACACCGGACCTCGACACTAATCCGCCGGGTGGATTCGTGCCGGGGACCGGCACTCCTTTCCACTCGGGAAGCAGCACGTTAAGCCGCGCGGCTAGCGGGGCGGTCTATGATTGCAGATTACATTTATCGATATCCGTCCTATTTGGTTAATTCCTTAGTGATGCATCGTTCTTTTGGTCTTAGAGTGTACATGGAAGGAATTGTTTACAGGTGAATGGGAAAACCGTAGGAACATCAGTTAGGCTTCCGGAGAAATTAGGAACACACGAGACAATAGTGACTTCCTTTGTAATTAGGGAGGAAAAGGGAGGAAGGTCGGCGCTGAACCTCGCGTCATTCACGAGGCCGTTATTGACAAAAGAAAGTACAGAATTCCAGGCTCCTTCGGTACTGCGGCCAGTCAGGATGGAGTAGTTGGATTATTGAAGAAACCATCAGTTAAGGGAAATCACAGAAAATTAATCAGTATAACTAGACAGAGATTAAACCACTCCCTCAACTGAATACTGGTCCAGTTTCTTAACAACTCCGCCAACTTGCTGTGCACTGCAGATGAAATTGTCTTTTTGTTACTGACGGGCATCACTCTGCTGCAAGATCTACGTCATAGACGCGGTCCTGAGGTTACAAGCTCCACTCGGTGTTGCCAATTACATCTCTGAGTAGGTGACACAGATGAATATGAATGTATGGTTCAAATGGCTCTGAGCACTATGGGACTTAACATATGAGGTTATCAGTCCCCTAGAACTAAGAACTACTTAATCCTAACCAACCTACGGACATCACATACATCCATGCCCGAGGCAGGATTCGAAGCTGCAACCGTAGCGGTCGCGCGGTTCCAGACTGAAGCGCCTAGAACCGCTCGGTCACAGCGGCCGTCTGTGAATGTGAACGTGTCAGTGATATGCCTATATTCTGTCCTTCTGTTTAGTTATTACCTGTATACAAATTTGTATTAGACACTGCAAATAAGTATAATATTCGCGGAAACTATTGCAGACCTTATTATCGTGTGAAATTTCGTCAGCCAGTCCCACTTCTTTGCTTCAAGCGTCGCGTACATTCTTCATTTAAGGTAAATTTCATAACAAATACAGATACCATCAAGCGTACTAACAACAGTGAGTTCATGGATGAAAATTTCATAGTTTTACTGTACACTACGTTATTAATTACTTCAGCCATTCGCTTAACACCTTTGCAACTTACATTCACTGTCTATTAAGTCGCTTAGACTATGAGATGGTCATCAGGGAATTACGTGCAGGTTTTGTTCTTAAACATCACACCTTTGCTCTGAAACACAATTTCAGCAACTTTTCGATTGGCGCTGCATATTATAATAAGAATAATTTAACGAATTTGAACAGGTATTTGCACAAATAGATCATTCTCTTGAAACGTCCATGGTAACAATTGCTCTATGCCTTGAACGTGAATGTCACCGTGCTTGAACACAGATAAGAATAGTAAATACCGACTGCTGTTTTTTTATCTTCACAAATACTCCTCACGTTGTGACAATTGGTATATCTTCGTTTACGATCTGTTCGACATCTTCTGTTCCGGCCATATTTAAAATTAATATCAGTATCACGGCAAACAAATTGCATGTAAATAAATTTTAGTCATAAATTGTGTGTGAAGAAATAGATTAGCTAAATATTTACAGAGATAGCGAGTCTTGATTTGTGCTACGTAGTTAAGAATGTCAGTAGTTGGAAACTGTTCTACTTTCTGTGGTGTGCTGCAGGATGGGGAACTGTCGACTTTCTGATTCAGTCTCTGCTCTTTCAGCCAGATTTAATTTGCAGTAGCAAATCGTTCACTAGAAAGGACATAATTTGTTACGCCCTGTTGAACTATTACACTCCTTCAACAGGTCGTTTCCGGTTTCCAGTTTAGTAGCAGGCAGGTTTTGTCCTACACGCCTAGCGACCCACATCAGTCGGACATCTTTGTTCTGCCCACGGAGATATTTCCCGCGTTGAGTAAGAATACTTGCGCCAAGCTTTCCTAGAGGTGGGAAGTTAATACTTGTACTACATTACTCATTATGATTGTTACTAATGTGTCGGCAACCGCTTTTCATTGTGTGACAAAGTTTCTGTCAGCTTGATAATAGCTCCTTTAAGTGCCAGCATAAGTTTATGTCGGACTATGAAGGAAACGTTTCCATCATAACTATCGCACTAACAACACTAACACGACAGAACTCTCAAACATTATTACCGCATGAAATATATGTGTTTTTTCTTGTTTGCTCCTTTTTCTCTAATGTCTGCGTTCTCCGTGTAGCTAGCGTTGTTATATAATTCAGTTGCCCGAATATAGCCTTGAAAACTATATGGTAAAATATATATACACTTTAGAGAAACTTAACATGGGTATTTCAAGATAACGTATGAAAGAGCAGAGGTGTATATTTAGCATTTTATTCACACACCAAAAAACAAAAACAAAAATCTTACACCTTACTGTAAAAACTAGACATCCCAAGAACTGTTCAAAATGATGACCCCCAAACTCAATGCAGAAATTACAATGTCACGTAAACTTTTTCTTGTCTCTCTCAAACATACCTGTTGTCTATAATATAATAATAGAGGCAGTTAGGACCCTAGCAACAAATAACTCATCAGTTTCTTCAGGCGTTTCACGCAGCAACGCCTTTATGTAATCCCACAGGAAAAAATCCATGTAGCAGAAATTCCGCGATCGCCATAACACAGTACCTCCCCTGTTAAACCCATGCTGAAGGTATTAATTGTATTGGTGCCCACTGACATATCGATGTAAGATGGCGAATCATAGTGATCAATTCACGTCTGAGGGACAACAGAAAGCACAGTACGGCAGCATATCTCAAATGAACATCGGTTAATATTTGGACAGAACGGTAAGACTCTGTGGAACGACGAGCATTTCTGAAGATGTCCAGCACAACTCTAGATGAATGTTAGGAACAAGAAAAAAGGTCCCGCCGGAGGTTCGAGTCCTCCCTCGGACGTGGATGTGTGTACTTGCCCTTAGGATAGTTTAGGTTAAATAGTGTGTAAGCTTAGGGACTGATGACCTTAGCAGTTAAGTAAAAAAAATAGCTCTGAGCACTATGGGACTTAACATCTATGGTCATCAGTCCCCTAGAACTTAGAACTACTTAAACCTAACTAACCTAAGGTCAGCACGCAACACCCAGCCATCACGAGGCAGAGAAAATCCCTGACCCCGACGGGAATCGAACCCGGGAACCCGGGCGTGGGAAGCGAGAACGCTACCGCACGACCACGAGATGCCGGCGCAGTTAAGTCCCATAAGATTTCACACACATAAAAAAACGGACTAAAATCATACAATCACGAACATTCACCAGTTGCTAAGACATCTGATGGTTCAAATGGCTCTGAGCACTATGGGACTTAACAGCTATGGTCATCAGTCCCCTAGAACTTAGAACTACGTAAACCTAACTAACCTAAGGACAGCACACAACACCCAGCCATCACGAGGCAGAGAAAATCCCTGACCCCGCCGGGAATCGAACCCGGGAACCCGGGCGTGGGAAGCGAGAACGCTACCGCACGACCACGAGATGCGGGCAAAAGACATCTGATTTTGAAATCCTTCATTGTCTGAACAAATACGACTCTGTTAGCTGATCCTGTACGATTTCAGTCCACTAGCTGTTAGAAAATTGTTGCCACTGATGTGAAACGAATATGACATATCAGCTTCATAACTCCTCAGGTGTCTGTTGTGTCGCTGAAAACACTATCACGGTTGAATGAGGCCTTATCCGCGATTAATAAAAACTACTGGATGTGCAGCACGGAAATACTACGATAGATAACCGAATGGGAGAACAGGATCTTTGGTTCAAAATACTTTGGTCCCATTCCTTGTATAAGCTGTTTATTATTGGAGTGTATTGCTTCTCCAAAACTCTGTGTACTATATTCTTCAGGGTATGTATTTCACTGGGAAGTTAAGGGGTGATCACCGATCATTCGTCTCCTACACGATCCAACGCCGTCTCCCCAAATTTTGCTGCTCCAGCAAGTCTCTGTAGAGAATTTCTCGTGCTTGTATCCACGATGATAAATTTCTTCCATTTAGGATAACACCAGCTTTCTGTACAACGCGTTCTGCTGCTCCATTCAGCGTACGCCTTCGTGTTTCTATAAGGAGTAATGTACCATCATCCACGACCACTCGTGAACTATAAACAATCGTAAATTCCTCCATGGACATACTAGAGGCGCTTAAGTATTCTTCGAGGTAGCATCGCCAACGTCGACGTAGAATAACGTTGTTTCTGTGAAGCCTAAGCAGTTTACAATGACAGGCCGCACAAGCGTCTCTTATGCCGCGACTTCGTCTCTTCGGACATATTCATTTTCAGTCGTTTGTTCCTTATCTCACGATACCTAACCTAGAATCCTCTAAATTCTCTATCATTTCAATCTTAAGAGTTTTAGCACCCTCTATTTTTGGTTTGTTTATTTACTTTCTAAGAGATAAATTTTCGGTATCTCCTTTTTTTCTTTTCTTTTCTTTTCCATATTGACCTCAGTAATTATTAAAACATTTTCCCTCAATCTGAATTATTGTTTGCATGTATTTGTTACGTATTCTCAGTCTAAGGAGTCACTATGATCCTAAATGCGATAAATTCTGCATTTCATTTATAACTGGCCACTGGAATATCATCTTTATTGTGTAACGTCCTATTTAACTGGTGCTTGTCCCAGTGCAGTGCACAGTGGACTGTTCGTAATTCTTTAGTCTGGTCCCTTCAACCCCCACAAACTAACCAACCAACCATAATTCTTTGTATTTGCGCATCCGTTTGGATTCGACCGTTATTACAGTTCAAAATCATTACACTATTTTGTATCGCTCTACATTCACGTTACAGCTGGCTGACACCAGTGTTGCAGGAAGGTCACTTCCAACTCCCGATTCGCGTGTGCGGGAACCTGTGGGTTGGGATCTCCAGTACCACAGTGAGCGCTGAGTCAGGATGCTTTCTTAACAGAACATTATTACTTGTTGCCTTTCATACAACACTCCGATGTCAGCGGCCCACGAGCCGGACGAGGTTACTAAACAGCGTGTGACGTATAATGATACAGCGGAATGCTACGGTGGCACAACGGCAGCTACTGGCGACGATGCCCTTGCTGGTACATGTCAGCTGTCAGCTCTACAGCCCAGCGAAGCTTCGTGGCTGGGCTAGCATATACCACCTACAGTCCTGAGGCAGCTGACGTTAACGTCTAGTCGCCTCAAGGTGACCAGGAACCCTCGGAGACTGAAGTTTCATTCGACGGTTCCCACGGGATATCCTCCCATTGGTGTATCAAGCTCGAAGACAGTAATCTTCAGGGATAGCTGACGACTTGTAGATCATCAGATTCGCCTTACTGGTGGCACTCGATGAGGCTTTAGTAGCTCAGCGACATATTCGAGTGATAACTGATGTGGAGATTACACCACTTTAGACATTGTCTGTTAATTCCTAGACACAGTGTTTGGCGACCGGTAAACACAGAATGTTCCGAAACCTTTCTCGGTCGTTTGAGTTGTTATGTGTGTATTGGGAGATAAGGTTGGTGGGTAGCTCTCCAACTATGACATAGGCCAAATAGGAAAATTCCTGAGGATAAAATTTCGTACCATGACTCAGGGCTGGTACATTGTGATGTTTCTGAATATTCAGGAGCAACTCTTCTGCACTAATGTGCCCATCTTCTGCTCATAACAGATTGTCGAGGGAACTAAGTAATTTTGAATTACGGGTGCCATTCAGGTAGGTTTGGTTCTTTGCTGGCAGGATTTCAAAAGAACTGTCGGGTAGATATTGCATGGGACACATTAGATTATCAGCAGTAGTCCCCGTTATTGGCACTGGAAGCCAAAATGTCCCATTTAGCAGTATCCTGCTGTTCTATAATTTCAGTCGCTGTGCATATCTTGATCGTCTTGCTCAAAGTATGTCGTGATAGCTACGACTGGGTCGCACAATGAGTATACCCAGCGAAGCCCTACTTTCTGAAAATATACATAGTTTGTATGGATGACCTGTCGGCGTTCATTTTCGTCTGTTCTCAACAGAAATACGTCCATTTCAAATGTCCCCTCAGTATTTTGGGTATCCTTGGAGAAGGAGACTGTAACCTGTTCCTTCTGCTACTGGCCCAGCTTTTCTGCTGTCATCAACAAAATGGTTCAAATGCCTCTAAGCACTATGGTACTTAACATCTGAGGTCATCAGTCCCCTAGACGTAGAACTACTTAAAAACGTAAGGGCATCACACACATCCATGCCAAAGGCAGGATTCGAACCTGCGACTGCAGCAGCAGTGCGGTTCCGGACTGAAGCGTCTAGAACCGCTCGGCCACAGCGGCCGGTTGTCAACAAATGAGTCTTCTTGCACAGCAATAAAGATAGATTATCCCTTAAGTCCCCCATTTCATCGAATTCTGGTATACTACATAGCTTTCGCTTTTGCCGTTAGTACCTCCTACTCCAAACATCCTCCTTTCTTTTCTTCGTCGGTCCATTTCTTGATCTTAGTGCTTACGATAGGATATGCACAGACTATGTGGGAGCAGCATGCTCACTTGTCATGCCACAATTTCTTTCTTACCCTCTCTCCCCGTTTATAGGGCTGACACCAGCAATTGTCGTAAAGTATCTGGTGCGTCCTGAACCATACAGGTTTTCTCTTTGATGTGCAAGGGCTCGTTAACATCACCCATTACCCTGCAGAATGTATAGGCAACTTGGCAATCTGTTGTCCAATTCACTCCTGCCGCTTTAGGGCCTTCATTTTCGTCTTTTGCGCTTGACATCGTACTGTATGTAAAGTTTTCACAAAATTTCGCACTGATGCGTCATTTCCCCCACTCTGGGTTTCACTACCTTAAGTGGTGATGGCACACTATCTTGTAAGGTGACAGTCACATTTTAAATATACACTGCAGCTGAATAAGATAACAGCGTATTCAAATCATTATGATGACTGTTGATGTAGTGACTCAACATATTCCCTAATGTTTTGTGAATCCTTCCCATTCTGCTGTTGTCTTACAGGTGTAACGAATTTTTAAAAATCGACTGATTTGCTTTATCAGTTTGGACATGGACTTAGCTCCTTGGTCTGCAATTACCATCTAAATGGCTCTGAACACTATTGGACTTAACATCTGAGGTCATCAGTCCCCTAGAACTTCGAACTACTTAAACCTAACTAACCTAAGGACATCACACACATCCATGCCCGAGGCAGGATTCGAACCTGCGACCGTAGCAGTCGCGCGGTTCCGGACTACAGCGCCTAGAACCGCATGTGCAAGGGCTCGTTAACATCACCCATTACCCTACAGAATGTATAGGCAACTTGGCAATCTGTTGTCCAATTCACTCCTGCCGCTTTAGGGCCTTCATTTTCGTCTTTTGCGCTTGACATCGTACTGTATGTAAAGTTTTCACAAAATTTCGCACTGATGCGAATCACCCTCTCTGGAAAACCATATTTTAACAACCAATTACAACAATATCTCGTAACATGGTGTCAGACATTGATTGGAATAGCCATCGTTTCTAAGAAGCACAAAGATTGACCTATTTTCATTAACATATTATGCCCCTAGCAGCATTTGCCCAAACTGATCTATTTCATTAACATGTTATGTCTCTGGCAGCATTGGTCCAGAAGCACCAAAGACGTCTAAGCCAATCATACGGAACAGTTTGAAGGCCTCTGGTAATCTCTGCCGTGGAAAACGTTCCCGACTTACTCCAGTCCATTATGTGTATGGTACACAGTTTGCCGCACTAAGAGTTTCTGAAGGCATACAATCCACATGGCGCAGTCACAATGGCTGTCTTGACAGTCCCTAACACAAAGAAAGAGAGCCGAAGAAAATTAATTCAGTAATTTCACTTGTATATTCAGGTTGCCTGCTTCCGATATCATTGATAGTAATCTCAGGCCAAACATATCATTAATTAAAACTTCATAAAACCAAAACAACCAATTTATGTAATTATATCAGTTTTCCCAGCCAACGGATACCATTGATGAGTTGGCTGCATGGAAGATCATTGTTTGGAGAGAGGTGAATAAAATCTTATGTTTATCATTTAATTAAGGATGACTAACTTCTGTTGAGTTCCATTTAAAATTTGAGATGAAGCTACTTCTTGGCAAAGACACACTACTCCTCTCTCGTTTGGGGAACTGGGGCCCAAACATGTGCCCCAACTTGATGGCCACATGACTACAGTGCCCCGTTGGACCGAGGCTGTGGCAACGGTTTGCTTCCACCACCTGTTAGGTTGGTTATGCGAGCATATTTGCTAACCGTGGATGCACACTAAGGTGTACTGTCTGAGATTACAAACAAAACGGCGAATTTTTTCTCAAGTCACATTCAGTGCTAACTCTGGTCGCCTTCACTTCATAGATAGTAGCAGAGCAGAACGTGCCGTCATTTTGATATACAAGCGTTGTCTTCCATCACCTTTGGTCTACATTAATCACAATAGGAAGCATACCGCAACCACGTGCATACACACCATTTGCACCCTGATTATTTGGCATCACCACTGCACTGATCATTACATGTTAAGATTTGCCGTTCGATGCCTGGGACATTTCTCATCTTCGTCATTCATTTCAACTGAACATTTCTTATTTTCTCTATGGACTGGACATACTCTAGTTCTACTTTTCACTATGTTTCAAAGTGCGTACATTTAATTACTTGCTGTAAAGCAAATTGGCGACTGGCCAAATCACACAGAATTGTGAGTGCTCGCTATAAAACGCTGTGCCAAGACTACCTCACATTTATTTCTTTTTCTGTAATATTTCCAAAGCTAATTTTATTGCTTGACTGTCATTGATGTATAGCTTCCCATTGACCCTTTTCTGTAACTAAATTATCAATTAGGCGATGAAAAGTCGGTAAAGAGAAGAAGCTTAATGTCCTTCAATGTCCAGCCACCTAAGGGTAAAAAAGATTATAACTTGCTGTTTGATAGGGACACTATGGTAGACAGTATATTTCTCCATTCGAACTGCAGATCAAGTTACACACTTCGCGACCCTGTAGGACCCTGTGACAAGATTCGACTAGGTTTTATGCGCGCCAAATCCTCCACGTAGTCCTGATCACATGTTTTTCACTGCAATTATCTCAGTTCTTGATGATGGCCGCACTTGCACGAGCAAGTAGTAGAGACGGCTTGCCACCCCTTTCCCACTGGCTACAAGCTGTATGTGGTGATAGTGTAGGTGGTGAGTGATGTACTGCACTGTCGGAAAAAATCTGTAACACAAGCAGGGATGGATTTACCTATAGGACGGCATGTTTTGCTCTGTACTCATTTTAACCTTTTACGTTTTAAAATAACTGCACTTACAAACGACAAAAGTTTTTAATATCGTTAAACAACTTGCCAGTTTAAATAAGCCTTAAGAACTAAATTCGACAATACAAGTTTGGATATGTACATAGTTTACTTGGTGACTGAATAGAAATTTAACGTTGGGTTTCTATCTGGTGTCATCTTCATGATTGTTCAAAATATTTTGAAGTAAGCTGTCAGGAAGGCAATCTACAATACAATATTTGAAATGTTATTATTCCGAGAATGTTGTCGGCTTCTACGTAACACTACCAAATTTTCCCCATGAAAATACCGGGACCCATGAGAAGCTGTGATAAACTAATCAGCAGTTTATTAAATACTCTAACATGTGTGGGCCTCAGTACGTAAAATCCTACTCTACTTAAATTTCTTGTAGAAATTACAGGGTAGCATCAAGTCAACTCCCCATTACTGCAATTAATGTGAACCTCTGTGGTCTTCAATATCTGAACTTTGATTTAATGACACCCGTTTAACAAAACATGTTGATATTGGGAATGTTTTAGATTTTTAAACACATGTTTATACGAAAAGAACATAAGCAGAATATCTAAAAATTTGTGATATACACTTCACAACCGTTTCAAAATTTTATTTATTCATTTACTTAGTTACTTTTTTTGACGAAAAAAGAAAAAGAAACCAACTTTCGTTTGTCTCATTTATTCCGCTGCAGTCTGCACAATATCAAAGTTCTCACTTTGTACAATCGAATAGTATGTGACATTGCAAATCTTATATTAATGTTCTTAACTAAGCTTTTTTCTTCGAGGAAAGGTAATTTTTTATTTTATGTTGGAACGAAAGGTGCATTTGCGTGTCGACATAACAGCAGTGTTCACACAAATGACAACACACCACATCAAGTGCCAACAACTACTTAAACTTTGTAGTCTTTCTTTTCTGCCCACAGAAACCGCTAAAATGTTATAAGAACGAGTGGGATAAGGGTCGACCAAGTACACCTCCCTGCATGAGATTGCAAAAATTATTTGCTTTTTAAATTAGAAAGACGATGTAAAGAATATTCAGAACATATTTGCGTCCCAGCTAAAATTCCGGCGACGCGGGAAACAGAAGCCAAAAAAAGGGACTCTCCCGTTTTCTTTACGAGAAGTATTCCAGCCGGCAGGTGTGCTTCTGCTGTTCACTGACAACAGAGAAACAGGCGACAATGAAATTAAATTATTCTGGATTGTCGTTCGTACATAGCACAGTTACTTCGAGTAATCCGAGCAGGTCAGTTCATCGCTCCGTGTTTAAAGGAAAAATCTTTGTACTCGTGTGCCGTGTTTAAAGTAAATAGCTTTGTGCTCATGTGAGGTGTAGTACGATTGGAACTAGATACAGTCGTTCTTTCTTTCTTTGGTTCAAATGGTTCAAATGGCTCTGAGCACTATGGGACTCAACTGCCGAGGTCATTAGTCCCCTAGAACTTAGAACTAGTTAAACCTAACTAACCTAAGGACAGCACAAACATCCATGCCCGAGGCAGGATTCGAACCTGCGACCGTAGCGGTCTTGCGGTTCCAGACTGCAGCGCCTTTAACCGCACGGCCACTTCGGCCGGCTTTCTTTCTTTCCTTTTACAAATTATTTCTTTTGTTTTGATTGTTGGTTGACAATTTTGTAAGTTCATTAACATGAATAACAGTGAAAAAAGCAAACGAGCAAAATTAAGTGAGGCGGCATTTCGGAAATTATCGAAGGAAAGGCGAGAACAGGAAACCAATGTTCTAAAAATGGCAGAGTAGATAAATTTTTCGCTGGTTGGTTGGTGCTGGTGGTTAGTGTTTAACGTCCCGTCGACAACGAGGTCATTGGAGACGGAGCGCAAGCTCGGGTTAGGGAAGGATTGGGAAGGAAATCGGCCGTGCCCTTTCAAAGGAACCATCCCGGCATTTGCCTGAAACGATTTAGAGAAATCACGGAGAACCTAAATCAGGATGGCTGGAGACGGGATTGAACCGTCGTCCTCCCGAATGCGAGTCCAGTGTGCTAACCACTGCGCCACCTCGTTCGGTAAATTTTTCGCAAAAAATGTTGCTGGTTCTACTTCAAGTTCAAGTAGTACAGATGATATTTCTGGCACTGAAGCTGTTGTAAAACAAGTAAATACATCCGAAACGAAAGTTAAAAATAAAGTAAAGCAAATTGTTCCTGATTTCGAGTTTCACGTAAAACTAAGATTCGAGTCAGACATTACAAAAAGAAATAGCCTCGTTAGTGATGATCCTGCAGAATGGTGTGTCACTGAATCAACAGTCGACATTCTCTTACAACGTGGCATTGATCAAAATTATAACGGTTATTTTTCTAATTCAAGAAGATCAATAGGCGATAAAACCAGATATTTGAACAAAAATGTATTTTACCGTATTCTTTTAAATGGTGAATCAACTTTCCGTGATTTTCTAGTATACTTCTGTAGCACCAGTGCTGTTTTTTGTGCACCATCTAAATTAATTTTTGTCTGACACATTTGTTTATTTGTTTGCTTGTATATGGTGATTAGGGAGCGATTCTGTTTCCCTCATGGGTAGCTCCACTCCCAATCAAAACGCTTGGAGGGGCTTGTTGAAACAGACTGAAGGCATACAACGCATATGACTTGGCCACAGTGACTGTCAGACCAGTTCTATCGCAGAGAAAGAAAGCTAAATGAAATCAGTTTAGTAATTTGAATCGTAGATTCAGGCTGCCTGAGGTCTTTTGCAGTATTCTCAGCATGGATGGATCTTCGATTAAAAACTCATAAAATAAAATCAGCCAATTTATATAATTACATCACTTTTTCCTGGCCAGCGAATGCCACTGATCATTTGTCAGAATGAAAGATCATCGATTGGAGGGGGTGAAAAAATTTCTACGGTTACTATTTAGTCTAAAAAGCACACAAAATAGCGAAATTTTGTAAAGTATGGGGGCCGTTAAATTTAAAATTTGAGGTGAAACCTCGCAGTAGAAGAGTTCCGCTAATTGATCCCTCAAACAGAGAACTAGTGTCCAAACAGGTGTTCCGACTTGAGAGCCAACAGATTGTGCCACCCCGCAAGGTTGAAGCTGCGGCAATGTTTACACCACCAACCTCTGTCAGGTTGGTTATGTTCGAAACTATTTGCTACCTGCAGATGCACACTACGGTGCAGTGTCTGAGTTTACAAATTACGCATCAAGTCACTCTCCAGGCACATTCAAGTGCTGCTTCTGTATGCTTTGCAGATAGTAGCAGAGCAGAAGTTACTGCCATTTTGTTACACAAGGCATTGTTCTCTGTCTCTCTGGTAGCAGCGCAGTACTAAGACCGCACAGTTTGGTCAGCATTATTTATGATCGGAAGCTTATAGGAATCACATTAATTCCTGCAGTGCGATCACACCGTTCGCACGGTGATTATCCAACATTGAAACTCCACTGGTCGTGGTAAGCTTGGTCGTTCAGCACTTTCCTCTCTATTCGTAAAATTGAGCTTTTTGGCAGCATTGCTTATCTTCGTGAATCACGTCAAGCGAACATTCATAACTCTTTTTAGGGGCTGGATGTATTCTGCTTTCCCCCTGTCACTTTTCTTAAATTGAACTATCCATGAGGCAACGAAACACCTGAAACAAGGAGAAAGCCTGATGCCTGCACGTTCCAGAAACAGAAGATTAACAGGTGTGCCTGTTTCAGTACTTCATTTCACAATATAGCTGATACACAATGTAAGATCCAAGTTTTGTTTGTTTACATAACAGTTTGATGTGCACAATGAAATGTGGTTGTGTGGCAAATAGCTTCCTAACTGCATCAGCTGCTTGCTCCTTTTGCCACTCCGTAGAGATAGAACCTATTTGTTGCCTCATACTGACTTTCTGATTTAAGCATCGGCATTTCTGTGTGATATGCTGGGTTGATAAATAACCTCAAATCAAATTCACTAAATTTAGTGCCGAGCGTGCTAACTGACTTGATGGATCTTTTAGTCCTAACAACCATCTCAAAACTGCACGATCCATTATGACCTTGAAATTTCTTCTGTACACATTACATCGAAAACATTTTATGCCATCTATGATTGTCAGCATCTGTTTCTCCACTGCAGAACAATTCGTTCCTACTGTGTTCGACTATCGTGAAAGGAAAGCATAGGTGACTGAATGTTCTGCCCCATCCATTTCCTTGCTTAATAACAGGCGAGTGTATGATTTCTCACCTCACATGGTAGGTCGTATTCCTTGTCATAATTTGGGAAAACTAACATTGGTCCAGTTGTTAACAATTATTTCAACTGACCGAAGGCATGTCCGCACTCCTTTGACAAGTGAAACTTCGCTGTTTTCTTCTGCTGATGAGTGAGTGGTCACATTATTTCCATAACTCTTGGTGCAGACTTCAAATAATAATACTACAGGCAAAACAAAGACCGCAAATCTTTCTCTGGTAGTCCCTGTACAGATTTTATTATCCTGGGGTCTGTCCAGAATCACTACTAACCAATTATGTTCCTTAAATACTATACTTCTTCTAGTATGAGCTCACACTTTTCTGAACTAAGTCTTAGATGCCTGACGCACAACCACTGAAACATTTTAGTCAGTCATAATGTGTGCTGTTCCATGTTCTACTCAAAGACAGTTATTACTTGTAAATACAGTACACATTTCTAGCTTTTTGTTCCCAGAATAATCAGTCTGAGATGTACTGAAGTATGACTAGTGTGTTTTTATAACCAAATGGTGTTTACTGATACCGACAACGTATAACATCTCTGCAGAGCCATAGTAGAAACAAGACATAGACGCTGCTTTACTGATCACTCTGAGGTAGGGGGAAGAAGCCAGCCTAAGGAGATAATAGGAATAAAATCACATTGCCGCGTAATTTTTTATTTACATCAGTTACAGTTAACTGCAAATACCACCATTGGCACAATGAACGTACCATTTGCACTGTGTCTTACAAAATGTACTCGAACTGACGGCCATCAACCTCAATGAAAGCGTGACATCGACGAACAAGATTCTGACGCAACCTGACAAATATCCCTTGTGTGTTTCAAATCATGTCACAGGCAGCTACGATTCTGGACACCAATTCCATCTCCGTTTCCACTGGGGTCTCATACCCAAGTGACTTTAGATATCCCCATGGGAAATAATCAAAGGGATTCAGGTCAGGTGACCTCGCAGGACATGGAATAGGACCTGCCCTTACCGTTAAGTGACCTGGAAATACAGCACTGAGATGGTTGTGAACACCCACACTGAAGTGCGGCGGTGTATCGTCATGTTGGATCCACATTCTCTACCGAACAGACAAGGTTACGTTCTCCAACAACTCAGGCAGAACTATTTAACGAACCTCAAGTAAAGGTGGTCATTCAGACTTCCAAGTAATCAGGGTCGTCATCATCTGCATCTACATGGATATACCGAAAATCACATTTAGGCGCCTTGCAGAGGGTTCATTTAACCACCTTCACAATAATTCTCTGTTATTCCAATCTTGTACAGCGCGCGGAAAATACGAACACCTTTATCTGTCCGTGCGAGCTCTGATTTCCTTTATTTTATTATGATGATCGTTTCTCCCTATGTAGGTCGGCGTCAGCAAAATATTTTCGCATTCGGAGGAGTAGATTGGTGATTGAAATTTCACGAGAAGATTCCGCCGCAACGAGAAACACCTTTGTTTTAATAACGTCGCTCCCCAGCGACACTATCTCCCCTATTTCGAGAAAACACGAAGCGTGCTGCCCTTCTTTGAACTTTCTCGATGTACTTCGTCAGTTCTATCTGGTAAAGATCCCAAACAGAGCAGTAGTATTCTCAAAGAGGGCGGACAAGCGTATTGTGGGCAGTCTCCTTAGTGGGTCCGTTATATTTTCTAAGTGTCCTGTGAATAAAACGCAGCCTTTGACTAGCCTTCCTCACAACATTTTCTGTGTGTTCCTTACAATTTACGTTGTTCGTAAGTGTAATTCCTACATATTTAGTTTAATTTACGGCCTTTAGATTTGACTGATTTATAGTGTAATCGAAGTTTAACGGTTTCCTTTCAGCACTCATGTGGATGGCCTCACACTTTCCGCTATTTAGGGTCAATTGCCAATTTTTGCACCATACAGGTACCTTTTCTAAATAGTTTTGTAATTTGTTTTGATCTTCTGATGATTTTACTAGTCGATCAACGACAGTATCATCTGCAAATAACCGAAGACGGCTGCTCAGATTGTCTCCTAAATCCACACGGGGAATGCTAGAAATCACTTCTGTTTTACTTTATTTATTTATTTACACGTCAAGTTCCATAGGACCAAATTTAGGAGCAAATCTCCAAGGTCATGGAACGTGTCAGTACATGAAATTACAACGTAAAAGTAATAACAGGTAAAAATAAAATGTTTATGAACCCAAAAAAGTAAAGCCATAAGTTTAAGTAAAAGCTATCAAAAATATAAAATAAGAATCAGCTTAATTTTTCAAGGAACTCCTCAACAACTGTATTTGATCCTAAATACAGTATAGTTCAAAATCATTCCTCTATTTCTGTTGCTGCATACTTCATGTAACCTTAGATTCTCATATTATGCTGTTTCTAGCGCGAAACTCAGGAATTTCATTTTTATGACAAAGTCGACAGTGAGTGTTTAAAATGTATTTTTTAAATCGTATCCCTATCTTCAATGACGCGCAACATAAAAGTCAAATCCTAAAATATACGCTGAGGTGACAGGTCATGATATACTTCCTCGTCGTAGCAGACTTCCTATTGCCTGACACAGTACAGAAAATCGATATGGCATGGACTCAAAAGGTCGTTAGAAGCCCACTGCAGAAATATTGAGCCATGCTAGCTCCATAGCTGTCTATAATTGAGTAAGTGTTCCTGATACTGGATTTTGTGCATCAACTGACCGCTCCATTATATCCTATAAATCTTCTATAGGATCCATTGATTGTCGAGAGATATGGGATTGTCGAGATATGGGTATCCACAGGCATTCACTTGAATGGTCCATAATGTTCTTTTTGTCATGAACAACTGTCGATCAGTGACATGGTGCATAGTCATCCATAAAAATTCTATCGTTATTTGGAAAAATGAGGCCCATCAATGGTTGCAAAAGCCCTCCAAGTAACCGAATAAATGATCGGTTCACTTGGACCAGAGGACCCAGCCCACCCTACGTAAACACAGCCCATAGCATTATAGACACCACCAGCTAGAACAGTACCTTGTTGTCACCTTGAGTCCTTGACTGTGTGGGGTATGTACCGCACTCGAACCCTAGCGTCCATTTTTACCAACTGCAGTCGGGACTCATCTGACCAGGCCACGGTTTTCCAGTCTTTTAGGATCCAATTGATGTGGTCACCAGCCCAGAAGAGGCACTGCAAGCGAAGTCGTGCTGTAAGCAAAGGCACTCACGTTGGCTGTCTGCTGCCATAGCCCATTAACGCCAAATTTCACCGCACTGTCCTAATGCATACGTTTGTCGTACTTCTCACATTGATTTCTGCGGATGTTTCACGCAGTGTTGCTTCTCTTTTAGCACTGACTACACTATGCAAACGCCGCTGCTCTCGGTCGTTATGTGAAGGATGTGAGCCAATGCGTTGCACTCGGTGAAAGGTAATACCTGAAATTTCGTATTCGCGGTACACTCTTGACACTGTAGATCTCGGAATATTGTATTAGCTAACGATTTAAGAATTGGAATGTCCTCTGCATCTAGCTCTAGCAACCATTCCGCATTCTAAGTCTGTTAATTCCCGTCTCACAGCCATAATCATCTCGGAAATATTTCCACTTGAATCACCTGAGTAAAAATGGCAGTTCCGCCAATGCACTGCTCTTTTATACATTGTGTACATGATACTACCCCAATCTGTACATGTGTATATTCGTATTCCGTGACTTTAACCACTTCAGTGTATGTTTCTCCATTTACAGGTAATATGAATGGTGCAACGATTTCGTACAATATCTTGATAGTGGACACTTGCATTGTAAGTAGGCTGTTTATGTTTTCTTTATGTAAGTAGGCTGTTTATGTTTTCTTATTGGCAACGTTACGTAGCGCTCTGTATGAAAATCACTGGCTGTACTGTGTGCAGTCTGTGGCTAGTTTGCATTGTTGTCTGCCATTGTAGTGTTGGGCAGCGGCAGCTGGATGTGAACAGCGCGTAGCGTAGCGCAGTTGGAGGTGAGCCGCCAGCAGTGGTGGATGTGGGGAGAGAGATGGCGGAGTTTTGTAATTTGTCATGAACTGCTATATATATTATGACTATTAAGGTAAATACATTGTTTGTTCTCTATTAATATCTTTCATTTGCTAACTATCCCTATCAGTAGTTAGTGCCTTCCGTAGTTTGAATCTTTTATTTAGCTGGCAGTAGTGGCGCTCGCTGTATTGCAGTAGTTCGAGTAATGAAGATTTTTGTGAGGTAAGTGATTTCTGAAAGGTATAGTTTAATGTTACTCAGGGCCATTCTTTTGCAGGGATCTATGATAGTCAGATTGCGTTGCGCTAAAAATATTGTGTGTCAGTTTAAGCACAGTCTTGTATAATTGTTCAAAGGGGACGTTTCATATGGCGACCCTTAGCCGAGGATACCTCACTGGAATCTTCTGATTTTTTCTTGTAGTTTGTGTAATTAGTGTAGATTTAGTTTATTGCTAGTGCGTAATTGTATTGAGAATCTCCTTTGTAGTTGCAGTCTTTCATTGTTGTACAGTAAAACAGTTGTGGCATGCATGTAGATTTGCACCACGTATTTCGCAGCTGCGCTTGCAATTAACTAGATATTATTTTCAGTGCTATTCCAATGTATTCCCCTATTTTTGCTCTTCAAATTGTGTTTTTCTGTGTTGTTGTGTGAAATATTGTGACAATAATGGCGTGTGAAAAACGTAATACTAGGCTCCAAAGTAAACTGAGAAACGACAGTGAAGACGAAAGTAGCCACCAAGTTAGCGCCACCATGTAATGAATTAACTAATGTTCAACATAGTAATTTGGTAACTGTGCATAGGGAAATGGAGCGGGCGGCAAACAATGGCGTAGGCAGTGAAACAATTAGTGAACAGGGAAGCATTATCGATCAATCGCTTGGCAACAGCTCGCCTCAGGAATCCGAAATGATAGGACACAATTTTGCAAATACTGGAGATTCAGGTTTTGCGTCCTCATCGTTTTCTCAAATAAGTCAAGACACATTTTCTGCTTGTCAAAATGTGAATGTTGCCGGTGCAAACGCACTGACGAAAAGCGTAGAGGAACAGATTCCAGACACTAATGCATTGTTATTACAGCTAATGCAACAAATGGAACAAAATCAGAGACAAACACAGCAAAAGCTTCAAAAGTTAGACACAATGGAACAAAATCAGAGACAAACACAGCAAAAACTTCAAAAGTTAGACACAATGGAACAAAATCTTCAAAAGTTAGACACCACACTTGAACAAACACGTGAAGATTTAACCACTGAGTTACATAACATCGAATCGAAATGTCAAAAGGTCTGTAATGACGTAAAAACACAAATTTGTGAGCATTTCCAACCTATTTTTTTGCGTCATGAAAATGCATTACAGAATCACGAAGCAGCCATAAAAGAACTGCAAACTATTGTTCATGAAAATCATGAGACCTTGCAAGCTAAAATTGACTCAGTTGCATCTACCGATTCGGTTACGCAACTTGCAAAAACTCAGGAAAACTTAAAGGACACAGTAGATAACCTGAAAATTGGTTCAGAAAGACACATGGAGGAAATAAGTACACTATCGGAGAAAGTAGCCGAACTTTCGGATCAGGTCACTAACTTTTCTACAAAGGTACATGATGATCTGAATGACACAAAACCCGTAGCCTTCACTGACACAGAAGAGTATGAACAAATAAGAAAATTCAAACAAAATCAAAATCAAATCAATACACAGTACAAAAGAGAAATCCGGGAAGTACAAGATCATTTGACGCAGGTAATACAAGAATTACATATTTCAGAGGACACTCGCGTTCCAACATGGGAAGAGGACCTTAGGAATACGGAAAAGCCACAAAATAATAACACAGGGCATTTCGGTAATTATGAAAGAAATTGGCAAGGTACACCGAATTTTGAGATGGAACCACCGACACGACGTAACAATGACCGATATGCTACTCGCCGACACGATGATTTTGACTATAAGCTGTTCATTACTACATGTAAATTCA
The DNA here is from genome assembly GCF_023864275.1 of Schistocerca cancellata. Taxonomy (NCBI): domain Eukaryota; kingdom Metazoa; phylum Arthropoda; class Insecta; order Orthoptera; family Acrididae; genus Schistocerca; species Schistocerca cancellata. The sequence goes on from NC_064631.1 coordinate 328,217,271, forward strand.
AAATGTTTCAGAATCCTGGCAACGACATTCATCCACAAGCATGGCTTCATACATTTTCTCATTGTTTTCCTCCCAACTGGTCATTGGAGCACAGATTAGAATTTATGTGTGGCTACTTAGAGAATGAACCAGCTGTAAGAATGCGATCGGTCATTCATGATTGCCACAGTGAAGGAGAATTTTACCATGCGTTCCTCTCAGCATATTGGTCACAAGCTACACAAGACCGGGTACTGAATTTTCCAGTCTTGTCAAATATTTTGAAGACATGTTGCACAAGAATCAGTACCTGTCAAACCCATACAGCCCCTCAGAACTCATCCGCATTTGCTTAATCAAATTACCTGAACATTTACGGCATATTATTTTAGCAGGACGTTGCAAAGACGACATTGAAGCTTTTCAGGGACTGTTACAAGAACTAGAAATTGAGACTGACAATCGCGTAACGCGAAAACCGGAACACAACAACTACAGGTCACATCCGTCGCAATTCCGCGATGAAAGAAATAATAACTAGACATGACAAGGCTATTCTCACAACACAAATCGTGACCAAAATAGACACCACCCGTATGACAACTGTTGGCAGAGTAGTAATAATTACAGGGAAAGATCACCTCTCCGCAGTAATGACTATCACAGAGACAATCAGAGAAACAGACAATATGGGAACCAAAACAATTATTATCAAGGGAGACAGAATAACTTTAGACGCAACGGTCCAGCACGCAGTTATGACTCAGGGAGAAATTCTCCACCATGTGACCGACAAGAAAGAAACTACAGGAACTACCGACATGACGACAGACGATATGATCGTTACGAAAGACCTGAACTGCATCAGAACTGGCGGGATTTAAACAGAGCAGCGCACTCTCGTCACGGTGAATTTGTAGAAGTTAGGTCTCCAAATCCCAATAACGACGCGCGCCAACAAAGGAGCAGACAATGACACGCATTGCAGGCTGCCCCGTGCGCCGGCTGGCTCAGAGAAAAATAACATAGACGCTAACCTTGAGAAAAATTTTAGCACTCCTCACCGACGTATACCACATGATAATTGCGTTAAAGTTGAAACTCTGCGTACTAGGAAGAGTAAAGGCTTACACCACATTTCACATGTAAAACCGTTTATTGAAAGATAATCTGCTTTTTAACTTTGTCCTTGCCATAAAACGTTTGACTTCACGTTACTAGTATGCTTTAGAAACTGTTACCATGCAACAATGTTTAAAGTTAAATATCCAGTCAAGAACCAAGAGAACTTATTCAAACAGAAATTACGAATGCATTGTTATTGTGAACAGACGGCACAGTGTTATTGTGTGTGTGCATTCTTGCTTGTTAGTTGCACGATTACGTAACGACTATAAGGCTCACATACTTAGAACATTTACCAGTACTGCTAATGAGATTTTAATGCAACATTTTGGTGTACTTGAAAATACATTCTGAATTAAAGTACTTTCTGGGAGATACCAGATGACGCAGTGGTTAGTTAATGTGACAGCTGCATGATTATATCACGACGTTACTAATGTGTGACACAATTTACATAGTTGCTTTTGCGGTGTATCTGTTTTATATCTGCACAGTTTTTCTGAATTATTCTGGAAAGTGAAACATGTTTTAGTAGTAACTTTTGTGGTATAGCTACAATGAGACAGCCTCTTTCGTAGGACAACAATACGTTACAGCAAAGTACTTTCTTCATCACGGCAATAAGCGTAATAAGTAAGATATCTATACGCAAAGCATTTCACTTTTGTTTATCATGAGGTAAGTACATTGACTTCTGCAGAACTTAGCTTTTGGAGGACGATAACTACGACACTTCCACAGAGATTATCTTACAGCAAGACGCACATTTAGCGCTACAGGACACGTATTTGTACTTAAAACATTTATTTTTAAAGATTTTTGAATTACAAAGTAAGTTTTCCGTGATACATTTCATTCCATTGCTGTAATTTGTAACACCTGAGGGTATAATTACAATAATCCTCAGGGGGGTACACACTTACTTTGTGTACCATGTGTTTGGCAAGCACAAGGAGCCCTAGCTAATATGGTATTTGCTTATACAACTTTACACATCGGTACCATATTTCTCTAACACATAAATTACACAGCTATCTGATCATTTAACTGAGAGAGACAAACTTTTTTACTACATCAGTGCCAGATGTTTACGTAATTACACCGTTGTATGACTTCACACTTACGAAATTGTATTTTGTCTGTGCTTTGTGAACTGTTCATATTTTTTTGGTACCATTGTGATACTATGAGAGCTTTGAATGATGTGTTTGGTATGGGATCATGGTTTTAAAGTACGTTTGAGGTAGATGACATTATTAAAATGAGCAGAGAATTTTCTTTAGGTTTTGAAATTATTGCAGAAAGCTACGACGTTTTTGAGATTTGACTGAGGTGTTATGATGTTATTGTTACGACGAAGATGTGTATTATGCTACTGAGGTATGTTTATGATTAATAAGCTGATTCTATATGAGTTATTTGAGTATGCTACGTATCTGTTATGATGAAATATTGAAGAAGTGTCGACGAATAAAGTAAGGAGTAATGAATAGTGGTTAGGGACTCTGACTTGTGAAAAAGGATGTTGGAAACCAAGAATCGTACTTTAAGAGTTATGAAATGCATGTAAATGCATGAATGTATCACTGTAGCGGAAACGGCTGTCGTAAATATTTCCGTAAGAAAGTTAAGTGACCACCTGCACGTAATGCGTCATAATGCGTTGTGGGCACCCAGCTGTGCAACAGACGCCCGGAAAAAAAGCCTTGTCAGACGCACAGGTAGAAAAAAAGAAAGGGGAGGCCATTGTCCTCGCTATTGACATTTCCTTGTTGAAAGCATACTGTGGAGCTCGTAATTTATGATATTTACTGAAATGCCTAATGAAATGACGAGAAATATTTTTATGTCTATACACCTGATTATGACTACTGTCTCTCTAGTTGAGAGATTTTTCTACTAACTTATGAAATGCCTCATGACTACTGAATGATGTTCTTATGCTTTACTTTGTACATAGTTGCTTATTTCATTTGATATCTGGTTTCCAGCTGTGTTGCAGCATTAGATTTATAAAATAAACTTAGATGCATTTGCTAATGTGAACACTTTCTGTCAACAGATCTATTAAATAATTATTTTATGATCCACATTCTTCGAAAAAGGAGCTCTTGGAATGGAAAGAACAATAAGAAGGGACTGATAAGAATAACTGCATATATAATTTTCTTTTCAAGTACTTGGTAATTTTTTTTAGAATTAGTTTTTGTGGTGCACCACTTTAATTACATAGACATTAAGATGTGAATAGACATTTCCCTTTTCTGCATTGTTGTTTTTACTGTAATATTTTTTCTGATTGAGCTTTGTCATGCATAGATATAAGTTTTATATTTTTTATATTTGCTGCTGCTGTTTGCCAGGCATGGTGCTACTGAATTTTAAATTGTTTTACTCTTCTAAGCTAGTTTTACTACTGTTTTATTTTTCTTGTTTGCTGCACAGTCCCTTATATTAGTTGTAGTACTGCAATTGCTTTGCCTATTTAAAATTCTTGTCCTTGATGTTTGTGTTAATTGTTTTATGCTGCTGCATTGCCTCGTCCCTTAGTTTAGCATCTGAGCTCAGTAGATTTAAGTTAGCTTAAGAGGGGGTAGACTATAAGAGAATGAGTTGCGATGAATTGGGAGAAATGCATTGAGAAGTTATACGAAAAAAGTACAGAAAGCAGGTATAGGTAGGATTTTCTTGGAAATAAATGGTGAGGTAAGATAATGGAAAATAAATAATGAGGTAAGACATATGTGAAATAAATACAGAAAGCATGCTTGGATAGGATTTTTTTGGTGGAAGCAAATTTTGAAATAAGACGAAAGATCTATGGAATGAAGTTTTGGGGTGGACTGCAGTACCAAATGTTACACTGAACTGAATCCTGTCCTTTCCTTTTGTGTTATCCCACTATGTGTTTGTGTACCCTTGTGTATTTGTTTTCTTCCTGTCTCTGTGTAGTTTCATAGAATTTTTTCTTCTTCTTATACTAAGCTATATTCACTATGATGAGGAATACTGTTATCCTAAAATATAATTGGCATTAATAATATGTTATTTACCTTGTAAATATGCTTAGACATTATTTATTCTGTTTTGTTTTAATGCTCATGTGTGAAGTTGATGTTTCAATCATTATTCTGATCTTTTATGTATTTACTTATGTTATAATTCCTGTAACACTGATGTATATGTCTATTTCTATTCTTTTGTAAAGCCTGTTTTACTACAAATGTTATCTGTATTGTTATGTTGTTTAATGATGTATTTTGTACCTTTGTAATTGTATTCTTATGTTATAAAATTGTAATTGACACCAGTTCATCATATTATTTACTTGTAAGTTCCATTGCACTGCACACGTTTCTGTTGGTCATAGTATATGGACAATATGTGAGAAGTAGGGACTGTTAGTGTTTGCACGTGTGTTAATAATTCAGCAAGGGACTGGATAACAGCATTGCTGGTTCTAAGGACAATTCCAAAAAGTTTCTGAGTGCACAAGTGGTGGTTTATGGACTTGCTATATTCTCCGCAAGACTCTTCGATGGTGATTGTGCACCTGCACAGTCTCAGCAGATGGCTGCTGACCGTCTCTACAAGGACTACAGTGGGTCTACACCTTTGATGGCCCACCAATACCATTATGTCTACAAGGACTGCAGTGGGTCTGCACCTCTGGTGGCCCACCAATACCGTAATCTCTACCAGGACTACAGTGGGTCTACTCTGTGATGACCTAACTACCAATATTCTTCAAAACGTCGAATGACTCTGCTGTGGGTTTGCTCTGTTGTGGCCCATTACCTGTCAACATGTCAAGAGTCAGCACTGTCTTTCCTTTGGAAGGGCAACACTACTTCTTCAAGACTGCATGGAAATCCACTACTTCTGTGTGCATTGTCTTTTACTGCTCAGACTTTGAGAAAAGGAACGGCAGTTAAACTGTGATGAATGATCAGGACTGTCTTTATGGACTGTGAGAAAATTTTAGCTTTTGACCAACATTGTATCAATAAGTGTGTGCATTTGATTTCTTTGTTATTGTAATTATGAAAAATTTTATCAGATCATTATTGGCCACTGGCCAAAACAATTTGTAAAATTTTTTGTGGGGAGCGTGGGGGCTATGTAAGTAGGCTGTTTATGTTTTCTTTATGTAAGTAGGCTGTTTATGTTTTCTTATTGGCAACGTTACGTAGCGCTCTGTATGAAAATCACTGGCTGTACTGTGTGCAGTCTGTGGCTAGTTTGCATTGTTGTCTGCCATTGTAGTGTTGGGCAGCGGCAGCTGGATGTGAACAGCGCGTAGCGTTGCGCAGTTGGAGGTGAGCCGCCAGCAGTGGTGGATGTGGGGAGAGAGATGGCGGAGTTTTGTAATTTGTCATGAACTGCTATATATATTATGACTATTAAGGTAAATACATTGTTTGTTCTCTATTAATATCTTTCATTTGCTAACTATCCCTATCAGTAGTTAGTGCCTTCCGTAGTTTGAATCTTTTATTTAGCTGGCAGTAATGGCGCTCGCTGTATTGCAGTAGTTCGAGTAATGAAGATTTTTGTGAGGTAAGTGATTTCTGAAAGGTATAGTTTAATGTTACTCAGGGCCATTCTTTTGCAGGGATCTTTGATAGTCAGATTGCATTGCGCTAAAAATATTGTGTGTCAGTTTAAGAACAGTCTTGTATAATTGTTCAAAGGGGACGTTTCAGCATGGTTAAAGATAAAAACAATGGTATGATATCACACTGAGAGGACCACATGATGCTGACTGAACGAAAAAATGGTTCAAATGGCTCTGAGCACTATGGGACTTAACATATGAGGTCATCAGTCCCCTAGACTTAGAACTACATAAACCTAACTAACCTAAGGACATCAAACACATCCATGCCCGAGGCAGGATTCGAACCTGCGACCGTAGCGGTCGCTCGGCTCCACACTGTAGCGCGTAGAACCGCACGGCCACTCTGGCCGGCGCTGACTGAACGTCTTGTCGTTCTCTGTGTCATTTGGATGTGACGCGGAGGTGCATGGAGTTAGCATACCACCATCCTGGCCATTGTCAATTTGCCAGAACTTAGAGAAAGTACTTTTCATTCATGTATCTCCGCAAGTGGTCTCACGACGTCGAGTGCACCCCATTCTAGACCGAGAAAAATCCTTGTGAGGTCTATATATTGAACCCACTTCATCCTCAAGGCAGTCAAACATCAGGACGAAGACGGACACGTTTTTATAAATACTACCGAAACTTTCTGAAATAGTAGTCAAAATCAAATGAAACTATTTCGTTCCAGAGACCTTTTCAAGTATCAGATATCCATGATGCATTTATGGAAACTGAAGTGGTGCATGAAAATTTGCGCCAAACAGTTTGAGTTTAGGGGGACGAAGTTAGCTGAGGCCTGAATGGGAATTTGGATTGAGGAGAGAGGTGTGGTAGGGTAGGCTGCGCAGATTTGCAAAGCCACTGCGCGAGGGTGGTCTAGCGGTTAGCGCATCTGCCTAGTGATCTGCCAATGAATTCGCCAGTATGGTAGCTCAGCGTGTTCGGTCAGAGGGTTACGTGCCCTCTGTAATAAAAAAAAAACTGAGTTAATCGATGAATAACGAACGTAAACGGTTGTCTTACGACGTCCGCCCCGAGCAGATGCAACGAACGAAAGCGAACAAAATGAGATTAAAAAAAAAAAGTGCGCAGGAAACACAGCGTCGAATCCCGACCTAGGTACAAATTTTCATTCATCGCTTCAGTCTTGTAAGTACAACGTAGTCAAAATGTTTAAAGTCTCATGTCCAACACAAGACGCTTAATCCAGAATTAATCTTTCATTCTGCCAAGAAGTTTTCGTTGATTTGCAGCTTCCTGGCACATTAAAGCTGTATGACGGATTAGAACTCGAACTCGGAACCTTGATTGCCCGCGAAAGGCACGGCTCTGCGTTCGAGACCCTACGCGAAATATAGTTTTAATCTGCCATGGCATGTTATATACACTATCGTGAAAAGCGTAATGAACAAAAGCACCTTAGCAGCAAAATTAAGTAATGGTGGTAAAGTTACTTGGGTGTGGAACTCTTAACACCAGCTACTGATGCTTCGGAATGTCAATTGAAATAAAAAAAATAGTGTAAAGTTAGAGCAGGGTGACCGTGTCGGGAATGGAGCAATGGTGTTCTAGGGCTACATAGAAATACTGAAGACAATTGAGGTTTCTTTGCAATCCAAATCATAGTCAAACGTATGTGTTCTTTTCGAACACAAATACGAGATAGTCACCCTTTCGTGTCATAAACTAATGACTGTTAACCACGATACAGGTAGAAATGAAATATTAATCGTCTCACACCACTCTGTTTGTACACATCCATTGTCTGATCAACTGTATCTGGACACCTGTTAGTGGACATTAATATGCAGTGTGTCTACCCTTCATCCATATGATAGCTCGAACTCTGCTGGGGACACGTTCACTGAGGTGTCTGAATGTCTGTGAAGGAATGGCAGCCCATTCTTCCTCAAGAGCCGAAACCAGAGAAGGTAGTGCCGCTGGACGCTGGGGATCTGCAGGAAAGTCGACGTTTCAGCTCATCCCAAAGGTGGTCCATTGGGTTATGGTTGAGACTATGGGGAGGCCAGTCCATCTCTGAACTGTTGTCGTCCACAAACCATTGCCTCACATATACCGATTTATGATAGTGTTCATTGTCGAGCTGATACAAACAATCATCGTAGTATCCGAAGTTTTCATCTACTGAAAGCAGTACACATTGCTGTAAAATGTGTTCATACTCTACTACAGTTAGAGTTTTCTTAAGGTCATTAAGAGGACTACACACTAACCACAAAAAATTATCCCCATAACGTAACAGTACCTCCTCGGTACTTCACTGTTCGCACAGCACATGGTGGCAGTTGGGGTTCTCCAGTCATTTAGCATATCCAAGCTCTTCCATGGAATTTTCACGTGTGTAGCATGATTAATCCCTCCAAGTCACTCGTTTCCAGTCATCCACTGTACAATGGCGTCGCTCTTTGCACCACTTCAAGCGTCGCTTAGCACTGTCTAAGGAAATGTGTGGCTTATGGTAAGGTACCCGAGGTTTGTACCCCATTCTTTTTCGTACTCTGAGTACAGTCATTGTGTTATCTGGACTGCTGGTAGCAGTTTGGAACTCAAGAGTGTTTCCTGCTGCTGATTTCATACGACTTTTTACAACCACAATCGGCAATATTCGACGGCCGCTATCTGTCAGTACATGAGTTCTGCTTAATCTTGATTTCACTATGGTTGTTCCTTTGCGTTGATACTTCACAATCAGGTCACCAATAATCGGCTTGGGCAGCTTTATAAGGGTTGAAATGTCCCTGATAGATATGTTACTCAGTTGACATTCAGTGACTAGTCATTGTTCGAAGTCGCTGAGCTGTTATGATATTCCCTTTCTGCTATTATAACCCCCCCCCCCCCCCCCCCCCCCCCGCCGCCTCTTTTCACTCTGGCGGGACCGTCTCTAGTGTTTTCAGTGCTCAATTTTACACTAGGGGTGTTCAGATACTGTTGATCACTTAGCGTATATCCAAAAATACAATTCAGAACTCACTGTAATCCAAATTGACCAGCGTGGTAGGCGCGAAAGCTGCCGCAGTAATCACTCATACAACGAGCACTAAACAATGTTTTTCGAGTCATCCGTCTTCTGACTGTTTCATGCGATCCGTCACGAATTCCTCTCCTGTGCCATCCTTTTCATCTCAGAGTAGTACTTGCAACCTACGTCTTCAATTATTTGCTGGCTTTATCCTATTTCCTATCTTTCTCTACAGTTTCCACTAGTAACATGGAAGTTATTCCCTGATGTCTTAAGAGATGTCCTGTCATTCTGTCCTTTCTTCTTGTCAGTTTTTTCCATATGCTCCTTTCCTCACCCACGACCGAGCGAGGTGGCGCAGTGGTTAGACACTGGACTCGCATTCGGGAGGACGACGGTTCAATCCCGTGTCCGGCCATCCTGATTTAGGTTTTCCGTGATTTCCCTAAATCGCTCCAGGCAAATGCCGGGATGGTTACTTTGAAAGGGCACGGCCGACTTCCTTCCCCATTCTTCTCTAATCCGATGAGACCGATGACCTCGCCGTCTGGTCTCCTTCCCCAAATAACCCAACCCTTTCCTCACCCATTCTACGGATAATCTCCTCATTCTTTACCTTATCAGTCCACATAATTCTGTAGCACCACTTCTCAAATCCTTCTATTCCCTTCTGTTCCGGTTTTCCCACAGTCCATATCTCACTGCAGTGCTCTGCTCCACACGTACATTCTTACTTCTCTTGGCCAGGAATGTTTTTTTTGCCAGTGCTAGTCTCCTTTTCATGTCCTCCTTGCTCCGTCCGTCCAGGCCTATTTTGCTTCTTAGGTAGCAGAATTCCTTAACTTCATCTACTCAGTGATCACAGATCGTAATGTTCAGTTTCCCGCTGTTCTCATTTCTGCTACTTCTCACTGCTTTCGTCTTTCCTCGATTTAATCTCAGTCCATATTCTGTACTCATTAGACTGTTGATTCCATTCAGCAGATCCTGTAACTCTTCTTCACTTTCACTGAGGACAGCTTCCGCCCACGGTGGCTCAGTGGCCAGCGCGACGGAATGCAAACCTAAGGACCCGGGTTCGATTCCCTCCTGGGTCGGAGATTTTCTCCGCTCAGGGACTGGCTGTTATGTTGTCCTAGTCATCATCATTTCATCCCCATCGACGCGCAAGTCGCCGAAGTGGGGTCAGATCGAAAGACTTGCACCCGGCGAACGGTCTATCCGACGGGAGGCCCTAGTCACACGAGATTTATTTACTGAGGACAGCAACGTCATTAGCGAATGATTGATATCCTTTCACCTTGAATTTTAATTTCTCTTTAATTTCGACATTCCTTCTTCGATGTAAAGAATGAACAGTAGGGGCGACAGGCAGCATCTCTGTATTATACAATTTTTAATTTGTGCACTTCATTCCTGGTCCTCCACCCTGATTGTTCGCTCGCGGTTCTTGTACATACTCGGTTCTTATACATACTCAGTTATCTGTACCTTACCACTCCTTTCCTCAATATTTCGAACGTCTTGCACCATTTTACATTGCCTAACTCTTTTTCTAGCCAACAAATCCGATGGAAGTATCTTCATTTTTCTTTATTTTTCCTTCCATTAGCAACAGCAGCGTTAGAACTGCATCTCTGGTGCCTTTACTTTCCTTACAGCCAAACGATCGTCCACTAACAGAGCCTCAATTTTCTTTTTCATTCTTCTGTATGTTATTCTTGTCAGAAACTTGGATGTATGAGCTGTTAAGCTGATTGAACAATAATTCTCCCATTTCCCGGCTTTTGCAATTTTGGGAATTGTGCGGATGACGTTTTTCCAGAAATCTGATGGTATGTTGCCAGTCTCATACATTCTACCCACCAATGTGAATAGTCGTTTTGTTCCCTTACCCCATTGATTTTAGAAATTCTGGTGGAATGTTATCAAGCCCTTCTGCCTTATTCGATCTAAAGTCTTCCAAAGCCCTTTTAAATTCTGATTCTAATACTGGATCCCCTATATCTTCCCTAACGACTCCTGTTTGTTCTTCTGTCACGTCATCAGATAAGTCTTCCGCTTCATAGAGGCCTCAGTGTACTCTTTCCACCTACTCACTCTCTCCTCCGCCTCTAACAACGGAATTGCCATTGCACTCTTAATGTTACCCACTTTGCTTTTAATTTTATCGATTGTTTTTTTGACTTTTCTGTATGCTAAATTAGTCCTTTCGCCAATCATTTCTTTTTCGATTTCTTCACAGTCTTCATGTAGCCATTTCGCCTCAGCTTTCGTTTTATTACTACTCATAATAAAAACAGACTTTCTCCCTAATCATTATATTCACGGCTGTTGCTGAGATTGTACCGGTAGCGAAAACAACGCGCTCTGCCGTTACCTTTCCACTACAACAAATGGTTCAAATGGTACCGAGCACTATGGGACTTAACATCTGAGGTCATCAGTCCCCTAGAACTTAGAACTACTTAAACCTAACTAACCTAAGGACATCACACACACCCACGCCCGAGGCAGGATTCGAACCTGCGACCGTAGCTGTGGCGCGGTTCCAGACTGTAGCGCCTAGAACCGCTGGGCCACGCCGGCCGGCCGACCACAACAACTGAAGTCAAAACTGACGTCGCTGACTGAGCAGTGTCAATATTTCGACGTCAATAGTCGATGCCTGCAAGTACTCGTGAACTGTGTGAATAAACGCTGAGTAAGTGCTCTTGGGTCCCTTTGAAACTATAGATAGTTCAGAGTCCTTAACTGAAGATTGTGATGGGGTCCGATACTTGTTTGTCACAAAAGGGTTTCAAAACTAAATCCTGCATCCTCTGGAATGTCGTTAGTAAATACACCACCAGTGCATTCATTTCACAGTGTCAACTAATTCTGAATGTCGAAGCAACTGCGAGAGCGTGTTCTTTGCAACTGGCGGCTGTCCAGCTCTCAGTATTTGACGAGATTTTTGTGTCTGGGCATCATGCTAACTAACACTCATTGTCTACCTTTCCCCATGGCTACCGTCCTACTGCATTGCTTACCGCTGATCGAGTCGGCCTGCCCTCGCAATTTTTGGCGCTGCGAAACGGGACCGGAACCTGTGGCTCGTGGGAAGGGCCTGCCACAACAACGCACGGGCGACACCGAAGAAAAAAGCGACTGGCGCGCCTAAATTTCACTTGCTGAACCTATCATTACGCCAAAAAAGACTTCAGCGGCAGCCCACCATATAAGATACGGCTGCTGATGTTGTACGTTGTCGATGACACATAACCAGCTGAGTCTGTCGTTATACACCTCGTCCGTCAAGCTGTTGCATCAGATAACTGTTCCTCTGACAAGCTTTTAAAGTTTTCATAAGACCTTGACTCCGCTATTTCGTCATATTTTTCGTACAAGATATAGATCTTGCTCTTCAGTGCTCTGCCCAAAGAACAGTGCTTTGACAGCTTCTCCTCTTGCCATCATTATTTTTCTTTCGCGATGTGAAAAACCTGTTTTAATATTTAATGTCAAATGGTACCTTCTCAGTCCTCTGACTTTAGATGTATTAATGTGTATTTTCCAACAGAGAGAGGAAAATTTCTTGGCCTTGCTTTCGAACACTGTTTTTAGGCAAAATATGATATTATTTTTTGCAAAAGTCAGGTTTTTACGTCAGTGAATTATGTCCATCTTTTTGCCAGCGAGTGGATTCTATCTCCGAACTGCGGTAATAGAAGGACTGTAGAATCCTCATCGACATCAACATTAACCGCTTCATTGGACACACACAATTTGCCAGACGCAAATTTCTTCAGATGTGGGAATAGATGGAAGCCATTGGGTTGAAAAAAAAAAAAAAGGGGGAGCAGGGGGATAAATGTTCTTGCAGTTTATACTTAATACCACTTAGGTTAGCTGGTACCAAACAGTGTTAGTGGGTAGGAGCATTGGTCTGCTGTAGCATGAAATTATTATTCAGAGCACGGTTTTCCCCGCGTAATTTTTCGCCAGATGTGTAGTGGCGAAGCTAATACATCGCTACTACTAAGGTTATAATATCGATTGCTGCGGAATTCTTCAGCATATTCTAAGTTTGAATATAGTAAGAGAGAGAGAAATCTTGTGCCGACAAATTTAGAAAGCATCGCGCTTGTTTGTCATTTTGTCGCACGCTATCCTGCAAACCATGGATGAAGGGTAGCTGGCAGTGTTCATATTTCTTGGGTTAAAGAAAGCTTTTGAATCAGTGCCTCACTGTAGGCTCTTGAGAAAACACGTTCTCAATTATGTTACTAACTTGAAGATCTTTCAAGGAAAAGAACTGATTATATTATCACGAACAGCGAGTGATCATCACAGACAGTCGTCACGAATGCCGCAAAAATGTGTGGTAGGATCGCTCTTGTTCTTTAAAAGTATGAATAATCTTAAGTAAGGGGTGAGAAGCCATCTGCGATTATCTTCTGATGACGCAGTAATGCGGAAAGTATCCTTGTTCAGTGACTACAGGACGATGTAGGATAACTTTGAAAGAATTTCTGTTCGATGTGATGATTGGCAGGTAGCTCTAAATATGGGAATGGAGTAAATGTATATGAGTAGGAAAAAGAATCCTGTAATGTTCCAGTACGGTATCAGTGGTGTGCTGTTTGCCACATATATATCGAATAAATGTTATACTTAAAGCTGCAACGCGATATGAAATTAACTAGCAGGTAACGTCGGTGTTTGGGATGGCATATAATCGAATTCGGTTTGTCAGTAGAATTACAAGTAAGTGTAACTAGTGTATAAGGGAGACCGTAATCAGAAACTTTACACGAGCCGTTCTTGAGTACTGCTCTAGTGTTGGCGATCCCCATGTTGTCGGATCCAAGGAAGGCATCAAAGGATTTCGGAGGCATCCTTTTAGATATCTTGCCGGTAGGTTTGATCTACACGTCAATATATGAAAATGGTCTGTGAACTCAAATGTGAATCCATGGAGAGAAGAAGTTCTTTTCGCGAAACACTATTGAGAAAGTCTGGAGGGCCGTCATTTCCGACGGACTACAGAGCGAACCTATTTCCGCCAACACACATCTCATGTGAGGATCGCAAAGGAAAGATAAGAGAAATCAGGGCTCGTACGGATGAATATAGACAGTAGTATTTACCTCGATCCATTTGCTATTGGGAGAGGAGAGAAAATGACTAGCAGTGGTTCAGGGTGGCCTCGTCAATGCACCGTACAGCAGCTACCAGAGTACGTATGTAAATGAAAGCTTCATCCCGACCTTACAGCTTGACGCATTTCCTTATGACCTTCAGCTCTTATTGTTCCCTTTTGGTTCTTGCTGATATTGTGCACTAACGAAAATGCAAACAGTTAGATCTTTAACGAACTATCCCAAACTGACAGTCCACAATTTGGTGTATGATACTGTTCTTGAGCATATTTTCATGATCTATGTTACTGTTTTTTTCTAGCATTGTATCTATTTTAATCTACATCTTATTTGAAATATTAGAGTTGTTTAGAACTGTCACAACCTTTGAAATTCCTTTATTGGATGACATAACACAATTAATTTCAATTTGTAGATCCATTTTCTCCTTATCAAACCCATTTTCAATTCTTTTTTTCTGATGCAACAATTACAATCATCTCCTTTTTCCCTGAAAAATCTGCTCGCGAATTATCTCTGTTATTTCTGGAATCATTACCGTGGTATTGTCATACTGCTGCATAATACCTCCAATCATCATCTTGTAATGGGATCCGGCGCCATTCGTTAATTTCAGTCCACTGCAGTTTATGTTTTAAGTTCTTATTTTAAGCGCTAGAATAACCGTTTCCTACTCACTCTGCTGTGAGCAATGGTAGAAGATGACCTTATTCTGCAAGACTAGTAGTAAGAAAAGTGGGGATAAAGGAAAGTAGGTCGTCAAAATGAGTGCGAGAAGTACCAGTAAACGATAGTGCTACCCTGCCTCGATGGTCTCAGTGTTATCTCCGTTCTTTGAAGATGCTGGTAGGAAGGACGCTGCATGTTGTCTCGAGTGGATAGTCAGTGACAGATTTTGAAGTAACTTCAAACGTTCCCCAGGGACGTGTGTTGCGACTGTTGTTCATGTTGTATACTAATAACATGGCGAAAAGTAGTAATAGTAGGCTCAAAATCTGCAGATGATGCGGCTATGTATAATGAAGTACTATTCGAAAAAAAGTTGCGAAAATGTTGTCAGATCTGGACAAGAACCCCAAATGATTGGAAACTTGCTTCAAATATCAAGTTGTGTAAAATTGTGCACATTACAAAACGCAGAAACGTAGTATCCTATGAGAACGTTATCGCCGAGTCACAGTTTGAATCAGACAGCACAAACGATTACCTACATTAAACAAAAATGCGAGAGAAGTTCATAGGTCGAGTCTTAGATAAAGCCGGTGATAGACTTCAGCTCATCCGTAGCATACAGGGAAAAAGACAGCCAGTCTACGAAGGAGATATCTTACAAAGCGCTCATGCGACCTACAATACTGGTCACGTATGGCTCCATACCTTACAGAACTAGTTGAGATTCTTTAACATTTAAAACGAAGGCGGAAGACGACATAAAAATGCTGAAAAACTTCAACTCGGAGGTGATTAATGATACATGCCAACTATCCTGGGGAAGTCTGCTTATAAAGTTCGGAGAACAACAATTCAGTGAGTAATTAACGAATATGCAGCAGCTCCAAACGTATCTTTCCCCTGGGGACACTAAAGACACGGTAACTGCAGCGAGCACATTTTCCTCGCAGCGCAGGTGAATGAAACAGGAATAAAGACTAACAGGGAAGGCTTGGGTATAATCAGGTAGCTAAGGAGAAAGCTAAATAACGATGACTCTTTTTATTGTTGAGACTTCCAGTTTATTTCAGTGAAGGAAAAACAAGGCATCAACAATGTATGTGAACTCTGAGGACTTCTTTTTGATGTTTTTCATTATATTTAATATAACTCAGCACTGTGCAATATACGTTTATACCCCATACCTTAGGATAAAAGCAGGTTCTCAGCGGGGCACAAACGGGCAATGTTGTATCTTTCATCTCAGACATGGACACACCGATACTCATGCAAGTCATCTTCAGTGCACCCATTGCAATGCTGATTAATCCACTTGTCGCACTTTAAATACTTCACCCAGTCATCTGATTTTCTTGTTGACGAGTAGAATACTTTGAGAAGCAGACAAGTGCTTCATTTTCATGTTCGGAAGAGCTGTTTGCTTGACACGTCTTCAGACTCTTCCTGCTCTTTCGTAAAATCTAGATTCCGAGTCCGTCAACAATTTTTTTTAACCTACCGTTAAGATGCTTTTGTTGCATTGAGTTATTTTGGGGGGGGGGGGAAGGGGGGGGGGGGAAAGACTTCGTGATCACCGCGAATTTTCCTCTTCACGTTATTGATGATGGTCTCCCGTAACGAGAAACTGACTTTACACTGTCCGGTGATATAGTGAATGAAGACTGTTTACATATAGGTCGATGGACCAGGATGTGGAGAAGAAGCAGTAACTGACCTCGTTGTGTTGTGGGAATATGCCGTTGCTCTTTCTGTTGTATTTTGCGTCGCAAATTCCTCTTCACCAGATATATTTGCATTAAGCGGGAAAATACAGTTATGTAATTTTACGTTGTTGCTGCTCTAGTATATGCAAGTCCGAACAAGTGAGCTATTTGTTACTGGGTTGGCACTCTTCCCGGGTGGCTGCTAATCCATGTCTTAATTTCCTGACCGTATAAAGCTCTGTCTCATCTCAAATGAAAGTATATCTCTTCAATAGGGGATAATTAATTAGATTATTTGCCGGCCGGTGTGGCCGAGCGGTTCTAGGCGCTTTAGTCCGGAACCGCACTGCTGGTACGGTCGCAGGTTCGAATCCTGCCTCGAGCAACACGCAACAAGCGGCTACACGGGTAGCAGGGGTTGTGTGGCGTGGGCTGGGCGGTTTTTTAGGTTAGATGGCCTCGGGCAAGTGCAGAAAGGGCAACAGCCTCAACGGGTGCGGAGCAAAGTCAGGACATGCGGGGACCAAGCAGCAATCGGTATTGTAATTGTAAACTGTCGAAGCTGCGTTGGTAAAGTACCGGAACTTCAAGCGCTGATAGAAAGCACCGAAGCTGAAATCGTTATAGGTACAGAAAGCTGGCTGAAGCCAGAGATAAATTCTGCCGAAATTTTTACAAAGGCACAGACGGTGTTTAGAAAGGATAGATTGCATGCAACCGGTGGTGGAGTGTTCGTCGCTGTTAGTAGTAGTTTATCCTGTAGTGAAGTAGAAGTGGATAGTTCCTGTGAATTATTATGGGTGGAGGTTACACTCAACAACCGAGCTAGGTTAATAATTGGCTCCTTTTACCGACCCCCCGACTCAGCAGCATTAGTGGCAGAACAACTGAGAGAAAATTTGGAATACATTTCACATAAATTTTCTCAGCATGTTATGGTCTTAGGTGGAGATTTCAATTTACCAGATATAGACTGGGACACTCAGATGTTTAGGACGGGTGGTAGGGACAGAGCATCGAGTGACATTATACTGAGTGCACTATCCGAAAATTACCTCGAGCAATTAAACAGAGAACCGACTCGTGGAGATAACATCTTGGACCTACTGATAACAAACAGACCCGAACTTTTCGACTCTGTAAGTGCAGAACAGGGAATCAGTGATCATAAGGCCGTTGCAGCATCCCTGAATATGGAAGTTAATAGGAATATAAAAAAAGGGAGGAAGGTTTATCTGTTTAGCAAGAGTAATAGAAGGCAGATTTCAGACTACCTAACAGATCAAAACGAAAATTTCTGTTCCGACACTGACAATGTTGAGTGTTTATGGAAAAAGTTCAAGGCAATCGTAAAATGCGTTTTAGACAGGTACGTGCCGAGCAAAACTGTGAGGGACGGGAAAAACCCACCGTGGTACAACAACAAAGTTAGGAAACTACTGCGAAAGCAAAGAGAGCTTCACTCCAAGTTTAAACGCAGCCAAAACCTCTCAGACAAACAGAAGCTAAACGATGTCAAAGTTAGCGTAAGGAGGGCTATGCGTGAAGCGCTCAGTGAATTCGAAAGTAAAATACTAGGTACCGACTTGACAGAAAATCCTAGGAAGTTCTGGTCTTACGTTAAATCAGTAAGTGGCTCGAAACATCATGTCCAGACACTCCGGGATGACGATGGCATTGAAACAGAGGATGACAAGCGTAAAACTGAAATACTAAACACCTTTTTCCAAAGCTGTTTCACAGAGGAAGACCGCACTGCAGTTCCTTCTCTAAATCCTCGCACCAACGAAAAAATGGCTGACATTGAAATAAGTGTCCAAGGAATAGAAAAGCAACTGGAATCACTCAACAGAGGAAAGTCCACTGGACCTGACGGGATACCAATTCGATTCTACACAGAGTACGCGAAAGAACTTGCCCCCCTTCTAACAGCCGTGTACCGCAAGTCTCTAGAGGAACAGAAGGTTCCAAATGATTGGAAAAGAGCACAGGTAGTCCCAGTCTTCAAGAAGGGTCGTCGAGCAGATGCGCAAAACTATAGACCTATCTCTCTGACGTCGATCTGTTGTAGAATTTTAGAACATGTCTTTTGCTCGAGTATCATGTCGTTTTTGGAAACTCAGAATCTACTATGTAGGAATCAACATGGATTCCGGAAACAGCGATCGTGTGAAACCCAACTCGCTTTATTTGTTCATGAGACCCAGAAAATATTAGATACAGGCTCCCAGGTAGATGCCATTTTCCTTGACTTCCGGAAGGCGTTCGATACAGTTCCGCACTGTCGCCTGATAAACATAGTAAGAGCCTACGGAATATCAGACCAGCTGTGTGGCTGGATTGAAGAGTTTTTAGCAAACAGAACACAGCATGTTGTTCTCAATGGAGAGACATCTACAGACGTTAAAGTAACCTCTGGCGTGCCACAGGGGAGTGTTATGGGACCATTGCTTTTCACAATATATATAAATGACCTAGTAGATAGTGTCGGAAGTTCCATGCGGCTTTTCGCGGATGATGCTGTAGTATACAGAGAAGTTGCAGCATTAGAAAATTGTAGCGAAATGCAGGAAGATCTGCAGCGGATAGGCACTTGGTGCAGGGAGTGGCAACTGACCCTTAACATAGACAAATGTAATGTATTGCGAATACATAGAAAGAAGGATCCTTTATTGTATGATTATATGATAGCGGAACAAACACTGGTAGCAGTTACTTCTGTAAAATATCTGGGAGTATGCGTGCGGAACGATTTGAAGTGGAATGATCATATAAAATTAATTGTTGGTAAGGCGGGTACCAGGTTGAGATTCATTGGGAGAGTCCTTAGAAAATGTAGTCCATCAACAAAGGAGGTGGCTTACAAAACACTCGTTCGACCTATACTTGAGTATTGCTCATCAGTGTGGGATCCGTACCAGATCGGGTTGACGGAGGAGATAGAGAAGATCCAAAGAAGAGCGGCGCGTTTCGTCACAGGGTTATTTGGTAACCGTGATAGCGTTACGGAGATGTTTAACAAACTCAAGTGGCAGACCCTGCAAGAGAGGCGCTCTGCATCGCGGTGTAGCTTGCTCGCCAGGTTTCGAGAGGGTGCGTTTCTGGATGAGGTATCGAATATATTGCTTCCCCCTACTTATACCTCCCGAGGAGATCACGAATGTAAAATTAGAGAGATTAGAGCGCGCACAGAGGCTTTCAGACAGTCGTTCTTCCCGCGAACCATACGCGACTGGAACAGGAAAGGGAGATAATGACAGTGGCACGTAAAGTGCCCTCCGCCACACACCGTTGGGTGGCTTGCGGAGTATAAATGTAGATGTAGATGTAGCATGGATGTGTGTGATGTCCTTAGGTTAGTTAGGTTTAAGTAGTTCTAAGTTCTAGGGGACTAATAACCTCAGACGTTAAGTACCATAGTGCTCAGAGCCATTTGAACCATTTAGATTATTAGTGACAAAAAAATCTAAACATTGCGTAAAATAATTGTAAATTCTGTTTATAATTATTAAATTCTACGAGGGCTGAATGAAAAGTAATGCCTCTACCTTCATTAATTGGGTTTGGATGGGAATGTTTTAATAAATCAAACGTATAAATAATCCTTAGAATGTGATCTTTAATTACCAGTATTCAATTTTCCACATTTCTGCAAACGATGAAAAAAATTGTTCAAATGGCTCTGAGCACTATGGGACTCAACATCTATGGTCATCAGTCCCCTAGAACTTAGAACTACTGAAACTTAACTAACCTAAGGACAGCACACAACACCCAGCCATCACGAGGCAGAGAAAATCCCTGACCCCGGCGGGAATCGAACCCGGGAACCCGGGCGTGGGAAGCGAGAACGCTACCGCACGACCACGAGATGCGGGCTGCAAACGATGAACAATTTTTCTGAAGCCGTCACGGAAGAAGTCGACACTCTGTTTCCGCAACCACAGCCTCACAGTTGTCTCAACTTCTTCAAATGGTTGGCTCTGAGCACTATGCGACTTAACATCTGAGGTCATCAGTTGCCTAGAACTTAGAACTAATTAAACCTAACTAACCTAAGGACATCACACACATCCATGCCCGAGGCAGGATTCGAACCTGCGACCGTAGCGGTCATGCGGTTCCAGACTGAAGCGCCTTTAACCGCACTCTTCAAATGGTTCAAATGGCTCTGAGCACTATGGGACTTAACTGCTGAGGTCATCAGTCTCCCAAAACTTAGAACTACTTAAACCTAACAAACCTAAGGACATCGCACACATCCATGGCCGAGGCAGGATTCGAACCTGCGACCGTAGCGGTCGCGCGGTTCCGGACTGTAGCGCCTAGAACCGCTCGCCCATCACGGCCGGCCAACTTCTTCATAAGAAGCATAATGACGTCCCCGCAGATCGTCTTTCATTATCGGGAACAGATGGCAGTCAGATGGTGCTGAATCTGGACTGTATGGAGGAATCCATACGGTGGTGAGATTCAGTCTCTGAAGTTCTGCTGTGGTGGCACGTGAAGTGCTGCAGAAAATGTGGCCCACACGTTCTTGTGAAATTCCGATCGTGCTTGCAATTTCCCTCTGAGTGATACGACGATCGTCCTGAATCAAACTGTCAACAATTTGCTTGAGAAACTCGGTGGTTGCTGTCACAAGACATCCAACTCTTTGTTGCTTTAAACTTATTCGCCCAACGACGCACAATACTCACATCAACACAATCACCATAATCTGCTTTCATTCTCTGATGAAATTTTGTTGGAATGTTCAAATAAGAGTTGGTGGGTTAACGCATAAATTTAAAAAATATAACTGTAATCTGCACAAAATAAATGAAGGTCATGACTCTACTGCACCAAATTTTTGAAAAAGTCGTTATTCCATACGTGCGGCAAGAAAAATTTCTTTACGTTACCGATTCGTGGGGAGGGAAGACTCGTTATGATTAAATCTTTGTAGATGAAATACAAGCACTTACGTGCACCATAGAAATGTTTCCAAGTAAATGAACTCGATTTTGCCAAACTTCCGATTTTTTGGTTTTACGGTCAGGTTAAGTTTTTCACGAAAACAAGATTAAAATGTTCCCGGATTACTAAAGACTAATAGAGAAATTCGCTTACAGGAAAGAGTCCATAAAAATACGATCTTTAATATCGGGTCGATTTAGCGCATACGCTTTCACAGGAATGATTAAATACGCGTGGTTTTCATCGAAGTTAATCTAAGAAAGCACAGTCTCTTTGAATTTAAATAATCTATGTTTTCCTGTGTCACTCCTAAGAAAGCCATACGCTTGGAAAGCAATAGCTTCCGCTTGATGCTCTACGAATTTGCTTCTGCAACAAATGCCATCCAGAATTCTGTTCCTTGTAGAGTAAGTGATACAAATAGCAGTCTGTAATATACTCTGCAGCAAAAATAATACAGATTTGAAATAACGGCTTTATGAATGAAATTACTGTAGTCAAAGGGACTGTTTTTGAATGATTTTGCATGATATACAGTGTTTAATGGTATTCTGTACAATGAAGTAAAAAAGGTACACCCGTGGTATCTGCCGGCCGGTGTGGCCGTGCGGTTAAAGGCGCTTCAGTCTGGAACCGCGTGACCGCTACGGTCGCAGGTTCGAATCCTGCCTCGGGCATGGATGTGTGTGATGTCCTTAGGTTAGTTAGGTTTAATTAGTTCTAAGTTCTAGGCGACTGATGACCTCAGAAGTTAAGTCGCATAGTGCTCAGAGCCATTTTGAACCCGTGGTATCTGGACCCTTAACGTCAGCGTGATAGCCCGAACCAAACCTGCTGCGCTACTTTCGCGTGATCGAAAGATGACTAATGTTACGGGTATGGAATGTGGATAAAATTTCCGCATCGATTTTCTTAAAACTGAGGGTCCGTCGTATGAAAACCCTCTAGCTAGATACTCAGGACAAGTCCCTCTACAACATGTCTAAGACTCATCAAAATCTGTGAATACCAGATCTGTTGATCCCTTCTTAAGGTATTCTCGCATCTAGAAATTGTCGCTAACCGTGTAAAATCGATAGCATCAACTCCCTCTGATCAGCAGTACTGTATTTGTTATTGAATTTCTGTAGGATGGGTTCTCAAGTCGCGTCTGTACAAGCCCTGTCAGATCTGTATCAAATTGTTACATCGTTTCCATCATAAGCTTCAGCTTACGAGAACGATTCTGCGTAATGTTAAGAGTGCGACGCAGAGTCCTATTAAATCCCAAAAACCAACACTGCATTCATGTTGCACTGTGTGTATAGAATGACCAACACGACACATTAAAACCTAACGCCACCAAGTGGAATAAGCTGGTGGCTGTTTCCCAGGCGGACATGGCTAAAGCGGGACTTGACATACCGTTCAAAGCTTTTACGGTAGAGTGTAGCATCATTGACGGCTGTGTTATTATTTGCGTTACGGGATACTAGGCTACTATATTTGGTAGGTGAAGACAGCTGCCTTTAGTCTGAGCCTCGTGAAAGTATTGTGCGCCAACGTAAGATATTCAACGCAGGGTTTTACGTTTGACAAACCATGTTTGCTGCTGTATTTTTACGCTAGAAGGTGCCTAATGACACAGAAACTTAAGGTAAGTAATACTAGGCATAATATAGATATTTACATGGTTGTCGGTCTCTGTAGTTGTGTGATTTATTGATTACTTCCCTCGTTTCATACCACTTCATAATAAGACAAAGGGATCCGTGCGAAACTTTCGGACTTCGATAGTTTTAAGTAGCGACTATATTTCGAATAAGTGTAGTCTTTAGGATAAGGGTATTTGTGGAAATGAAAAATCTTTAAAAATGAACCGAACGACGCGAAATAATAATAATGAATTTATTTAACATTCTTGTACGTACATTTCGATGCACGCAATGTAGAACAAAATTTTTCACAATACGTTACAATACCTCGGCGTAAGCGGTATTTGACGTAAGAATGTAATCTTCGTGTAGTTTTTGCTTTTCCACTTTCTTTAAGGGATACAAAGATGTTAGTTGATTCAGTAACTGTTGAAAGAGCTACATACTATTGACGGTGAGTGAAAACGGGGTTTGGTAAGTACAGCCCTGTTCTTTGAAGCGTTTGTCCCTGCGACTTGATTATATTGGTCGAAAATGCAATTTTAATAGGCAACTGTCTTCTTGGCAACTGAAAATGGCCGGCCGGAGTGGCCGAGTGGTTCTAGGAGCTACAGTCTAGAAGCACGCGACCGCTACGGTCGCAGGTTCGAATCCTGTCTCGGGCATGGATGTGTATGATGTCCTTAGGTTAGTTAGGTTTAAATAGTTCTAAGTTCTAGGGGACTGATGACCTCAGCAGTTAAGTCCCATAGTGCTCAGAACCATTTGAACTGAAAACGAATGCTTGGATCAGATGGTCTTAAGTTCGTTCGTGGTATTACGACAGTTTTTCAGGTGTCGACGATCAACTGGGTATTAATTGTAAACAGGTGACCAGTACGAAGCTGGTAATTAATCACAATATTTTGAATGGAAATGTGTGGCTAGGGCCTCCCGTCGGGAAGATCGTTCGCCTGGTGCAAGTCTTTCGAGTTGACGCCACTTCAGTGACTTGCGTGTCGATGGGGATAAAACGATGATGAGAAGGACAACACAACACCCAGTTCCTCAGCGGAGAAAATCTCCGACCCGGCCGGGAATCGAACCCGGGTCGTTAGGCACGACATTCCGTCACGATGACCACTCAGCTACCAGTGGCGGACAAAATATTTTGAATAAGTGTAGTCGTTGGGATAATGGTAGCTGGTGACAATAACAAAAACATTTGTGGTTTCGGAAAGTATATTCGTTTAGAAAAGTCAACTTCTATAATGGGCAGTACAATGGACTACCGCAGGGGTCACGGTTATTATCTGTGAAAATGCTGTATACAAATGATCAATTCTGTATACAAATTATCCAGTTAATAAGTACTTTAATGCAAATAAAACAGTATTTCTAATAAGATAATAGGGAAAAGGAGTTTCTTATTCGTGATTAATAAGTTAGCTTTGTAAAATACAGGTATGAAGCTGCCATCCATGATGCCATTTGCTCACGATATTTAAATATCTGTTACTTTTTAGAGGAAAATCGGCATGGAATGGCAGAAGCCGGT
Source organism: Schistocerca cancellata (assembly GCF_023864275.1). Classification (NCBI taxonomy): domain Eukaryota; kingdom Metazoa; phylum Arthropoda; class Insecta; order Orthoptera; family Acrididae; genus Schistocerca; species Schistocerca cancellata. The sequence goes on from NC_064631.1 coordinate 328,241,613, forward strand.
TACAAAACTTTTCTAACACTACCTCATTCATCTCTGTACGATTAGTTTCTGTTGAGGAAAAAAGGATATTGTCGAGATATAATATGTATGATAATCTAATCCAGAAACATGTTGTGGTAAATATGTCACACATTTGGCAGCTCGTGCATAACATTCTCAATACTGATTCATGTATCACATGTGCTTCGCAACAGATATTTCATGTCAAAGCAGCTAGAAGTGGCACTTTCAGAAGAGGACAGGATCATGAGATAATCCACCTCCCCAGGTACTCATACCACTTTGCTAAGCGTGGTATTACTAAAAAGTAAAGTCTGTGGCTCAAGATCGTGATCGGGTATAGACCTGACTGCAAGTAAAGCGAAACCTCTTTTCGCCCTGGCATCAGAGGAGGAGGGTAGCGGGCCTATATCGGCAGCCTCCCCCCCCCCCACCTCATGGAAAGATATTCATTTGAAAGTAGACTGAGTAGCCCTAGTGCCTTCCTGGAGGACCTGGAACCAGAAAAACTCCCCGTTACTATAGGGGTTGAATCTGGTGCCCCGCGGGCCAGAGTCTGTAGCTCTATCCACTGGACCCACTCGGCCTTTCTTGGTACTACAACATAGAGAAATTTAAAAATGAGCGTTAGGGGGTAGATATTTTGTCTCACAATCAATTCTGCAGTCGCAGATAAGCATTCAGAGACATATAGCGGTGTTGTTTCGGATGCTATACTGTGCCACATTTTTCTATAGTAGGTTCTTTGTCGTTATGGCCAACAGGGGCATATCTTATTATTTTTGCGGGGGCATATTGTTGCACTGTATCAGCTGCTGCTGCTTCATATTTCCGGTGGGTGCTATGCCAGAAAAATAATTTGTTTCAGGAGCGCAGCTAACCTAAGTGCATAGTCAACATTTTTATTAGTGTGCAACAAGGACCAACATATCAACAAAAATACTATTTTTTTGACATGCAAAGACATTTTCTCCTTTCCAGAGTAATTATATTATGCTCTCATTGTTTACCTTATTCATATTTGATCACAGTATGTGTTTGTATAAATCATTTACTCATTGCAATAACAGTTCTAGTTCACAGCCTGTAGCTTACTCCAGATGCACATTTCACAAGTTCTTTAACGCTGACTTTGACGTCCACGTAGAGTCCATGATAGAGCACTAAAGGATACCATAATGCATGAGAAGTACTACATGAAACTTTTCTTTACGTTTTTTTTTTTTGGTAGATAAAATTTGCGACTTATTTTTGCTCTTCACTGTGTTTTTTTATCGGATATATTCGCCTAGGTTTTTTTAATGTTCACGGTGATATTTGGAGCTTCCATGTGATACGTATACCTGTGGACCACTTATCACACCATTTCGTTCTTCGATATAAGACTTTTACGTTCGAAAGCCGGCCGTTGTGGCCGAGTGGTTCCAGGCGCTTCAGTCCGGAACCGCGCGACTGCTACGGTCGCAGGTTAGTATCCTGTGTCGGGCATGGATGTGTGTGGTGTCCTTAGGTTAGTTAGGTTTAAGTAGTTCTAAGTTCTAGGGGACTGATGACCTCAGATGTTAAGTCCCATAGTTCTTAGAGCCATTTGAACCATTTTTACGCTCGTAACGCCTTTCACGCGTTTATTTACGTTACGATGAATCTAAAATGGCTGCAGAGTTAATAAATATCTTCGTAAGGTAGCCAAAACTTCACATAAAGCAAGCATTTTCCTACAAAAGATTTTTATTCTGAAGCCAGGGACAACAAATATTAATAACAAGAACAGCCACGGAAAAATCTCCGTTTTCTGTGAAAAGGTTTCTTTATCAGTTCCCTTCCTGATTTTACTTGTTCATCCCAACTCATTTCGCTGCTTACTCCAAGACCCAGGTGTTTAAAAGTATTTTCTTGCTTTATTATTTTTCTCCAAAATCTGTATGTGTCTCCCTACTCTCTCTTAAGATTCAATTCCTTCCTCTTCATATCACGTTCTTCGCAGCAGTCGTTTAATGTATCAGTATACCCGTCACTGTCTTAAAATATTCAACTAATGAAGTCATATCAACAGCTAAAGTTGTAGTTTGATCTCTCTACAATCTACTTTGCACTTGAGTTTTTCTGAACAAAGTTCTTTACTTCTTTTCTTTTTCTTCAAAGAAATGTTGAAATAGTTCGACCAATAGTGTCGTAGCATAATGTTTTTCATTTTAATCGTCTCTGTTCTTTCTTCCATAGATCCCGTCTTTGTTTTTTGCATAATGCATAAATTATCTAATAACATTCTTTCCTTTCAATCCACACCAGTCTTTCGCTGCCTTATGCATATTTCCATACTTTTGGCAAGAGGAAGGGCAAGAGGAGCTCACTCACACAACTGCTCACGCTGAAACGTGAGTGCAGACCTAGCTATGAAGAGTGAAGCTTATAGGGATCAACGCACAAATACTACAGCTTCCCAAGGGATCGTTTTCACCGGCCGCTGTGGTCAAGCGGTTCTAGGCGCTTCAGTCCCGAACCGCGCTGGTGCTACGGTCGCAGGTTCGAATCCTGCCTCGAGCGTGGCTGTGTGTGATGTTCTTAGGTTAGTTAGGTTTAAGTAATTCTAAGTCTAGGGGACTGACGACCTCAGATGTTAAGTCCCATAGTGCTTAGAGCCATTTGAACCATCTGATTCGTTTTCTGTGCAGGTATTTATTTGGTGACTAGTGGTTGATAACCGATACAAGAATGTGTATGTGGTTAAATAACGAATCGAAATCGGTTGCAGTAGACGGATAACTTTTAATTTCCCACAAAAAATAACAGTGAACGAAAGTTGCCTCACGTTCCTGTGCTTCTTTTCATCTGATTTTGCTCCGCCTTGCTCTCTCATAGTACCTCTGTTGCTCGAGAGACATACCGTATCGCTGCATCTAACTGCACTTTCTGCATCGTTGTTAGTGGCTTCAAAGACTAGTTGGTATCAATCGGAACAACTAATCTATATTCCAACTGCATGTAGAACTGTGATCTTGGAGCAGACAATTACTGCAATTTCAGCCATCTTGTAACGCACCCCTTATTTGCAGAAAATAGCGCATTTTACTTTATTTCCAGTTTCGCTATTTCACATACGTGGAGTGAATGTATAGTGCTGCAGTACGTACGGAGTAAGGAGCGACCGGTAGGTTCTCATGCTGGCTAACAGAGGCTGTTGGCTATCTGGTGCCTTCAGAGCCAGTGGAATGAGGTGTCGATGCTGAAATCGCTCGTCACGTCACCAAAGAGACACGTAGGAAAGATACATTTATGCTGGAGCGAAACAAGTAATTGTTAGTAATAAATACTTGCTAACAAAAATTACCTTTTGCCACTCAGTTAGCCGGCCGCTGTGACCGATCGGTTCTAGGCGCTTCAGTCCTGAACCGCGCTGCTGGTACGGGCGAAAGTTCGAATCCTGCCTCGGGCATGGATGTGTGTGCTGTCCTTAGGTTAGTTAGGAAGTAGTTCTAATTCTAGGGGACTGATGACCTCAGATATTAAGTCCCATAGTGCTTAGAGCCATTTGATCCACTTGAACTACTCAGATATTAGAAGGAGTCTACGGGTCATAAATACAGACTTTGAGTGATTTTGTAATGTTTGGAAACGCTGATATTAATAAGTAAATGAGTAACTTTGCCATAACTGAAGACGTTTGATCATATACGAACTGTACCGCTTGTACGCTCAAGTTACAGACTGTAGGCCATAATCGGCAGTCGTCAATAGGATGCCTTTCGATCCAGTCATGCGGTAGACCACGGTCTCATACCATTAATAGATAGCTAATAATAATTGTGAACAAGTTCATTTTCAGGTGTTTCATAAAGAAACGGACTATAATGGCATCCTGTGTAAAAATTATTTGCGCAAAGGAAAAACTACTTCTCGCTTCACTATGTAAAACATAGACAGTAGTATTGCATTTTCAGAACCTGACGGCGCTGCTGCGGCTGTGCAAGGGGGCGTAAAACCACAAGAGCATCCCTACATAACAGGTAGGAAGAATACCTACATGGCAGCACACTAAGTCAGAGCAAGGACGGACTGCCTTAATTATCGCATAACTCATCTACATCTACATCCGTACTCCGCAAGCCACCCGAAGGTGTGTGGCAAAGGGTACCTTGAGTACCTCCATTGGTTCTCCCTTCTATTCCAGTTTCGTATTGTTCGTGGAAGGAAAGATTGTCGGTATGCCTCTAACCTCTCTGATTTTATCCTCATGGTTTCTTCGCGAGATAAACGTTGGAGGGAGCAATATACTGCTTGACTCCTCGGTGAAGGTATGTTCTCGAAACTTCAACAAAATCCCGTACCGAGCTACTGAGCGTCTCTCCTGCAGAGTCTTCCACTGGAGTTTATCTATCATCTCCGCAACGCTTTCGCGATTACTAAATGAACGAAGCGCGCTGCTTTCCGTTGGATCTTCTCTATGTCTTGTATCAACCCTATCTGGTGCGGATCCGACACTGGTGAAAAATTTTCAAGAAATAGGCGAACAGGTGAACTGTAACCTACTTCCTTTGTTTTCAGATTGAATTTCCTTAGGATTCTTCCAATGAATCTCAGCCTGGCATCCGCTTTACCGACGATCAACTTCATATGATCATTCCATTTTAAATCACTCCTAATGCCTACTCCCAGATAATTTATGGAATTAACTGCTTCCAGTTGCTGACTTGTATATTGTAGCTAAATAATAATGGATATTTCTTTCTATGTATTCGCAGCACATTACACTTGTCTACATTGAGATTCAGTTGCCATTCCCTGCACCATGCGTCAATTCGCTGCAGATCCTCTTGCATTTCAGTACAATTTTCCATTGTTACAACCTCTCGATATACCACAGCATCATCCGCAAAAAGCCTCAGTGAACTTCCGTGTTATCCACAAAGTCATTTATGTATATTGTGAATAGCAACGGTCCTACGACACTCCCCTGCGGCACACCTGAAATCACTCTTACTTCGGAAGACTTCTCTCCCTTGAGAATGACATTCTGCGTTCTGTTATCCAGGAACTCTTCAATCCAATCACACAATTGGTCTGATAGTCCATTTGCTCTTACTTAGTTCATTAAACGACTGTGGGGAACAGTATCGAACGCCTTGCGAAAGACAAGAAACACGGCATCTACCTGGGAACCCGTGTCTATGGCCCTCTGAGTCTCGTGGGCGAATAGCGCGAGCTGGATTTCACACGATTGTTTTTATCGAAACCCATGCTAATTCCTACAGAGTAGATTTCTAGTCTCTAGAAAAGTCATTGTACTCGAACATAATACGTGTTCCAAAATTCTACAACTGATCGACGTTAGAGATATAGGTCTATAGTTCTGCACATCAGCTCGACGTCCCTTCTTGAAAACGGGGATGATCTGTGCCATTTTCCAATCCTTTGGAACGCTACGATCTTCTAGAGACCTACGGTACACAACTGCAAGAAGGGGGGCAAGTTCCTTCGCGTACTCTGTGTAAAATCTAACTGGTATCCCATCAGGTCCAGCGGCCTTTCCTCTTTTGAGTGATTTTAATTGTTTCTCTATCCCTCTGTCGTCTATTTCGCTATCTACCATTTTGTCATCTGTGCGACAATCTAGAGAAGGAACTACGGTGCAGTCTTCCTCTGTGAAACAGCTTTGGGAAAAGACATTTAGTATTTCGGCCTTTAGTCTGTCATCCTCTGTTTCAGTACCATTTTGGTCACAGAGTGTCTGGACTTTTGTTTTGATCCACCTACTGCTTTTATATAAAACCAAAATTTCTTAGGATTTTATGCCAAGTCAGTACATAGAAGTTTACTTTAGAATTCATTGAACGCCTCTCGCATAGCCCTCCTAACGCCACGTTTGGCTTCGCGTAATTTTTGTTTGTCTGCAAGGCTTTGGCTTTATTTATGTTTGCTGTGACGTTCCCTTTGCTTCCGCAGCAGTTTTCTAACTCGGTTGTTGTACCACGGTGGCTCTTTTCCATCTCTTACGATCTTGCTTGGCACATACTCATCTAATGCATATCGTACGATGGTTTTGAAATTTGTCCACTGATCCTCAACACTGTCTGTACTTGAGACAAAACTTTTGTGTTCAGCCGTCAAGTACCCTGAAATCTGCTTTTTGTCACTTTTTCTAAACAGAAAAATCTTCCTACCTTTTTTAATATTTCCATTTACTGCTGAAATCATCGATGCAGTAACCGCTTTATGATCGCTGATTATCTGTTCTGAGTTAACTGTTTCAAATAGTTCGGGCCTGTTTGTCACCAGAAGGTCTATTATGTTATCGCCACGAGTCGGTTCTCTGTTTAACTGCTCAAGGAAGTTTTCAGATAATGCACTTAAAATTTCACTGGATTCTTTGACCCTACCAACCGTTATAAACGTTTGAGTCTCCCAGTCTATATCCGGCAAATTAAAATCTCCACCCAGAACTATAACATGACGGGGAAATCTACTCGAAATATTTTCCAAATTTTCCTTCAAGTGCTCTGCCACAACAGCTGCTGAGCCAGGGGGCCTATAGAGACATTCAATTACCATGTTTGAGCCTGATTTAACCGTGATCTTCACCCAAATTATTTCACATTTCGGATCTCCGTCAATTTCCTTCGATACTATTGCACTTTTTATCGCTATAAACACGCCTCCCCCTTCACCGTCCAGCCTGTCTCTGCGGTATACATTCCAATCTGAGTTTAGAATTTCATTACTGTTTGCATCTGGTTTCAGCCAACTTTCTGTCCCTAGTACTATGTGGGCATTGTGACCGTTTATTAATGAGAGCAGTTCTGCGATCTTTCTATAGACGCTCCTACAGTTTATTATTACCACATTAATATTGTTACTCCCTGTTGCGTTTTGCCTACTACTACCTTGTCGCGTCTCAGGAGGCGTCTTGTCGGGCCTAGGGAGGGAATTCTCTAACCTAAAAAACCCACATGTGCACTCCACACGTACTCCGCTATCCTTGTAGCCGCTTCCTGCGTGTAGTGCACGCCTGACCTATTCAGGGGGACCCTACATTTCTCCACCCGATAGCGGAGGTCGAGAAATGTGCACCACAGATCCCCGCAGAATCGTCTGAGCCTCTGGTTTAAGCCTTCCACTCGGCTCCAAACCAGAGGACCGCGATCGGTTCTGGGAACGATGCTACAAATAGTTAGCCCAGATTCCACCCCGCGAGCGAGGCTTTCCACCTTCACCAACTCCGCCAACCGCCTGTATGAACTGAGGATGACCTCTGAACCCAGACGGCAGGAGTCATTGGTGCCGACATGAGCAACAATTTGCAGTCGGGTGCATCCATTGTTCTCCATCGCCGCCGGCAGGGCCTCCTCCACATCTCGGATGAGACCCCCCCGGCAAACAGACAGAGTGAACACTGGCCTCCTTCCCCGACCTTCTCGCTATTTCCCTAAGGGGCTCCATCACCCGCCTAACGTTGGAGCTCCCAATAACTAATAAACTCCTCCCCCCGTGTGCCTGCTCGGACCTTGCTGAAGGAGTAGCCACATGTCCCCTCACAGGCAGAGCGGGCGATGCCACACGGCCAGCCTCCACATTGACCTTCCGCCTCGTGCGCCGCCAACGCCGCTGAACCCGCCACTCCCCTTGGGGAGAGGGTGGCCCAACTGCGCCCGGTACCCGCGAAGATGTCTCGACAGCAGGGACAGTGGGTGAAGCGTGTAACCTGGGGTGTACCTTGCGACGCACCAGACTCCCCACTGCCGCTACACTCCGAGGCAGCAGCCTGAAGACGGCTAACCGCGGCCATCAACACGTTCAGCTGTTCGCGAACAGTGGCCAGCTCCTCCTGCGTACGTACACCGTAGTCTCACATCCTATCCATCCTAAGAAATAAATTTACTGTCGAGAGTTAATCAACTTTTAACTAGACTGCTAATTCACTAAAGGCGGCTGATAGCTGACTAAACTGTGGCTACTAGACACTTCTTGTTGAAAACAATGAAAATAAGCACTACCTGTCTCTGGACTGTATTCAAAACGAACACTGGCAGTACTGGCACTATGGCTGAGCAAACGGACCCTCTCTCTCACTGTATTCAAAACAAACACGAAATCTGTGGAACACTATTACTAGCACTCGAAAATTAAAGCTTCCTAAAAGCAAAAACATACGGAAGAAGAAGTGACAAGTAAGAAAAATACAGTTGATACTTAAATTAACGTAGCTCGCTGCACTGCAGATGTGACACAGATGACCCACACTCGGGTGGGAAAGAGTGGTCAGTTATACTATATGCCCCTTATACCACCATCTACGGATTCACCGCCTAACAGACATTTCTGGAGGTTTAGCACAAGTGGTTTTTTTTTTTTTTTTTTTTTTTTTTTGCAATTTCCATATAAGTGTTGTACGTTGTGTAAAGCACTCACCTGGAGATGGCTGAATGGCTGTGGGCCGAAACATCGTGGCAGGATGTCTACGTCATCTGGCTGTAATCACAAAATTTCAAGGGTTATTTACTTGTATCTGGTTGTGAACCTTGTGTAATTTATTGTAATAGCACAAGAAGTAAGGGACAATCCGATCCTTAAAAGATAAATAAATAAAGCAGAATCAATTTTCTGATCAGTCATTCAGTGTACGGATCACATTTGAGCTTTAAAATCATACCACCGCACTCTCTCCATGTTTTTGAGCTAGTTTTGAAGCAGTTCATTTTACTCTTCTCCAGAAACCTGGAGCAGCTGTTGTTGTAGGCCTATGTGGCCGAATAGTAGGAACATATTTTCTTTCACTCCACGACCGCCGTGTTGCACTTGGACAAGAAACGAATTACGGCGGCCTTTAGGCGACACGCACAGGCAGCTGCAGTTCGACATCCGTTTTAGGTAAAGGCCACTGTCCGGAACAGGCCTGTGCTTACTCTGTGTCGCGGTGCTCCTGTTAAGAAAAAAGATGCGTAGGTCGTGGGCCGGAAGACGCCTCCAGTCCACAAAAACCCGTAACGTTTCCGTATAACTGTGTTAACTGGGCCAACAGATGTTGACGACACACGAGTGTGTCACAATATCCGCAACGCTACTGTTGCGGCGCTAGGTGCTCTCACCGATAACAGTTAACTGTATTTACCTATCCTTTTTAAACCACAAAAGCCATTGAAAGATTGAAAGTGACAACAACAATCTCATAAATACAAAGTCACAAAACGCCTAAGATTCAGTTTACACTCGCTTTACTTTTCTGTAAGTTCTTATTTAATTTAATAAAAAAATGATTCAAATGGCTCTGAGCACTATGGGACTTAACTGCTGAGGTCATCAGTCTCCTAGAACTTAGAACTACTTAAACCTAACTAACCTAAGGACTTCACACACATCCTGCCCGAGGCAGGATTCGAACCTGCGACCGTAGCGGTCGCGCGGTTCCAGACTGTAGCGCCTAGAACCGCTCGGCCTTCCCGGACGGCTTTAATTTAATAGATCAGGTATCCTGAATAGGACCTGATAATATTTCTTATAATGCGCAATGGAAGATCTTATTTCACTTAAATCATACAATGGAAATTAGAGTATGACACCCACTTTAACCTATGAAAATCTATCTTATTATTTGACTGGATCATAACATGTTAAACCTGGTATTCCATTCAAACGGTTTGTTTGTCAAGTATTGTTGATCTGACTGAACATATACATGGAAACTGCACTCAGTAACATAAGTTACATGCATGGCCCCACTTTAAATAAAGAAAATAACTTTACCAATGCATCAATACTGAATATTTAACCTTTCACGGAATACTTTTGTCATGGAAGAGACAGTGTGGTTGGGGAAGACGTGGGTATGCACACAAGGAATATAGGGTTTAAGATAAAAAATAACGCAGTCGCATACTCGTTCATTCATCAAAAAAATAAAAATAAAAGCGATTTTCCACTGTCGATAACAGCTACGAAGTGTACTGCATACTCAGTAGAGAAGTCATGGCTGAACCCTAAGAACGAGCCAAATCACGAAAAATAAGTTACATAGCACATCACGAAAACCAAGGAAATAATTCACACATAATAGATACTCGTTCTATTACGCAAGGTTAGATTTGTTCAGTGAGCTGAATTTCGATGCATTCTGAGTAACAATTGGCTGAACGTAATTGCTGTGCACACAAAACAAACCCGTCTATTGTGCGAGAAAAATCAATCTAAATCTGAAAATCTGCACTTATATTACATTAGTGCTGAAGGGACAGGTAGTTACTGAAGATTAATGAAAGAAAGAACTTGATTTATACTACTAGTTGCGTGAAGTCATGACCGAACAAAGATACCAACCTTCAGTTTCCACAGGTCATTAAAACTACAAAAATTTAACCCCATATACAGGGTGATCAAAAAGCCAGTATAAATTTGAAAACTTAATAAACCACGGAATTGTGGTGTCACCGCCAGACACCACACTTGCTAGGTGGTAGCCTTTAAATCGGCCGCGGTCCGTTAGTATACGTCGGACCCGCGTGTCGCCACTATCAGTGATTGCCGACCGAGCGCCGCCACACGGCAGGTCTAGAGAGACTTCCTAGCACTCGCCCCAGTTGTACAGCCGACTTTGCTAGCGATGGTTCACTGACAAATTACGCTCTCATTTGCCGAGACGATAGTTTTGCATAGCCTTCAGCTACGTCATTTACTACGACCTAGCAAGGCGCCATTACCATTTACTATTGATGCTGTAAAACATGTCAAGAGCGATGTTCGCCAATTATGAATTAAAGTTAAGTATTCCAGTAGCTACGTACGTTCTTTGCTACTATAAATACCTCGTCCGGTTCCAGACCTCACGCCAGCCTGCGTGAGCTTAAACGCGTGCCTTTCGGCTTCCTCCTAGTGGATTGGCTATCTTGCCAGTCCACTACAGGAATAGTGTAGGTAGACAGGTAAAAATTGACACACACGCTTGGAATGACATGCGGTTTTATTAGAACAAAAAAAAAAAAACAAAGTTCACAAAATGTCCGACAGATGGCGCTGGACAGAAAAACCGCTGCCGTAACGGGTGAGAGGTACGCCGATATGTTACAGAATCGCATCATCCCCCGCCTGGCTGATAAACACCTGCTGGAACGTACGATGTTTATACAGGATGGCGCTCCACCCCGTATTTCTAGACGCGTGAAAGATCTCTTGCGCCCGTCACTTGGTAATGATCGTGTGCTCAGCCGCCACTTTCGTCATGCTTGGCCTCCCAGGTCCCCAGACCTCAGTCCGTGCGATTATTTGCTTTGGAGTTACCTGAAGTCGCAAGTGTATCGTGATCTCTAGGGATGCTGAAAGATAATATCCGACGCCAATGCGTCACCATAACTCCGGACATGCTTTACAGTGCTGTTCACAACATTATTCCTCGACTACACCTATTGTTGACAAATGATGGTGGACATATTGAGCATTTTCTGTAACGAACATCATCTTTGCTTTGTCTTACTTTGTTATGCTAATTATTGCTATTCTGATCAGATGAAGCGCCATCTGTCGGGCATTTTTTGAACGTTTGTATTTTTTTGGTTCTAATAAAACCCCATGTCATTCCAAGCATGTGTGTCAATTTGTACCTCTCTATCTACATAATTCCGTGATTTATTCAGTTTTCAAATTTATACTGACTTTTTGATCACCCGGTATTATACACTTATGTTTTACGAATTTATGCAACGAAATCAATTCCAATTTACTAGCTGCGGATGAGAAAGTTTGTTTGTACTGTACTCCACGTGGTAGCCTTTCATAGATCGGCAAAAGGGAAGACAAAATTAGAAACGAAGTAATAAGAGAAGAATTCGGGAAGTAACTAGTAACTCAAAAGATAGTCCAGTACAAAGAAAAATTAAGCGAACTTGTACTTCATATGCCACCACAAAGCAAGAGAAGTGTCAGAAGACCAAGGAAGAGGTGATGAGACCGGAGAAGGCCCTAAGCCTATTCCTGGGGTGGCATAAGAAAAAGAAAAATTCTTTTTATACGTCGCTGTAACACTAATACAGAAATAGCAATTAGGTCACACACTGATTTCCAGCCCTAGGAAATCAGGACGGATTTTATACTTTGTTACCAATGTGAGAAAGAGAGAGAGAAATATTTAGGATATCTGTTGTCGCTAGTTAGCCGCCCCAATTGCCTCGCGCCTTGACAAGCCGCTATCGAGATTCGTGGAGGTGCGACAAACCCACATCGAATCCGCAAGGCGAATTGACAACGGAGGACCGTCTTTCACTTGGATAACATAAGACGCAGATAGATGGCAGGGATACAAATTTCGTCTCGGAGGGGAAAAAGGCCGGCGACAGGATGGACATCTGCCCATCCTCTACCACAGCGTTGCCAAATCCGAAATTAAACATGCCAACCCTTAGATACTGTATAAAGGCCAGTTATTGACGGTGCTTTTAGACCACGAAATAATGTGCAGGTACTTAGCATCGTCCGGTTATACAAACAATAAATGTCACGACACACTTAACAAACAAAATATAATAGAACTTTGCATATTAAATATCTTTATAAACTAACGATGCAGATTACATCGTAGTCCTTTATGCGATTGGAAAAGATTCAGACAATAGATAAATGTGTAACACACATTGGTGATTACTAGAATAAAATTCTAATTGAAGGTATTTCAGATAAAAGATATAGTTTTAACGATAAATTTTAGTTTACAATTGTGGCATTTTCCCCTAAATATTAATAATTTATGCAGGAAAGAGCGAGTAAGACATTGAGAGGTTTGTCAACAAACCAAAACTATACCTACACCTAGATTTATTGTTGCCACAATATTCTACATTTGTCCCCATGTCATGTTGTTGCATTAATTTGTTCTGAAAGCGGTGCTGATGTTCAAGACCATAAAAGTGGGTTAAAAGCTGTGAGCTATCTGAGGAAGTTAACCTTGCATTACTGCGCAACTGTTTCACCAGGTATCCAGTCTAGCTTACCAAATTCCCAACCAGACTAACATTATTTATAATCTTTTAGTACTCATCTTAAAATAACCGGTGATATATATATATATATATATATATATATATATATATATATATATATATATATATATATATATATAAGGACAATTTAAATAAAAAGAAATAAATCAGTTTATATTTGGACATTTATTTTAACATTGGTCATTGTTCTGTTAAAATTTCAGCATATCAAACTTGATTCATAACTAAACTGGTGCCGTATTTAGGATAGTGTAAACGTGAGTTTGTAATCTTACGGAACACATCAAATAGGGAGCCAAGATTGGGAGACTACATACAACACTGCATTCATAAAATAACACACGAAGAACGTTGTAACATATCCAAGAGGACATTGACCACAACCAACCGATTCAATTTTCACCCAAAGAAGTTACGTTCGTAGCGCAATCCTGTCCGTCATGAAATTACCACACACTGGTATACTAAATTCATACTAACTCACTGTGAAATCTTCCCAAAAAGAATAGCTGATGGCTACTTTGATGCTTACACCACATGCTTCACGTGGTCAACTTGGTCTACACAAAGAGTGTGACTCCACAATAATTTTGATAATTATAATAAATTACATCGAAACGCAATTTACAAAAGAAAAACTTCGAACTGGTTACTATCGTCTTACTATTAACCTGATGGGTCAAACAATTGTATAAGTATGTGGTACTGGTCTCACAAAGTACACCCCACGTGGGATGAACATAAAGAAAAGTTGCTATATTGAAAAATATTGTCAAGACGAGATGTTATAATCTCACGCACATTCGCATTTAAGATTGATGCTCTTAGTTAGAGTTACTGATCAACACGTGGTTCCACTTTACTGACAAAGTAGTGACAAAGCAACTACCAGAAGATATTCTTAACTTCACACTCGAATTACACTGCGTTGCAATTTAAGATAACATTAGATATTTTAGAGCTAAACCTGAAATAAAGATGATTAAATTTTCAGTTAGGCTGAACCTAAGAAATCCATTGTCCTATGGACTTAGCAGACACGTGCTTAGCCGGAGATCTTACCACTTCAGACGCTCGCCACGGACAGACTGCCGTGGTCCCTTCCTGAGGGTGGCTCACAAATACAAACGGAAGTGACCAGAGAGGCAGCTTCCCTATACCAACATGACAAGGGACGGACAGGACCATACTAAGAAAAGAAACCTCTCTGCTTTTAGAAAGCGTAGCTACCTGTTCCGACGTTGGTCCTACCGTTCTCTAGCAGACAGGCTTGTCTGCTACCATCAAGCATGCAACTAGAAATACATTTGCTCATGCATCCTCTTACGCAGAAGGGAAGGGGGATGACAGTATCTTATCATATACAGTATATAAAAGAAAGCGGATGTAGGTTCCATATGAGACTGTGTGACATGAATTACATATAAACTGTGTTTTAAAGTGTAGTAGTGTGACAGATCGTTCTTGTTTATGTGTAAAAGTAACACGTTTCACTCCTCAGTCTCCTCGCAGATAGTCAGAACACCACAGTAAATTTAGAAGAGGAATTTATGCTGTAAATGACAACAGATTTAAGAAATTAACATGAAAGGAATCCAACAGAGACCTTTCACCCAGTCGTATGAGGATGACTCAGCAATATCAGAGTCTCCATATACCTAACCTTTTACTCGCATGTTCAACCACATACACATACAGCACAATGGTTTCACACGTCCATTCCCCCACTCTCTACCCACCCTCACCCTATCTCTTTGAACATCCTTCTTCCATCATTTACCCTACACATCCCTTCCTCAATCTTTCTCTGTCGATCTCCTCCTCCACTTGTCTCTATACATCTCTTCCTCCTCCCTCTCTGTCCGTCTCCTCCTTCTCCCCATATCCCTGTCTATCTCCTCATGCCCCTCTCTCTGTCCATCTCCCTGTCCCCTATGTTTATCCATCAGTCCATCTCTTCCTTCCACTCTTGCTGTCCGTTTTTTTCTATCCCTTCTCACTGTCGATCTCCTCCTTCCTGTCTATGACCATCTCCTCCCACCCTCTACGTTCATTTCCTCCTTTCCCTCCTCCTCTGTCGATCTCTGACTCCCACCCCTATCTCTCCATCCCCCCTCTCCTTTTATCTGTCCATCTCATTCTCCCCCTCTCACTACACATATCTTCTGAAACCTGTCTCTCTGCTCAGCCATGCCTGCCAGCAAGTATTCCCATTGGAACCAATTCCATTACTATCTGCACAACAAGCCTTTCCACCTCCACCCCCATTCACATAGGAGCAAGGTGGTTGTTATTCCCCATAGTATTTGTTTCTAGATAATAAATGGTGTGTGTCAGAAATTTGGCTGAAATCGATCCATTGGTTTAGGTGGAGGTCTGTAATATACATGCACACATCCACTTTATATATATACTAGTCGTGAAGCCCATAATTGCCTGGGAATTCATTTATTCCATTCTTCTATTATTCCATCTCCCCCTTCCTCCTATTTCTGTCCATCTCCCTCCTCTCTCTGTCCATCTCCTACTCTACCCAATCTCTGTCTACTTATGCCTCTCTCCCTCTCTCACTGTCCATCACTTCTCCTCTCTCTGTTATTTTCCAGTTTCCTTATCTCCCCTCCCCACCTCATCTTCCCTTCCCCATCCACCTTCTCCTCCCCCTCGTTCTGCCCATCTCCTCTTTTCCTTTCTCTGTCCATCACCACCTCGTCCCTCTCTTTGTCCATCCCCTCCTCCTCCTCTCTATCCATCCATCTGATTGTCCCCCTCTCTCTGTTTATCTCCTCCTGTTTCTCTATCTGCAAAACTTCCCCTTCTGTTGTTCTGCTCCCTCACTCTCTGTCTCTGTCTCTCTCTGTATTCACCTCCTCTTCCCTCTCTCTCTACCTAATTCTTATTCTTCCTACGCTGTTTGTCCATTTCCTCTTCTCCCAATACTCTCCTGACTATCTGTCTATCTCCTCCTCCCATGTCTCTCTGTTCTACTCCCACCTGTCTATCTCTACATCTACATCAATACTCCACAAGCCACCTGATTCTGTGCAATGGAAGCTATCTTTGGTACTACTAACTGATGTCCCCTTCCCTGTCCCATTTGTGAATGGAATATGGAGAAATCTTTGTCGATAAGCCCTACATTTGCTCTAATTTCCCGGATTTTCTCATTGTGGTCATTTCTCTGCCCATCTCATCCTCCCCCTCTCACTATCTATCCCCTCCCCCCCCCCCATCTATCTTATCAGCCATACCCATCTGCTATAAACACCCAGAAATACATTCCAGTACTTCCTGCACAACACATCAGTTGTGCAGCATAACATAGATGTCAAGCATTTCTAAAACGTTTCATCCCCACCACCACTCCTATAGAAGCTAGAAGGTTCTTACCCCCATAGTAGTTCTTCTCAAACATAAAGTAGATTTTTTTCCCAAATTTGGCTGGAACTGATCCAGTGGTTTAGGAGGAGATGTGGAACAGACACACAGAGCTACAAAGTGCTTACGCCATGATACCTTTCACAGGCATAATAAATTATTAAATACAGATAACTTCGCTTGGAAGTGTGGGTGAACACTTTGTCTCTCACAAAAGTTGCTCCTCAAGATGTGAACTATTACGTAAGCTGTATAAAAACCTGTGCAACAAACATATATGGGTAATGAGCACCTCATGGGGAACAACTTCAGAGACAAAATGTTCGCTGATGCTTCCTCGAGACAATAGGTGTTGTTTTATTGAATATGCCGGCCCACAGGTGATGAAATTTCACCTGAACTATTAGCGAGGTCTACTAAATTGGTGAGTTCCTTCTGTGTACTACTTACCCCAGTAAGTTGACAAGAGTGGTTTTCAAATAGAAAAACCTTAAGAATAAGTGACTGTAAGCGGAGAAAGGCATTTTAGGAGTTTTTATTATCAGGACTGAAACGCTCGGAATATTCCATGTCTGTATATTAAATTCCCACCATTTCAGGATATGTGCATACTGGACTTTAATAAAGCTTTGAAAGAATCTGTCCTCATCTTTCCATGCATTAGTTTCCAGGTTTATGTACACTAGACAGTGTACGACAATTAGACACAGTTCAAAGCAAAGAGTGACCCAGAAGTCGTTAACATTTGAAAAGTCAATACTTCACGGAATAATGTCGGTAGAGAGGAAAAACTGACACACTTTCCTGAAATGACGTGGGATTTTATTCAAATCAAAACAAATTGCACAAAATGACCAACTGAGGGCGCTTAATACAATACAAAAGCAATAATTAACGTAAGAATTGACTTTTAGCGAAGTTGATGCTCTTTATAACCAAAGCTCATCGTGTCGGCCCTCATTCATCAACCATACCTGTGGTCTAGTGACAATGTTGTGAACAGCACTGTACGGTATATCAGTAGGTATGGCGAAAAATTGCCGTCGTATGTTGTGTTTTAGCGTCCCTAATGAGGTCTGAAGACCGTGACTTAAAGTAACCCCACAACCAATAATCGCACAGAATCAGGTCGGGTATGGTGTACCAAAGTAAGCAAACCTCCAATTTTGGTGCGACGAATTGATATTGTGGTGAATGGCATATATCGATTGCGAGAATCGGACGTTCCGTACTACGAACGCACCTGTGTCTTACTGAACCAAAGGTTTTCTTTTATGGACTCTTTGTGAAAGAAATGGAGAGATCGGACGTGTGAGAGGAGGTGAGAAATAGTATCGTTGTGAGACGCCATTACGGCGTGTAGTAAATGTTCAAATAGTTTTTTGCTCAAAGTAAAATCCAGCAACCAACATAAAGTATTCAAGGTGATACCGAAATTAGTTAACTATCACGGTACAGACATTACGAGACGTAGATCGCTCGGATGTGAAGTTTGGAACGGTAGAGCGAACCTGCATTTTCTACGATCAGAATTCGTCGACAGATTATCTCCGAATTAATAAACATTAACTTGCTAAATTGTTGGATCTATCATCCAGACTCATAAAACAACATAGCACACAGGTGTGCCGAACGATCTGTGTAGTGAGGAAAGGTTTTAGAGATTTCAGATGGAGCAGATAACGACGAGGGATTTCCGTGAGATCACCACTGTGGAGTACTCTTCTGTGGTATTTAAAACAAAATATAAATATTTTCCAGATTTTCAGGAGAGTAAAGATAGAAGGAGATGAGGAGCAAATCTAAACCACCTAAAACCGATAGCTAAACTAACAATTAAAATAAAAGCACACATAAAGAATATCTATTTATAATAATAAATAAATAAAGAACATTTGTAATTGAATAGCCAATAATAATACATTTATTGGGGTACCTGGGAGGTCAAGCATGACAGAAGTGGCGGCTCAGCACACAGTGCTACTAAATGATGTGCGCAAGAGATCTTTCACATATGTAACAATACATGGTGTAGGGCCATCCCGCATAGGAGTCGTATCTTCCAGCAGGTATTTATCAAACAGGCTAGGTATAATCTGACTCCCTGTCTTTTCTTCTTTTTTTTTCTTTATTGTACTTCAATTCCCCACACTGGGCGCACTGGCAGCAGCATTGCGTTGCTCTTCAGCCCAAAAACAATTATACAACAGAAAACATTCAAAATTACAAAGTAGAAAATATGGCAGACAAAAATATAAAAAAGGGGAACATAACGGAAGAGAACAGACAAAAAGCGGGCGACTATAAAATGGAGATAAAAACCTTAAAAAAGTATTGTGCACAGAATACCTCACACTGAAACAGTTAAAAGAACGCAAGACGAAGTATGGGTGCAGAATAAAAGTATCGATGGATGGCATAGAACATAACGATCACTGACAGTAACACTATGCACAAGTCCAGCACACAATTAAAATCACAGCTCTTGACATACAGGAGAACAGCACCAAACACAACCCTGACGTAGCACACTGATGACGATGAGCAAAACACAGGATCTGCTAGGGGCATGGAGATGAGGGCGAAAGGGAGGAGGGATGGAGGGGGGTAGAGGGGCGATATGGGCAGGGGCATGTCGAAGAGGGCTGGGGAGGGAAGGATGTGGGAGGGACACAGTTGAGGAGGTGGTGCAAGGACTCAGGGGGGAAAAGAAGGAAAATCCGCTCTGGGAGAAGGAGGGGAGAGGACGAAAGGGGGCCCTGGGGAGGGAAGGGAACAAGGCCAGGTCAGAGTTGGAAGGAATGGTAGGTGTCACGGCGGCCAACTTCAACATCTGGGAGGGGAAGATGCTGGAAATTGCCCTGATAAAGGAGATGGAGAGAGGGAGGGATACAGCGATAGAGGTGCAGCAATGGGTGGGGAGTGGAGAGGAAGGAGGAAACCAGTGGGTGAGGGGGATCAAGCCTGTGGACAGTGTAAAGGATGCGGAGATGGTCGAGGAAAAGGAGCAGGTGGGGGAAGGGGATGAGGTCGTGCAGGAGCTGTGTGGGGGAAGGAAGGTGGATGTGGAAGGCAAGGCAGAGTGCATGGCGTTCGAGGATTTGGAGGGCCTTGTGAAAGCGTGTGGGTGTGGAGATCCAGGAAACACTGGCATAACAGAGGATAGGACGGATGAGGGATTTGTAGGTGTGGAGGATGGTGGAAGGACGTAATACCCATGTCTGGCCAGACAGGGATTTCAGGAGGTGGAGGCGGGATTGGGCTTTCTGCTGCCAGTCAGGAGGTGAGGGGTCCAGGTGAGGTGATGGGCCGGCCGGAGTGGCCGAGCAGTTCTGGGCGCTACAATCTGGAACCGCGCGACCGCTACGGTCGCAGGTTCGAATCCTGCCTCGGGCATGGATGTGTGTGTTGTCCTTAGGTTAGTTAGGTTAAAGTAGTTCTAAGTTCTAGGGGACTGATGGCGTCAGAAGTTAAGTCCCATAGTGCTCAGATCCATTTGAGGTGACGGTCGAGGATGAGACTCCCTCTCTCCCTACAGCTCATTTTATACTCGATTCTCAAGCGGTGTCATTGACATGTTGCTGTCCAGCGCCACCTGTTAGTCATTTTTTGCTATCGTTTTCGGTTTCAATAAAGCTCCTTTTCCTCTCAAGCAAGTGTGTCAAGGTTTTTTTTCTTTTTTTTTTGCCCTCATTATTCCGTAAATTAGTGCATCTTCAAATGTTGTTTGGGTCACCCTGTAGTTGACTCATAGATGCGGCTGATGGGACGTGACCTTTATAGCTTGGTGGCAGCAGGCAATCCATCTGAGCGCGCCCTTGCAACCACAACGTTTGATGCCGAAGTGATGGCGTGTGTGTGTGTATGTTTGTGTGTGTGTGTTTGTGTGCGCGCGTGCTGTACACGGCCGGAGTCAAATTTGGAGAAGTGGGCGCGGACGTGACGTCAAACGACAGCGCGAGGGGGCGCGGCTTTGGCAGGTGTGAGCGCCGGAGACAATCGCGGCTCATTAGGAGCGTCGGTGGCGTCAGCGCGCCTTGCGCGGCGCGCATTTGCATCGCAGCGGCCTGCGGCCTGCCAGCGCAGCCTGGGCGCGAACCCGCGCCGCGCGTGCAGAGGTCGCGACCCTCGCCTTGTACGCCACGCGCAACGCGTCCCACAGCCTGCCGAGTGCCCCTGCGGTTCTGCAAACCGACTGTCACTGTAGCGGTACTACAGTTACTTAGGTGCCACGAGAAATGTCTGGCACTAGTTATTAGGAGGGTCATTCTAAAAGTAGAGAACATTTGTTCCGCCAGACATTAATATAAACGTAATGAGAGAAAACATACACTGATGAGCCTAAATACTCTGACCACCAGCCTAATACCTTGTTTATCTGCATTTGGAACGAATGCATCACTGATTCTGCGTATCAGGGATCCAAAAGTTGGTTGGTACGTTCGTGGATATACGTGGTGTTAGATTTCTACTCATAGATCATGTAATTCACTCAAAAAACGGGCCGCTGATTAGCGTCTCTTGACGACGACCCAGACGGTTTCGATAGATTTTCATCAGGCGAATATGGTCGCCCAGACATCAAAGTGAGTTCACTATAATGGTCCTTAAACCACTGTTGCACGGTTCTGTCTCCGAGACACGGACAATTATACTGTTCAAAGATGACATCGGCGTCTGGGAAGACATCAAGCATTAAGGGATGCACATTTGTCAACGTGTCTTCGATTACTGCCACAGGCCTCATGAAAGAGCAGCAGTATATCTCCCATAGCATAATACTGCTCCCACAAGCCTGCGTCCGAGGTGTGCTGAATGTTTCGAGCAGCCGTTCGCTTCGATGATGGCATTTGTGGAGACGACTACGACCTAGTGCAGCAAAAATGTGATTCAGTCGAAAAGCCAACACGTTTCTATTGAGTGACAGTTTGCTTTAAATATATGCTGTAATGGTCATTTGTGTTAGTTACCTCGGAGATTGGACGTGTTGAGTTGACGTTAGTCAAGAATGCCTGTAAGGCGACAAAGACGCCATTATCAGCACCTAACTGGGTTTGAACGAGGTCGTGTAGTAGGGCTTCGAGGAGCTGGATATCCTTTCTGCGGTACTGCAGAAAGATGTGGCAGGAATGTAGCCACTATACAAGAGTGCTGGCAACGGTGGAGGTCTGTTGTGTTTTCTGATGATAGCTGTTTCTGCGTGACGGTTGTGTACACGTTAGGAGGAGGCCAGCTGAAAGCCTGCAACCAATTTCTATGCGTCCAAGAGACACTGGGCCTACACAATGAACTATGGTTTAAGGTGTGATTTAGAATGACTCCAGGAGAACTCTGTTGGTTAGTCGGCATTTTTCTTTGGGCTGCTCAGTCACCAGATCTGTGTCCAATGGGACGTAATCGGACAACTCAAGTGTCATCCATAAACAGCATTTACCGTCTCTGTATGAACTGACCAAGTGCCTCAGGCATGGAACTACACCCACAAACTGACATCCGACGTCTATACAGGACGTGCAGGTTTGTATACTTGCAGTCAACAGTCTGGGGGTTACACAGGTTATAAACGTACCAGCACTTCACATTTGCCAGTGGTTTATCTCGCGCTTACATTAATCTGTGATCTTGCAATGTTAATCACTTAAATATGTCACTTAAACAAATTTATTTCCAAAATTTCATTCTATACATCAATTATTTTTTGATTTTGCCATTTTTTTCTATCAATGTATTTGAAAAAAAAAAAATACAATTTTCAGTATTTCTCAGGACTAAAGCTTTGTTTTAAACTTGGCCTCTGTGGCGGACAAGTGTTATTTTCTTTTGTAATCTAAAGATCGGCCTCTGTATTAAATAATTTTCTTTTAGACATTGTATTATTTTCGCTTAGCACCTTACTACTCCCAGATCTAGCTAGCTCCCTACCAGTTCAAGTCTATTGCTGGACATTAATGAGATACTCAAATATCGTGACCAATAATTACGAGGTTGAAAAATTCCTCGCAACCGTTGTCGTACTGGATGAGAAGAGTTGATGCAGCTCACTTCCGTTGTTTTCTTTCGTTGGGCTTCTTCTTTTCCTTGTGCCCTTTTGTGCCTTTTTCCCGCATCGGTAAAAGCTCGGAACGGTTACTAACGGATTTGGCATGGTTAATTTAAGAGCTGGCCGTATGCCTTTCCTGTCGCGACCCCGTTATCCCCTGGGACGGAAAATGTGTACCCCATCTGTTGCGTGAAGTGTCACACGTGTGAAAATGAGGTGGAGGCAGCGATTAATGTTTAACGTGCCGCGACAACAAGATCTTTGGAGACGGAGCACAAGTTCAGATCAGGGAAGTAAGTGGAAGGAAATCGGCCATGCCCTCTCAAAGGAACCATCCCAGCGTTTATCTGAAGCGATTTGGGGAAATCACGGAAAACCTAAATCAGGATGGTAGGACGCGGGCTTGGATCATCGTCCTCCAGAAAGCGAGTCCAGTGTGCTAACCAAGGCGCCACCTCGCTCGCTGTGTGAAAGTGAGCGAAAGTTTTCGAAATGTTTGCAAGTCGTGTAATTTTTGGCGGGACTTGGGTATCATCTCGGTATTCACTTTGTGAAATGTGGAAAATCGCCTAAAAACCACATTCAGGCTGGCCGGCATAACGATCTTCGACGTAAATCCGGTCGATGGATTCGATGCAGTGCCCCGAAGGTGGAGCTTTAACACCCTCAGCTGTCCGGGCGGATTTTCATGTTCTTCTGTCTGATTAGCAACCCATCCGGAATACATTTTTATGTAGTCCAAATCACCACTGACAAATTTGATTCATGAAAGCACAAACTCAGTCCATCAACACTGAAACGTGTGTAAAACGGCCAGTGAGCTAGGTGTTTGGAGAACGGTATATCTAAGCCGTCCAATAAACATCATTCACACAATAACAGTTTTATTAAAATAAACCAGTATTGCGATCAAGTAACAAGACACAAAGGCTTGCTCAAATGTTTAGAGTGCAATTTTAATTGCCAGCATCCTTCTACAATCAACGGAGAGTGAGCAGGACTCAAACCCGGCATCAATTCACAATAATGGACACGCCGTTACACAGGACACTGGCCAAATAGTGCAGTTACTGGTACTTCCAAAACATATAAACAAAATACATTTAACAGATACTCAATAACCAGTTCAGTAAAGCTGGAGACTTTTCGAAGCTTCACAGGGTTACACTTTGCATTGTTTGTGCACCGAAACATATTTAAAATAACCTTTCACCTTTCAATAACTTGAACACCACAAACAAGAATGATTTAAAACGACAGTGCTTGTTTCTAACACAAACACCTGTTACTTCTATAATAATGAACGAACAACAAGAAGTCCTTGAAAAACTGGGACAAGTGTAATACAGCTAGTCTGAAAGATGCAAGACAGTGCTGATGTCGGAAACCTAACCGACCCAGCCGGAGTGGCCGAGCGGTTCTAGGCGCTACAGTCTGGAACCGCGAGGCCGCTACGGTCGCACGTTCGAATTCTGCCTCGGGCATGAATGTGTGTGATGTCCTTAGGTCAGTTAGGTTTAAGTAGTTCTAAGTTCTAGGGGACTGATGACCTCAGAAGTTAAGTCCCATAGTGCTCAGAGCCATTTGAACCATTTTTGAACCTAATTGAACTAAGCAAAAAGTACAGCGTAGACTAAGGTAAGTTGTAACTCTCAGTAGTAAAAATCTTAAAACCAGATACACTCACTGAGCGAGTTAAGACCACCCGTACCACTCAAATCTGTTCTCGCTATACGCCGCAGTATTCAAACGAATAAATGGCTAGTTTAAACCTATGGCAAATAAAATTTAATTCCGATACACGATAACAGAAACAACTTAACGGGCCGACGAAATTTAGCATCAAATATTAAATAATCAACTTTTTTGTCTTTTCAAATCTGTCAGCACCAGTAACAAACACCAACAAAGAAACTGCCTGTAGACTTATAGGAAGTGAAGTTCCGGCAAACAGCACTAAACCAGTCTGGACTGTCTGTTGAAGTCGCCTTCACGGCACAAGCGCACAACAGCAGGTAATGTAGTGAAATGTGCTCACCAAGTTCAGTTCTTCCTGGTTGTACAGGGGCTGTCCCATGTGGCAAATGGTACTCGTATCTTTCTTTTGTAGCGCCCAACGACGCGACAGTGCCCTTGCCCGATGTAAAGCCACCCACATCGTCCCCTGCCTGCAGGCACTGCTCCGGCGTCGTGCACTCGGCAAAACACAGCTCTAGAAGCACCCACTCCTCTTGTCCGCTCGGAATGAACGTCTTGGTCCTCTCAGCAGCTGGAACCTGCCCTCGTGTCCGTCAGACTGTGACTACTCTCTGGAGCCCGGTCCGCCTCTAAAAGGTTCTCAAGGCGCCGCGTACGCCCTGTCAGGCGCCATGAGCAAAGCCGTTGCTGGGCAACAGCCAGAGGTTGTAATCACGAACAGTCTCGATAAGAGCCGGCACGGCTCATAGTATACCGCTGAATCTTTTCCTCAGTTCTTGCTTTGCGTTCGTGTCGCAACTGAAGGTCGCCCTAATCGTTCCTCATGACGAATATTGAAGATGAATATTAAAGATGATGTACCATTTTCGAAACTGAAGATTTCGTTTCCATAAATTGCGATATCTGTCATTTACGGTGGGTGAATTTTTTTTTTTACGTAGAAACAGTATTACGTTACGAACATCATACTTGGCGCAAACGTTAATTTTTTCTCATATTTTAAAATCGTACGAATAAACAGTAAACGACCGATCCCGCTCGCTTCCGGTCTCAGACTGAGGCCAGTGAGTGGGAGGCGAGAACTGCGCCGCTCATCAGATCAAAACACTATATTCCTTTAGAATGGCCCTTGTAAATAACGTAGATACTGATATGAACGGTAGGCAGGCAGGAAGTACCACGCATACACTCGAAACAAACCTGAACGAAACACAGAAAGATAACAAAAATGGCTCTGAGCACTATGGGACTTAACATCTTAGGTCATCAGTCCCCTAGAACTTAGAACTACTTAAACCTAACTAACCTAAGGACATCACACACATCCATGCCAGAAGCAGGATTCGAACCTGCGACCGTAGCAGTCCCGCGGTTCCAGACTGAAGCGCCTAGAACCGCACGGCCACCGCGGCCGGTCATAAAGATAACACATAACTGACAAAGCTGTTTGGACTTACCACCATAAAAGGCTATCGAAGGAAAAAAAAATATCAACCAAGAGTAACGACTTAGGACACAGTAGAATTTAGCAAGGAGACGGGGTAACCACGGACGAGCCACATTAAGTCCTAAGGCAAATAAAAAGCAGAAAAGTCACAAGACCGGACGCAATTAACAACGTTACTTAAAACATGAAGCGCCATTTCTGGAAATACACTACTAAAAGTAGTTAATACATTCTGGAAAATGAAGGTAGTACCACAGTACTGGACAGAAAATGAAGTAACACTCTTTTTAAGAAGTGAGATCGTAAGAATTTCGGAAATTATCGTGCAATAACTCTTCCTAATAAGTTTTTGTTTGGTTTTGTTTTTGCTTTATGGTGCAAAAACAACAAGAGTCGTATACGCGCAAGTCAAAACTATAGAACACGAAGACAGAGAGGAATTAAGAAACGACTATACGTTAGTCCCAACTGACATAATAGAACACAACTAAAAACAGGCACATGAAAAAGGTGCTGAAAAAGACACCATAAAGAAACGGAGGTCCAAAACTAAAAATGAAATGGCCTTCGCCATATTGATTTGGTGGATAAAAAGTAAGACGCGGTCGACAGCCTGCGCATCATTTGTTAAAACGACCGATAACTCAGCCGGCAAACCCAGACGGGAACGTAAAAGGTTAAAAAAATGGACATTCCTCCAGGAAGTGGCGGACAGTTAAAACTTGAGTGCAATGTGTACAAAGTGATGGGGTAGCGCGACTTAGCAAATGACGATGGCTAAAAAGGCAGTGCCCAATACGCAGCCGAGTTAAAATAACCTCCTTCCGGCGGGAGGGCCGAGAGGAGGTCGTCCAAGCCGCTGGCAGAGCCGGAGCTTATTCCTGTGAAGGAGGACCATTGGCGATGCCAAAGGGACATCACCTCCTGACAGACGGTAACACAGAGATCATCGGAGGGAATATAGGTACTCGCGGGCTGAGGTACGAAGACTGGAGACTTGGCAGCAGCGGCAGCAGCGTCAGCAGGGTCGTTTCCTGGCAGACCGACATGACCAGGGACCCACAGATACTTCACACTGGCTCCACCAAAAGTGAGCAGTTGATAGTTTTCCTGGACCCGCTGCACTAAGGGATGGACCGTGTACAGCGCATATAGACTTTGAAGGGCACTGAGTGAGTCTGAGCAGAGGACACAATTGAAAAGCCTGTGTCACCGGATGTACTCCGTGGCCTGATACAAGACGAAGAACTGGGCTGTAAATCCTGAGGAGTGTCCCGGAAGCCGATATCTAAAGACACGGGTACCAGTGACGAAGGCACACCCAACCTCACGATCAATCCGATATTCGTCAGAGTATACAAAGTTACTATCTCGAAGTTCCATGAGAAGGTCGTGAAACTGAAGGCGATAGACCAAGGGTGGAGTAGTGTCCTTGGGATGGGAATGAAGGCCAAGGTTA
This sequence comes from Schistocerca cancellata, assembly GCF_023864275.1. NCBI lineage: Eukaryota > Metazoa > Arthropoda > Insecta > Orthoptera > Acrididae > Schistocerca > Schistocerca cancellata. The sequence goes on from NC_064631.1 coordinate 328,268,609, forward strand.
ACATGGGCCGCTTCACGAAGCCAAGGTGGTGTAGGGTTCACACCCACCGGGAAAGTTGCAGGTAGTGTGAAGTGAAGCCGCCATAAGAAGTGCCGAAAGCGGACTCCAGGAGTTAATAGAGAAGGACGATCCCCATACAGACGATCAAAGGAATCATCAAAGAAGCAGGCATAGGATGAAAGTCGAAACTCTTATTGGTTTTGTAGACTGCCGGAAGGCTTTCGATTTGGTGAGCCAGCATCTTTTATGAAGCATTTTAGAAAGTAGAAGGTACCCGAAGCACTTAACAGAGGTTTATATCAAGAAACAAAAATCATAATAAACGCACGATCGAAGAGAATACTTGAACCATAACAGTGATCGGTCACACTTCTCAATATTTGTATCGACGACTTTCTTAGACAGTGCAAATCAAGATCAACTGCGGCATTAAAGACCAAATAACCGAACCAAGTTATTGGGTTCGCTGACGACGTAAAAATTTTACAAATAGTGCATGGGGGCTAAATTAAAATTAAATATGAATGCAAATATTTTTAGTAGCTGTATGTCCGATTACGCAAGTCTCGTAAACGGCTGGCCCTGACAACTAATTGTTACGCTATCTGACTGCATAGAATGACAACAAAGAATGTAAGAAAATTTCTGTTAACACAATTAACTAATTAAGTCCCCAGCAACTATAAAATCTACGAATCCAACAAAGCACAAGTGTAGCTGTTCTGTATGTGGTAGTATGACTCAACGCACATCTGGCACGGTTCTTCTTCAACAAGACAAGAATTTTTAAATATCATTTATACTGACGTGATAAAAGAAAATTAGAAATACTATAATTGTGCAAGAAACCCAGAATTACACTCTAATACAAGAACACAAGCCAGATGCTTTGTTGGCTGAACCTGTAATGACACATTATTCAGGACACACAAATAAATAGACAACATAATATTTATTACCTTCATATATATTGACGAAAAGCACTCTGACCATTACAATATCTCCATTGGAATAACATCTGCTATCTCTCCCATCACATAGCTGCATAAAACATCGAACAAACACTCACTACTACCCCATCTCATTCCAACTTCAGCTACAAGCAGTGTCCACCACAACTTCTCGGCAAGAACTGCCTGTCGCTGCGTCTCAATAATCACTGCCAGTGGAGGCGGCCGAACAATACTCTCTGGCGCGATTTCTGGCGCTGTGGCTCAGTGTAGCCACCTTTCATATGCCCTTCCTCCACGGGCTAGAATTTGATGGTATTTTTGCCAGCATTGGTGGTGAAAATACCACCAAATTCGTCAAAAAAAATACAGACAAAAATAAAAGATAATATTAATACGTAAGTATCATATAACTAGATAAAATTTTGGCTTTGCACTGACCTTTCAATAGCCTAATATACAAAATACACTAAGCAATACAAATTCTTTCATACATGTGACTTTACATAATAGTTTACACAAGTATTATGTGGTTAAACAGTTCAATCAATAGCGTCAGCAATGACGAATATGTACAGGTAAGAGTCTCATAACTTTTCACAAACAGTAATACACAAAAAATCAGTTTATACAAATATTCACATAAAATGTTTACACAACAAGTGGTTGACAGTTCCAGCAGTAGCACCCAGCAATGTTGAGTAGGTGCAGACTCCAACAGGTGACATCATTTCAGTAGAAGCAGTCCATCAGTGGCACCCAGCATTGTGGAATAGGTGCAGACTCCAATAGGTGACATCATTTCAGTAGAAGCAGTCCCTCAGTGGCACCCAGCATTGTGGAACAGGTGCAGACTCCAACAGGTGACATCATTTCAGTAGAAGCAGTCCATCAGTGGCACCCAGCAATGTTGAAGAGGTACAGACAGCAAGAAGTAACATCATTTCAGTAGAAGCAGTTCCATTTGTGGTACCCAGCAATGTTGAAGAGGTACACACAGCAACAAGTCACATTTCTCAGTAGAAGCAGTTCATTAATGGCACCCAGCCATGTTGAGTAGGTGCAAACAGCAACAGGTGACATCATCTCAGTAGAATCAGTCCATCAGTGGCACCCAGCAATGTTGAGTAGGTGCAGACAGCAAGAAGTAACATCATCTCAGTAGAAACAGTCCATCAGTGGCACCCAACAATGTTGAACAGGTGCTACAGCAACAAGTGACATTATTTCAATAGATGCAGTCATCAGTGGCACCCAGCAATGTTGAACAGGTGCAGACATCAGTCCATAATATTCACTATCACTAATCACACTGTTGATCAGAGTTTATCAGCAGAAATGAAACATGTCCTAGTGGCACCAATCACGTAGAAAAAGTGCAAGTAACAGTCCATAATATTCACTATCACTAATTAGACAGTTCATCAGCAGTAATTAAACATTTCTAAGTGTCACAAATCAATTTGAACAGGTGCAGGTGTGAACAACAGTTTGAATGCACACACAATTGCTTTTACAAAATTATTATCAATGCTCTTACACTAAACATACAAATCATAACAAACACACAAATGATGTCAGATAATTGTCATATTAACTATTACAAGTACACAAACATCAGTAACCTATAATATTTATGGGTGTCAGTGCAAGCCACTACAAACAAATAAAATAATATTTAGGAGATAGGTGGGTAGGATTAGGAAAGGAAAACACACAAAACACACTCACTCATCTTTCATCCACATTAAGTACTACTGTGTAATTGAACAGTGTTAACTGTGTACATGCACTTCTGTCAAAATTTCATGTTCATCATGTGTATCAAGTAATAGTGGCAGCAATGTATAACAGTCAATAATAGTTAAGTCAACGTCATAGTCATCATGTCAAGACCAATGTTTGCCGAGCCAGATCAAAATGTACGGTTGCTGAACAACTGTCAGTGTGCCAAGATATGCAACTTCCTCTCTCCAAAAAAAAAAAAAGTACATACTGCTTAGTGATTTAACAAAGTGTGTGTAGACAATCTTCCTTCCATTTTAGTGTTCTAGTCTGCTATCTTCATCCTCCTTGTTCCATATAGACCAACAACAAAAAAAATATGCACCTCACTTATTTTACCTCTTATACACCATAACTCCAATCAACTTCATATATCTCAATACCTCAATAATACCTCTTCAATACGTCGATACATATAAACCTTATTGCCAATATCATTTCACTTCCATAACAACTCTTTCCTCTAGTCAGTTTCCTCGAACAAGTACAGATAAAATCCTAATGCAAACCTCCACATCCCATACAATCCGAAGACACACTGTCAACACACAACCTCTGTGTAATCCATCTGACCAAAATCTTCTACTCATTATGAATTATAAACAAAGAGGACAGATTGTGACGGGCTGGAGGCTCAGCACGGGCATTTCGGAAACTGCACGACTTGTCGGGTGTTCGAGGAGTGCTGTGGTGAGTGTCTTCACCATGAGGTGAAACCACGTCCAGACGGCGTGGGGTTGAACGACCCCTTATTACAGATGTCGGACATCTGTCGCTGGGCAGATTGGTGAAACAGGACATGCGGCGAACTGTGGCGGGACTAACATCAGATTTTAATGTTGAGCCGAGTACAAGTGTGTCCGAACACACAGTGAACCGAACACTCCTAACGATAGGCCTGTGAAATTTTACATTGTGTTAAAAAAATTCGGAAGCTGACTCTACTGAAAATATTAGAAATAAAGCAACTTACAACACAAAATATCAGTTTAGTATTAAATGTCCAAAAACAATCTCCATATACGCCCTGTTAAATCAAGTTTTAGTTACAAGTACTACATTAAAATTGTAAATTCAACTTTATTTTTCATCGGTTGTTAAATTTATTTACACATAAAGTCTTTGTTTCCTTTTTTAGTTGACGTAACTTTTTTGCGTGACATAAAAAATGTAATGCTTTCCAATGTAAACACTCTTCATGTGGTAATTTTTGCATCTTTTGTACCTTCTGTATAAATGATGCCTGTAAATGACGCATGTCATTTTAACTGTGTTTGGACGTTTAGTTGTCACGTGACGATGTCCTAAACATATGAAAGCCGGTTCGTGATCATATATATATAAATTTACATGATACCAGGAATTGTTATCTGTTTAAATTATCATTTTTTTGTCGAGCACCGTCAGAAATTTTAGTTAATATTATTACAGGTTCTCTCCTCGTGCAATTAATATTTTACTTATTTATGTTTTATAGAATTTTTAGTATGTTTCTGATGACCGAGTCGGGGTCTCGAAAATGATCTTTGTTTCGTTCAAGGCTTTCTTTAGTGACACCGATGAAGTTACAAAACTGTGAGTCCTTCATTTTGTATATCCATTCTCATAAGAGCACACAGAAACGATGATTGTTAGTGAACGTATACAGCTCTTGTTGACACTGGAATACAGAAACCTTCCCTCCACGAACTGAAACTAAATTGTTCGAGCATCTGCTTGTGGACAGGTGTCCTAATGAGTTCTTGGGAGAAGTGGGTTATCAAGGAACAGGTAATTTTTTCTGCAGTATCTGTCTTACAACAAAGCTCTCTCATTATTTGTAGTTTCATCAGAATCCCTCTTATTCTAAGGAGCGCTTACTTCCTTTCGTCCTTGGATCAGAAATCTTCGGGATAAGTAAAGTATAAAGTTCCAGATCCATCTTCGGTTGCTTTGTTACTTGAAAGTGTAACATTATAATTAAAAAGTAAATAATATCCGCTTAGTGAAATTCAGTACGCAGGTGGGCATAAAATCCAACTCCTACTAGACCATCTCCAAAGAATCAAAGACTACGATGTGGTGAGTTTCCTATATGCAAAAATCAGCGTTACCACAAAAAATGGAATAAGAAAGTCATGTATTACGAGAAAGGGAATGCTTACAGGTGTTAACAAGTGATCGGTCGATAAACCGAATAGGTTAGACATAGGACTTTACGACGATGTAAAATTCAGGTAGCTGCTAACACAGAGGACAGATCTTCACGTCGTAAATCGCGCATTTAAGTGTAGTAACAGTTTGAAAGGATTCTCAGTTCTAAAGCACGATATCGAGGGAGGAATACTTGTAGTCCTGCTTCTCCAGGGGAGATGACTGGTCCCGATATAAAAGCAAACACGGACTTCGGAATCGTTACTTCGTTCAGTTTTCTGCTCTGTGCCTCCGACTGATCGTGCACCACTTTGGATAGGTTTTGCTACCGAGAGTTTGCCAGGAGTCGTTAGCTCACTTTTACGAGCTGCGGAAACTGAAGTTCTCGACGGGCTGCAAATCACACTGTACGCCTACGGCAGGCAGCGGGCGTCAGAGAGAGACCCGTTATCCTCCGGAAGGCTGCGCAGCTAGCCAGCTACCGCGCACAGGACGCTGTTCAGCTGTCTGGGCGGCGGCGAATGCGGCTGCCAGATCGGCTGCCTGCCTACTCGCGGGCGTTAATATACTGCGCCGGCCTGCCTTACGCAAGCACGTGTTTTATGTCACACGCGCTCCGATAAGGAATGACTAGTGGACCATCCCGAAGAACACTGCTCATAGGCAACGGTAAGGCCGAGATGGAGAACGCATTACGGAGCTTCGAATCTTCAGCAGTTCGTAGGGATGAGCAATCTTGTCAAATGGATGAGAAGTACTGTGGGAGGAGAGAATAAGTTCAATAGTGGTTGAAGAGTGTGGGTAAAGAGATAGAGGTCTGTTAGGTGGAGAAACTATGGAGATGATAGGTCAAACGAATAGTGCGAATACAGACGGTGGGAAAGACAAGGGTGTGAAGAGGAGTAATGGTGTGTGGTGAGACTAGTGGTACAAGAGGAAAGGGATAGGGGCGGATGCGGAGGGAAGAGGAGAGAGGAGAGAGGAGCCCTCGAGCGGAGTGTGACGGGTGGGTAAGGGTTACAGTTGGTAGGAGGGATAAATATCGGGATGGATCTTATTTTCAGGGAGAGGGTATTGGTTGAAGTTGCGTTGAGACAGGATAAGAAGTGTGCGCACTCGTAGGGATGAGAGGATGTGTTTGCGAAGGTGCAGCAGCATACCAGGGTCGGTGATCAGAGGCGAGATAACGCGGCTACTGGAATCTAGTTTCGGCTAGTATAGGAAATGCAAGGTATTCTATATGAATGAGGAAGGGTGGAATTTGACAAGATGGTAGAGGATCCACTTGGAGGAAGGTAAATGGATGTCGAAAAAGAGATGGAATGCATGGCGTTTGAGTCTTTGAAGGGGATTATAGAACTCTGGTGGGGGTAGAGATCCATGCAACATTTGCATTTGCATAGTCGGATCCGGATTTTGAAGGTGTGGAGAATAGTGGAGGAGTGTAATCTCCAAGTTCGGTCTGTTAGTGGTTTTCTAGTTTTAGTTTATTGTTGGCTTTCTGTTGGATGGTTAGTGGGTGAGGTGTCCATGTTAGTTCCCAGTAGAGGCTTAGTCCAAGATCTTTTACTGTGCTAGTTGACAGGATGGTCATGAATTATAAGATAGAAGTCGTGGGGGCGGAAAGTGTGGGTGGTTCGTACTGTAATTATTGCCTGGATTTTGGAGGGGTTGATCTGAAGAGCCACTGGTTACACCAGGAGGTAACTGACTGAGGTGGATTTGGAGGGATCGAGTGTAGGATAGATGGTCAGGAAAGCAGTGCCATCAGTATACTGAAGGATGTGGACTGGTGGGGGTGGTTTGGGCATGTGAGAAGTGTAGAGAGGATACCTCTGTTTGCTGAAGACAATGGGTGTCAGTACGTCACATTTATGAAAATTTATTGACCATAGAGTATAACAGGCTAATCATGAGAAAATGGAGAGGATAGGAAGGCAGCTATTCATGGGTTATCCGGCTTGTGAGTGATTGGCGACTGTCTGCAGATCAGCGCTTGTTTTCTGGGTGGCAAGTTTTCTTCCTGGTATGTGCAGTGGCTGTTTGATTAGGCTGTTGCGTCTGTGCGCGGTAAGACTTCTGCCCTGCGACCGCTTGCAACCCGTTCGACATGGATAGATGGCAGCCAGGAGGCCAGAACTTCCTCTCTATTAGTGTTGTCAGGATGCTTAATAATTTCAGTCGCCTCTCTTGCTTTGTGCTGGCACATCCACGGTCCTTTCATCACCGCATGGGGACATGACAGGTTGTCCAAAGTCATGGTGGCTTTCGCTATCGCCGACTAAATGTGAAGAGCAAATCGCACACGGCGTTTATTTTCTACTACCGGTGTGTTGACTGGCCTTCCTATGTCGCCCATGTAGGCAGCTCCACACTCCATATACTCGGTTCTATAACTGCCAACATTTGTATTGCTTAACGGCCACGATGAAAAGCAATAGAAATCATGAGTCATACAGAGGCTTGTAAACAGACGTTCGTCCTTCGCGCTATTTGCAAGTGGAACAGGAAAAGCAATGAGTAGTAGCGGTACAAGGTGCTTTCCTCCATACACCATGTGGTGGCTTGTGAAGTACATATGTATATAGGTTTGGTATAGAACTAATGTAATCCCACATACATAATGTTGTGTACAACTTCGTGCACAACGCTAAAGAGAGGTGGGCTACAGAGTCGTGTGGCAACTGTCATCATAGGAAAGCTGGACAGGAGCAGAAATATTAGCGAAAAAGTTAACACAGGAACAGAAGATTTACTTAACTTGTATTTCTCCAAGTGTACGAGGGCTCATTACAAATAATGCAGCAAGAAACAAGGTCCGACTGTCACTAAGTCAAGAAGGATGAGGCTCCCTGAGCTAAAGAATGAATCATGATGTTGGGGCTACGACTAGGTGGCGACTGCGCAGCTTCACGCAGCGAAGAGACTCCATGCCACATTGGGTCATGTCACTGCTACTGGCCGTCCTACATCGTGGTGGCAGAGGGCGCTCTTAGTTCAGAGCCACAGAGGGCGCAGCTTTTTTTTTTTTTTTTAATCTCATTTTGTTCAGTTTTGTTCGTTGTATCTGCTCGGGGCGGACGTCGTAAGACATCCGTTTAAGTTCGTTGTTGATCGAGTAACTCAGTTTTTTTTTTATTACAGAGGGCAGCTAACCCTCTGACCGAACACGCTGAGCTACCGTGCCGGCAGCTTAGCAGGCGTGCACCATTGTATCTTCCGCCGATCCTGCATGACTGCTACCGGCATCTGACAGAAACGCAATTCCGTTGCCAACGTTAAGACACCTATGGCGTGATGCCACACGTCACAGTAAAGCAAATGTAACTACTGTATTGTTTCGTTCAGAATTTATATACAATACCCAAATTGTCCGTCACCCATGGAAACTTGTAAGTAAAACCAGTGGGTGCGTGGGAATAAACACGAGAGTGCTCCTACGGTCATACGAGGTCGCACCCCACACCATAACTCCAGGCCTAGGCCCAGTGTGTCTAGCAAACAGAGAGGTTGATTGCAAGCCCTCAGGCGGCCTCCTTCTAACCAATACACGGCCATCAATGGTACCGAGGCAGAGAAAGCTGTCGTCAGAAAACCAAACAGGCCTCCACCATGCCTTCCAGTGAGCTCTCGCTTGACACAATGATAAGTCCCAAAAGGCGGTGGTCTGGGACCAGAGGAATGCACACGACAGGCCATCTGGTTCGGAGCTGCCCGTGAGGTAACTGCACCTTGTGCCACTGTGGTGCCTGCCAGCTGCTACTCAAATTGCTGCTGCAAATATACAGTAGAGCGTCGATTATCCGAACGTCTGTCAACCGAACGACCGCTTAACCGACCTGTGTACTCGCTCGCACCTGTTACTCTCCCACCCTACCGTCAATCATCCCCCTCACTCCCAAACCAAGTTTCCCACAGTAGTCGCCGCACTGGGCCACCGCTGGCGGAAAATTGCTTCTAATGGGGCCTTCACAAGGCGCTGCTGACCGGCCAAGCCGCCAGTCGCTGTGTTTCAACAATCAGCACACTTCTGTCGGCCTGGCACTGGCAGCAGAAGTAGTGGCAGGATCAAAGCTGTTCACAGCAACAGCTGCGCCAGCTTAGAGTTGAGGCGTGCCACTCCGCGCAGTTTGAAGGATTGCGCGCCCCCAAGAAGAACTTCTCACGGTGCAAACAGTTACCTTCTGTTCTCTGTTACGACCACTTGTGTGCTGCTGCGTGAAGAAGTGAACTTGACGATACAAAATGCTTAAACATAAACGTGTTGTCCTGTCTATGAGGGACAAGTACGAGATTATTAAAAGGTTAGAAGAAGGCGAATCTGCAACCACTTTATCCAATGAGTACAAGGTTGACAATTACGGATATAAAAAAAAAAAAAGACGAGCGTAGCAATTTTATAGCTATGCTATACTAAAAGAGGTGCCTGTTTTTATGAATAAATTTACTGTACAGTACTTCTTTTTGGCAAATAAACATATACAGTTTGATTATCCGAACAAACCAGTTTTCCGAACACCCATGTCCCCCAATTACTTCGGATAATCGACGCTCTACTGTAGTACGATGCGCCAGAGCCATACTCCTGACACGATGGTCTTTCCTCTCGGTAGTGCCACAAAGCCGTCCGCAAACCCGTCTTCTTGCGACCGTACATTTCCATGACCACCTTTGGCCGCAATAATGTACAGTGGCTACATTCCTGCCAAGTCTATCTGCAATATCACAGAAGGAACATCCACTTTCTCGTAGCCCTGTTACACGATCATGTTCAAACTCAGTGAGGTTTTGATAATGGCGTCTTGTGGTCTTAAAAGAAATCACCAGGTCCACTTTCAGAGCCGGCCGAAGTGGCCGTGCGGTTCTAGGCGCTGCAGTCTGGAACCGCGAGACCGCTACGGTCGCAGGTTCGAATCCTGCCTCGGGCATGGGTGTGTGTGATGTCCTTAGGTTAGTTAGGTTTAACTAGTTCTAAGTTCTAGGGGACTAATGACCTCAGACGTTGAGTCCCATAGTGCTCAGAGCCATTTGAACCATTTTTGAACCACTTTCAGAGGTAAGCAGCTCTCGCAACCGTTACAGCGTGTATTTAAAGTAAATCGGATTTGCATCCTCATAGTGGTGCTACTAGCGCCATTCTTATGCGACTGGAATGAAATTTGAATAGGCATCATCTTACAGATGTGCAAACACGCCTGTCAACTTTCGGTTATCTCGTACAATTCTTGCTTAGTGTTGGGACTTTTTTCCGTCAGTGTATATTTGAAAGTATTTCGGAAATTTAATGAAACATTAACCTCATTGGGAATACTTGGGTATGACGTTTCCCTCTTCCGTTGGGAGTTGGAGTCTTACGTCCAAAGGCTAGACAAGATATGTTTTTATGAGGTACCAGTACAATAGTATTGTGAGGAGGACGAAATATTAAATAAAACAGGTATTACCATAACACTAGAAGAATAAGATAATAATATATGTAGATATAGCGAAGTTCAGCGATAAAAATTAGAAAAACCTACATCAGGAAGACAGACAAATTAATGTGACAAAACAGAGCAGAATAACGTGTGATCTGTTGACAGACTGATAAAATCAGCTCCGAAATAGAGAAAACTGAATAAGTATCTACGCAATTAAATCCATCAACTCGGTTTGCAATGTCACAGGAACTAAAGGTATGAGCAGTTTGATCTCTTTAACATAGTGTTGCTGTTCGCGAGCTTCATTGTCAGAACTTGATTGTCATGTGTTTCCTGCATGGACCTTAGGCACCATAATCGGCAGAATGTTGTGTCATGTGTTACGCGGTTTCCCTACGTCTCGTCATTTTCTATACCTAAATGTTTCAGTTACACTTTGCTTCTTGATGAATTAAGTATAGCGTGCATCCCTCAAAATCTTATTGTAATTCAAAAATAGAAGAGACGCACAACACTAGACATAAATTACGAACCACTGGCTTTTGTTTCATGTGACAGCGGTGGAACCATGAACTGTTACTATGAAATCCATTTCGGAGAATTACTTTAGCCTAAGAAGTTTATTTGAGTGGTGATATTATGTGACATAAGGCTTCATTACATTGTTATAGATACCTAAAATGCAAGACTCTGGAAATTATGTGAATAAATTAGCAATGAGGTAACTAATAATTATATTCGTACACAGTAGCTCTTCAATTTAGTATTTCAATATAACCGGTAGAATGCGCATAAAATGTGCAGGGAAGAAGTGACGTAACACTCAGTGTGTCCGAATGAAATAAAAAGATGACATGCTGAGAACGGGCTAAAGTGAATTACATTTTTCCTTTATTGAGTTCTCGTCGCTTCTTGGCAGAAAATTTTTATATGCGGTTAAGAGACCCCCAAATGCGAATATTATTCTCACATTTATTTAAGCTTTGAAAGGCTTTTTAACTGACAGTGGTAAATAGATTTCACCTAGTAGGAGGATTGCGAACAGTGTGCCAAACCGGTTTTGCAAGTAAATAAATACGATCCTAATATTAACAGTTGTGTGTTGCTTGTTCTAACTTCATTTTTTATTATAGCTTTCATATGAAAGTAGAGGGATGATTAATCAACTTTACGTAATGAGATACTATTAAATGTTTCAATTAATTTAGGAATATAGATAGTGGATTTCATTTATGAAATCAGTAACGGTTTCAAATTAATGACAAAGTTCACGCGAACACACACACGCACACACCTTTCGTGACAGCTCATTCCCTTTACTTCTCGTAGCTAAATACTTTTCTCTTTAATTAAATTAAACAAGACGAACACAGGTGAACACATATCTTTGTCAAACTTTGTCTCTGTGTCTCAAAATGACAATTACGTTGTAGTGGGAGCTTAGCTACAATTCGTTCCGAATTCTTTGTAAATGTTAGCAGCTCGGTTGAAAGGTTTGGCAGGTCACTCAAAAATTTCAGTCGAAGAATGAGGACAACAATGACTTGTGTGGATGCATAAGTATTATTACCTGCAACATATTTTCTTTTGTTTGCCTTTTTTATTGTATCCTCTAATATAAATTTATGTACTATATCAATTTTTTATGAGGGTAGTATTATTTATACGAAAGTCAAAAGTTGTTTGTGTTCGGAGACGACGCAATTACCTCGTTCTGTTTCCTTTTACTATCGTTGTTGCAAAGTCTATGTGGTTCACGCCAGGAGTAAAATGCATTCAGAACTTATTTGCTAAAAACTGAGGCCAGCTAAATTTACAGGTTTCAACGTTATGGACTTAAGCACATATGCAGTTACCGTAGATTACGACACGGACAACTTGACGAAATAAAAAAAAGTGGCGTATATTTTGCAGTGAAACCGAGCGATATTTTTCAGTCATGGCCAGTTATAAGTGTTAATAATGTAATTGTTAAATTGAAATTCGTTGTTACGATGGAGTAATTATAACTATAACCTGTCTTTCAGTCCACCGTACCTTACTAAACAACTTCCAGTTCGCCACAAAAATCTAACGTTTGCTACAGTAGAAGTATCGTACCGATTATAGGATTCCCTGATGACATAACTGACCTCAGCAAAAGTGAGGAACTATGAGGGAATCATCTGTGGAATGATATGAACAGTATGATGTGCCACATCATGGACTGGCATTGGACCGAAGAAAGTCTAAAACAATGAGGAGTGTCAAAAATGAGATTATCTGTTACAAGGCCAAATGCATGGGACCGCGAGAAGTATATGCTTGAACATACATTCAAATGCTAGCCAATACTGTAGTTTGCGCTATTATGTTTGACCACGTACGGCACCTGTGTAAAGGCCTCAGTACGTTTGTAACACCACAGCTCTTATGCTGTATGGATTTATTTTGCTTTTGATTTATTTAATGTCACATTGTTGATCTTCTGTAAATGTGTTTAAATCGATAACATAAAATTGTGTACTCTTTTCTTTGTTAAAAAACTTTGGTGTCGTGATTTGATTCTATGCAAAGTAGTGTATCTGTAATTTAAAGTTCTTTGTCCCATTTGGAGGGAACAGAACTTATTGTATGTAACTGTAATTTTGTGTGAATAATTTTTTGTAGAAGTGTCAATATGTGAAAATGTTCTGTTTTATTTAATGTATTTGTTTGCTGTTATGTAAATTGCTGATCCTCACTTAGGGTTTTTAGTTATTTTGTATGTAAAAGGTGTAGTGGTTCCCCTCAGGAACGGAAATATGTAGCGCGCGCAAATTGTGGTTGGCATAGGTGGAAAAGGTGGAACTGATAGTCAGTCGGGGACGAGCCACGAGTCGGAGATGAGCCACGAGTTCGTGCACTGCTAGTATAAAGGTGCATACTGTGATGATTCAGAGAGAGGCTTTTCCTGCTTCTTTCCAATGCCTCGGATGGGTGGATAAATAGCTGGAACTATTCTGGAATTTGTATTTATCATCGCCACCAAGAAATGACAGTCCAGCAATTCTACCTGCAATTCCACCTACCAACATGCAGTTTCCACCACATTGCGCAATCACTGTAACGTAATACTATATTGATGTACAGTGAAGGATCAGCCTAATGGATGTGTTAGTGTGCTGAAATATAAGGTAATTCATATCGGAATTTATTTACCTACCTTGATTTTACTCCTCATCATAACACCTCTCAGGGTCCTCTCCGTTTGAAGTAAAGTGATTACCGAGTGTCCTTACTGAAAGTGCATTGAAACTCAGTTTTTTTTTTATAATGCCCCTTGAACTTAATAAAAAGATAGTTAAAGCTAATGTGGTAACAGAGTGAGTTAAGACAAATGTTATTTGTCCAATAATAATTTTCCTATTGAAACTGCTATTTAAAGTGCTGTTACCAACTTCAAACTTAAAAGATTGACTGAGGCTTATGAAGTAAATGAACACATTGTTGCCTGTAGTAAGTTCTAAAAAGGAGAGTCAGTTTCTTGTAATTTTGTCAACATTGTGTTTCGTTGTAGTAAAAGTGAGAAAGCTGTAGTTGTGAAACGTTACATTCTCATGTTTGCCAAGTGTTTGTCTCTCTTGTGTGCATATTAACAGTATAAAGACCACTCAGTTTGTGTAAACCCTGAAAGTGATAGTGTTTTTCTGTACCTGTTATAATTTTGAAAATAGTTCCTGCTGCTATAACTGTTCGCTTCAATCTTAAAACATATGTGCGTCAGAGTTCATTGCACTCGCGTGTTACTAAATCTAGGTTGTGTCTGTTGTGTTGTCCATTATAGTTACTTATACCTACTTTCATAAACGAGAATGTTAATCTTTCTCTTGCCTAATTAGGCTGGCGACCGTTTCCCTTATTCTAGTATAGCTAGGCAAAATTTTGTTTGTCACTATTCCAATATTAACGTAATTCTGATTTTCATTTCGATAAGCCACCTCCGTTAGGAACAACACGGTCAAACTAACAAAATTCCTCTCAGAGGGTAACACTGCTCTGTTGCTTTGTGCCATAGTTGCTTTTACAAAATTGTTTTATGTTACAACCTGCTTTTAGCATAGAGGTTATGGTACAGTAGTTAGCAGACGGGGAGTGTTATACGTTGCTAGTGTCACTCGTGGTCGGAGCAGTCTTCTGTGTTCTTGTGAGCGCATCACGTCGGAGTTCAAGAGGCGCCGTATCGAAGATTGATGCCCTAAACAGGGAAAGCGTAAAATATCATCTGCTAACTCACAACGCGGACGAAAGAGATTGCTGTGTGATCGTGACACATGGTTACTCAAGAAGATTTTGACAATAAACGAGAAAAAGACAGCTGAATGCTTCACTGAAGAACTGAATGTTGCACTCGCAAATCCTATCAGCGACAAAGCCGGCCGGGATGGCCAAGCGGTTCTAGGCGCTACAGTCTGGAACCGCGCGACCGCTACGGTCGCAAGTTCGAATCCTGCCTCGGGCATGGATGTGTGTGGTGTCCTTAGGTTAGTTACGTTTAAGTAGTTCTAAGTTCTAGGGGACTGATGACCTGAGCAGTTAAGTCCCATAGAGCTCAGAGCCAATTGAACCATTTTTTTATCAGCACCAAAACAACACGAAGCGAAATCAATAAGAATGGGACTTCAAGGCGAGCTGGATTTTCAAAACCACACATCATTGATGCAAATGACAGTAACGTGAATACGTGGTGCCGAAGACATAAGACCTTGGCTCGGGAGCAATGGAAGAAAGTCATTTGGTCGGACGAGTTTTATTTCACACTGTTTCCAGCGTCTGGCCTTGTTAACGTCCCAACAGTGGAACATGGCTGGGTGGTATTCCGTGGGCCCAGTAGTTAATCTCCGAGGTCACGTTACTGCCAATGAGACCGACTGGTTTGGTGGTGCCACCACGAATTCCTCTCTTGTGAGAACATCTTCATTTCAGGGCAGCACTTGCAACTTAGGTCTTCAGTTATTTGCCAGATGTATTCCTGTCTCTGTCTTCCTCTACAGTTTTTATCCTCTACATCTCCCTATAATACTGTGTAAGTTATTCCGTGTCCGCCCTCGGTAGTTGAGTGGTCAGCGCGACAGAATGTCAATTCTAAGGGCCCGGGTTCGATTCCCGGCTGCGTTGGAGATTTTCTCCGCTCAGGGACTGGGTGTTGTATTGTCCTAATCATCATCATTCCATCCCCATCGACGCGCAAGTCGCCGAAGTGGCGTCAAATCGAAAGACTTGCACGTGATGAACGGTCTACCCGACGGGAGGCCCTAGTCACACGAGATTTATTTATAGTTATTCCGTGATGTCTTAACCAATGTCCTACCATCGTGGCCCTTTCCATTGTCCGTGTTTTCCATATACTTCTTTCCTCTCCGATTCTCTGGAGAACTTCCTCATTCCCTATCTTATCAGTCCGTCAAGTTATCGACGTTCTTCTGTAACACCACATCTCAAATGCTTCAATTCTCTTCTGTTCCGCTTTTCCCACAGTCCATGTTTCACTTCCATACAGTGCTGTGCTCCAAACGTTCATTCTCAGATATTTATTCCTCAAATTAAGTTCTGTGTTTGATAGTAGTATATTTCTCTTAGGTAGGGATCCTCTTTTTGCCAGTGCTAATATGCTTTTCATGTCTTCCCTGCTCCGAAAATCGTGGGTTATTTTAGTGCTTAAGTAGCAGTAGGGGCGAAAGGCTACATCCTTGCCTTACACCCTTTTTAATCCGAGCATTTCGTTCTTGGTCCTACACTCCTATTGTTCCCTCCTAATTCTTGTACATATTATGCGTTGCCCGTCTTCCCCTATAGCTTACCCTATTTTTATTAGAATTTCGAACATATTGCATCATTTGACATCTTCTAACGCTTTCCCAAGGTCGACAAAATCTACGAACGTGTCTAGATATTTTTTGTCTTGCTTCCATTGTCAACCGCTACGTTTTAATTAGCTCTCTGGTGCCTATCCTTGTCAGCAACTTGGATGCATAATTGCATGATTGTTCGATAATTCTCGCACTTGTCGGCTCTTGCAGTCTTCGGAATTGTGTGGATGATGTTTTCCCAAAGTCAGACAGTATATCGACAGACTCGCGCATTCTACACACTAGCGTGAATAGTCGTTTTGTTGCCACTTCCCCCAATGATTTTAGGAACTCTGATAGAATGTTATCTACCCCTTCCGCCTTATTCGATCTTAAAGCTTTCAAAGCTCTTCTAAATCTGATTCTAATACTGGATCCCCTGTTTTTTCTATATGGATTCCTGTTTCTTCTTCTATCACGTCATCAAACTAGTCTTCCTGCTGAGGAAGTCTTTGATGTTCTCTTTTCACCTATCTACTTTATCCTCTGCATTTAACAGTGGAATACTCATTGCAGCCCTAATGTTGCCAACCTTACTTCTAATTCTACTGAAGCTGGTTTTGGCTTTTCTGTGTACTGAGTCAGACCGTCCGACAATCGTTTCTTTCTTGATTTCTACTCATTTTTCACGCAGCTGTTTCGCTTTGTCTTTTCCCTTCACTTCCTATTTATTCCATTCCTAATTTCTGTATTTCTGAATTTCCATGAACATTTTTATACTTTCTTCTTTCATCGATCAACTGAAGTATTCCTTCTGTTGCCCATGGTTTATTCGCAGTTACCCTCTTTGTACCTATGTTTTTCTTTCCATCTTCTGTGATTGCCCTCTTTAGAGATGACCACTCCTCTTCAACTGTACTTCATACTGAGCTATTCCTTACTGCTGTATCTATAGCCTTAGAGAACATCAAGCGTATCTCGTCATTCCTTAATACATCCGCATCACACTTCTTTTCGGGTTGATTCTTCCTGACTAATCTCTTAAACCGCAGCCTACTCTTTATGACTACTACACTGTGATCTGAGTTTATATCTGTTCCTGGGTACGTCGTATAATCCAGTATCTGATTTCGAAATCTCTGCCTGGCCGTGATGTAATCAAACTGAAATCTTCCCGTATCTCCCGGCCTTTTCCAAGTGTACCTCTTCCTCGTGTGATTCTTGAATAGAGTATTCGCTGTTACTAACTGAAATTTATTGCAGAACTAAATTAGTCTTTCTCCTGTCTCACTCCTAGTAGCAAGTCCACATTCTGCCGTTCCTTTTCTTCTACTTACTCCCTTACAACCGCATTCAAATCCCCCACGGCTATTAGATTTCCACCTGGCTTTGCGTACTGCTTTACCCGTTCAATATCGTTGTATGCTTTCTCTGTCTCTTCATCTTGGGCTTGCGATGTCGGCGTGTGAACCAGAACTAATGTTGTTGGTGTTGGTTTGCTGTCGATTCGGGTGAGAACAACCCCATCGCTGAACTGTTCACAATAACTCACTCCCTGTCTTACCTTCCTGTTCATAACGAATCCCACTCCCCTTATGTCATTTTCTGCTGCTGTTGATACTACTCATCCGACCAGAAATCCTTGTCTTCTTTCCATTTCACTTCACTGACCCTCACTGTATTTATATTCAGCCTAAGCATTTCCCTCTTCGGATTTTCTAATTTCCCTACCACGTTCAAACATCTGACATTCCACGCCTTGACTCGTAGAACCTGCCCTTTTGTTGGTTATTCAATATTATTGTCATTTACATAAATCTGACGTAAAAATCTTTGCAGTCCCTTCGTGGAGATATGAATGAGGGACTTTTCCCAAATCTTCTGCCAATGGAAAGATCATCATGACACTTTTTTCAATCGCAAGCCACGTGTTCTGTGGACACACGTTATGTGTCTTTAGTGCAATGGTTTCCATTGCCTCCCGCATCCTCTTGGCATTGGTCATTGGTGATTATTCCGCCGTTAGGGACAGTTTTTCACCCAAAGTGCAAGAGAGTGCTCTGAACCTCTGTCTGCTCCTCCCCCTGTTTGACAAGGCCGTAGGTAGAATGAAGGTGACCTGAAGTTTTTGGCCGCCACTGCTGATGTTTTTTGTTCGAAAGTTAAGCGTGAGCGCAGAGCGAAGACAGAAACGAGGACGTATTGATTACTAATGAAAGACGATACTCCTACACTACATTACTGCCGAGGGTTATGTGACCATCCCGTCGTACATACAGTATTTGCTCCCGAATGGTGACGAGGTTCTACAAACCGACAAGACCCCTGTTGACACAGGTCGCATCGTCCAGGACTTGCTTTGTGAGGTCGTGGATGAACTGTCGCATCTCCCCTGGGGACCACAGTGACCAGATCTCAATACTGATGAACCCTTGTGGTCTACATAGAAGAAAAGAGTGCTTAATCGCTATCCAACTCCTTTACCGTTACCTGAACTTACCACTATTGTGACTATTCCCTTGAAACCATGTATGACCCAGATTTATCCATTCCGAGACGACTGTAACTGTTTTCAATGCCACCGGTTTTCCTACACCGTATTACACATGGTAATGGGTAGTATTTCTGGTTTTTCTGGTATGATGACGACGAACGAGTCGTCGCCAGTGTTGACTGGTGGCCAATGATAAATAGAAACATATAAATCACAGCAGGTTTGTCAGTAACGTCGAAAAGGTGCCGGCTGCATGGTCTGGATCTGCAACGTCTAAAATGATTACAAGACGCTGGTAAAAAATAATATATATTGTATTTAACTGGTTGTACAGGATTCGTCTTAGCTGCATACGTATAATTGTAAACAGATAGCCATTGAGGCCTCACTTACTTCATGCGTTACTAAGCGCCTTGTTAGAGGTTGCTTCCTATCAGCTGAAGGCTATTCTACTTTACTACTGGACGTAACGAGGAAGAGTGGACGAGAGCTCGCTAGAAACTTGATACAAGCCGCGGAGCTGCGCTAGCGGCGCTGGTCGTGACTCGCGGGTCCAGCGATACTAATACGGACCGCGGTCGACAACTGCAACCCCTAACAAGTGTGGTATCAAACATTGATACCACATTCCTCCCCCGCAAATCTGAGAACGGCCGTTGAATATGGCTTACGACCGCCGGGTGGAGGACACCAATCTGACGTAGTCGAGAAAGTGGGGGGCCTAACTGCGAGTGAGGTACGCCCACCCGCACCGTGCCATTCGGAGCGAGGGGAGACAGGAAACGCCTGGAAACCTACTCCAGGCAACATGAGGTGTCTGCACTTCTACAACTATGGGAGCAACCGAAGGGTCGACCTCCATCGGGTCGGGGCACCCTACCGGCAACAAAGACTGGAAACCAGGAAGTACAGACTGTTCGACGGCGGTGGACGGCGTTATAACCGGAATTTCACTGTGCCCGATCACAGTTGAAGGCACCTGGACCAGATGGTCATCCTGTCGCCGCAGCGATGCTGGAACAGCGGGCGACTCCTGCTAGAGACTTGACGTCCGCGCTGGCGCGTCGTCGCCTGGCAAAGGCGAAGCTGCGGTCGCTGGCACCCAAGGGCGAGGAGAGCAAGGAAGAGGTCCCCGCGGGGGCAGCCCCGTCGGCTCCGACACTGGAAACATAGGCCAAGCGGCAGAGACCCCACGACTAAAGAGGAGCATCTGATTCTGATGCCTGCGCACCTCACCAGATGGACCGGATATGACAAACATAGTGCGGCCAAGATGGCAAAGAATGCGCCCTTTCAACCATCGGCGATTGCCGCGGAAATGACGACAATAGGCAATGTCATCTGACAAGAAATTTTGGGTCTGCCGTGGCAAAGAAACGCGGTGCGGAGGATGCAACGAATTCATCAGAGATGAATACCATGCAACAATTCAGCCGGCGAAGCACCGTCGCGTGGCTCGATCGGTACGAAGATAAAAACAACGAAATAGCGTCCTCGTGAGAATGATAGTCGCGCAGTTTAGACATTTGCGATTTAAATGTCCGAACGAGTCTTTCAGCGCCTCCGTTCGATTGAGGGGAGAGCGGTGCTGAAGTTAAATGCTGAATACCATTAGCTTCACAGAAGGTTTCGAACTCTCCAGACACAAATTGAGGTCCACTGTCGATGACACTGACTTGTGGCAATCCTTCGATGCCAGATACAGAAGACAAGGCTTTGATGGTAGCAGACGATGTCGTTGAGGATATTCGAACAACTATTCGAAAACCGCTAAAAGAATCAACAAGAATTAACCATCGTGCGTCCCAAAAAGGACCAGCGAAATCTAAGCGGTTCCATGACAAAGTTGCCTTAGGCCAAGAGAAAAATTTCTGCGGTGGTGCGGATTGGTTTTTGGCAAACACAGAACAAGAAGAACAAATCTTGGTTATGTCAGCATCAATACCAAACCAGGTACAGTGACGGCGAGCTAACTTTTTTGTCCGTACGATGTCCCAATGACCTTGGTGAAGAATTCGTAGCACAGCTGACTGCAAAGAACGTGGAACAATAACACTAGACTGATCGTTTCTCCATGCGGAACAAGATGACACCACTTTGGACAAAAAAGTCGTTGTCTGTGCACAAAGAAACGACGAACCAACGGATCTTCAATCCGATTTTTGGACAGAGGCTATTGCGTAGTGACATAACGCAAAACAACACTTAATACTGGGTCGTTAGCTGTTGCTGTTGCTATGCGACGAAAGTCAACAGGAAAACTTTCTACAACATCTTCATTTTGCACACCACTGAACATACAAGTCTGTTTGGAAGAGTCGAACAGCGGTTCTTCAGCTATAGGCAATCGGGATAACGCGTCGGCGTTACCGTGCTGGGCAGTAGGCCGATACTAGAAGTCGCAACGGTACTGCGAAAAAATAGTGACCAACGAATAAATTTTTGAGCCGTACACGGAAGCACGGGCTTTGACGGGTGAAACATAGATGTCAAAGGCCCATGGCCGGTGAGAACGGTAAACTTGCAACCATATAAGAAGTCGTGGAATTTCGTAACTCCAAAAATCAAAGCGAAAGCTTCCTTGTCGAACTGCAAGTAGTTACGCTGCCCAGAGGAGAGTAGCTTCGATGAAAATGCTATTGGGCGATCGCGCAAACCAATTTTGTGAGCAAGAACAGCTCGTATCCCGAAATCGGAAGCGTCAACCATAAGGACAAGAGGTTTTGTAGTATCGAAGGGCTTAAGACATGTACTAGGTAACTACGCAGATTTAAGCTGATGAAAGGCACGTTCGCATTCAGGCGACCAAATGAACGGAACGTTCATTCGACATAGTCGATGTAACGGTGCTGCAAAAGATGATGCGTGAGGCAAAACTTGTGATAATGATTGAGCTTTCCAAGGACGGATTGCAATTCTTGAACTGTCTTGATTGCTGGTAGCTCTGATATTGCTCTCAAATGATCCAGACTTGAATGGATGCCTTGAGAGTAGTTTATTAGGTGTCCCAAATAGGATAACTGCTCATAAAAAAATGTACACTTTCCCTTATTGAGTCTAAGTCCATTCTCACGTAACACTTCAAATAACTGTCTCAAATTATGCAAGTATTCATGCTGCGTAGAACCAGAAACTACGATGTCATCTAGGTAGTTACACACGGAAGGAATTGACGCACAAAGAGTCTGTAAGTACTGGTGAAAGAGTGCAGGTACATAGGCACATCCAAACGGAAGCCTCTTAAACGTGTAGAGACCTAAATGTACTGTATTCACGACGAGAATCTTCTGGATTCGTCATCCACAGGAATTTGAAGATATGCATCTTGCAAAGGTAATATTTGCCTGGACACAATTTGTCAAACAAGCCTTCTGGACGGGGCAAAGGAAACGTTGCAACAAGAAGTTGATGATTGACGGTGGCTTTAAAATACACACACATCGCAATCTGCATGATGGTTTCGTTAAGATAACCAACGGTGAAGCCCATAGTTCTGCTGTCACTGGTTCAATCACTCCTTGTTCATCAAGTTCATGCAAAGTTTTAGCAACTTCGTCTCGAAGCGCGTGAGGCACTGTACGGAAAAATTTAGGCTGTGCATTGTCCTTCAGTTCAATATGAGTCTGAAAATTTTTCGCCCCACCTAAACCTGGCGAAAAAATGTCAGCAAACTCTTCACATAGATCGGAAACACTGTTTGTGGGAACACGTTTAGTAACGGTTAGTACGTCGTGGTGCACAGTTAAGGAGAATACATCAAATAAATCAAGACCAAAAATATTTACAGATGAGGGAGAACACAGTACATGAAAAGAAACCACTTGAGTTTGTCCACGGTATGTCGCTGGAAAACTGCACAGTCCTAAAACCGGGATACTTTGACCACTGTAGGTAGCTAACGTAACATTTGCATTACTCAATGGAGATGAACCAAGCAATTCGTAAGTTTTACGATTCATGAGTGAAACAGACGCTTCTAATGATTCTTTATTTACGTGACCATTACGGTACTCCAACCCCAGTTCTCGATACCAGTAATATCGTACTACTTTTCTGCGAAGTAACAGACATATTTTTGTGACAATATTCACATTTGGTTTTATTAATGTATAGGTCCTCCGATGTATAGATATATTACAGTGATATGGTTCTTGTGTTTATTCATTACTGTGAGACTGTCATAATCTTCGACTTACTTGTAACCGTTTTGGCGCGAATGCGCACAGAGCAGTCTTTGTTTCACTTTGGCAGAAGTTAAGTTGTTGTTTCGGTTTGTAAAAGTACAGTTAAGTCTTGTGTTTGGTTAAAGTGGAAATTAAATATATGAAGATTGATACAAAACTGTTTTCTTGATGATGTGACAATTAAGAAGAAGTATATGTGACTTTACAAGAAGTTTAATAAAAATGTGGATCGTGAACACTAAGTCAAAAATTACTTCTATCATACCATTGTTCTGATCTGGTATTGTCTGATCATTAAGAATTTCCTGAACATCGCATTTGTTAAGTCTTCAAATATTGCTAAAATACAGATCTGGACCTTCTACCAGTCAAAACCAAATCTACGTGGGAATCTATTCAAGATAAGTGCCAAATTAATGACTTTTTTACAGTGACCTCATTATTTACATTCTGACGATACAATCCACAGTCAATAACCTTGTTGTTGCCCGATAAATCGAACATATGCTGCGTGAGCAACATTATTAATCTGATTTCTAATCCACTTTGCAAGTGGTGGTATTGTTAGACGCTCCAGTGTCCAACTAAAAAGGAATCGTATGATTCTGAATGTTCATGTTTGACCTAAGCAACCTGGCCTGATGGTACAGTTACATTTCTTTGCTTATTCGCTGTATCTCAAAGATAAGCAAATCTCGATTAGCAGACTGCTATTCCCGTCACGCGCAAGGAACACATCGATACCAAATTTATTACGTGTTCAGCTTCACACACCGTATTAGAATTCAGGAATAATGGTACTTTTTATAAAAGGGTGGAAACAAAAAACAAGCCTTAAGCAGTGAAATAACTCGATAACGAGACCAATTATATGCAAGAGGTCTATCACATCCCTTTCAGTTTAAAGAGTGTGGTGGACAGGGATTTACCTCTTCTTTCACGGACAATTTTTTGATTCACAATTTAACCTCACAATTTTACTTCCACCATTACTTCTCCCCTATTTTCCAAGCTCCGCAGACCTCTTGCAAACCTAGACACTACTACTCCTAGACTAAAAGCATATTGTGAATAATGGCTTAGCCAAAGCCTAGGAGATCGTTCCCAGAAGGAATCCTCGGGTCTGCAACGGGGTGCGTACGATTTTGAAAATTTCAGGCAGATTATACATTCTTAGAGAAAGGCACAGCTATGGGTTCAGCCCAGTATAGTATAAACTTTCAATCTGCTAGGAAGTTTATAACGTTGTTGCTTTAATTTGTGGTATAAGCGGTGCTGATATTCAAGACCATAAAAGTGGGTTAAAAACTGTGAGCTATCTGAGGAAGTTAACCTTGCATTACTGCGCAACTGTTTCATCAGGTATCCAGTCTAGCTTACCAAATTCCCAACCAGACTAACATTAATTATAATCTTTTAGTACTCATCTTACAGTAACCGGTGATAAAGACAATTTAAATAAAGACAATTGAAATAAAAAGAAACAAATCAGTTTATATTTGAACATTTATTTTAACATTGATCATTGAAATTTCAGCATATTAAACTTGATTCATAACTAAACTGGTGCCTTATTTAGGATTGTGGAAAATGTGAGTTTGTAATCTTACGGAACACATCAAATATGGAGCCAAGATTGGGAGACTGCATACAACACTGCATTCATAAAATAACACACGAAGAACGTTGAAACATATGCAAGAGGAAATTAACCACAACCAACCCATTCAATTTTCACCCAAAGAAGTTACGTTCGTAGCACAATCCTGTCCGTCACGTAATTACCACACACTGGTATACTAAATTCATACTAACTCTCTGTGAAATCTTCCCAAAAAGAATAGCTGAGGGCTACTTTGATGATTACACCACATGCTTCACGTGGTCAACTTAGTTTACACAAAGCGTGTAACTCCACAATAATTTTGATAATTAAAATAAATTAGATCGAAAAGCAATTTACAAAAGAAAAACCTCGAACTGGTTACTAACGTCTTACTATTAACCTGATGGGTCAAACAATTATATAAGCATGTGGTAGTGGTCTCACAAAGTACACCCCACGTGGGTTGAACATAAAGAAAAGTTTCTATATTGAAAAATATTGCCAAGACGAGATGTTATAGTCTCACGCTCACTCGCATTTAAGATTGATGATCTTAGTTAGAGTTACTGATCAACACGTGGTTCCACTTTACTCACAAAGTAGTGACAAAGCAACTACTGGAAAATATTCTGAACTTCACACTCGAAATACACTGCGTTGCAATTTAAGATAACATTAGATATTTTAGAGCTAAACCTGAAATAAAGGTGATTAAATTTTCAGTTAGGTTGAACTTAAGAAATCCATTGTCCTACGGACTTAGCAGACACGCGCTTAGCTGGAGATCTTACCACTTCAGATGCTCGCCGTGGACAGACTGCCGTGGTCCCTTCCTGAGGGTGGCTCACAAATACAAACGGAAGTGGCCAGAGGGGCAGCTTCCTATACCAACATGACAAGGGACGGACAGGACCATACTAAGGATAGAAACCTCTCTGCTTTTAGAAAGCCTGTTCCGGCGTTGGTCCTACTGTTCTCTAGCAGACAGGCTTGTCTGCTACCCTCAACCATACAACTAGAAATACATTTGCTCATTCATCCTCTCACACAGAAGGGAAGGGGGATGACAGTATCTTATCATATACAGTATATAAAAGAAAGTGGATGTAGGTTCCGTATGAGACTGTGTGACATGAATTACATATAAACTGTGTTTTAAAGTGTAGTAGTGTGACAGATCGTTCTTGTTTATGTGTAAAAGTAACACGTTCCACTACTCAGTCTCCTCCCAGATAGTCAGAAACGCCACAGTAAATAAAGAGGAGGAATTTGTGACGTAAATGGCAACATATTTCAGAAATTAACATGAAAGTAATCCAACAGAGACCTTTCAAGTTTGAAAATAACGCACTCTCCGTTGCGAAGTGGAACAGTCATTTGGAAATACTTTATAACGTTCTTTAAAAAATTTATTGAATTACTTAAATAAATAACGTTATTTATATGTCATTGAAATACTTAAATGAATACCTGAACTGGGAATGCATTAAAACTAGAGTTATCGTATAGCTTGTTGCAACTGGTGTGCTTACTCTGTGTTAGTATTAGCAATACTTTATACGAACTGGTTGGATAATGAAACTCCCAGTACCAATAAGGAAATACAGTCACTGCAAAATACATTCAGGCCCTTAGGTACTAAATCTTCTGGCCCTGTTCAAAACTGATAACTTTGATCCCTGTGCACATAACAAATAAATTAAATTATCTTACCTCTAAAGCATCAACGTTGGATCGCGTTATATTCTGTTCTCTCATTAAGAAGAATAAGATATACTTGGTACCGACTCAGCAGTGTGCAATGCTGGCCGTAATACTTTGAAATGCACATGAAATTCTTTTGGCTGATAAATGAAACCATTTAAGAAAAGTTCAGTGTCTTTAGAAACATACGACCTGAACAGGGAGGCGGTAGTGATTTGGGTGAATTTCTAACACTCACGTTTTCAATAGTGAAATTGCATTTGAAGTTTGGCTTTTCAAAACATCTGACAATTGAAATTACATTATTCAGTAAAAATCCTTTTTACTAAATGAAAACCTTTCTTTGCTGAAGTAGCCACAAAAAATGAGATTTGTACAGCAAGTATTATCTAACATCACTAAAAAGCATAAAGACAAATCATCAAATTATGTATACCTACGTTTACAAATCTAAAAAACATTTCAAAAAATTTTGAAAATTTGTGGTGGGTTCCTATCGGACCAAACTGCAGAGATTATCGGTCTCTAAGCTTATACTCTACTTAATCTAACTTAAACTAATTTACGCTAAGGACATCACACACACCCATGCCCGAGGGAGGATTCGAACCTACGACGAGGGTCGCCGCTCGAACCGTGGCAATACGCCTTACACCGCACGGCTACCCCGCGCGGCAACATTACAAAACGGAAATATCTAACTAGCCTGTTCATCAAATCTGTTTACGTACATTATGGGGTTACTCAACATAGAACTGACAGTTACCAACTATCAGCCAACTCATTTACACTAACGCGCTGGCAAAAGGAAAGTAATAAAAAATTAACTTCTTTACCTTAACTTCCAGAAGACGTCTGCTTCCACATTTACATTTCCAATAATAAATGTACACGTAAAGCTTCTTTGTAACATCAATCCAGTAATCCTTTCTTGTCACAATTAAATTTACATTTGATTATAAAATCACTCATTTTTAACCACCGATTTTATGTGCATGTAACAAAAAATATCTGTATGAGAAAATTGATACATTATAATCTAACACTTGGTGGCTTTACAGAGGACATTCCAAAACTGTCTACTGAATCCTCTTTCGCTCAGAGACTGATACACACACACCGCTGTTCACTAGCGCTCTCTCACACCAACACTACAATCTCAGACCAAAAGCTACTCAAATATCTTTGGCTCAGCGATCCGCTTTATAGAGCCCATCAGAGACATACATCGTTTACAATATATACACATCAAAAAAAGTTTTACATCACCTCGGTTCCGAGAGTTCCGGAATCTGAACAGAAAACTGGAATAGACATCAACATAAACATCAGTTCCGCCCTCTTTATTGTTCATGAAAACCACACATTGCATCTTGTATCACAATACAGCGAAACCTTCAGAGGTGGTGGTCCAGATTGCTGTACACACAGCCAGTAGCACGTCGTCTTGCACTGATGCATGCCTGTATTCGTCGTGGCATGCTACCCACGAATTCATCAAGGGACTGTTGGTTTAGATTGTCCCAATCCTCAACGGCGATTCGGCGTATATACCTCAGAGTGGTTGGTGGGTCACGTAGTCCATAAACAGCCCTTTTCAATCCATCCCAGGCATGTTCGATAGGGTTCATGTCTGGAGAACATGCTGGCCACTTTAGTCGAGCGATGCCATTATCTTAAAAGTAGTCATTCACAAGATGTGCACGATTCGGGTGTGAATTGTCGTCCATGAAGACGAATGCCTCGCCAATATGCTGCCGATATGGTTGCACTATCGGTCGGGGAATGGCATTCACGTATCGTACAGCCATTACGGCGCCTTCCATGGCCACCAGCAAAGTACGTCGGCCCCACATAATGCAACCTCAAAACAGCTGGGAACCTCCACATTGCTGCACTCGCAGGACAGTGTTTCTAAGGTGTTCACCCTGACCAGGTTGCCTCCTACACGTCTCCGACGATTGTCTAGTTGAAGGCATATGCGACACTCATCGGTGAAGAGAACGTGATCGTGACGCCAATCCTGAGCGCTCCATTCGACATGTTGCTGGGCCCACCCGTACCGCGCTGCATGGTGTCGTGGTAGCAAAGATTGACCTCGTCATAGACGTCGGGAGTGAAGTTGGGCATCATGCAGCCTATTGCGCTCGGTTTGAGTCGTAACACGACGTCCTGTGGCTGCTCAAAAAGCATTATTTAACATGGTGGCGTTGCTGTCAGGGTTCCTCCGAGCTATAATCCATAGGTATCGGTCATCCACTGCATCCCTTGGGCGGCCTGTGCGATGCATGTCAGAGACAGTTCATGTCTCTCTGTATCTCCTCCATGTTCAAACAACATCGCTGTGGTTCACTCTGAGACGCCTGGACACTTCCCTTGTCGAGAGCCCTTCCTGGCACAAAGTAACAATGCGGACGCGATCGAACCGCGATATTGGCCGTTTTGGCATGGTTGAACTACAGACAATGAGCCGTGTACCTCCTTCCTGGTGGAATGACTGGAACTGATCGGCTGTCGGACCCCCTCCGTCTAACAGGCGCTGCTCATGCATGGTAGTTTAGATCTTTGAGCGGGTTTAGTGCCACATCTGAACAGTCAAAGGGACTGTGTCTGTGATACAATATCACAGTCAACGTCTATCTTCAGGAGTTCTGGGAACCTAGGTGATGCAAAACTTCTTTTGATGTGTGTAATAGTTGCATTTTACGTAAGTATCATTACAATATTCGGCTGCAACACATAAGTGTATCCCAGTGACTCCTTTCAACTTGTGATGAAAATTCCTTTCACTTTCCATTTTCCTTTAGGCGACCATCGAGTTGAGCACAAATGCTCTTAAGAGCTAGACAACTACGACAATGTTCTCTGTTGTGACCAGATGAAACCTATTTCATGTGACCATAGCTGTGGGTTCTGTAATACTCGGTGAGGTGGCACATAGGAAATGTAACTCTTGAAATATTAGTTCACTTTATTACATTAATGAATAAAAGATTTTCTTAACTTTGACGCACTTCTTTGCCGCAGGAATACTGGATAATTTACAGCTGTACTTGACTATCAAAGCGTCACTTATTGCAGTAATTAACAAACCTCTTGATGTATAACGTTCAGTCTGTACTAAAGTAAATTTCATCAGAAACTTTAACATCTCGTTGGTCCTACACTATGTTGTTAACTGCTTCAGATGATATAACGAAGGCCTGAGGGCGCTGCTGTGCTGAGAGCGAGGTGTGGTCCTCTGGAGTGCCTCATATCGGTTGTTGCGGATTGCAGTGAGCTGTCACTAACGTCTGTGGTATCGATCCACGTTGCGACACTCGCGTTGCACCGCCATCTCTGGGCGATACCGCACTCTCGCTAGATATGCTACCTAGGACTTAAGATTTACTATCATCTTCATAATTTTTGTTTTTCTTCTCTCCATTCTGAAGACTGGTTTGATACATTTCTCCACGCTGGTCAAACCTGTGCAAGTCTCTTCATCTCTGAATAATAACTGGAACCTACATTCATTTGAACTAGTTCACTTGTATTTATGTCTAGCTCTCACTCTAAACTTTTTATGTGACTATTCTTTGATGCTTCATGCTGGGTCCTATCAACCGATCTTTTTTTTTTTTTTTTAATCAAGCTGCGCCATAAGTAACTTTCTTCCTAAGTGAACTTATTGTTTAATACTTTCTCATTAGTTATTCGATATATCCCTCTAATTTTATGCATTCTTCTTTACCACCACATTCCAGATGCCTCTGTTTTCTTCTTGTCTGTGCTACTTATCGTCTATGTTTTTCTTCTGTTCAAGACACACTGCAAAAAAAATCGCCAAAAGGCTTTCTAACATGAAAGTTTGCATTAGATGTTCTTCTTTTTCAGAAATTCGTTTCTTTATGTTGTCAGTCTGTGTATCATATCCCTTCTACTTCAGACATCATCACTTATTTTGATGCTCAAAATATAGCAAAACTCATCTACTACTTTTAGGGTCTCATTTCCTAATATTTTTCCCTCAGCTTCGGCAGATTTAATTCGCTTACATTCCATTACTCCTATTTCACACTTGTTAATGTTCATCTTATAATATTTTTCCTAGACATTATCCATTCCGTTCAACAGCTCTTGCAAGCCCTTCTCCGTCTATGACAGAATTACAATGTCATCGGAAAACCTCAAAATTTTTATTTCTTTTCCCTGACTTTTGGTTCCATTTCCAACTTTCTCCTTGATTTCCTTTCATGCTAGCTCAGTGTATGGATTGGATAACACGGTGATAAGCTGCAGTCCTGTATTACTCTCCTCTCAGCAATTGCTTCTTTATCATGTTCTTCGACTCTTATAACTGCAGTCTTGTTTCTGTACAAGTTGTAAATAATCTTTGTCTCTCATTATTTTATCCCTACTACCTTCAAAATTTCCATAACCATAATTCGATCAACATCGTGAAAAAGTTTTCTCGAAATCTGCAGAAGCTACAAATGCAGGTTTACTCTACTTCAAAATATCTTCGAAGATAAGAGATAAGCTCTATGTAAGTGTTCCAACAATTATCTGAAACAGAAACTGACATTCCCTGAGGTCGGCTTCTAACAGTTTTTCCATCCTTCTGTAAATAATCCGTGTCATTATTTTACAACTATGTATTATTGAGCTGGTGTTTCGATAACATTCCCACCTTCCAGCTACTGCCTTTTTTGTATTTGGAATTAATATATTCTTTTTAAAGTCCGAAGATATTTTGCCTGTCACAAGTTCTTGCACACCAGGTGGAATACTTTTGTCATGGATGGCTCTCCCAAGCATGTCAATAATTCTGATGGAATATCGTCTATTCCAAGGGCCTTGTTTCTACTTGGCCTTTCAATGCTCTGTCAAATTCTTGGCTCAATACCATATCTTCTCTCTCATCCTCACGTCTTTTCTCCTCTCTTCTAAAATTTTTCTTCTCCTACATACACCCTTTATATGTTCCATCCACCTTTCAGCTTTCCCTTCTCTACTCTGTGCTCTTTTATCGTCTGAAGTCTTTCGGACATGTCCGAAAGAACAGATACCATCTTCATATGGTATATACAGTTAAGGCTCACCAGTCATTTGACCATCTTCTTCTGTGCGGATGCACAAACAGCACCCGAACTCTTACAGGACTTGGCAAAAAAGCCACGAGTAATGAGTATAATGGGCAGGTGCACAATGAATATACTGCGGGACAATATATTGGGAATGTGAGTTTCACGGGAGGCATGCCAGAGATAAGTCCCTGCAGTCGCACTATCCTCTGTGTCCTAGATGGCTCAGATGGATGGCAGCCGGCACGGTAGCTCAGCGTGTTTGGTCAGAGGTTTAGCTACCCTCTGTAAGAAAAAACTGAGTGAACAGATCAACGGAGAACCTAAATGGATGTCATGTGACGTCGGCTACTATCAATTACAACGAACAATACCGAACAAAGTGTCAAAAAAAAAAAAAAGGGTGGATAGGGCGTCTGCCATGTAAGCAGGACATCCCGGGTTCGATTCTCGGTCGGGGCACATATTTTCAACTGTCCCCGGTGACTTCTATCAACGCCTGTATGCTGCTAGGGGTATTCATATCATTGTAATTTCAGTCCTGTTTTGCCATTACCAAATTACCAAATTACAGAAGAACCTCTACTGAAGATTTATATTCTTGATATAATAGCAGGTATTACTCTTGTATTTTTGGTGGTGTTACTGAGAAGACACTTAGAATTACTTCCGGCTGTGTGATGCGACGCACCCCATTAAATCCACATGCAAGAGGATGGAGTAACAGTGCTGCAGGTTGCTCCTCCTGAGGCCATCGCGAGATGGAGAAGTGTGAGCGCCCTCCGATGTGGAACATGTTGTCGGTCGTTTTCTGAGGCCAGTGTCCAGCGACCTGCCGGAGACGATACGTCTCCTCGCCGAAAGCGGAGGTGAAAAATGTGAGATGCCGTGAGATCAAGTCACCAGTGCGGACATCCTTTACATGCTTACCAAAGCCTCCACGTAACATCAAAATACGAGGTGCATTCAAGTTCTAAGGCCTCCGATTTTTTTTCTCCGGACTGGAGAGAGATAGAAACATGCGCATTGTTTTAAAATGAGGCCGCGTTCATTGTCAATACGTCCCAGAGATGGCAGCACCGTACGGCAGATGGAATTTTACCGCCAACGGCGAGAATGAGAACTGTTTTAAATACTTAAAATGGCGACGTTTTCCTTGCTTGAACAGCGTGCAATCATTCGTTTTCTGAATTTGCGTGGTGTGAAACCAATTGAAATTCATTGACAGTTGAAGGAGACATGTGGTGATGGAGTTATGGATGTGTCGAAAGTGCGTTCCTGGGTGCGACAGTTTAATGAAGGCAGAACATCGTGTGACAAAAAACCGAAACAACCTCGGGCTCGCACAAGCCGGTCTGACGACATGATCGAGAAAGTGGAGAGAATTGTTTTGGGGGATCGCCGAATGACTGTTGAACAGATCGCCTCCAGAGTTGGCATTTCTGTGGGTTCTGTGCACACAATCCTGCATGACGACCTGTAAATGCGAAAAGTGTCATCCAGGTGGGTGCCACGAATGCTGGCGGACGACCACATGGCTGCCCGTGTGGCATGTTGCCAAGCAATGTTGACGCCCAACGACAGCAGGAATGGGACTTTCTTTTCGTCGGTTGTGACAATGGATGAGACGTGGACGCCATTTTTTCAATCCAGAAACAAAGCGCTAGTCAGCTCAATGGAAGCACACAGATTCACCGCCACCAAAAAATTTCGGGTAACCGCCAGTGCCGAAAAAATGATGGTGTCCATGTTCTGGGACAGCGAGGGCGTAATCCTTACCCATTGCGTTCCAAAGGGCACTACGGTAACAGGTGCATCCTACGAAAATGTTTTGAAGAACAAATTCCTTCCTGCACTGTATAACACCTCCGTTTTATTTCGACCCGACCTGATCTGATCGAATAGCAGCCCAATAATTATTATTAATGTGACCGTGTACCTAATGGGGCTGGCAATCGGAATTGACTACTACGGAAGTTGTTACTTTCCAGTTCGTCCTTCTCAAATGCTGTAATAATGAAATGTCTGGTAACAAGAAACACCAACACAGTTTCACTAATCACGAATCTATATTCGTCTCATAAACACAAAAGGGAGGAGACAGCCACTTCCTTCGTCATACACATCTAATTACGACTAATCTCAGCACAGGCTTCTTCGTTATTCATTATCGTCACACGCTAATCCATCACTGCAATCCAACACTGCAATCCAACACAGCAATCCAAAGAGATGCCGGCGCGGTAGACGCGAAATCAAAAATATCGGCACTAGAATATCACTAATCACTTTCGTAACAATACTTCTTCACTTTCCCGGTATTATTCTAGCACAAAGGGGTTAAACCGCGGTGATGGCAACTCCCTTTGTCGTTAAAGCCTTGCATTACAACAACAGGCCTCCACACACCTCTACCCGCAACATGACACTGACTCAACTCCACACTCGCTCTCTCAACACGACACAATCGATTGCTCGCCCTATCGACCTGTGCCGAGTGCAAACTTATAGTAAGGGCCTACGGACCCCTTACAACTGGAACAAAAACGTCCGGGAAGGGCTACGCGTGTGCTGTTTCACCAAGACAACGCACCCGCACATCGAGCTAACGTTACGCAACAGTTTCTTCGCGATAACAACTTTGAAGTGATTCCTCATGCTCCCTACTCACCTGACCTGTCTCCTAGCGACTTTTGGCTTTTTCCAACAATGAAAGACACTCTCCGTGGCCGCACATTCACCAGCCGTGCTGCTATTGCCTCAGCGATTTTCCAGTGGTCAAAACAGACTCCTAAAGAAGCCTTCGCCGCTGCCATGGAATCATGGCATCAGCGTTGTGAAAAATGTGTACGTCTGCAGGGCGATTACGTCGAGAAGTAACGCCAGTTTCATCGATTTCGGGTGAGTAGTTAATTAGAAAAAAGTCGGAGGCCTTAGAACTTGAATGCACCTCGTACTTACTGTCTAACCAAAGCGGACTTTAAGACGGAGTAATAGAGCAAACTTACTAGTTTTGTTTATAGTTTTAAGGAGGGCTCATTACTGACAGAGCACTCATACGGAACTTCGCATCTTATCTCGTCACTACGAAAATTACACTTTTGTTATATGTCAGTAAAAATGATATATGTGCACTGTGTGAGACAAGATTACAATTCATCTCAGAGGCTAGTTACGCCACCAGGCCTAAAAGTTTAGAAATTGGATTAATAAAAAACAGAAAAATGTAAAGATGGTGGTTTTAACGCTCGAGGTTTTCTGTAAAGTCTCGCCGCCGCTCCCCCTCCCTCCCTTGAGTAAACCAGCACCTTCATACAAATCATGTGAAACTCCTTCTTTCGGCAATGTGTTGTTCAACTCACGCAACACGTTGGCTTGATTATCGGTTATGTCGTTAAATCGTTGACCTCCATGTTATTTTTCCATTCAGTTGTTTTGCAGCAGGTTCATACTGATGTCACCAACTCGCGTCACACGTTACGATGTTTCCAGAAAAAAATTGTCCACTTTTGCATTTTAATCAGTATATGGCACAACCACACGTTGTGGTTTTTAGTCGGGATTGAAGGTGTGCAGGATAAGTTTTGCACACAGTTTTATCTTCTTCTTTAAAACATTCTGGAGAATGTGTTGAACACCAGGGATGTTGATCCATTGCGATTTGTGACACTACAATGTTGTCACACTACAGCCGCACATCCACTGTTTAACACTTCCGCTCACAAGTGGTTGGTCGAACGCACAACTGATGTTTACAGTAGTTTGTTCAATTTGCCACAGTAATTACCGCGTTGACGTCGCTTATGCGCCAGGAATAAAATTACTCCCGGAAGTTGTTAAATGGACGTTGAATACCGGGTCAACCTGAACCTCACAATCAAAACTTTGTAGATCGTTCAGGAATACTTTCTGCGTATTTTCGCAGCAGGGACACTTGGTTTCTGGTACACCGCTACAAAGTAAAAACGTAATTATAATTCATTCACTTTGTTACTGCTACTACCTTTTCATTTGTGTGAAAATATCTTCAAAACAGTGAATAAGCCTGTAACATGTAGTCAGTGAACGTATACAACACTAATACTAATGTAACGGTCTTCTGACAAAACAAGTACACTTTTATCAATGTGTGTTCCATGCTTTCTGTTAGTGTGCAGTATCCTCACAGGTATCATTCATAAAGTCGTCCACCATGATCACGACATAGTGTATAGCGATGCACCATCGACTGTCGTATATGATCTTGGATTGAGATATGGTTGCCATCGCTGCAGAACACCTCAGGGTAGAGTCGTTAAACATCTCTTCCATCCTGTTCAGCGATTTCATACTCGAAGTGAATATCGGCCAATTCTTCAGCAGTAAACTGATCTGTACCACTGTTTGTCATTGTTAACGTGCAATTAACACACCCAGAAAAACTAACTCGACACGGAAACCAGCACTACTGAATGGAAGCTTGAGGTTGAAGAGTAATGTGGGCACTATCGTTGTCAACAGGAACGATGAATCGAGCAAGGATTTTTTTCCATATTATATAAATCAGAGCAATAGGAGAAAAAAGCAGTTACGGCCAGAAAAATCAATGGACAGACCGAGGTCTGAATAACAGACCTTTGAATTTGTAGTCAGACTCTAACCCAGTTAACCATGGAACGACGGTTGTGCGTATGAGCGAGAGTAATGTGGAAAACAATGAACGTTTTGTTACACAGGAGATTGATGTGCATTTCCTCTTTAGCGACTAATCCGAAGCCTAATTCGCCTTCCATCAAGCTGTACTCTCCTCCCCTATCAATTCTTTTTCTCTGTTAGCCGGTACTTTGTTACTTCCTACATCAAGCAAATTTTATTAAGAATTTTTAAAAGGAAAATAATCACCATAGCCTTGCGTCATTCACCCACATAGTCACATACAGACATTAACTTTTGTACATTGGTACCACCTTAAGTAGTCCCTCTTAGTATGATGTCCCCTACTGATAATCTAATCAATCTAGACATCGTTATAACATGTAAAACTTTGTAAACCGACATTTTTCTATTTGAACAGAGGCTACTCAGTCGGATCTTGGTACTTATATTTCATTACACCCCCAAAGATAGAAAGTCGTCCCAATGCTTAACAGTGTGTTAGCTCAATTTTTGAGTAGTAAGCAACACTTCCAGAGAGTATTCATGTTCATAATATCTTTCTCATAAAACTGACACTTGTCTGTAATAAATCTCATATGGTCTAATCAATGTAAACACAACATTATACGTGACATCCTATCGTTGATCTCGTATTCACAGTTCATGCAAGAAATGAAGAAATCCACAAAGCAAACTGCGGGCATGTTGAAGACGTTACTGATTATAGAGAACGAATGAGCCGCTACATGGAGTCTGAATGTAACCATTCTACGTTTTCTGAGTAACTTTGGTAGGACGCTTTTGCTATGCTCGGACGATACTTCTTTATTACTATTATTGCTTCATCGTAGATTTTCTGCTTC
Source organism: Schistocerca cancellata (assembly GCF_023864275.1). Lineage (NCBI taxonomy): Eukaryota > Metazoa > Arthropoda > Insecta > Orthoptera > Acrididae > Schistocerca > Schistocerca cancellata. The sequence continues at coordinate 328,305,256 of NC_064631.1, forward strand.
TTCATCACACAACCATATTTCTAGGATTTAATACCTAAAGGAAATACGAAACAAAAATTACCACTTAATATTGATCAGCACACATTCAGATTGACAGTATACATCAATCTATAATTGTAACACACCATATTAACTACATATATGCAAATTTAAACATGAAAATATCAAATCTTGAAATTATTGGCTTTTATGTGTAAGCCCACCGAAGCAAATCTATCACCAATAATAAAATAAAAAGGGAAATACATTACGTACGCAACTTAGGTAAGTTTGCAGAAAATTTATGTTGGCTACTCCTTGTCAAGGTTGTTGTATGGAGCCTAATTATAACTTTATATTTTTTTAAGGTTTCCTAAACGGTTTGCAATCATGACATCATGAGGCATTGTGTGTTGACTGAATGAACTGAAACTTCGTAAGAAACGGTAAGACTACTAATCGATGATTTCTTTTTAAAATAAACAAAAATGTAAGACAGGTCCTGCTATGCTAAATAGGGGAAATAATTAAGGCAAATAAATACCCGTGAAAGGAAAGTGAGCAGACATAGAAGAAAACGACATGAAACAAAATCATAAAAACAACCACAAAAATCAGAGTTGTAACGAAATTTCGTATACTGTCTCTTGCGGAGTTATTTTCAGCGATTGAAATTACCTATTGCAGTACCTTATTTAAATACTGACTGCACTTTGTATATAGCTTCAAGAACAATTTCGATATCTGGAGACCATTTCTGATGTGTACAAAAAGGGAGGAAACGAAACTTATCATCTGTAAATTGTAATGCCCAAAAGGAATGTTTTGTATCTTGAAAGTTGCTTGTTAAACTGCATATTCATTTTCCCATTTTTTTCTTTTTATTTTTTAAACTCGCAAAATAATCCTTGCTAGATTCATCAAGGAAATCCAACGGTCAGCTTCGATTAGTCGTGCAAACTCTTTTAATTACGTCTTTGTGGCACCAATGGAGCATGCTTGCATCTTCGGTGTGCTGCTTGGCCCGTCATCCAATTAGAAACACTGGCGGTGGCCAGGGTCACGAGGCCATGTAGATTTGGATGTCAGTTCCACTGCATTGTACAGCGTTTTCAGGAGCCGGTGCGAGGCGGTTCGGAGGTCTGCATTGCTAGAGATTGTGGATGACATGCTTCCAATTACTTTGCTGTGGTGGTTAATAATCAGCTATAGGTAATCTCAGTCGTGTGATACAGGTATTCACACAGTTATTTTGCAATCGTTCTGCATCTAGAAATAGCAGTGAGTTGTAAAATAAAGTCGTATTTATGGGCGTGGTGTCAGAAAGGGTATTGGTCGCTCGTTTTTGTAATCTGCTAGCTGATTTATGGGATCGAGTAGTATCTATTCAGTCTGTTATTATGTATTAAATCGTATCGTCTTCTCTATGCTGAAATCAAATGTAAATAATACGTCTTATTTTGTTGGATTCGCTCTGCTGCAATGTCACACTCGAAGCATAAACAGGAAAACAGCAGAACATATATGTATGGGCACGTTTTATAACCACACTATCATTTGGACAGTATTTACTCCAGCCAAATCTTGACAGTAACTATGTGTCTCTGGTACAGGAGACATTTGCCGTCATCTGTGTGGTGACTGGAACGAATTCGCTACCACGTGGTCTCGAATCACCAAATTTTCGGTTAACAGCCAAACACACGTGCCTATTGCGCCACAGAGGCCTTGACTTTTACCTTTTCCTGGTTTCTTTACAAATGCAACTTCTGTACCGGTTGCACAGATCTCTCTGAATGGGAGCCTCTGCTTTCACCTCTACACATCAAAAACACGAGCTCAGGCTGTAGCGAGGCACACAAACAAATATCGTCATTAAGAGTGGTATTATACTACAAAATGTGCGCAATACTCTACTCCACACACGCCTTCAGAAAACCTCTCAGAGTAGGTCGAATATTCGTCATAGACTGTAGAACTTCCCTTTAAATCAGTGGTAAGAAAACGAATGCCTCTTGTGAGGGTCTAACTCACCACCACCGATTTACGAAACCAATGTGCTACCACTTTTTCATTTTTTTTCCAGCAATAACAAGTTACACTTATTTCCTCTCCCAGTACAGTTTTATATGCTTTTAAGAGATCATCCTAGTCTTCATTTCTTATTTTTATTTTTTTAAGTTCTTCCAGCACTTTCAGTTTTCCACATGTTGCAAGTTTGGGCCTTGGCGCAGAAGCGGTGGGGTAATATGCGACGCCGCTAATTGAAACTGCATTTTCTTCTGTTCTATAAATAATGACGTGACGAAGTGAAACAATTATTTGCCTTGTAGATAAAACAGTCTTCTGCGTAAATAAGTAATTTGTAGTTCTCTATTTTGATTCGTTGAACAAAAGAATAACAAATAAAAAAATTCTTCTTGAAATGTTCGTGTCCTCTTGTTAAAGAAACATCAATTTCTTTTTAAACTTAATTTTAACACCCTTATTTTCAAAGCTTCAATTTGTTTACGTTATCTCTAGCATTTATTTCTCCATTCTTGTTTGGCTTATCCCTTTCTTCTCTAAAACTATGTCTATCATGTTTCCAAAGAAGTTTTTGTGGTTTCTAAAATGTTTTGGATGCTGTAAATAGTCTCGACGTAACTCATAGTTTATTATCTTCCTGGAAGTCGTATCTAGAGAATATATATTTTCATGCTTTCTACTAGAACTTCCATTCATGTTACGTGAACTAAGAATCAGTTTGATTTTTATTGTACGACAGCACAGTTTGAGAACAATGTGGCTGTTAATTATAGTCTGTTGCTGTTCTCAAGTAAATCAGCTATTCTTAAACATAAGACAGCTAAATACTGGTGTGCCGTCTTCATGTTAAAGCACGTTGCTAAAATCATTTTTCCACTAGTAGGTCAGTGTGCGAACAATCAGATACTTCAATGGTACACAGCTATTTCAGTTCAATACTTCAATGGTACACAGCTATTTCACTTCATTAATAGTGAACATCCCGCTCTAGGCATGAATAATTTACTGGTGCATCAAGGTATGTTTTGAATATTGTTTCGGAATGCAGATTGCTGTGGCAGATTACACAGTGTGTTTCATCGTACAATAGTGAGATATTTTGCGGAGTACAAGGTAGTAAGGAATCTCCCATTCTGAATAGTACGTGTAGCGTTTTGGTTTGGAATTCTGTCATAACCCTATTAGTCTGATGAAATGTTTCAGTGATAAATCCTTTCCGGTCCAAGTTCAGTAATGGCAGTCAAGAGGAAACATTCTCATAACATTACTTTCCTCAGCAACCTGAAAGGAAGCACATTACAAGGTTTTGCTAGTATTTGATGAGTAGTTATCTACTGTTGATGGACAAGTATGTAGCTATGCAAATTGATTTACCATTGCACATACTTTCGTGTCTGACAATTCCTTTAATTAATTGTGTCGAAGTCGCTTTTCCAGCTGAATACAAGGGCATTAAAATTAATATTTTTGAGCATAGTTTCATAGATTAGGGATTTAAATAACTACTCATGGCAGCAAACCAGTTTCTAGCCACTGCACATACCTTAAAACCTCTTGTAATGCACTTCTTCCACAGCTGGATTTGTGATTGCCCCTAGCATAGTTTAAACAATAGCAAGTAACTACATATGCTATTTTTGTGTCAATGATAAATAAATGTCCTGGTACTCCTCTTGTGCTGCAAGCCTTTGACGCATGCTGATGATCTAAAATTCGACGTGTTGTGTATCATTATCGCTGTCCGTTCACTCAACTAGATTCTCATGGAAATCATGATGCTGAGAGAGTCGTATCTCATGCTTACCTACTCAGAAAATACACTATCACTGGAAATCGAACACCTTATCTCTGCATCCGTAGCCAGCTATATTAGTCTCTATACCATGGAACCGATAATGCAGTTCTTTGTATTTACATTTAATAAACAGTCACGGTTTCTTAAATATCCGTAAATTTTTGGTTTAGTTCCTAACCTGCCCTTAGGTTAGGAACTGAACACAAAATTTACCGATATTTAAGAAACCGTGACTGTTTATTAAATGTAAATACAAAGAACTGCAACTGGTCACCTTTTATGAAGAAGTTACTTATTCCATGAACCAGTTTTCGACTCTTTTCAGGAAAAACTTCAAATGGTGTACAGTAGATTACAAAGCTATTTCAAAGCGTAATGCTGGGTGCTGGCTCTGTGACAAGGAGAAGGAATATGCTTTAATGCATCGTCATGAGTGTCCTTTATACGCTGCTTCGAATCTAAAATTTTGTTTTGTACGACAGTATGGGCTGCTTTTGATGATAATATCCTTCTGTCTGCTTCCAATGTGATAGACAGTTGGTACTACGTCACTCACTTTTACAGAATGTATATGCATATACACTGTGTTAACGAAACTTCGTCAGCATCCACAAAGATCTTTACTCCAAGATAAGACATACATCTACATCTACATCTACATCTATACTCCGCGAGCCACCTTACGGTGTGTGGCGGAGGGTACTTATTGTACCACTATCTGATCCCCCCTTCCCTGTTCCATTCACGAATTGTGCGTGGGAAGAACGACTGCTTGTAAGTCTCCGTATTTGCTCTAATTTCTCGGATCTTTTCGTTGTGATCATTACGCGAGATATATGTGGGCGGTAGTAATATGTTGCCCATCTCTTCCCGGAATGTGCTCTCTCGCAATTTCGATAATAAACCTCTCCGTATTGCGTAACGCCTTTCTTGAAGTGTCCGCCACTGGAGCTTGTTCAGCATCTCCGTAACGCTCTCGCGCTGACTAAATGTCCCCATGACGAATCGCGCTGCTTTTCGCTGGATCATGTCTATCTCTTCTATTAATCCAACCTGGTAAGGGTCCCATACTGATGAGCAATACTCAAGAATCGGACGAACAAGCGTTTTGTAAGCTACTTCTTTCGTCGATGAGTCACATTTTCTTAGAATTCTTCCTATGAATCTCAACCTGGCGCCTGCTTTTCCCACTATTTGTTTTATGTGATCATTCCACTTCAGATCGCTCCGGATAGTAACTCCTAAGTATTTTACGGTCGTTACCGCTTCCAATGATTTACCACCTATGGCATAATCGTACTGGAATGGATTTCTGCCCCTATGTATGCGCATTATATTACATTTATCTACGTTTAGGGAAAGCTGCCAGCTGTCGCACCATGCATTAATCCTCTGCAGGTCTTCCTGGAGTACGTACGAGTCTTCTGATGTTGCTACTTTCTTGTAGACAACCGTGTCATCTGCAAATAGCCTCACGGAGCTACCGATGTTGTCAACTAAGTCATTTATGTATATTGTAAACAATAAAGGTCCTATCACGCTTCCTTGCGGTACTCCCGAAATTACCTCTACATCTGCAGATTTTGAACCGTTAAGAATGACATGTTGTGTTCTTTCTTCTAGGAAATCCTGAATCCAATCACAAACCTGGTCCGATATTCCGTAAGCTCGTATTTTTTTCATTAAACGTAAGTGCGGAACCGTATCAAATGCCTTCCTGAAGTCCAGGAATACGGCATCAATCTGCTCGCCAGTGTCTACGGCACTGTGAATTTCTTGGGCAAATAGGGCGAGCTGAGTTTCACATGATCTCTGTTTGCGGAATCCATGTTGGTTATGATGAAGGAGATTTGTATTATCTAAGAACGTCATAATACGAGAACACAAAACATGTTCCATTATTCTACAACAGATTGACGTAAGCGAAATAGGCCTATAATTATTCGCATCTGATTTATGACCCTTCTTGAAAATGGGAACGACCTGCGCTTTCTTCCAGTCGCTAGGTACTTTACGTTCTTCCAGCGATCTACGATAAATTGCTGATAGAAAGGGGGCAAGTTCTTTAGCATAATCACTGTAGAATCTTAAGGGTATCTCGTCTGGTCCGGATGCTTTTCCGCTACTAAGTGATAGCAGTTGTTTTTCAATTCCGATATCGTTTATTTCAATATTTTCCATTTTGGCGTCCGTGCGACGGCTGAAGTCAGGGACCGTGTTACGATTTTCCGCAGTGAAACAGTTTCGGAACACTGAATTCAGTATTTCTGCCTTTCTTCGGTCGTCCTCTGTTTCGGTGCCATCGTGGTCAACGAGTGACTGAATAGGGGATTTAGATCCGCTTACCGATTTTACATATGACCAAAACTTTTTAGGGTTCTTGTTTAGATTGTTTGCCAATGTTTTATGTTCGAATTCGTTGAATGCTTCTCTCATTGCTCTCTTTACGCTCTTTTTCGCTTCGTTCAGCTTTTCCTTATCAGCTATGATTCGACTACTCTTAAACCTATGATGAAGCTTTCTTTGTTTCCGTAGTACCTTTCGTACATGATTGTTATACCACGGTGGATCTTTCCCCTCGCTTTGGACCTTAGTCGGTACGAACTTATCTAAGGCGTACTGGACGATGTTTCTGAATTTTTTCCATTTTTGTTCCACATCCTCTTCCTCAGAAATGAACGTTTGATGGTGGTCACTCAGATATTCTGCGATTTGTGCCCTATCACTCTTGTTAAGCAAATATATTTTCCTTCCTTTCTTGGCATTTCTTATTACGCTTGTAGTCATTGATGCAACCACTGACTTATGATCACTGATACCCTCTTCTACATTCACGGAGTCGAAAAGTTCCGGTCTATTTGTTGCTATGAGGTCTAAAACGTTAGCTTCACGAGTTGGTTCTCTAACTATCTGCTCGAAGTAATTCTCGGACAAGGCAGTCAGGATAATGTCACAAGAGTCTCTGTCCCTGGCTCCAGTTCTGATTGTGTGACTATCCCATTCTATACCTGGTAGATTGAAGTCTCCCCCTATTACAATAGTATGATCACGAAACTTCTTCACGACGTTCTGCAGGTTCTCTCTGAGGCGCTCAACTACTACGGTTGCTGATGCAGGTGGTCTATAGAAGCATCCGACTATCATATCTGACCCACCTTTGATACTTAGCTTAACCCAGATTATTTCACATTCGCATTCGCTAATAACTTCACTGGATATTATTGAATTCTTTACTGCTATAAATACTCCTCCACCATTGGCGTTTATCCTATCCTTGCGGTATATATTCCATTCTGTGTCTAGGATTTCGTTACTGTTCACTTCCGGTTTTAACCAACTTTCCGTTCCTAATACTATATGCGCACTATTTCCTTCAATAAGAGATACTAATTCAGGAACCTTGCCCTGGATACTCCTGCAGTTTACCAATATTACGTTAACTTTTCCTGTTTTTGGTCTCTGAGGACGGACGTTCTTTATCAACGATGATAATGTCCTCTCTGGTAAGCCGTCAGGTATTTTATCGTTTCGCCCAAGGGGGGGTCCCTCTAACCTAAAAAACCCCCGTGTGCACGCCACACGTACTCTGCTACCCTAGTAGCTGCTTCCGGTGTGTAGTGCACGCCTGACCTGTCTAGGGGGGCCCTACAGTTCTCCACCCAATAACGGAGGTCGATGAATTTGCAACCATTATAGTCGCAGAGTCGTCTGAGCCTCTGGTTTAGACCCTCCACACGGCTCCAAACCAGAGGACCGCGATCGACTCTGGGCACTATGCTGCAGATATTAAGCTCAGCTTGCACTCCGCGTGCGATGCTGGTTGTCTTCACCAAATCAGCCAGCCGCCGGAAGGAACCAAGGATGGCCTCAGAACCCAAGCGGCAGGCGTCATTCGTTCCGACATGTGCTACTATCTGCAGCCGGTCACACCCAGTGCGTTCAATAGCTGCCGGAAGGGCCTCCTCCACATTACGGACGAGACCCCCCGGCAAGCACACCGAGTGCACACTGGCATTCTTCCCCGACCTACCCGCTATTTTCCTGAGGGGCTCCATAACCCGCCTAACGTTGGAGCTCCCTATAACTAATAGGCCCGCCCTCTGTGACTGTCGGGACCTTGCCGGAGAATCGGCCACTGGCCCAACAGGCGAGGCATCCTGTGGTGGCTCGGAAACGATGTCATCACCACTAGGAAGCACCCCGTACCTGTTGGAAAGGGGTAAGGCAGCTGCCACGCGGCCAGATCCCACCTTCGCCTTTCGGCCAGGCACGCGAGAGCCCACCACTGTCCGCCACTCACTCTGGAGTGATGGCTGACCGGTAAGATGCTCACTGCCGGAAGACGCAGCGACATCAGGGGTTCCATGTGATTCCAAGGCCACCGAAGTAGGCATAGGTCTCACCACAGTTGCCCCAACGCCACTACGAGCCGACGCCTGCGCCTCGAGCTCGATGAGCCTAACAGACAAAGCCTCCACCTGCCCCCGAAGAGTGGCCAATTCTCCTTGCGTCCGCTCACAACAACCACAGTCCCTACACATGACTATGTTTACCCTACCCTATACGGTGACAAATTCCCAAGATAATCTTCTGATGAGCTACTCTGATAATCAAGAAACACTCACTGAAATACGAGACGCGAAAACTACGCTAGGTTTTCCCAGAAAAACTATTTAAAAGCTAAGCGCAGCAAATAAGTACAAAAACGCTTTATACAAACAGTACTCGCTGCTGCTGGTGCTCTCGCTGTCACAAGACAACTGCTGATTCAAGTGACTAGTGGCTAACGGCCGCGAAACAAACAAATGACGGTTTTAGGGCGCTTTCTGTTCTAAACGATCAAGAAAACACTAAGAAATCTAACACGAAAACTACGTAAAGTTTTATCAAGAACTGTTAGTTACTATGCAGAGCAGATAAACACAAATAGAATCCCTTCCTTAGTGGAAGGTCGTAAACAAAATGCAAAATAAACGCTTTATACAAACAGTACTGTGCTGCTGCTGGTGCTCTCGCTCTCGCTGTCACAAGACAACTGCTGATTCAAGTGACTAGTGGCTAACGGCCGCGAAACAAACAAATGACGGTTTTAGGGCGCTTTCTGTTCTAAACGATCAAGAAAACACTAAGAAATCTAACACGAAAACTACGTAAAGTTTTATCAAGAACTGTTAGTTACTATGCAGAGCAGATAAACACAAATAGAATCCCTTCCTTAGTGGAAGGTCGTAAACAAAATGCAAAATAAACGCTTTATACAAACAGTACTGTGCTGCTGCTGGTGCTCTCGCTCTCGCTGTCACAAGACAACATAGGCCTACAAAACTAAATTATGTCTCTGAGCGAAGTATGCTTATGCCGTATCAATGTGTGGAGGTCTTTGTAGCAAGTAACAGTTCTACAGCACACGCTGGATGCTGGCAAAGATTCGTTAATATAATATATATGCATGCATATTTTATAAAAGTGAGTGATGTGGTACAAACAGTCCATTACAATGGAAACAGAGAGAAGGATATTTACAATAAAATCCGCCCATACTGTCGCAGTAAGTAGAAAATTAAATTCTGGATCCAAATAGGCATATAAACAACGCTCACGGCGTTGCATTAAACCATGTTCCATCTTCCTGTCACAGAGCCAACGCCCCGCATTACGCTTTGAATCAGCTATGTAACCAACCTCCTGTACATCATATGAAGATGAGCCTAAAAACGTTCGAAAACCGCTTCATGGAATAAAAACTATTTCAAAAAAGGTGACTAGTTACAGTTTTCTATATTTACGCTAAACAACAGAGTCAAGAAATTGCAAGAGCTTTGCCCTGGAACAGTGGCACTCACTTTTCGGTGAAGAGACAATGAACATTATTTTAAGATGGACGCAATATCTGGGAAATGATTTTCCGAATTAACGCCTCTGTTTTCGCTGGTCGTAATCCAAATATAAAAAATGTCAAATGTCAAAACTCGCAAGAGTTCCTTCGTCAAATGAATCTTATATGATTAAGGTACTCACTGAAAAAAATTCAAAACAATTCATTAAAAGGGCCGAAACGGGATAGTGAACAGAAGCTTCGTTATTATGAGAGGAAGTTTATCAAATACGAGCAGAGATTCGATAGGCAAGATTTCCTTTTTGAAAGGGTATTGTTTCCAATTTAGCAAAAGAAAACGCTACGAACGATAAAAGTGAGTAATGAAAGTACAATTACTTCTAAGGAAATAAACTAGTTCTATATAGTTTCAGTACGGTTTGTGGTTTCGTCATTATGTATAGTAAAATCTTGTCAAAGTTTCTATTACTAACACGATAAATGATAACTGAGTTAATTTTTAGGGTTCTGTCTTTTATTTGGTATAAATGGAACCTTTATAGGACCGATTTGTTGTCTGGTTGTCTGTCGTTATGTCCAACTTTCAAGATCCCTTTTTCTCAGAAACGGATAGGCGTATAAATTTTAAATTTGTCACGTACTAAGGTCTACTATCCCTTGGTGGTGTACAACTTTTCAGCTTCGAAGCAATAAAAAAATACAGCCATTCATGTCATATATTTCCATACTCGCAAACTCACTCATAAAAACCTAGAATCATGAAACTTGGCAAGGAGCAAAGCTTCGCAGTTCAATAAAGGAAAAAAAGTCAGGAAATTGTAAATTTATAAGTATATCAAATAAAAAATATCTTTTTCTTATTAGAACTTTCATTGTATTCATTATCTGTTGAAAGCGCAATATAAAATATTATTGCATGCAAACATAAAACATAACTGGTCGTCATAATGTGGTAAGTTAATAAATATTTTATTAAATCGTCTCGTTATAAACATATAAATTCAAGTCCCTTGCTCGCTTCTTTTTCTATGTCCGTGCTAGTCTCAGGAAATAGTGCAGAGATTTTGATACAGTGTTATAATTCCCAGGACCGATCAATATGATAATCGATTCGATAATAGTCTAAAGTCGTCGAGATTTTGGTTTACTGGGATGGATTAACTACCTATATATACAATTAAACTTGTACTGAAGCCTCAATGCGCGAATCCTACTCTCACTTCACCATTTTTTATGGCTGACCTATTGGCATTTGACGGTATTCCTTAAATTACTTAAAACGGTTTTGCTTCGTATTAATAACTATTATACATACAACAAAAAATAACGGAATTACCTGATATCTGTGTTTATTCCCTACGCACCTCAAATGTATCTGCATGTTGACACAAATTTTCTCGATTGCACTTACACTATGTTATCTAAAGTGTCCGGACACCTGGCTGAAAATAACTTACAAGTTCGTGGCGCCCTCCATCGGTAATGCTGGAATTCAATATGGTGTTGGTCTACCTTTAGCCTTGATGACAGGTTCCACTCTTGCAGGCATACGTTCAGTCAGGCGCTGGAAGGTTTCTTGGGGAATGGCAGCCCATTCTTCAGAGAGCTGCACTAAGGAGAGGTATCGATGTCGATCGGTGAGGCCTGGCATGAAGTCGGCGTTAAAAAACATCCCAAAGGTGTTCTATAGGATTCAGGTCAGAACTCCGTGCAGACCAGTCCATTACAGGGATGTTATTATCGTGTAACCACTCCACCACAGGTATTATGAACAGGTGCTCGATCATGTTGAAAGATGGAATAGTCATCCCCGAATTGCTCTTCTATAGTGGGAAGCTAGAAGGTGCTTAAAACATTAATGTAGGCCTGTGCTGTGATAGTGCCACGCAAAACAACAAGGAGTGCAAGCTTCCTCCATGAAAAACGCGACCACACCATGACACCACGGCCTCCGAATTTTACTGTTGGCACTACACACGCTGGTAGATGACGCCCACCGGGCATTTGCCATACCCACACCCTGCCACCGTATAGCCACATTGTGTACCGTGATTCGTCACTCCACACAATGTTTTTCCACTGTTCGATTATGCAATGTTTACCCTCCTTACACCAAGTCGTTTTGCGTTTACTGGCGTTATGTGTGGCTTATGAGCTGCCGCTCGACCATGAAATCCAAGTTTTCTCACCTCCCGCATAACTGTTATAATACTTGCAGTGGATCCTTATGCAGTTTGGAATTCCTGTGTGATAGTTTGGATAGATGTCTGCCTATTACACATTACGACCCTCTTCAACTATCGGCAGTCTTTGTCACTCAACAGACGAGGTCCGGCTGTACGCTTTTGTGCTGTACGTGTTCCTTCACGTTTCCACTTCACTATCACATCGGAAATAGTGGACCTAGGGATGTTTAGGAGTGTGGAAATCTCGCGTACAGGCATATGACACAAGTTACACCCAATCACCTGACCACGTTCGAAGTCCTTGAGTACCAAGGAGCGTCCCATTCTACTCTCTCACGATGTCTGATGACTACTGACGTCACTGGTATGGAGTACCTGGCAGTAGGTGGCAGCACAATGCACCTGGTATGAAAAACGCATGTTTTGGGTATGTCCGAATCCTTATGATCACTTAGTATGTGTAATTCTCGTCCAGTTTCTGATTTCACCTTTTACATTGAAATTTATGAATGTTAACAGGGAGGCAGAGCATAGTGTGCAAACGAATTTAGCTGAAGTATTTATATCAGAATGTTGCGATGACAGTAGAAATTGCATTGATATGTAATTTATTTTTTTTCGTTTCAAATGTGTACTATAATTTTTAGTACAGCAGAGATTTTTATCATTGCCCGATCCACCCAGCCTCCTCTTTCACAAATAAAATCAACAGTAATCATGGAAAGATGCCTCTGTAATATTCCGTTCCCTCTCACACGCACTTAACGCGCAGCATTGCTTTCCTCATCCTCCAAGGCCCACTACTTGATATCACAACTTCAGTTATCCTCCCATATGAGTCTACAAGGTTATCATATAAGAGTGAGGTGTGTAATCTTAAAACAATATTTTGTATCTCATAGTACTCGTGTAAGGTTCTTGTTAAGCAACGTAAGCGTAAGTCGGGGCCGTTGATGGTTTTATCCGAATCAGATGACAAAGCATAACAAGTACCGAAAGAGAGACTTAATGTAATTCACATACTTAACGATCTTAATCAATTGTTTTACATCCGCTGATGGGTAAGATCGCTTTCACAGCCTTACCGTCTCCACCTTTACGCATCCACATTTATGTAGCCTCATTCTAAATTCCTTGATGCCGACGCGATCGCTGCTTATCAAAAGGAATCCAGTAAACGATTTCACAATAGCCCTCCATGAAGTAGTACCCAAAAGCATTGGGTCAGGACCGTCACTATTTACAATATACAGGGTGCAGCACCTAAAACATGAACCGCATATATTGCGGAAATGGAAAGTGCTATTGATGTACTGTTTTCACTAATGGATTAGTAGTAAGAGATCGTACTGTTAGACAGTAAATAGCCTGTAGTAATATCAGTGTATTTTTGTGTAAACTTCATTAAATGGAACAGTGCCTAATGACAACAACAAACTAAAAGGAGGGTAAATGAGAAATGTAAATGGTGTTTGTAGCAGAATTCTAGTGAGAGTCGTTTCGAGATGTCGTATTTTAAAACTTGCAACACCAGCACTTATCTGCGCCACTCAATCTGCATTATTGCTAGGTACGGTGTTAGGTTTGCTTACAGTATGCTTGTGTGTTCCGTGAGTGCGTTGCGACTTGCTGGTCAGTTAGTGTCTGGCAGTTAAAGCAGTAGGTCGTGAGTGGACGATGGGATTTACCAGTGCAGAAAAAACTGACATGCGCATGGTGGCCGGCCGTTGTGACCGAGCGGTTCTAGGCGCTTCAGTCCGGAACTGCGCGCCGCTACGGTCTTATGTTCAAATCCTTCCTTGCTCAGAGCCATTTGAACCATTTGGACATAGGCAACGGTGATACTCTTTTGCAGCGTAGAATCGCAAAAAGTTTGTGCGAGCTTACTTAGAAGTCTGCGGCATGTAGCTCATGCTACAAACTCATACGTTGTATAATCATATAAGTGTTCTTTCACTCTTCAAGCAAAATGCTTCCTCTAAACATTGTTTGATTCTACTAATTAACAACCACCAACTTTTGTTCCCAAAAGACTGCTAGTTATTCTGTCACTACTCTGTTGTAAATCTACTGTTTCTTCATTCTCTAGAATTTTAGTCCTGGTTGTTAATTTATTTGACACTTTTCCTCTTTAATATAGTAATAAATGCATTGACTAGCTAGATCCTGGTTTGTTGTGGTCATTGAAGTCTTGTCCGCCCCCGGTAGCTGAGTAGTCAGGGTGACAGAATGTCAATCCTAAGGGCCCGGGTTCGATTCCCGGCTCGGTCGGAGATTTTCTCCGCTCAGGGACTCGGTGTTGTGTTGTCGTAATCATCATCATTTCATCCCCATCGACACGCAAGTCGCCGAAGTGGCATCAAATCTAAAGACTTGCACCAGGCGAACGGTCTATCCGACGGGTGGCCATAGCCACACGACATTATTCTTATTGGAATGTACATTGTCATATCCTATATCTTATCACCCTGCGGTCAACACAGGTTATCAAGTGGTTAAAACATTCTTTCTTGTTTGAATTTTTAATTTAATTACATCCTTTCCCTGTCCAGTTTATGTTTTGCTGGATCTTGTCGTATGTATATGGCAGGTGTATTTTAGTATCCTACGAGAATCCCTTCATCGTTTATCTGTGTTTTGTCGAAACTTACGCAGGGGAAATCAGTCCGGAGCCGCCGAATCCGGCAAGAGAGTAACGCAACGGAAGGGCGTGGTCCCAAAAAAATCTGATCTTGAGAAACGCTTGTAGAACTGGCTCACAAACATAAATCGTCATTAGCACTGCCCTTTCGACATGGTCAATGAAAAGGCTTAATTTTTAAAAGAGATTCAAATATATTTCCCTCACACGTTTCTGCGACATGTTGACAGTCAAGGATATTATCGTTTTTAACCACTAGGAAGCGGAGGTTACTAAATTTTCTCCTAAGCTCACTCCTACGCTACATTTAATCCATTTAATCCATATCAGTTGTTCAATGTCCAGTGGATGGCGAAAGCAGTAAGGCTTACTCTTTCGCTGCTTACCTTTTTCCGTTCTGCTCTTTAGCGTTGTCTCCCGCAGTTTTTCATTACGTCACAGTGCTTGACCTTCCTGCCCGTGCATATCCATAAGTGTTCGTGGGTTTGTCAGATAAATGTGGATGAGCGGTAATGTATACATCTACTGGAACTTTGTAATTGTCCAAATGTAATAGACGTGTAAAGATTGATTAAAAATATGTTAAAATATGTCGAATACGTAAGAGTAGAGAAAGATCTGTCAGCAGTGGGGTAAGGGGAACAATAGTTTACACGATAATCTGCAACTTCTAAAAAGGAAAGAAAATAAAGAATCGGGAATATACATTTGAAGTTCCCGTGAAGCAAAAGCTGAATTGTATTTTCCTGGAGGGTATCTAAAAACGTTCTCAGTGCTGAATATTTATAACTTAACGATATGAAGGTGACAGTCACGTTAATGTTTATAAACATATAACTTATTAGGACTTGACACTAAACACTATTCGACTGAATACTGGCAGTTGAGGATTTCAGATATCTTCACAGACTACGCATACTGCCTGAGGGGAGCATAATGACTGTCGGCCAAGTGTACCATTTGGCTGCGTTTTCCAGTCTCGAATCACACAGATAAACTAATCTAAACTAAACTCTACCAGAAGAGGCCATGAAGGCCCAAGTCCCAACGGTACCGACCGGCCGCCGTGTCATCCTCAACTCACAGGCGTCCCTGGATGCGGATGTGGATGGGCATGTGGTCAGCACACCGCTCTCCCGGTCGTACGTCAGTTTACGAGACCGGAGCCGCTAATTCTCAATCAAGTAGCTCCTCAGTTTGCCTCACAAGGGCTGAGTGCATCCCACTTGCCAACAGCCCTCGGCAAACCGGGTGGTCACCCATCCAAGTGCTAGCCCAACCCGATTTCGTTGATCTGACAGGATCCGGTGTTACCACTGCGGCAAGGCCGTTTTCACACAAATACACTGACGAAACAAATAGCAACACCGAGAGGGAGACTGAAACGTTTCTTTTTATGTCACGGTAAATTTATACCCCAAAACTAAAACAATATATGTAAACCTACGTAAGAAACTCTGCATTTTTGTATTACTTCCGTGTATTGTCTTTAAATTGTCTTATAATGTAAAATTGTAATTAAGTGAAACAACAAGTTTGCCGGCCGAAGTGGCCGAGCGGTTCTAGGCGCTACAGTCTGACCCGCGCAGCCACTACGGTCGTAGTTTGGAATCCTGCCTCGGGCATCGATGTGTTAGGTTTAAGTAGTTCTAAGTTCTAGGTGACCCATGACCTCAGAAGTTAAGTCCCATAGTGCTCAGAGCCATTTGAACCATTTTGAAACAACAAGTTTACTGTTACCAGTCACCGTTTTATTTATTTCCACGACGCGTTTCAAAGGTTTAAACTTCCATCATCGGGTGGATTTACATTAGTTAGTATGACATTGGTGTGTGTGTTGTGTTACGATTTTTTGGAGGAACTTGGGGCACTGTCTAGTGGAGAAACAAGACACTATTTCAAAACATGGTTTTGGGTTTCTTCTGACAAAAATTAAACTGATATCTAACAGTAAACATAAAATAAGTAAAATAGAGTACCTCCAATGATCACAGGATCCTTTCGCTGTCGTAACACATCACTTGTGTACTGTCATATTTCTAAACATATATAGCGTCTGGAATCTGCTGTGTGCAAGGTTCGTATAGCAGAAGAGAAGGCATAATCACAAAGTACGAAGAGTATACATCGTAACAACATTATTACAGAATAATTATTTAAAGGGTTTGTAGGTGTTTCTTTGGAGGCGTTTGTGTTGAGGTGTTTGTTTTGTGGTGTCGAGTACATGTGTGTGTGCTTCAGGTGGCATATAAATCCGAACAGCTACAGCAGTAAAATTATACATAAATGACAATGTTTGATTTGGATTAATAGACAGATGTGGCAGGCTGGAGGCAGAAGGAGAGGAAGAGGGAGAGAAAGTGTGTGTGTGTGTGTGAGAGAGAGAGAGAGAGAGAGAGAGAGAGGGTGGAAAGAGTGATTGTATGAGAGCAAACTTTACATGGCAAGGGGTCTTACGATTACATGCTACATATATGAGCTGCCTAAATGTTGGGGTAATACATTGGTTAATGCTTTAAAATATGCAGATAGATATACAATTTCTGCCAGTAGTTGATGTACATATAGTTTCAAGCTGACAAGGGATACAAGCTGTTGGTGTGATGAATTATCTGTCAATGAAGTCGATCTCGTGCACTCTTGGCGGCTGTCAATATTTATGGTAAATATTAAGGTGTGTGCACATATGTGTGTGTGTGTGTGTGTGTGTGTGTGTGTGTTTGTGTGTGTGTATTTTTAATGATGTAGGCAGTTGCTGAAAACAGAGATGATACTATTGTAAATATTGTCATTTAAGATGGATTCAGATTGTTTTATTTGATGTTTGTATATTTGGAGTGTTTCAAGGATGTCTAGTTTTCTGCCTTTTGGTTGGATGTGTAGGATGCTGATACCTGTGTTGTTAACATGGTGTTTTGTTTCATGCAGGTGGGTGGCTATTGCTGATGTGTGATATTTTTTGTTTTTTAGTGCTGCCATGTGTTCCTTGAATCTAATCTCAAATGATCTGCCTGTCGCATTTAAAATTGTAATTAATTCTTAAATGTGAGAGAGCATGCAGCTGTTAGAATTAGCAATTGTATTTTTTAATTGACAAATAATACATCACACGCAGCGCAAGCGGCGTCAACAGCCAAATTTTATGGTATGAGGAGCACCGGAAAGGAGCGCAGCTAAGTCTCTCTAACATTTTTCCACGCAAGAGACTTCCAGAACAGGAAGAGACTGAGGAAAATGAACGTAAAGCTACCTTCAGTAGTCTGCTTGTATATAAACATAAGCGGTGTCGGGCTCGCTCTCTCTCGATATGTCTCTATCTTGATGTCTCCGCTCTTGTCGATCACTCACTCTTAATTATCGCTCTCTCGAATGATCTTGTAACAGGCAGTTGTACATGACAGATATTTTCAAGAAGCGTAAAGCATTTATCCACGTAAAAGTATCGTCAGCATATGAGTAATTGTCATTGGTTACCAATGTTTCAAAAAAATGGTTCAAATGGCTCTGAGCACTATGCGACTTAACTTCTGAGGTTCTCTGTCGCCTATAACTTAGACCGAATTAAAACTAACTAACCTAAGAACATCACACACATCCATGCCCGAGGCAGGATTCGAACCTGCGACCGTAGCGGTCGCTCGGTTCCAGACTGTAGCGCCTAGAACCGCACGGCCACTCCGGCCGGCACCAATGTATCATTGGTGTACTGCGATGGTGTACTCAACGACGAACCTGGATGCACGAATGGCAAAACGTCATTTTTTCGGATGAATCCAAGTTCTGTTTACAGCATCATGATGCTCACATCCGTGTTTGGCGACATCGCGGTGAACGCACATTGGAAGCGTGTATTCGTCATCGCCATACTGGCGTATCACCTGGCGTGATGGTATGGGGTGCCATTGGTTACGCATCTCGGTCACCTCTAGTTCGCACTGATGGCACTTTGAACCGTGGACGTTACATTTGAGATGTATTACGACCCGTGGCTCTACCCTTCATTCGATCCCCACGAAACCCTACATTTCAGCAGGATAATGCACGACTGCTTGTTGCAGGTCCTGTACGGGCCTTTCTGTATACAGAAAATGTTCGACTGCTGCCCTGGCCATCACATTCTCCAGATCTCTCACCAATTGAAAACGTCTGGGCAATGATGGTCGAGCAACTGGCTCGTCACAATACGCCAGTCACTACACTTGATGAACTGTGGTATCGTGTTGAAGCTGCATGGGCAACTGTACCTGTACACGCCATCCAAGCTCTGTTTGACTCAATGCCTAGGCGTATCATGGCCGTTATTACGGCCAGAGGTGGTTGTTCTGGGTACTGATTTCTCAGGATCTATGTACCCAAACTGCGTGAAAATGTAATCACAGTCCATTCTAGTATAATATATTTGTCCAATGAATACCCGTTTATCATCTGCATTTCTTCTTGGTAGCAATTTTAATGGCCAGTAGTGTACGATCGGAAGAAAAGCGGGCTCCCGACGGCCACATGGTAATACCGAGAGGGAAGACCGTCGTGTTCCACGTATAACTTTGGTATATTGTGCTGCACCTGCAGCTGCAGTTTGAACAGCAGTTGGCACCACAGTAACACAATGGACTGTTACAAACAGATTAATTCAAGGGCAGCTTCGAGCCAGACGCCTATACAGCGTGCCTTTCACTAACCCCAAACTATTGGCATTTATCACCTCAGTGGTTTCAAGCGAGAGCTCGTTGGAGGGCACGATGGAGGTATGTTTCTGATGGAAGCCGGTTCTGCCTCGGTGCCGGTGATGGCTGTGTGTTGGTTAAGTGGAGGCGAATTGAGGGCCTATAACCAACCTGTCTGTGTGCTAGATACACTGTACCTACACCTGGATTTATGGTTATCCCATGCACCCTATGTGCAAATTAGTGCGTTAGTCTGATGATTCGACCTGTTGTGCTACCATTCACGAAAAGCATTCCAGGGGTGTTTTCTTACAGGATAACGCTTGACCACATACCTCTGTTGTAGTCCAACAAGGTCTACAGCGTGTCAACATGTTGCCTTGGCCTCCTCGATCACCGGATATGGCCACAGTTGAGCACTTATGAGACATCGTGGATGGTAAATGGTTCAAATGGCTCTGGGTACTATGGGACTTAACATCTATGGTCATCAGTCCCCTAGAACTTAGAACTACTTAAACCTAACTAACCTAAGGACATCTCACACATCCATGCCCGAGGCAGGATTCGAACCTGCGACCGTAGCAATCGCGCGATTCCGGGCTGATGCGCCTAGAACCGCATGGCCACCGCGTCCGGCAGATATCATGGACCGATAACTCCAGCGTCATACACAATCTGTGTTAACCGTCCCTGTATTAACCGACCAGGTGCGAAAGACATGGAACTCATCCCGCAAACTGGCATCCGGCATCTGTACAACATAATGCACGCAGGTTTGCTTGCTTGCATTCAAAAGTCTGGCGTTTTCAGCGATACTTAATCTACCAGCATTTCACATTTCCATCGGCTTATCTCCCGCTTACGTTAACCTCTGATCTTACAATGTTAATCTTTAAATATGGTACCTAGAGAAATATATTGCTGAAATGTCATTACTCTACGTTAATTGTTTTGGTGTTGCGGCTTTTTCCATCAGTTTGGTCCTACATTGATCTGATGAGGAGAGTTGCTCACAGTATATGTGATGGCGTGTTGTAAAGTAATGCCTCAGAATTCTTTATTCTGTTCTCAATGTCGTTGGAGGTATTACAAGTCTTGCATACTACTCGGTCGACTGTCCTTCTTCAGTGTCGCAACTTACAACACTGCCGGTAGAGGGCTCCAAATTGTTGTATGTAAACGGCGGTGTGTACGTGATAGAGAAACGCTCTGAAAACTGAAAGTACGAATTCTGAGATTTCGTCCATATAAGCGGCACCCTCTCCTTCAGCACGACAATGCCACACCACACAAGAGCGCTGTGACATCTGCAACAATCCGACGCTTTTGGTTCATGTCACCGATCACCCTCATTACAGTTTCGACTTGGCCACATAATATTTTCATCCATTTCCAAAGCTTAAAGAACACCTTCAAGGACTTCATTTAGACAGTGCTGAAGCAGAGGCGTGGTTATGGCTGCGTCAACAAAGTCGCTCATTCTACAGTAATAGTATCAACAAACTGGTCTCACGTAGGGAGAAATGTTCACCGCTAGGGTGACTTTGTTGAGAAATAAATGTTAGACATGAAGACTAAAGACGTAGAATGTTAATAACATTTGTTTTATTCAAAAATCTTTAACAGTTTTCACACACAAAATTCGTACACCTTTTCAGAGCGGCCTCTGATGAACTTTTCAGATGTGCTTTGACGTATTCCTACGTGACGTATTAAAATCGTCTGATGTTGACTTTCTAAGTATCCAAAACAAGTTATGTGTGAACCAGATTGTGTAAACAGATAAGGAAAAATAAAATAAAACAGTTAGAGAAATATTCATTCCATTCACGTCAATACTTGACAATTACTAATGTGCAGTCACGCACTGTGAGGTGGATTTTGTTGTCATGAGGTGTGATATTTATTTATTCATTTTACGTCCACAGACAGCTGCTTATACGCTACTATAAATGTAGTTATCCTATGTTACCCTTCTGTACACTTAATCCACTGTTCGTTTACTGTGATAGAATTAGAGACATAGGATTTAATTTCATTCAGACTGTTATAACTAATTTCACAATTCTTTTATGATCTGCTGCTATTAGTCCTTTTCAACTGCAAGCACTACTGCTACTATTACTACTACTATACTGCTGTTACAAATATAAGAAGGTCATATTAGTCCTATCACTACCTACAGTAACTTCTACACTTCTTCTACCAAAACTTCCGTTACAAATACTAACGAGCAGCGTTTGTTATACTTCTAACTTATTTCCTGTCCGCATGATTAGTTGGGTGGTGACGTGCGTACCCACCACGCACTGGGCCCGGGTTCGATTCCCGGCCGGGTCGGAGATTTTCTCCGCTCGGGGACTGGGTGTTGTGATGTCCTCATCATTTCATCCTCATCATCGGCGGCAAGTCGCCCAATGTGGCGCCGACTGGAATAATACTTGCACTTTTGGCGGCCGAACCCGACGGGGACATCCCGGCCAATAATGCCATACGAACATTTCATTTCAACTCCTTTCCTCTTCTGTTGCTGGCCCAAGTGATCGTAGAGCTATCGGGCTTCGTTCTCATTCCCTAGGATAGTCTACCTGCCTTACTCGCTTTGCTGAGGCGTCTGTTGACAATACTTTCGCCTTGTTTTTTCTGAGACATCATCGGCTAGAAGATTTAAAGTGCCCGTCCTCCTTTACTCTCTGTTGTAGATAGTTTTACCTCCTACAGCCTGTCTAACAATCCTTCCTGCACCTTTAGCTAGGCAACATTCCCCATAGGACACGGTCTGGTGTGCTGATTCCTTGAGTCACAGCTGCTCGTTGCCGTGCTACCAATTCCACCGAGAGATGACCCATGTCCGGAAAGGTAGTGGACCAGGTCGCTATCTGGGTCAAAGATGAAAGCTTTCATTTACATGAAAACGGAGCTGAGTCGTTGCCCTTCCTGTGTCTGAGGAATTCCATAATTGTCGATATTCAGAAAATATAATATTCTAATGTATTTAATGCCATTTCACTAGAATGTTGTGTATTATATGTGCTGTTTTTCTTCATCCAATAGACGACGCACATTTCTTCAATTTAGATCTACGGGATATAAGCCTCTTAATACAGCTAGGATGTCTTTAGATGTAATAGTGAAGGCTCCACAACAGCACAGCAAAAGTCCTCGCTGTACTCTTCGCGCCACAGCAGCAGATTTGGCCCGCCATAACCAGTGCACCTGTGCGCACAAATACTGACCAATTACTGCAGTTCCTACAGGCCCATCGTACACCCTGATTACATTCAGAGCCAGACGAAACCACCCTTGTCCACATTAACAGTTATATTCATAATACAGTTAAACCGCAGGCGCTTCTGAAATCAAGAGGTTGGTAGAGGAGAGGAGTTTGTGGCGCGCCGCATCCAACCAGTCAGAAGAGTGACTCGAAAAAAAAAAAAAAAAAAAAAACAGTTAAATTATCTCGCTGAATTTTATATGGGGTCTTGTAATGTCCCGCGCTAATCTAGTACACTCCTAGATATCTATCCACCACGGACCTTCGAATTACCGCACGATTTATTTTAATCAACAGGTCGCTATGTGATATATATGTCGATCTTTGTGGTTTATCATGGCTCCCACCGGCGAGCAGGAGTCATGCAAGATTTCGAAGAGTATTACAACTGTTTTATAGCGAATTTCAACCCTTGGCATGCACTCGAAGTAACAAATCGTCCGCGTGCACTACAGTTCCTGACAATTTTCGATCCACCCGATATATCTAAGTTAACAACCCAGAAATCGGGACCACAATCAGCGTCCTGAGGGTATCCTTTCGTAATATGTTTGGTACGTGTTTATGTAGGATTTGACAACGTCAATTAGAGGTCTCTAGTGTAATCCAAAAGACAGTAATATAACGTTAATGGGTAGCCCGTTTCCCTTAGTCTTCTAAGGAATGAAGGATGCCATAAGACCATAAGTCGTCGAACGACCCATAAATGTCTATCATTATACCTATAACGTGTTTTTTCTCTGCACCGCATACCAATTTCCTTCTCTCATTAGTTGCACCTTCCGTAAATTTCGCATTCCTAAATCGATATTGGGCATTATTTAAACCTGTTAGAATCCTGCGGCATTCCAAGCTATTAATTAGCAGTTCTTTCCAAAATATTACCAAATAAATTCTTTACACACACATAGGTCGATGTGATTTGGACATATTGGCATTTAGTACCCATGATAAAGTACGTTGACATTAGTTTATTAGAAAGGAAAAAGGTAAAATTTGCACTCATCTAAAAGGATAATATTTCCCTGAAATACACACGCACACACACACACACACACACACACACACACACACACACACACAAACACACATTTAAAACATGTGTTCTCTTAGTTCTAAAACTTACTCTAAAAATGTGAAGTTCAGTCGAGAAACATCTTTAAGATACCAGAGAGACATTAGTGCTCCAGAGCAATATCAAATATATTATATTTAACTTTTGCGTTTGTTATTTATTGTATTACTCATGTCAAGGTTTAATATTTATATGCGGTTTCCACACGGTTAATGAATTTTCAGTGGTATATGTGGTATGTCCGCAATATTACAGAACTGAACCTCTTATGTAAACTGGTTAGGGAACACAAATTCTCTATTCTCACGGTTGTAATGTAATATACGCTCAATTAATCAGCTGGAGAAACGCTTTAAATGTGAAGATAGAAGCGAAATTAAGCACTTTTGGATGAAAGAACTCCAAGGTGTATGTCACCAAGAGGAATATGCACATATTATCTGCAAGTTTAGAAATGACTTTTAGTATCGTTTTACGAGAGTTAAAAGAAGAATTTTGCATTGTAATAACATTGAGATTAGTCCGGAATAAATAACGTGGTCATTGCGTAATATTTATGTTGACTTAAGTATTATTGAGAGTCAGGACGCGGTTATAAGCAGTTGACATCAGCATCGCTTCAATGACGTGAAACATACCAACATTTTCGGGTAATGCAGGTATGTATTCGTATTTCAATCCGTAAAGATCTGAATGAACGGACACATTGTAGTAGTACGTGAATATCTCATTCAGTACGTGAACACAATCAGCACTTTGTTCTGTTTCATAGACGTTACCAAAATTAGACTGATAACGTTACAGTAGTTGATGCACGCATGTAAGTAGTATTTTTAAGAATTGATGCTAATGATTGTGTATAAAGAGATAAAGCAATGAAACGAATCGAAGAAGTATATGAGACCAGTGGCTCCTGTCAATTTAACTAAACTTGATATATTTAATATGTTTAACTTTACATAACATTTCATAGTTACAGTAATTGAAGAATGAATTGTTGCCTGGTGCCCATAACAGTCAGCAGCCATTTGTAACCATCAAAGCAACTGAACACGAATCACTGCCATAGGTGATTATGGATGTTTACTGATATAGCATAATAACTCCTAGTGAATTAAAAACATTACAGGGAGTGTAACTGCATTACTCTGGTGGTTGATAACTGAATTAAAAGAGTGTGTGCCATTTACTGTGCAACACATTGTCGTCATCACGCGAAACAAACGGTTGGCCAGCACGGAAGATTGCCTGTTTCTAGTCGAAAGTACTCTGACAAAATGTATTGTACAGTGATTCGTACACGTCCAGCACGACTCACCGAAAACTTTCTCGTTAGAGCGCAAAGCCAGCCGTAAATGGACAGCGCTTTATTTGTAGAAGTACCATGGTGACCTCTTCCCTTCGGAGCGACTTGTGTGAGTTACGGCACGATCGAGTATCCGGCTTCATTGTCCGCACCTTATCGTCCCTCGCCACCACCCAATCTCTGCCCCAAAAGAGGTCGTCACTCTGAATCGGGCGCTAATTGGCGTCCTTAGGCTACAGCACGTTCTGTCACGTTGTGTTCCGTGAAAGCCTCCTTGATTGCTAAATCTAGTTGCTCATATGAATCCTTACACTTCAGTGAATTAACTGTTGTCTCCAAATGCTTTCTGTTTTTTACAAAGCCATCATCTCCTGTTGATGTTTTAAAACTTTTTCTGTAACAGATATGTGTAACTGCCATTGTGCAAGTAACTTCGTTCAGAGTACGCACAAAGGGCAAGTGATGATATATAAATTTACATATCTCATAATACCTTGGACTTGTTTATTATTCCATCCTAGTGAACTTTTAATATATTTTCTCTACAGCTTCCCTGATAATGTCCTCGTTATAAACCATACTATTTTTTTCTTTTGAGGTTAATGTACCTAACTTGAAAAACTCATAATTTTATCCCTTATGGTCACACTCCTTACCATCTCGCAACAGATACCCGTTGATTGTGGTGTGAACTGTGATAAAATTCTCACTTTCGTCTACATGAATTTAATCCTCACTGGTAGCATCTCACTCTTGCAATTTCGTCATGTACCTTAAGGGAAAACACATTCCCTAATACGTAATGAAAATCTGTTGGAACGCATCGCATTTACTAGCCAAATAAACTTCTAGCTGTCCATAAGGACAATGCCTCGTAAAGAGAGTGAAGCGCCAGGAAGGACAGGAAGAAACCAAACCGAACTTCAAGGGTTGAGATATTGTATGACGCTATTTCAGTGATTGCAAAGTAGAGTCAAATTTACAAAAAACTTTGTGGTATGGGAAACTTATTGGTACGTTTTTGCAAACCCCTTTAGCCCGGATGCTTGTACTGATTCACTTGGGAACCCGGTGTATCCTCTCCTGAAACAAGTTAGTCCTTAACTGATGGAACTGGTCTTGATATTCCGAGTACGGGCACTGGGACAGCGTTCACGTACGCACTGGTCCTACGCATGTTGCATCAGAACCAGATCAGAGGATCTTGCTGGCCACGGAAGTACCACATCACGCAGACAGTTTGTAGAGACGTATCATGTGTGGACGAGCGTTGTCCTGCTGAAAAATGGCACCGTGATAATGTTGTTTGAGAGGAAACATAGTAGGAATCAGGAAGTCCGTGACATACCATTGTGTCGCCAGAGTTCCCTCAGCCACTATCTGCCCTGAGTCCACACTATGACGTCAGGAGTAGCTCCGCTGTTCCTCTCCAAAACATTAGAAGAATGAGACATCACTGCAGGTGGCCCCCAAACTCACCAACGACGGTCATCTGAGGTAGTGCAGAACTGCGATTAATTTCTGAACACAATGCAACGTCTTTCATCAGTACTCCATGTTTTCCTGGCCACAGTACCACTCCATACACACTTGTTCGTGTTGCGGTGTTAACGGCAGCCTACGGATGGGCTGGTAGTTTACGAGTCCAGCTGCTGCTAGTCTATGAGCAGTGGTTCGGGACGACACAAAGTGTTCTACGCAGTCCATTACTTGTTCTCTGGAGGTGAGCACAGATGTGAAGGGGCTACAATGTGATTGGTGCACTATAAGACGATTTTCCTTGTGGTGGTCAGAAGTGGTCCACCTTTGCCGTGACACCGTTTATGCCTGCCCTCAGACCAACATTAAGGCAGTGTCACATCCTCTGAAATCTAGATGTTGCACTATTCAACTCATCAGCCAAATAGGTACCCAATGTGTGGCCCATTTCAAACACTGTCACGTGGTGATAAAGCTGAATCATACGAGTAAACGGCATCTCCGTGTCTCCATCATCAGTGACCATCTGATGTTTCTCACGCTCCATCTGTACTGAACAAGTGTTGCTGTCTACACTAAACACGAACAACACTAATGCACTGTGGTGCTCGTTGTAGCCGTCACAGAGAATGGCAGCTCTAATCAACTCCACACCAACGTCTACGAAGTTACATTGACATCCGATCATGTATTTTGAGTGCTTCACTTTTTCTGTCAGGCAATGTATAATAAAAATATACCAAAATGATTCTTCATCGCTGTCGTGGGTTATGGGGTAACATATGGGCTTGCAGAGTCAGTAACACGAAGCAGTAGAGAGAGAGAGAGAGAGAAAAAAAGAAGTCTCTCACCTCAAAGGCACGCGTAGGACTATACCGAGTGAAGTACTCCTAGTGATACCAGGCAGGACCACGAGCCTTAGCAAGGAGAGAGAGAGAGAAAGAGAGAGAGAGAGAGAGAGAGAGGGCGCACACTATTGTCTCAAAAAGAGGCAGTATGGAAAGTTCGAGGACATGCTGAGCACAAGAATCCAACCGAAAAAAGGAAAATAGGAGGGCATCGGTAGGAAACGGTAAGAAATCTGAGACTGGGTAGAAAAAGAGAAAAAGTCAGCACTGCTTTCTTAATATGACAGAGAGATGAAATAAAATATTATGCTTTTCGCTAACGAAGGTCGCGATATATGGGAGAGTGTTGCACTTGGAGGATAGTATACCTAGGAACACTTGATGCTTCCATGTCGGTGTTGCAGCCTAGTGACCGATTTTGGAATTACATGCAGGTGTGTTCATTAAAGAAAGCCTTAAGAATTTTTGTTGTGAGACATGAGGTTGTGTCTCGTGCAGCGATTGTAAATATTTTTAGTGATATGAATTTAAGTGCTGCAGAATACGTTAAAGCTATGTGGAATATTCTGTTAATTCTTCAACTATAGAATTTCATCGTGAGTAAAATTCTACACACTTTTCAATATAGTTTTATAACGCGTGGACAGTTTGCAGCGTGGCGGGATAAAAGTCGCGTAATTGTTTGACCACTGTCCTTTGTCGTACAGTGCACTACAAAATGTTCCACCTGCCTCAGTACGGCGTCTGGTCACCAGCCCGATTCTCTGCATACGTAGATACTGATCAGACGAAGTTAAAAGCAGCGTTGAAGAAAAACATCGTCAATACTTACTTTTGCGAAGTCCGCCTAAACTCTGGCAGCAAGCTATCCTGTAATATCTTGTAACGATTTTCGGGAGGAGGGCGACTGCTTCATTCTTTTAGAAAAAATGTCAAAATTCCGCAACAAGTTCTTTATTCCTTTAGGTTCAAAACTAAAGAATTAGCCATCAGCCCGTATTTATTTAAACGACTAATATCAGTGTCCTAAGCTCACAGTTCATACAACCCAGTATACACGCGAGACAGCCAAAACCGTACTCAAGTCAGACCGGAATTATTACGTGATCTACAGTCGATGCTCTGCTACAATATATGAGTTTCACATTCGGTCATTTTTTTCAGTAGATTTCTAATAAAGAAACCGGTCACTAACTATTCCATAGGTGAATATGAAACATACAACGTGGAACTGTACAAAGGCCGAAAGTTCACACGCGTTTATCTTTTCAGCTAAGCACTTCACAAAGCTCAGATTTCCACAATCTGTCCGTAAATGCAACTGCTTTCACAGAAATACCATCCGGACGCGAAATACCAGTAATTTCTTCATTTTACTCGTAACGTAAAAGGACCGGTACGTCCGATAGCTAGCCAACGACTCACTCACTGCCGTCCTTCCACAGCCTATAACTACTTGATAGAGCGTGGGAAATGCTTAACTCTGATTGGTTGCTCAAAATGACCAGCCAATCGAAACAATCCTTTGAGTTCTTTCTCGCGTCAAAACTGTCCTACGCCAATCAATATACACAGATGCATTTATGTCACTTCATCATACAAATCTTAATAAAACAAAACCAAACGAAAAAAAACTAATCTTGAAATGGCTTTACTCTGCAAATGGCTATTATGACTGCCTTCTTACAAAAGCAAGTACACTTGGGCATACGTCATCAGCAGGGTTGGGAAATTACAGCTTAAATTGCAACTGCTTGCTTCACACTTTCCCATGACATAGTTACGCAATGTTTAACATCAGATAATATTGAATCTTTACGTATGTCCCACATATACACTCTCACTCACACTCACTTATTCACACAACATATCATATAGTTATTAAATAAATATTAATCCTTTCTGAATTCTATGTTATGAAAATGAAAAACAGTGAACATTTTTAATTATAAAAAATCTAAATAAATTGTTCTGCCATTTGGTCAACTTCATTAATAATTCCAAATGATACTAAAAGACAAACTGATACGAATCCTAACTGACCTTAATCTTACAAGTGTCGGTTTTTGGTGTTTTAGGTAATTGTCTCTAAATGTAAAAGTATCTCAGCTAGATAGCTGAGATTTTAATACAACATTCCTTTTAATAACAAAGAGCTGTAATTAACTTTTAACAAAACTGAATAATATTTAATAGTGTTTATTTAGATTCTTAGGGGCTTGAATATTCTGTCGCTCGAACTAACACAGGTTGCGCTTCCCACAGCTAGGCTAGCGACTGGTGCGAATGAGTCACGCTAAGATACCAGCGGCTGTATATTGCCACCGCCAACAACTCCAAAGCTACGAGCCCGTACTTCAAAGTAGTTTAATGCAATAAAATGCTTTTTTGTATTGACTAAGCTAAGGGAAATTCTCTGTTTTTTGTCAGAATTTGTCTCTTCTAAAAAGCGATTTCCTTTATAAAAATGCATCCTCGCCAGATTAGAAATAAATTGCAGTGTCTCACTATTAGCAATGTGCAGTGAAGTCCACTTAAAATGCGAGGCCTGCAATCCATTCTGGATGTTCTAATTTTCGTTGCTGCACTGCTTTTTCCTTCATAAATTCAACAATATCAGGTTTTAAATCTAAAAATCGTTCCAAGCATGCCGCTTCATTTAAGCAACGTGCTTAAAACTAGGGGCGGCCGAGAATTCGGCTTGTGACCTATGCCATGGCTCATGTGTTGTGTGTCGTGTGCCCTGTACTCAGCCTGGGGCCCTATTCCGTATCGTTCATATCGATCGGTGTAGTAGGTTCGTTTCAGTAGTGACGTCATTTCCGGTTCTTTATCAAATATCTTATTCAGTAACCTTCTGAGACGTGTTACCGAACGGTCCTCCCACCGATTTTACGGAGCTATGGTTTATGTACACCTATATTTTGTTATTTTAAACATATTTAGCGGTTTCAACTTTGGATTTAGTGATTGTGTTACTAAAGAATCACCAGAGGACGCATCCGGTTGGAAAGTGGTTCATAATAGACTATTTTCCTTTGTTAGAAATATGGTTAGGTTAGATTGTTACTGTGAATGACTACGTCAAAAAAAGTTTTCGGTCAATATTCTCTCAAAATATGTGTTATTTTTATGTAAATAAGAGTTTAAAGATCAGTAAATATCAAGACATCGGCTCTGCTTATGTATATTACATGAGTGTGAATTGACGTCACTAGTGACTTTGTGTACTTTTTCCCACAAATGGTTTAGTTAGTAACTATCGAAACGTGTTTACAACTTTCAAGTAACAATGGAAAGCAATTATGTGAAGCCTGATATTGGAAAACTTTCAAACTATCACGCATTTATGACTTACGCAGCACCATTTAGCAACGAAGTCAAACTACGTTCCTCAACGCAATAGTAAGAGATTTGAACACCATGTCTTTGTTGTATGGCATGGCCAAGTGGTTAGAGCGCGGGAATGCGAATCGAAAGGGTTCGGGCACGGATTGAAACAATTTTTTTTTCCTCTTCTTCATATATGCAACACGTTCTGAGACATTGTTATTCGTGTAAGTTAAGATTTTTCTGCAATATTCGTTATTCCATACATGTAAGAGCGCACTTCCTCCGTAATAATTTCGTGATTTATGTGTGTTTAAAAACGAAATATGAAATTGCTGGAGAAGAAATTGCTGTGAATGAAACAACCGACAGTGACCTTTAAATATTTTTTCTTGTCAGAAATAATTCACCATTTCTTCTGAATATGTAGCGATTTCCGAGTATGCTGTTAGACAGGAATGTAAGAGCACAACTTAAATTACTGGGAATGTAACTAGCAACAGTCATCTTCATAATCTTGTTGGTCACAAGTATTTATCTGCGATCGAATCCTCAACAGCAGTAGACAGAGATGAAAGATCTCTGTCGTAATACTTGTAGACTGTAGCACCATAAACGAAACATTTTCATTCACGAGATGCATGTTATAAACTTCGACGAACTGCAGGAGCTCTCGAAAATGCGTTTTTTCAATTTTGTTTTTAAGACCCAAATCGTTGACGTATCATATAGGGAAGTGGGCTATTTAATCATCTGGATCTCTAGGAGCGAGTCTTAACCACATTCTGTTTATCTTCTAATTCTTTGAAACTCTCAGAATTAATTTCTCGGGTGTTTTTATAGATGTATTAGTACAATGTGGTACTACACACTATTCCTAACTCATTTTCCGAAACGTAAAATCGAATACACGATGTCAGAGTGAATGAGAATAAGATCACATAATGCGGCATTTACGACAATCTGCAGAATACAGTCAAATAGGCTGTCGTTATTATGAATACATGGCAACATGCGGTCAGGGAAACTGTAAAAATTTCTATGCATTCCAACTGAGAATCATGGAAATGGATACACTGCGCCTGATACTGTGAAGGAGGAGGCAAGAGATGTGAAGGCGGGCACGTCAGCTCGATGGAATGCGGCGTCATGCGTTATGGCAACGTAAACGCAACTATCGGTACTTGGAAGAATAGCGCGCCTGTGTCGTCTGCTAGCCGACTTGTGTTCGTGGCGCTGTGCGTGCTGCAGTGCGCATGAAGGGATCTGCGGCCGCTTACTTTTGCTTGGCTTGCGCGACGCGAACCGACAACAGCGCTTCGGTTCTCTAGACCCGAATGGTAGCGCTACCGAAATGCATACTGAATAATGCTGGGGCTTTAATTCGAATACTAGACCGTTCGGTGTTCTTGAGTACCGAAACGATCTGCACAATAGCGGAAAGATACAGAATAGGCACCCTGGCTGCATACACTAGAGGGGGAAACGGTGAACACGCCATATTTAGATGGCAATGCAGTCATACGGCATAAGATTTGTTTTCATATTTATCGAAAACATAGGTCACAAAAGAAACAAATTTCTACTGTTATTTCATTATTTTTCGTCCGCCGAAGACATGGTATAATTTTTCCTTCGTTCGCGCCGTCGACATACAGACAGACACAGACAATTTCACAGATTTTCCACTCAAGTTGTAACATAATCGTGACTTATTCAGTCTCATAATCTAAAAAAGTCTTTCACACACATATGTTGATCGAAATATTCCAGGGCTTTTGCAACCACATTATGGAGACATGGAAATTGTGCCTGACGAAAACAATGTAGATGCCCTGGCCTGTTTTAATGTAAATGGATTTGTCTTTGAAATGGGAATTGTACTGCAGACCAATGAGTTCCATTTGCACTTTCACAGTCGCACTTTTAACTGCAACAGCAAACCGTCTCATAAACAGTGCAAAAACAAACAAATTGGCAGTCTTTAGGAAACTATCCTTTTAATTCTTTGAAGGCCACAATGAATTCATCAAAACTCATTTTTCTTTAATGCCATTAGCTAAGGGAACTTCACTGTTTTTGTCAGAATTTCTCTCTTCTACAAAGCGATTTTCTTTTTAAATGCCTCCTCGTCATATTAAAAAAAAGTTGCAGTGTCTCACTATTAGCAATGTGCAGTGAAGTCCACTTAAAATGCGAATTTTGCAATCCATTCTGGATGTTCTAATTTGCGTTGATACACTGCTTTTTCCTTCATAAATTTGACAATAGTGGGTTTTAAATCTAAAAATTGTTCGAAGCGTGCCGCTTCATTTAAGCAACGTGCTTTGCCGTAATGCATTGTTTCCAATATTCTTCGGTTAGTTCCATCGAAAACTATTGCAGCTGACCGTGTGCAAAGGACTTCAGAAATTTTACCATTCATACCACCAATTCCTTCAAGTGCTCTGTGACTGAAATTCAGCACAAAGTGCTTCTCGACATGCGGAACACTGATACTCGTCTGTGGACTTGTGAACGTCCTTCATACCACAAACAAAGATAAACTGCTCTGCCACCACGATTAAGCCAAACTGAAGATAGACGTGACGATAGAAAAATACCACTCGGCGGCACTAAATGAAATGTCGCTCTGTACCGGGTACTGCAGAGAAGGACCGAGCAACGTCGAAACAGGCCCTGCCTTTGTCGGCACACGGCCCGTGCATCGGACTCAGGTGCGGTTTGCCTCGCTGTGGCCAGCCCTGAGTGAAGCCATACTTTGTGAGTCGTGTTCCATTTTACGCCTTCAAACGGAAGAAGGTCTTCTACCCTGTAACCTATGGTATTCGCTAATGAACTGCCTTTCTTTAACGTCTCAACAACATTACCTATACCGCATATAGAAATTTGCCTTATTTTTCAACAGCTTCTGTACCAAACTTTATTTAACTGCTTGTGCTTGATTGATTTCACTTACCGATTTTTCAGATGTCGTATGGTAATACTGTAACAAATAAAGTATTAGATTCAGTACTGTCAAGAGTTTATCGATTCCAAAACTTATTAATTTGATTAGTATATTTATTCATAGATACAGAGTAGACCATGGTATACGATGGAGCACTTTTCCACTCTTGGAAAAATCTTGCTTTACTGGAGCATTTTTTTTTTAATTTCAGGAAAAGACTGTAGCGCACACAAAGTGAATGCTATCACTTAAAAATGGTATAATAAATTGTATTAAAACTCAATTACAAAGCTGGCCAGAGGCGAAAGTCTGAAACATTTTCCAAGGTACACTTTCTTCCACTAATTGGCGGGATATTGGCCATATCCCACTTATATATTATAAATAAACTAACCCACTTAGACATCTGTGCATGTGGAGAAAAATGACCACCAAATCATGTAGTCTGGGAGTCTACCAACAGGTGACATGTTACGTGCCAGGACAGGTGCATCTCTAGTAATAGACTAGGCTACAGCATAATAAATAATGGGACTCAGAGAGACAAGCTTAGCTTGTTGAACGACTAGTATATCGGACTACGAATTGAAACCCCCTCTGCCAGAGAGACTGACTGGAACAGATAGGCGTCATGACAAAACAGCCAGTTACAAAGTAAACCAGGAACCAGCGGGAAGAGAACTTCGGGAACGATCTTGCAGTCTACCCCCTCCCGATGTCCACAGACCGCTAGGGAGCAGAGCAATAAATATGCCATGGAAACACTGATTGGCTATGCCTCAGTGTGCCACGCGATAACAGCTAGAACAAATGGGAGAACAACAGTTCTGCACCTAACTTTCAGTAGAGTAGAAGAATGTAGTGCAGTGACGTGAATGACAGTGTAGAGTTGTAAATTTCGAAACCTATGGTGCAACGGCCTAATTGTTACAGTAGCAGTCGTTGTACCCTCTTGATTCCGGAAGCACATTTATCTCCATGCCAGAGAGAAAAACCGCAGTAAGCAGAGAGATTTCTGAGGAAGTAATCATGCTTCCTCTCTTCCTCCAGCTGTCGGTTCCTCTTCTTTCCTACCTTTTTTCGTTTCCTTCGCTG
Source organism: Schistocerca cancellata (assembly GCF_023864275.1). Classification (NCBI taxonomy): domain Eukaryota; kingdom Metazoa; phylum Arthropoda; class Insecta; order Orthoptera; family Acrididae; genus Schistocerca; species Schistocerca cancellata. The sequence goes on from NC_064631.1 coordinate 328,339,745, forward strand.
AATACCATTACACTGAAATACGCAAACACATTTTAGAGTTTATGTACAAACGTGATCAGTGTCGTACACTGAAGATCCAAAGAAAATGGTACATGAAACTTCCTGGAACATTAAAAAGGTGTGCCCGACCGAGACTCAAACTCGGGACCTTTGCCTTTCGCGGGCAAGTGCTCTACCATTTTTTTTTTTTTTAAATCTCATTTTGTTCTCTTTTGTTCGTTGTATCTGCTCGGGGCGGACGTCGTAAGACACCCGTTTTGGTTCGTTGTTGATCGGTGAACTCAGTTTTTTTATTACAGAGGGCAGCTAACCCTCTGACCGAACACGCTGAGCTACCATGCCGGCACCATCTGAGCTACCGAAGCACGACTCACGCTTCGGTGAAGTAAAGCTGTGAGGACCGGGCGTGAGTCGTGCTTCGATAGCTCAGATGGTAGAGCACTTGCCCGCGAAACGCAAAGGTCCCGAGTTCAAGTCTCGGTCGGGCACACAGTTTTGATCTGCCAGGAAGTTTCATATCAGCGCACACTCCGTTGCAGAGTGAAAATCTCATTCTGGAAAATAGTACATCTTCCTAATATCGTTTAGGGCACCCGCGAGCACGCGGAAGTGCCGCAATACGACGTGGCATGGACTCGACAAATGTCTGAAGTAGTGCTGGAGGGAACCGACACCACCAATCCTGCAGGGCTGTCCATAAATCCGTAAGAGTACGATGGGGTTGAGATCTTTTCTGAACAGTACGTTGCAAGCCATCCCAGACACGCTGAATTATGTTCATATCTGGGGAGTTTGGTGGCCAGTGGAAATGTTTAAACTCAGAAGAGTGTTCCTGGAGCCACTCTGTAGCAATTCAGGACGTTTAGGGTGTCGCATTGTCCTGCTGGAATTGCCCGTCGGAATGCACAATGGACGTGAGTGGATTCAGGTGATCAGACAGGAGGCTTACGTACGTGTCACCTATCAGAGTTGTATCTAGACATGTCAGGGTTCCCATAACACTCCAACTGCACACGACCTACACCATTACAGAGCCTCCACCAGCGTCAGCAGTCCCCTGCTGACATGCTGGGTCCATTGATTCATGAGGTTGTCTCCATACGCGTACATGTCCGTCCGCTCGACACAATTTGAAACGAGACTCGTCCGACCAGGCAGCGTGTTTCCAGTTATCAACAGTTCAATGTCGGTGTCGACGGGCCCAGGCGAGGCGTAAAGCTTTGTGTCGTGCAGTCATCGAGGATACGCGAGTGGGCCTTGGGCTCCGAATGTCCATATTGATGATATTTCGTTGAATGGTTCGCACTCTGACACTTGTTGATGGCAACATGAGTTATGAAACATAATGTGTAATGAAGTACTGTTTGAAGAAATCATTACGAATATTAAGTCGGATAGGATTTCAGAGTGGTGCAAAGATTGACAGCTTGCTTCAGATGTTCATAAATGTAAAACTGTGCACTTCATGAAAAAACTTAGTATCCTATGACTACAGCATCAACCAGTCACAGCTGGAATCAGTCAACTCATACAAGTACCTGGGTGTAAAGCTTTGTAGAGATGTGAAACGGAACGATCACATAAGCACGGTCGCAAGTCTCAGGTAAAGGAGGAGGTAGACTTTGGTTCATTAGTAGAATACTAAGGAATGCCATAACTCTACAAATGAGACTGCTTACAAACCACAAGTGCGACTCATCTGAGAATACTGCTGAAATGTGTGGCACATATATCAAGAAGAACTAACAGGTATTTTGAAACTATACAAAGAAGGACACCACGAATGGTCACAGGTTAGTTTGGCCCGTGGGACACTGTCACAGAGATGATGAAAGAACTGGTTTGGAAGACACTTGAAGGCAGAGATGCTATCTCGAGAAAGTCTTCTTACAAAGTTTCAAGAACCAGTCTGAAATCATGAATCCAGGAATATATTACGAGGGTTGGAACTTAAATAGTGGCAACTATTTGTTCACAACCGATACAAAAGAGTTAAATGTTTTCACCTGTTAATGTCCTTCAAAGTAGTCACCAGTGTTGTGTAGAACCCGTTGCCTGCGATATGGAAGTCGTAGTATACCGTTAGTAGAGCCTGTTCTGATGATGGTGCGAATGGAGCTGTCTACTGCCTGCCGACTCTCTGAAACGGTTCTGAAGCGAATACCACGAAGTGGTTCCTTCATCTTCGGAATCAAGTCAAAGGCACAAGGACTTAAGTCGTATTACTGTTCGTTTTTGAAGCATCACCTGCGACCAGCTTTGCGAAAGAAGCGGCGACACTTTCTGCGCAAGCCACCCATCATTTTGCTCGATAATGCGCGGGCGCATACAGCGCAAGCTGTGGCTGCTCTGTTCGGTCGATGGGACTGAGAAGTGCTGTACCATCCACCATACTCGCCGGACTTAGGTACCTGTGACTTTGATTTCATTCCGAAGATGAAGGAACCACTTCGTGGCATTCGCTTCAGAACTGTTCCAGAGATTCGACAGGCAGTAGACCGCTCCATTCGCACCAACAACAGAACAGTCTCTGCTAACGGTATACTACGCCTTCCATACAGGTGGCAACGGGTTCTACACAACACTGGTCACTACTGTGGAGGCCAGTAACAGGTGCAAACATGTAACTCTTTTGTATCCGTTGTGAATAAATAGTTGCCACTACTTAAGTTTCAACCCTCGTATAATCCCCTATGTATCGCTCCCGTAGGGAATGCGACGATAACATTAGATTATTACAGCGTGCATAGAGGGATTTAAATAGTCATTCTACCGGCGCTCCGTATGTGAAAGGAACGGAAGAAAGTCATAATAAATAGTACAATAGGAAATCATTCAGCCGCTTCACAGTGGTTTGCAGAGTATGGATATAGATGTAAATATAGATAAGTCGAGAATGGGGAGCGACATGGGCTGTATCCATTTCGAAGGAGCCGTTTCAGTATTTGGCGTAATCGACTTAGGCAAATCGCGGAAACTTAGACCTGGATGGTCTTACGGCGACGATAAGCCCGCTCCATAGCAGTGACAATTCAGTCTACGCCACATCGCTCGGTAAGCGCAGTGAGGTAGTTTCCTCATATTAAGTTACAAGTCGATCTATTCTGCATATGTCTACGACGAAAATCCCGCCTAATAAATTCAAATATAAGTTGAGCTAAAGGCTGGAAAGTGCATGCAAGTAACACTCGTAAAATCAGTGCAAATAGTGAGCGAGATTGTACGGAAGCAGATCCAGACATCACCATAAACTGTCGCCTAGTCATCTCCTAAACGAGTGATCTTTTTTATGAGATTGTTGTGGCTGTTATCATATGAGAGGAGGATTTGCCGACAAGGACGTTGTCTGTGCTGAAGAGACATTTTATTTACCCCGAATAGCATATATGTCCGAAACCCAAATACCGGAATGCAAGAAACCTCGTGTTTTTACTGGCACTAAACGTAACACCCTCAACGTAGAAGTATTTTGTACCACAACCAAAAGATGTGTAATTGACCAGTATCAGAATAAAACCTCGGCTCACAAACTGTGCCATTTCATATACATTCTAGAGTTTTCAGAAGCTGTTGCGGCACCGTCATCAAGAGTAAAATTTACTGATTGTCAGGGCTACCACTATCGCCTTCTTCTGAACAGATTCAACTCCTCTGTCCGTATGATGTACTACTTTACAGGAAGATGCTGCCTGCTAATTCCACCCGTATTCATTTTTCTGAATTACCACGGTTTTTCTTGTCACCTTATGTGCCGATGTTTCGTTACTAGCTAATCCGTGGTGGCTCTACTAACTGTCCAGTGGGGTCCCGGGTCGCTTAAAGCGATCGGTGTGTTCATTACACTGATCTAGACGTCTGATCAGAAAATTTAAATACTGTCTCGAATTTTGAGGTGTGATCCCTGAGCGCTGGAGCACTCGTCTTTCCCCTATAGCCTGGGAAAGGTGTCAGATTGAAAAATTTCTTGTAGCGTGGTGAATGCGCCAGAGTGCTGCAGTCTGCATCCGCTAAACTTCTTCAGTATATGTCTTGGCTGCAGTTCCCTATACGGGGCAGACCTCGTCTATGGCTGATGGTATGGAAGCTCAAAAGACTAGCAGTCAGTATGCTTCAGTGAATGAAGATGTTTCATTAATCACAGGATATAGGAAACCCAAGAAACCAGATGACTTCTTCCAGGCATCGTCAGCCGGCGATCACATGTTACTCCTAGATGTTTTTACTTGGTGTCCATGAAGCTGGGGTGTCGAAAGTATAATTGTGTCGCCTATAGCTGGTGATCGTCCTTTCGAGAGGATGTTTCGATGTCCCTGCAGACATCCTGGAAATTTCATGTCACACCCGGTCATCTGTGGCCGCAGATGAATGCTGTATCATCAGTGTATATGTGTTTGCTGACCATAGGAGGTGACTTCAGGTCTACGGCGTAGGTACGCTATGGCGCAGGACCTAGCACCAAACCTTCAGGTACTCCTCATAGTACGTCGCTGCAAGTCAGTGTGGCGTCTTCTGCCCTGACAACGAAGGAGACATCTTCCTTGTAGATGGCAAGACGTTGCACTAGGCAACTGCGTATTCCGTGTGTGAAAAGTTCAACAAATAATTTCCTGGAACCAAATACTGTGAAACGTATGTGAGACACCAGTTAAATAATTTCGCAGTGCTTCTGCAGTTAAAGTCACATCTACCACGCGTAACAGTTGAAGAGTCGTGGAACGTCTATGCCGAACCGGAACTGTTCGTCAGGATGTACAGCTTGCCTAGACAGGCGTAGGTAGAACTTTTTCAGTAGAACCCGCTGAACTGCAGTGGCTGACACTAGCTGCGAATTAAATCAGACGATGCTCGTGGAATTCGATTATGAAGCGATACACCAAAAGCAGTAGATGAGTTTTGCTATTTGGGCAGCAAAATAACTGATGGTGGCAATAGCAAGGAAAATATTTCTAAAATAGAGGAATATGCTAATATCTAAATTTAAGTTTTTGAAGGTATTTTCTTAAGGTATTTGTGTTAGGAATAGAAGCTTTTGAAATGTGGTAAGCGCATTCAAACGGTAGTAGGTTGCAGTAGTTATGCACAGATGAAGAGGATTACACAGGATAGTCTAGTGGCACAGCTGCAGCAAACTCGTCTTAGGGAGAAGTTCACAATAGCGACTGTTTATTGCATCTATTACATACAAAATGAACAGCAATGTGATAAGCTGCGCACCTGCCCGTACAACTCCATAGATTAGCACACCAAGCTCGCATTTGGAGGACGATGGATGAGATCGCCGTGCGGACATCCTGATGTGGGTTTCCCGTAATTTCCATAAATGGTTCCAGACGAACTCCAGAATAGTTCCTTGAAAAAGGGTATGGCCAGTTTCCTTCCTCTTTCTTTCGTAGTCCGAGCTTGAGCTCTGTGTGCTGAAAGTTAAATTTAATCTTCCTTCCTTCCTTTGAGCATCCACTCATATTAACCCCACCTAGATTTTTAGGACGTAGTTTATTCGCCTTTGTCTACATCTACAGCATACTCCGCAAGCCACCTAAATGTGTGCGGTGGAGGGTACTTTTGGTACCACTATCTGATCCCTCCAACCACGTTCCATTCGCGAATAGTGCATGGGAAGAATGATTGTCGGTAAGCCTCTGTATTGGCTCTAATTTATTTTTAATGGCGTGAAAGTCAAATCTATGCCTGAAGCGCTCAAACCAACGTGATCTGGCCGAAAAAGCTACTGCATCGTCCTCATCTTTAGTTAAATCTGCATACAAGCTTTTGGCTTTAGGTTCAATAGTAGCTCAAGAGAGAGGCATGTGCTGTTGGTCGCGGTGCTCAATCCAGTGAGTTAGCATTTCTTCTATTCTTATCATCGTCTTCCAGCAAGATTTGGTCACTCTTAGTCACACTTAAAGTCAGTGGCCGATTCTCCGGCAAGGTCCCGACAGTCACAGAGGGCGGGCCTATTAGTTATAGGGAGCTCCAACGTTAGGCGGGTTATGGAGCCCCTCAGGAAAATAGCGGGTAGGTCGGGGAAGAATGCCAGTGTGCACTCGGTGTGCTTGCCGGGGGGTCTCGTCCGTAATGTGGAGGAGGCCCTTCCGGCAGCTATTGAACGCACTGGGTGTGACCGGCTGCAGATAGTAGCACATGTCGGAACGAATGACGCCTGCCGCTTGGGTTCTGAGGCCATCCTTGGTTCCTTCCGGCGGCTGGCTGATTTGGTGAAGACAACCAGCATCGCACGCGGAGTGCAAGCTGAGCTTAATATCTGCAGCATAGTGCCCAGAGTCGATCGCGGTCCTCTGGTTTGGAGCCGTGTGGAGGGTCTAAACCAGAGGCTCAGACGACTCTGCGACTATAATGGCTGCAAATTCATCGACCTCCGTTATTGGGTGGAGAACTGTAGGGCCCCCCTAGACAGGTCAGGCGTGCACTACACACCGGAAGCAGCTACTAGGGTAGCAGAGTACGTGTGGCGTGCACACGGGGGTCTTTTAGGTTAGAGGGACCCCCCCCCCCCTTGGGCGAAACGATAAAATACCTGACGGCTTACCAGAGAGGACATTATCATCGTTGATAAAGAACGTCCGTCCTCAGAGACCAAAAACAGTATAAACGTAATATTGGTAAACTACAGGAGTATCCAGGGCAAGGTTCCTGAATTAGTATCTCTTATTGAAGGAAATAGTGCGCATATAGTATTAGGAACGGAAAGTTGGTTAAAACCGGAAGTGAACAGTAACGAAATCCTAGACACAGAATGGAATATATACCGCAAGGATAGGATAAACGCCAATGGTGGAGGAGTATTTATAGCAGTAAAGAATTCAATAATATCCAGTGAAGTTATTAGCGAATGCGAATGTGAAATAATCTGGGTTAAGCTAAGTATCAAAGGTGGGTCAGATATGATAGTCGGATGCTTCTATAGACCACCTGCATCAGCAACCGTAGTAGTTGAGCGCCTCAGAGAGAACCTGCAGAACGTCGTGAAGAAGTTTCGTGATCATACTATTGTAATAGGGGGAGACTTCAATCTACCAGGTATAGAATGGGATAGTCACACAATCAGAACTGGAGCCAGGGACAGAGACTCTTGTGACATTATCCTGACTGCCTTGTCCGAGAATTACTTCGAGCAGATAGTTAGAGAACCAACTCGTGAAGCTAACGTTTTAGACCTCATAGCAACAAATAGACCGGAACTTTTCGACTCCGTGAATGTAGAAGAGGGTATCAGTGATCATAAGTCAGTGGTTGCATCAATGACTACAAGTGTAATAAGAAATGCCAAGAAAGGAAGGAAAATATATTTGCTTAACAAGAGTGATAGGGCACAAATCGCAGAATATCTGAGTGACCACCATCAAACGTTCATTTCTGAGGAAGAGGATGTGGAACAAAAATGGAAAAAATTCAGAAACATCGTCCAGTACGCCTTAGATAAGTTCGTACCGACTAAGGTCCAAAGCGAGGGGAAAGATCCACCGTGGTATAACAATCATGTACGAAAGGTACTACGGAAACAAAGAAAGCTTCATCATAGGTTTAAGAGTAGTCGAATCATAGCTGATAAGGAAAAGCTGAACGAAGCGAAAAAGAGCGTAAAGAGAGCAATGAGAGAAGCATTCAACGAATTCGAACATAAAACATTGGCAAACAATCTAAACAAGAACCCTAAAAAGTTTTGGTCATATGTAAAATCGGTAAGCGGATCTAAATCCCCTATTCAGTCACTCGTTGACAACGATGGCACCGAAACAGAGGACGACCGAAGAAAGGCAGAAATACTGAATTCAGTGTTCCGAAACTGTTTCACTGCGGAAAATCGTAACACGGTCCCTGACTTCAGCCGTCGCACGGACGCCAAAATGGAAAATATTGAAATAAACGATATCGGAATTGAAAAACAACTGCTATCACTTAGTAGCGGAAAAGCATCCGGACCAGACGAGATACCCTTAAGATTCTACAGTGATTATGCTAAAGAACTTGCCCCCTTTCTATCAGCAATTTATCGTAGATCGCTGGAAGAACGTAAAGTACCTAGCGACTGGAAGAAAGCGCAGGTCGTTCCCATTTTCAAGAAGGATCATAAATCAGATGCGAATAATTATAGGCCTATTTCGCTTACGTCAATCTGTTGTAGAATAATGGAACATGTTTTGTGTTCTCGTATTATGACGTTCTTAGATAATACAAATCTCCTTCATCATAACCAACATGGATTCCGCAAACAGAGATCATGTGAAACTCAGCTCGCCCTATTTGCCCAAGAAATTCACAGTGCCGTAGACACTGGCGAGCAGATTGATGCCGTATTCCTGGACTTCAGGAAGGCATTTGATACGGTTCCGCACTTACGTTTAGTGACAAAAATACGAGCTTACGGAATATCGGACCAGGTTTGTGATTGGATTCAGGATTTCCTAGAAGAAAGAACACAACATGTCATTCTTAACGGTTCAAAATCTGCAGATGTAGAGGTAATTTCGGGAGTACCGCAAGGAAGCGTGATAGGACCTTTATTGTTTACAATATACATAAATGACTTAGTTGACAACATCGGTAGCTCCATGAGGCTATTTGCAGATGACACGGTTGTCTACAAGAAAGTAGAACATCAGAAGACTCGTACGTACTCCAGGAAGACCTGCAGAGGATTAATGCATGGTGCGACAGCTGGCAGCTTTCCCTAAACGTAGATAAATGTAATATAATGCGCATACATAGGGGCAGAAATCCATTCCAGTACGATTATGCCATAGGTGGTAAATCATTGGAAGCGGTAACTACCGTAAAATACTTAGGAGTTACTATCCGGAGCGATCTGAAGTGGAATGATCACATAAAACAAATAGTGGGAAAAGCAGGCGCCAGGTTGAGATTCATAGGAAGAATTCTAAGAAAATGTGACTCATCGACGAAAGAAGTAGCTTACAAAACGCTTGTTCGTCCGGTTCTTGAGTATTGCTCATCAGTATGGGACCCTTACCAGGTTGGATTAATAGAAGAGATAGACATGATCCAGCGAAAAGCAGCGCGATTCGTCATGGGGACATTTAGTCAGCGCGAGAGCGTTACGGAGATGCTGAACAAGCTCCAGTGGCGGACACTTCAAGGAAGGCGTTACGCAATACGGAGAGGTTTATTATCGAAATTACGAGAGAGCACATTCCGGGAAGAGATGGGCAACATATTACTACCGCCCACATATATCTCGCGTAATGATCACAACGAAAAGATCCGAGAAATTAGAGCAAATACGGAGACTTACAAGCAGTCGTTCTTCCCACGCACAATTCGTGAATGGAACAGGGAAGGGGGGATCAGATAGTGGTACAATAAGTACCCTCCGCCACACACCGTAAGGTGGCTCGCGGAGTATAGATGTAGATGTAGATGTAGATGTAGATGAAACAGTGAGCAGTTTTCTGAGCTGATTTCGCATTATCACGAACAGTTCTCATAGTGGATTCACTAAGTCCCAAAACACGCTGAATGTCAACAATACGTTCAACTTTCTCAAGGCGATACAAAACTTCTCTCTTTGTTCCTAACGAATACAACGTTCGTACCTTGCCTCTTTCCCTTCTTGTACCCGCCCTCCTTGCACCCGACATTTTATATACAGACTGTGTCAAGTGCAACTTCACAGCTCTACTCATATGAACCAACGATTCACGTCTCGACAATCACGACAGAAAAATACACGTTGAGATGCGCTGATGCATTAATACTTCCACGTACTGTTATATTAATATATGACAGTATTTAACTTAAACTAAAATCGCATATTTGCCAATGCGTGGATGAGGAATCCACGTATATCGGTGTTTACCTGTACCCAAGGGAGGCAGAAGTTTTTGGAGACAGAGATACTGATGGTCATCGTTGTATTCATGACTGACGCGGTAGAGTTGAACGTTAGTTGGCTTCACTCGTGTGCGTGTTTCACGGGGCGGCTAATGCATGCAGCGTCCCTGCTGTGACGTGCCAATGCCATCTGCAACTGCGAATGCAAATGCAAGGTCCCCTGGCATCAATTCTCGGTAATTACGCGCGAATCTCGTTCGTTCCGCCGAGAGCCTTCTATTATCGACACACCCACGTACAAACGGATAATCTAATTAATATCGATGTTTTACCGAGGCACTCACTCATCTGTGACAATCTGAATAACGGCGACAACGTGAAAAACTCCTGTTGCTTTATTACGGTAGCCGGGTTAATCCAGCAGGAACCTCTATTTTACCTGTAATTCTTTGCACGAGAAAATGTAAGCTGTCAAACTTGGCAGCACGGAATTAATAATGTTTCCTTAAATTATGCGAAGGCGTAACAGAATTACGTTAGTAAGTACTCTAAACTGCCTACGATAGATCTGTAATAGCGTGCAGTCCGGTCATGGTTGTCAACCTGAGCAATAATCTTTATTAATAGTTAGTCTGAAGAATTAGAAAATAAGCTGTCCTTGCCTGGAGATACAGATACATGGTCACCAAATCATGCGAACAAGTTTTACCCCGACCGGAAGATAAGTATCCACGTAATACGAGACGCATTGACCAATTTCTTTCCAGTCCAGGGATTAGCTGCGACGTAAGTGTTCTGCTAACATTTGGTTCTGACTAACATTAATATCTTCCTGATTGGGTTTGGGTCTCTGGACTGAAACAAAATCTCGTGGTACCGTCATGAGCTTATTCGTAAGCATATCGTAAAAAAAGCTAAATTATAGTTCATTAAAAAACGAACAAATAAAATGTACCGGAAATGCAGTTTTCAATTTCTTCCGCACTGTACACAATTAATCTGCTTCTCGTTTCCAGAACTACCTACAGGATGGTATTATGGGTTTTTACAGCTGCTCTTGCTAACTCCTAATGCCTCCATAACTTTCATTAGTAGTAAGTGGGCCTGTTGAGCGCACTCGCAGATAATTTAATTACATTTTTAATTTAGTTGTAAACAGCTAGGTTTACAACTAAACGTTTTTTTTTATAAATGGATCACTTGAGTGTGCAAACCAACACACCCAAAAGTCACATAACGAACTCCAGATCATGAAAGTTGTTCTCACTATTTTTAGTCTTTTTTATTCCTTTGTATTTTAGTTTAATGTCACCATCTTTAAAAAAACATTCGAAGTCCCAGTTAGTTATTATTTTATTGAACGTTTCTGGCAAAATAACTGAATGTGTTAGTGTATTAAAGAGAATTTATTGAGAAGAATACGAAAAGTACTTTGATAGCTAAGAGGGAACTGATATAGAAATATGGGACGAAATAGAAAACTCCAGTTCTCTCTTTTCTATGACCATAAAGCAAATAGTGGATTCTAATTTACCAATTAATAATATCCCTACAAAATTATAAAAAATATTTGAAAGATTATTCATCATTTTTAAAAATTTCTCACTCCATAACCAAAAAATTAGATACCACAGAATACAACAAAATACAACTAACTACTTTATACTATTTGTATAAAGAATATCGTATGAATTTTATTTTTTCATTAGAAAAGATTCAGTAACCATAAGACACAGTATCAAAATTTTCTAAATCCACTTTTTTATCATACCGAAACGAAAATTCTTTCTTAACCTGTTTGTTGACCAGATTTTTAGTATCAACTTCTCTCATTATCTGATTGTGTTCTAGCTGTATCTTTCCCTTCATGTCACTCTCTATTAGCCTTATCATCGCTTTGCCATTCAACTTTTGAATATTTTTGTAATTTAGAGTGAAGTCCTTTACCTTCATCTCTATCTTTTTATCATTTTTCTCATAATAAAAACTTTTCAGGCCAGTCGAACCCCAGTCTGTAATCCAGTTATTTCCCAACTTATCAATCCATTCCCCTAACATACAGCCTGTTTCTACGGTATTTTCACCATTATCAATATATATTACAGAATCGGTATCAAAATATGTAACAGATTCTCTAGTTTATCTAACATATCATATAATCTGAGTCCTGCATTTGATGTAGAGAATACAGCTATGAAAAAATTAGTGGATGTATTATCATCCACATAATAATCTTTGAAATTATATCTCATCTGAACCATTTACTTTGTAATAAAATTAATATCTATCTAATCGGTCATCCAGCATTAACACATAAAACTGCTGTAAATTGATTACATATTCTATTTGACTCATATTTTGCCTTTGCCCAAATTTTCCCCATAATGAATTAAGACATATCTTAGCAACAGCTCGTTTTCCAAGATTTTCCTTTATTCTGTTATGATCCAAGACAAATCCAACTTCTCTTTAACTGTTTTGATATACTCTTCATCCCTTTCAAAATTATGTTCACTGGTCTCTAATTTTATCTTCAAAAAATCTTCTAAATAATTTTTAAACAGCGTACTGCTTTTATTTTTAAAATCCGAAATTTCATGCACATTTAAAATTCCATATCCTTTTTGCACAGTTTCTTTCACTTCATCAGTCGTCCAAGTACCAATAAAACTTCTTTCATCATCACTGTGATTGCACTTATCTATTTTTCCTTGAGCACATTTGACATACAAAGGAAACAACAGTTTTTCATTTTTATCGATTTGAATATATACAGGCAAAACAGGGTGAAACAATCCTCTAGGAGTCAATACTTTACATTTTATTAAACAATACCAAGTTTTAGACTAATATTTCGGTCTATGTATTTTTCTCAGATGATGTTCGGGATAAAGTCATGAAACTGCACAGTAGGATAAAGACTACATATGTCCGTATATTTTATTTTTGAGCTAACAACATTTGCTTTAGCTCTTAATTTTATTGCATTTGTTTGGCCACCATAAAAAGCATTTCTTGGATTCAACGGTTCAACAATTTCAGGCAACTGCTGTAATTTCTTAAGCCTTTTATGCTCTGCTGAGTTCAGCCAATCACATTTCTACATCTCTACCAGATTGTATCCAGCATTTCGTATTTCTGTGCTTCTTTTCAAAGTCTTTTGATAAAAGTCATCCATCATCTCTTATTTTTATTGTTAATCGTCTCCATTTTGAAACATTTTTTTACATCCATGCTATCAACAACCATGATAGTGATAAACAGTATTAGTTTCTTTATCAAACCCATCTACTTTTGCTGCAGCTATTCTGTCTTCCCCTCCATTAAAAATATATTGAATGTTGTTACTGTTTAACCAAGCTATGGATTCTTTTCTATAATTCTCTTTCTGTTCTTTGTCCAATACAGCGATTGTATTTTTCGGTAAATATTTAGATCTTTAAATAGCCATGCACTCTCAAGCGATGGTTAAATAACAGAATGGATCAATGTCAGCTATCTCTAGAAATTGTTTTCTCAGTTTGAAGCAGCCACTTCTCAGTATATCTACATCAGAAGTATAGTAATCATTAATTTCTTTCTTCATGTTGAACACATAATTTTCTTTAACTCTGGAGCTATACCATTTGAGAAATGCTTCTCAGTCTTTTGGCTTCATAGTGTCGACACAGTAATATTCAGTATCTCGAATTGGTCCTATGTAGTTTTCATTTTCTGGCGTATTGAATAAGGGGGGGAAGTAGGCTTTCTTCAATTATTTCAGATAAAAAGTTTTTGGAAAGTTAGTGAGTGGTCCTTGGATAAAGTTACTGCTGTCTATAATTTTTAAGTCTAACTGTTTGATCTCCAATAACATCAGTTTAGTTCCTGTGTAGATGGTATATGGCCTTATTGTATTTTCAACACAGTACTTCCAAATGAATTGTGAATCGTAACCTTTTGCATAGTGAGCTATGAATGTTTGATAATTGTTCTTTTCAGATATTATCCACCTAGAGAATTCATCATTTGTCTGAAATTTATAAACAGTATCACCTTTAAAATTGTGAACAATTACGAGATTTGGAATATGTGTTCCAATTTCTTGAGTTGCTTCGTATCCAAACCACATGTATCTGTCAGTATAGGAACAGTTCACTTTCTTAGGGAAGCCTTTTTCACAACATTTCAACTCTTTACCAACGACTACTTTAATGCATTTGAAGCACTGGTAAATATAAAAATCTTTGAATTCTCCATTAACATAGCAACCTTTTTTTTTACAATTTGGGCAACCTTGCACTATAAAATCCTCACCAAATCTTCTTTCACAGATACCACCTTTTTGCAATGCAGGTTGCGTATAACATTTATGATTTCCAGTTTCCTCTACTTGTTTACAATTTCTGCAAAGTTCAAAGCCACATTTATGTTTGTTAGACCTCAAATAAATCTTTTTGCATCCTTCACACTTGTAAGCTGTATCACAAATTCCTTGGTGATTGTTCAAGCCTTCTTCATTATAACTATACCTATAGAATATCTTACAATAAATCTTCTTTTCTTCACTCTCATGTTCTGGACTTATGCATAATATACACAGTTCTCTCTCTATTTTACATATGTAGGCATCCTTGTTGTGATAAGGTTTCTTGCAATTATCACAGAAATATGAAGATCCAAGAAAGCAGTGATACTGTTAATTACATGGAAATGATTGTGATCTTTGTACAGATAGATCTTTATTTCTTTCTCAGGACCGCTATAGATGATGGAATTGAAATTTTATGCACATAGAACATTCATTTGGATATCCAATAATTCTTCAACATTTTTAATGTCATCTCAAGTAAATCCTCCTTTAATGTATTCACCCAGCTTTTTACATTATTTGTCAGTTAACTGTTTCTGTAATTTGTATTTATCTCCTTCTCTGATTTTCTTAATTTCGTTTGTAGTTAGTTCTCTTCCCAAAATATTATTTGTTTGGTATGTCAAAGCCACAATTACAGCTCTAGGACAATACAAATTATCATTGTTATTAATTATTGTGATACATCTCTTACTGTTTTTGTTTTCAGCTAGATTTATTATTTTTTACCACCTCCACTGCCTCTAGGAGTTGCTAACATCTGAATATTGAATGCGGTATCTGCTATATCAACAGTCTCATCAGATGTTAAGACACGTCTTATTTTGTTGAACAAGACTTGAACAGACTCTTGTGTGTTATTCGATGCATTATAACCTGTAGAAATTGGATAAATCATTTTTGGGTTGTTGATTGTTACATTCAACTTAACTCCTTTCCTGAAATTAGCCCTCTTTTTAGCTACATATTCCATAGAATTGAGTGCTTTCGTTATGTAATCTGTTTTATCACTAACAGTATCGAGTTTGGCAATGATATCATCATTAAAGACAGTTTTATAGTCAACAGACTACACTTTAAATTTTTCATTAAATCTCGATCTAATATCTTTAATCTCACATAAACGCTTTTTAGATTGCTCAGCCTCGTTTACTTGCTCAAATATTATGCTGCTAAATGTGTAATTCTGATCTAGCCTCACTATTGTTTCCTCTCTTGCTGGGTGAGGTTTATCAATAATGTCATCAGCAAATGTGTAAAAATATTTTGTATTCAGTACACGCTTTGGTCTTGATCTAGTCTTTTGGAATACTTCTGGGTGAAATGTAAAATCTTGTAATTGAATAGTGTTAATTAACTCTGATTTCTTTAATGTACTGTATCCTCTAATGCCAAGACTTTCAGGTCTAGCTTTGAGCTCCTTCACTCTCAGATTATTGAGAGTTCTTGTGAGAGCAGGCAAATTATTTGAAACGATCAAGTTATTTAAATCACCTTTTCTATATCTGGTATATACTCATAAATTATTCTTCCTGCAATAATCACGAAGTTGAGCGACTGTGAACTTTCTAAAAGCTTCAGCCATTTATTAAGGAATAGAAAACATTAGCTTTGCAAAAAATGAGAATTTTCAATTTCAGTTATTTTGATGTGTCTGTTTGTCAGTAAATGTTTTTTGAGATAGTTTTTAACAATTTCTTTTGCACACTTACACACTATTTTTTGTTTTTTGCCTATATTCTAGTTGACAAATCTTGCATCTACTTGCAAGCTTGTCCCTAGATGTATGACTTAAGTAAAAACAACCAACATCTTTAATTTCATGACAGCCAGTACATTTTTTACAGCATTGTTCTCTATTTAATGCTCATTCTTGTAGTTTGTAAAAACATTTCCAAAGGACTCTTATAATTAGATACAAATTGTTTAAAACGTTCTTTTTTATTATTATATGCATTTCTTGTAAGCGTTTTATTATATACCTTACAAATATTAGAATGCTTATCCTTTGTATATTTATGTGAATAAAATTTATCAACTCACTTCTCCACTTCACATTTTTTACACTTCTTGTACACTTCCATTTATTGAGACAAAATTTTCATTAGTAATTAAAGAATCCTCTTTCATGTTGCTGTAGGCTTGATAACTGTACAGATAAAGTATTTACACTCTTAAATTTCCTTCTATCACTAGTATTTCTACTACATGTTTTATATCATTTATGAGTTTTTAGTAGAATACATACTGTATTTCACAATAAGCAAATTTTTATCTACAATGACACACTCTTAAGGAAACTGCAGAGGGACTTCCAGGCATTAAATAATTAACAGATCATGACGCTGGCTGCTGAAAAGAAAAATTTTCATTTACTAATGTACTTCCATTCGATATAACTGGAGGTGTCTAATGCAGTTGTCGCTAGTTCAGCATCAATTTTAAGTATTTCTGAATTGATGAATCAAAAGAATTTAGCACTATCTTATGATCAAGTAATTTTAAAGTTGTGGCTGTCTTAGAAGGATAAGAAGGAGATTTTGATCACACCAAATTTACTGGTATTTATGGGTTTTCTTGATGAAAATCGATGGTCGAAAATCCGATCATCAGTTTTTCAAACAGAAAAAAAGCATTTGGTTGAATTTTTAAAAGAGAATGAAATGTAATATGACAACATAGATAACCAAAATGAAAAAATATATACAAGGAGACATAAGGAATACACCTTCAAATATCTCTAAAAAAGATGACCACTTATGACTATAGATAATTTTAAATGTGCAGTTATGTTGTTAAACAACTCTAAAGCCAAGGAAGTTAAATAATATTACCTTAAACTAGAAAACGTCTTTCTATCCTATGCTATGAAAAAGAAAACAAAGCTATTCAAGCTCAACAACAAGCTATAGAATTAAATGAACAAAACCCACAACTACAGCTTCAATGGGAAGAGAAAGAAAAAGAATACCTGCAATTAAAAGATGTAATATGTGATATAGTGGAGATGAAGAAAGAACAAATTATATACATTGCTATGTCAAAGCAGTATGCCAAGAAAAATTATTTTAAAGTTGGTGGCATTTTATCTGAAAATCATGTTTCAAAATGATTATCATGATATACTAATGCAAAACCTAAAGATGATAAAATATCGTATGTCAGAAAATATAAATGCACTGATTACTAATTAATAGAGAAAATGCTTAACATTTATTTTGGTTTACACAGAGTAGACACAATCCAAGCACAATTACAAATTGTACAAAGGCATATGGATATAATCAGAAATACGCACCAAAACAGCGAACAAATTTTAAGAATTGGTTATGTGTCGAATTCAATAAATTTATATCAATGAATGAGAGAAAGTTTGAGAACTGTTTGCCATCAAAATTATTTCAATATTTTGGATAATTATACACAAGAAGAATTGATTAATGATATAATGAATCTTCACCAAATTGAATTAATGTAAGAATTGTCGAAAATAATGGGAGACCACTGTCCCCTTTTCTGAGTGTCAATTTTCCAGGGAACAGAAATTTAATCCCTGCCAGTTTCTTGATGAAAGTCAGTGTCCTAATTTTATGGTCACTGAATTGTAAAGTATTCATAAACAATACAAATTTCATCTCCGCTGAGATCATATAAATAATTCACAAATGCCACAGTAATTGATTTATGAATGTAGCCATTATATTTTCTTCTTCATCATGTGGATAGCATACAGATAGAAAGAATGAAAGTGTCAGTTTTCTCATTCGTACTATTTGGCAAATTTATATCAAATTTTTTTTAATACAAGGGCTATCCACAAAGTACATTACGTTTTGGAATTAAATATAAATAAAGTATTGGAAAATTCTTTTATTATATACAGATGAAAGCCACTCTTAAATATTACTTTTCTACATAGTTGCCATTTAAATTAAGGCATTTATTGTAGCGATGGACAAGCTTGGAAATTCCTTCGTCGTAAATTCGGCCGCCTGCGCCTTCAACTACGTGGTTACCTCTTCTTGAAGCTGTGCGTCGTCATCAAAACGCTGCATAGCCAACCACTTCTTCATTGCTGGGAATAAGTGGAAGTCGCTCGGTGCCAGGTCGGGACTGTACGGCGGATGAGGAAACAACTCCGACTTAAAAGATTCGAGAACTTCACGAGTGGCATTTGCCGCGTGGGCCCGGGCGTTGTCATGAATCAGCAAGATCTTTGAGCCCAACTTTCCCCTGCGCTTGTTCTGTATTGCTCTTCTGAGGTTGTGCAGAGTTTGGCAATACCTTTGAGAGTTTATTGTAGTGCTTCTTTCCAGGAAATCCACAAAAATCACACCTTTTCTGTCCCAAAAGAGGTAACCACGTGGTTGAAGGCGCAGGCGGCCGAATTTTACGACGAAGGAATTTCCAAGCTCGTCCATCGCTACGATAAGTGCCTTAATTTAAATGGCAACTATGTAGAAAAGTAGTATTTAAGTGTGGCTTTCATCTGTATATAATAAAACAAATTTCCAATACTTTATTTTTAATTCCAAAACGTAATGTACTTTGTGGATAGCCCTCGTATATTTGCAAGTAGGTAGGATGTAACTTGTGATCAACCGACTAATACTGTATTTTTATTTACCCAGCTGTTGTGTGAATTTTTTAAGCCCAACCATTTAACATAAACTTCATTTCCTTTCTTTATGAGAACTTTTTCAACGAGATACGCATCTGGATATTTCAACTTCTGTAGCTCTTGCTCATAAAAATTACCTTCGATACCTTTCAATTTATTTGTGATTGGATTAGAATGAATAACAGGTTGAATTTCGAAAATTTCTGTTGACCATATGGCAGTATATCCTTTTTTTAAAAATCCTTAAGTTTACTGAACCTCACTTCATTTCCTCTTTAAATTTGGCATTATCGTTAGGCACAATGATGCCTATGTTATAGTTCTTTTGATTAACCTTTGTTGGCTTCATTTTTATAGTTCGATGAACAGTTTTATTGCACTCGCCAACTAGTTTAGATGTAGAGCAAATTTCTTCACTATCTTTTCCTTAAGTGTTCAGTTGAATCGTTCAACAACAGATGCTTTTAATTGTGTAGAAGTCGAATAATGATTAATGCTGTATTTCTTCATCAGCTCATGAAATTCTTTGTTACAGAATTCTTTCACATTGCCTGTCTGCAGATTTTTTGGTCTCCTGGAGCTTAATATTTTTTCGAGAGTATCAGCCACATTCTTGCCGGTTTTGTCTTTAAGGGGAGCTGGAGGTGCCTGTGCTGCCCATGTTAAAATCACTAAGTTTGAGGAACATTTATGAATAAACTACCAAATAGAAAAATTTGAATTTTTTTAAACATATAGAGTGATTTAATATTGCAGTTATGACAGAGAGATTTTGGAGTATCTTTTCTAGTTTCCTTCCAATTATTTTTTTATTAATGACCCAAATTTTTTACAAATAATTGCTTTATAATTAAACTGAAATGAAACTACTAAACATATTGCCAAATGGCTGTGTTACAATGTAAGTTTGACCACTAGGAGTGCTGTATAAAAATTTCATCTCTCTAGCTTTAGTGGATTTTGAGAAAATGTTCCTTATATTCGAAAAATTCTAATTTATGGGAAATGGCTATCAAAGTTTCTCAATACATTCCTGCACTATAGGATGGATTATCAGGGTCTTCTTCTTCATCCTCCAAAAGCTTCCTCTTCTGTCTCCTTTTCTGGCCTGTTGTTCCATCATACTTCATATCCCTTTCTCTTCTTTCTGCTCCTCTTATCCTTTCTCTGTCAATATTTCTTAGTGCTCGTACAGTGTTCACCCCAGCTGTAAATCCTAATGCCATCAGAGCTTCACACTTCACACTGTTCCCTTGGTTGTAGGTTGCTATTGCATCATAAATGCCAAAGTGCTCTGTTTTTACGCCTTCCAACACCCTTTTAGGAATCACTTTCCAAATCAAATAGTTTACGCTCTCATTAGGATTCTGCGTCTTTCCGTGTAGACATTTGTGTAACAATTCCGGCTGTGCTAAGTCATGAAAAATTGGTTTTATTGCATATATCACAGATGCTGCAAACCATGTTTGTGATCATAGTCCTTTTTTGCAATATCTTTGCACCAGGAATCTTTTGGGCACAGGCTGTGTTGAGGGTATTCATTGGAAGAGGCAGTATGAAGGAACAATGCCCACACTGCTTTTCGCATGTCAGTAACATTACTAGTATTTTGCCTTATGGCATACCCATAGTATCTCTGTAGACGTTCAATCACCTCATCAGTAAGCCTGCCTCTCCCTCCTATTGTCTTTCCATCACTGAGTTTACTTGAACCCAAAGTTTGTTTGAGCCTTTGAAGCCATGCACCCATATGCTTTTGCACATGCCCAATGCATTCCAACTTTTCAACTACAAATTCATTTTCATATGGTTTCAGTTCCTCTATAGTCTTGAAACCTATGGAGTCACCATCCCCAAGGCAGTATTTGTACCTAACGTTGTATCTGGGAACTAAACGTTCAAAAATTTGTTTCACTCCATCCACTTCCATTGCTCCACTTGATCCACTAAAATTTGCCTCACAGGTTCCACTGTGCTCTCCTTTGATTTTATTTTTGCACCTACAATGTTTTTATAATATTGCAACATCTATCACTTTTGCACTATCACCACAAGTAGCAGTTACAACCCCATTCAGGGATTTATGATCCCTCTTTTGCCAGGAACCATCTAATGCCACTACCAAATCCCTAGAACCACCGTTCATTTCTACAGATTCCTCCATTGCTCCCTTCATGGTTTTCAAAGCCACATCTTCAACAGAGGATCCTACCAGTTCACAGTAGTACCCAAATTTGCTTGGAGGCGATGGCAAGTTCATAATACCACAAAACAGTTTACCAGCAGCAGACCCTTTTCCAATGGATCGAAGAGCATACACAAGTAGAACATTCACATCAAACACTCTAGATCGTCCATTTTCACCAAAGAGACTGGCATGTGAATTGTAGAAAGTCACTTGATACTTGCAACATGCACAGGTTATCTTCATTTCACAAGCTAAACCAAAGTGCTTTGTTATCTCTAGTCCCACTCCTACACTTGAACACATTTTGCACAGAACACTTTCTTTCAGTACAGAAGATAATAATCCAATATTCAGTACTTCGATAATATCATCATTGTCACTAACATATTCACGAAATCTGTCACTTCCACCAGTCAGCTTCTTGCTAGAATATGTCACAGGGCTATGGCCGGCCATGTATTGCTTAGCAGAAAAACGCACTGTTTCAGTAATTGTAGTATCGCAACTTGGTATTAGTGTTAATTTTCTTTTCCCTATGTTCTTCCTCTTCTTATATACACAGTTACTAAAACGTGGCATCGTAACCAGAACAACGCTTTACACAAGAAGTATAATACTACCAACAACAGGCGCAACACTGAACTAATTCGAAACGGTAAACAGCAAAGAGACGATGTTCCGTGCTCTTAGTGCTTCATTTGTCACAGAAAACAATGTAGCCAACCCTTGCACACTCGCTGTATGCGTAACATAAGGCGCTATATGCGTAACAGGCCGAGAAAATCCCAAGCAGTTCGTCAGGAAGTCACGAGAGGGTGTTAGATGCATTCAGTGGTCGCCCATTTCCTCTGCAGGCGTGGGGGAAAATGGTAATAACTCCACTTCTAGGGCGAGTAGAACAGTAATTCAAAGTTTACATTAAAGAGGAATGTTCCAATTAATTTTCGGTAGCAAAAAAAAATCGTAATTTTTTGGATTTGACCACCTCCGGCTCCCCTTTTACTGGAACAGCCAAGGCAAATTTAGAGACGTCGATGATGGTCAATAAATATTTGTATCACTGATTTATCTTCGTAATTCCTTTCAGCTTGCCTGAATCCATTTCGTCTAAGTTGGCTTGCCATAAATCATATATACTGAGAGAAATTACATTTCTTCATGTAGAATTTTTTCTCATTGGTTCATGCAGCTGATTAATGATTTCTTCAAGAATAAAATGGGGTGGTAAATTGCCACCTCCTTGTTCATCTACAAAATTTTTTTAACGAATTTACTTTTCTCCTTTTTACTCAGTGTGCGAAGACCTTCCATCCTCTGTCATCCCTTATTTGTTGTTACTCTGTGAGGATTATGTGTTTCAGTAAACTTTTTGCACTTCAAACAGCAGATTTGAGCGCTCTGAAGAGCTGAGTGCAAAGCACGATCGTGATTATCCATTTATATAGATAAAATTTATTAAATTTTTAAATTATTTCACCAAATATAATTAACTTTAAATCTACAGGAACGGTTTTAACTGTATCTTTCAATCTAACAGTTAGAAAATTTGATTTGTGTACCATGACTGATAGATTGACTTTGTTTATGTCTTATAGCTATCACCTGCACTTACAGTGATGTCAAAGTCATCAAAGTTCTAGTCTCTATTTATATTCTTACCAATAACAATAATTTTTAGAGCCTGAAATCGTATTCTAAATTGTGCATTTTTTGCCCACCTCCAGTCATAAAAGTAAATTCAATTATTTGTCTATCATATACTTTATCTTTAAGATTACTTAACTTTTTCAAGTATGGGGTTAGATATTTCATGTAATCTGTAAAAAGTATTTCTATTTCTTTTTTGGTGAAGTAATCATTGAATAGTGTCAGAACGCTTGTCAAATTTTGTTTAAAACTTGTTGAAACATCTTCATTTTTCTGCTTTATTCGTTCATAAAAGTTTTTGTAATGACATAGTTACCGAATTGTCAGAATACTT
Source organism: Schistocerca cancellata (assembly GCF_023864275.1). Classification (NCBI taxonomy): domain Eukaryota; kingdom Metazoa; phylum Arthropoda; class Insecta; order Orthoptera; family Acrididae; genus Schistocerca; species Schistocerca cancellata. Next base: position 328,362,696 of record NC_064631.1, read on the forward strand.
TGTATTCAGACTTCGTAACAACATTTGATAACTCATTATCGAAATAATGTTTGTTCACTGCATCCTTTGCATCAATTGGGTCATTTACATTCGATAGGCTTCTGCCTTTAAAGCCAATATAGCCTTTAGTTACTTTAAAAATAGCATGAAACTTTTTCTTAAATTGTTTAATTACATTGGCTATCTCTGGGTCTATTGATGATTGGAATTGCTTAATCATTTTTTCTATTATTGGATCAATTTCACCTTTGATTTTTTCTAGATCGAATGCAGGCGTGCTAAGCCATTTAGTTGGACCTATCTTAATTCCAAAAATGTCCATTTGTCAAATCCAAAATATCAACTTATAATGCTCACATAACAATTTTAAAACAAATAGACACAAATGACCACATATTACTTCATTGAAATTTTGTATTCTCTCAGTTTTATGGTACAGTTCATTTTTTCCCAAATAGTTAACTAGTTGCTTTGGTATATTACCACGAAACAAATCAAAACCAAATTTTTTGTCATTATTTTATAGTAACAAATCCAGTGATTACCAGCATGATCAGAATTATCTAAATTTACTATTCTACATTCAGTTTTTAATGGTTTATTTGGTAGTTCATCAGTCATGAATACACAATGGAAGTGTTTAATTTTCAATTGTTTAGCAAGTTTTTCTGTATCAAAATTAAATAAAGGACTGTTAAATTTCTCAATCAGCTCTTCGAAATTTTTTTTGCTTTCTTCAGTCCGTCACCAGCTTTCTTTTACATTGCTTAGTTATGTCTTTTCTGTTCTTCTAATTCTTTATTGGCTTTCTTCTTGTTTAATGCTGCATTTGCTGCAGATCCTCCAGTGGGTGAACCAGTAGTTGCTAGATATGGTAATGCAGCCAAAAGTAATGGTAGAAATCCATCTTCGTGTTGTGTTAGTCCTTTCCCTTCCTTCTTTTTTTTTTAGATATTCAATAATTTTTTTCAGAATGGGAATAGCTAATGTAACAAGTAAATTTCCAACAGTTTTCTTTTGTTTCTTTCTCTTTAGAACAGCAGTAAAAAATGGTTCAATTGCATTTCATTGTCCATTATTCAACTTTAATTTAATTGATTTTGGTTTAGTCTTGCCACTTGGAAGCAAAGTATAAGCGATCGAAAAGTTGTTCATTTATGCAGATTAAAATTTTCATAAGATGAAATTTTTATACTCCCCATCCATTGTCAGCCATGCCTAAGCCCATTCCTAATTTTCGTTTTCCATACATTATTCCTCTAACTGATGTTGCTGCAACGTTTTCTCCTAATGAAGCATCACTAGCATGTATTCTTTCTTTTGCAGCTAATTGAAGTTCTTTACCTGATTGGTGTCTAGATTCTAAATCTTCATGATCACGATAAGCAATATCATGTCTTTTACAAGCCTTGTCTAGTTGATCAATTCCTGGATCACCATGTGTTAGTCTTTCTTCAGCATTAGTGTACAGTCCTCACCAATTATATCCCAGTAGATGCTTCTCTGACAATGGTAAATTTGAAGCCCAATTGACTAATCCCTTTCCATGTTTATCACTTTCCCAGAACATGTGTGGAACATTCTTAAAAAATCTAATCAATTATGGGATTCTTTTTGTGTTATTGATAATGAATTCGCAAAATTTGTTCATCAGCATCTGCATTACGCCAACTTTTTCATTATGAAAATGTTTATTCCCCTCCCGCCGGAGGTTTGAGTCCTCCCTTGGGCATGGATGTGTGTATTGTCCGTAGCACAACTTAGTTTAAATAGTGTGTACGTTTGGGACCGATGAACTCAGCAGTTTGGTTCCTTAGGAATTCCCACACATTTTAACATTTTTATACAACGTTGTGGCGAAACAACGAAACACTGAAATTTTACACTTGTTCAATTAGAAACACTCTGTAAGAACACAATGCCTTGTGCACTGTGCCACTAATATTTCCTTTTACTCTCTTATTTCTTTTAAGGTGGATGCACCTTGAGTGAGTATTATGCAATAAATCCCACTATTAATGGTAGCAGTTACTGGAAATATGATGACATGCTTGTATTTTGTATAATATTATAATCTAAATTTTTAGTTAAAAAGAACAGAATGTGTGGTGCATACACTATAGACACTATACCAGGCAGCCAATGTTAACAACTTGGCAGTAACTAATGTGAGTGCATTTCCAGCTCGAAAATGCACCGTCTACTGCACGCGCAAGTAGCGCCACCATCGAACCGATATAAGAAGACGTCGCACCGATGCCAACCCTGCTGCAGGACTCACCAGACCCTAACGCTGTGGTGGCTTATGCCGCACTGGAATTCCTGATTAGCCAACTGCTATGAGCTGCTGAAGCAGCCACCCCAGGACACTCGCATCAGGAGCAGGATCACTCACAGTAACTCCACTATTGTGGAAGCCATTAGAGAGAGAGAAGAATAGGACCTTCACATGCCAGCCAGACACCAAACGCCGTGCAAGCTGTATAAGGCGAGCCCTCAAGACCGAGGTCGAGGCCCAAGGAAATTGGGATTGGTCTGGCCTATTGGCCACTCTCAAACTCCAAGATGACAACACATGGCGAGTCATGAAGAGTTTTTTTTCGCCAGTGGCAGAGCATCCCGCCGTTTTAGGTCGACTATAACGACTATGTCATCTGCAGCCCAGACGAGGGAGTCAGTTTAATAGCAGACACCATCGTGATAAACTTCAGAGTTGTGGATGACATCGACTTGGAGCACATTCACTGAGAGGAAGAAGAATTGCCCATGTACCTGGCAGAAAGAGAAGAAGATGATGTAATCACCCACTTGATGAAGAAGAGGTGGCGGAACAGCTGCTGTTGCTGAACATCAAGAGGGCGGGGTTACTGTGACATCCATAACCTCGTTCTACGTAACCTGCCAGCGGGACTCCACCGAATCCTGGCTAGCATATTCGACAGTATCCTAAGGTCTGGAGTCTACCCTTCGACATGGAAACACGTGAAAGTGGTGGAAGTGCCAAAGAGCAAACAAAGGCGCTGCCTGGCGGCCCATTAACCTGCTCCCATCCATCTCGAAGATGTTCGAGCGTCTCTGCATCAAGAGGCTGCTGCGTCACGTGGAAACAGAGTCCCATTGTCCCCGACGAGCAGTTCGGTTTCAGGAGTGGAAATTCCACCAGCAGGTGAGGCTGCTAGATGGAGCCATGCTCGCCTTGGGGACGCGAGAGTACTTTGGGGCGGTGCTCTTCGATGTCTCCAATGCCTTTGATTCCATGTGGCACTACGTTCTCTTGTACAAACACTTTGTGCACCCATTCCGACGACACATAGTCATGATACTCTCCTACCTCGCCGGGCGAACATTCCACGTTCGCACTGATTGTGGAAGATGGACCCAGTGAACGATACGAGCGGGAGTGGCCAGGGGTCAGTGCTCGGCCCGCTATACTGTTGATGCTCCTCAAGTGGCGCGCGTGTAGGTGGCCCTTTATGCCGATGCTAGAAAGCGACAGAAATGAGGAGACTCCTTCAACTTCCAACACTATAGTTCCCTATTAACTCAATTTTTAGTCATGTCACAAGGAAACCACGTATAACACTTGGGGTGTAGGTTTGCGTCAAGTATAACGTTATGTTCGCAGTTTAGTGTTACCCTCTGTGAAGATTTTTGTATATATTTGACCGTGTATATACCTAATGGACAGAGGGTATTAAAACATAAATTTCTTGTAAGTGGCAATTAATAGAAAACTGAAAGACTTTCTTTTGGAGGTAATACTAGTATTGACATTCATACAGATGAAATAATAAACGATCGCCAGCCTAATTGGACATCATAATTTGAAACATTATGTTTAAAGAATATTTAATATGAGCTACTAAACGGACTTTCATTAATACTCCTTTTGAACAGTTCAATGAATACACACGACTACCGGACGAACTGAGTAGTGGGTAGCAGTAGTTACTATTTACATAAATAAGCAACCACAGGAGTTTTAAAAGTTATTTCACTTATATTAATAATAGTTACTGTTGCAATCAATAGCTAACTCAGCAATAAGATGTTACTAAAGGCCTCACAAGACTAAAATTGGGCATGACCAGAGTCCTGGTTTAACTAACTTGCAGACACGACAAATGAAGTTAAGTAACGTTACACAGACAGTTTTGTACTCACACTTTTATGGAAATGCCTCAGATTTCTTTAGCAAAAGCATTATTTAGTTTATCTTTCTTATAAGAGGAAAGAATATAGTGGGGGCCCATAAACTAAAACTGTCGTTACAGGCAAATTCTGTGACTATTTCAGAAACAAAATGCAATTTGCCAATACTGCTTTCCAACCCCACTTGAAATAGTTTGTGTGTTCTTACTTTAAAGCAAGTAATTCAAATATTAAGTTCAATTAACTTCAGAAAATAGTACATCGTGATATTCACAGCTAAGTTCAATTAACTTCAGAAAATAGTACATCGTAATATTCAAAGCATAAATTACTTTTCAAATAGGTTCAATTTGTGTGCCTTATCCATTACCTGTGAATCAGGTATTTTTACGATAACACTACACACTTTGGCACTGTCCATTAGCACATTTAGTACAGAAGCAAACCATTAATGAGTTAAAAACAGGATACTCAGTTTCTGCACATTTAGGATGGGACCCTGCAGTGGTTTCATGATCAGGACAAATTTAAGGTTTAAACACATGTTTATACCACTGGGATTATTATTGAAAAACATTCACACAAACATACTGGTCCATACTATGATACATATCTGAGTTCCTGAAGTTGGCGTGGCAGTGGTGCAATAGTGATGGACAGTACGTGGCGGCTATCTGGTCCCACACTCTAGATGTTGAACGCTCTTTATAAAGTCTTCTTGGCGACGTAATATCCTTGTTTTAGAGCCATTCCATAATAACAAGAGCACCACAAGACAGCCGAAACCACATCTGAGTCAATTTCAATATAAATTGGCTTTCTAATGCCTCACTTGGCCCCTCGATGTTAACCGTTCATCAGCTAGTTACTGAATGCGTAGCATGCTCACCCCGTAGCTGCCCAGATCGGCCGCCAAATCCACCTTTTAACGCGCGCGAAGCCACTTCCGTAGCGGAGAGTGTTCCCTACACCTTTTATACTATACAGCACAAGTTCCCTAAGCATGAACCAGCATTCGAAGTACAATTTCCCTAACTGAACCTACATATTTTATAAAGTTTCATTATTTTTAAACATTATTTTAGTTTACATAATACATATATTACAAACTTAAACTTTCTCTCAATGACCTTCATTAGTAAAGAACAAACATTTCATCGTCACATACACATAATTACACAGTATAAACTACTTAACAATCGATACTGGTGTTACAAACTTGGCTGCGACGCTCTGGGTGCGTGGTCAACCAAATTGCGGCTAAGTTCAACGCCACCAGGAGTCAGGCGGTGGTATTCACGAAGAGACTGCTGCATCCATATCCGCCACCAATCACTATCATGGGAGCGCCAACCCATGGAACAAGACCGGCCACTACCTCGAGGGTTACCCTGGAGAAACGGTTGACATGGCTGCAACACAGCAGAGACGTCAAGAGCAGAGCAATGGGGCGACTTCGCGTCCTGTACCCTGTACTCAACCTGTCATCCTCGTTCCCTTCTCGCCACGGCATCACACTGTACTTGACACTCATCAGATCTTTATTAGATTACGCAGGCGTGGCGTGGGGCAACGCAGCCGACACCCACATCGGAACACTACACAGTGTGCAGAAAGGAGAGCTGACATTCGTCCTGCGCCTGCCAAGAAGATAAAATGCTGAACTGCTGCACCAGGACACCGGCATCCCACTGCTGCACGAGAGTTGTAGACAGCGTGTCAGCGGAACTTCCCGCAACAGCCTCTTACAGGACTCGGGGCACCAAATACGCCACCGGCCGATCACACATTGGCGTGATCTGTTGTGGAAGTAAACACCTGCTGCAGCAGACTGAGCATGATCCAGCCGCCAGCCACACCAAACTAGAACTCGTAAAGAGAGGCACAACATCAACAACAGCAAGAAGTACTGCGGGAAAAGCGCATCAAGCGCTCAACCTGCGTCACAGTCAACCCCAGGAAAGGATTGTCATGTTTGCCAATGCGACTGCCAGCCCACTCTGATACCGGGGACCACTCAGTGCATTCGAAGTTCAAATGTGTGTGAATTCCTGAGGGACCAAACTGCTGAGGTCAGTGGTCCCTAGACTTACACACTACTTAAACTAACTTATGCTAAGTACAACACACACACCCATGCCAGAGGGAGGACTCGACGCTCTGGCGGGAGGGACCGCGCATGACATGGAGCATCAAACCGCGCGGCTTACTCTGAGCGGCGCATTCGAAGTCTACTTGTTAATCTCAAATCTGTGTTATCTACGATGACCTTGCTCGTGTCAAGGAACTGCTGAATTGAAGCTAAATAAATTATAGTGTCATATATATTACGTGTATCCTCATTATTTTGGTCTCTACGTCAGTATCCATCCATTACTCGGCTTTCACCCCTGGAACTAACCAACAGTATGTCTTTAATTGATATTTTTATTTGAATATAAAGCTTTCAGTTGTATCTTTAGAGTAGGCCTACTTACCTAATGACAATATTTTAATATTTGGCGATGGAGGACGACGGTTCAATCCCGTCTCCGGCCATCCTGATTTAGGTTTTCCGTGATTTCCCTAAATCGCTTCAAGCAAATGCCGGGATGGTTCCTTTGAAAGGGCACGGTCGATTTCCTTCCCCATCTTTCCCTCACCCGAGCTTGCGCTCCGTCTCTAATGACCTCGTTGTCGACGGGACGTCAAACACTAATCTCCTCCTTCTCCCTCCCTTTAATATTTGGGGAAATTGAAAGCGTTATGTTGACAGCAACAGTATCGCTGCTACATATGCAACGCCAAACCTAGAAGTTAGTAACAGTCCGCTGGTATCAAAGTGTCCTGCCGTCGGAGGTTTGAGTCCTCCCTAGGACGTGTGTGTGTGTGTGCTGTTCTTAGCATAAGTTAGTTTAAGTTAGTCTAACTAGTGTGTAAGTCTAGGGACCGATGACCTCAGCAGTTTGGTCCCAAAGAAATTCACACACATTTGAACATTTTGTATCAATGTGTGTTTGTGGTCTTGAGATGACGAGAGAAAGTAATGGTCACATTATGACACATTCTATTGTGTGGGAAAGGATAGCACTGCTGTGGAGAATGAAATTAATTTGGTCCCGGTGGAGGTTCGAGTCCTCCCTCTGGAATGGGTGTGTGTGTGTGTTTGTTTGTCCTTACGATACTTTAGGTTAAGTAGTGTGTAAGCTTAGGGACTGATGACCTTAGCAGTCCCATAAGATTTCACACACCTTTGAACATTTTTTTGAAATTAATTATCTGGCGAACATTCAGTTTAGGATAACGAGGCTGTATCCTCAAGCAACACGTTGTTATAACATCAATAAGGGGTTTTTGTCGAGGGTTTCATCATCTTATTGTCGCCAACAATTGCTGCGACGACGCAGTACACGAGGAAAAAAAGAAAACTCACATTTATAAAGACTCTCTGACTCTTTCCCTTTCTCTCTCTCTCTCTCTCTCTCTCTCTCTCTCTCTCTCTCTCCCTGCGATTAATGTGATGAACTAATGTTAAAAAAAAAATCACTGCTGAAAAGTTATTTGCAGTCTGCTTCCTTTCCATGGTTGAGTATCAGCAGTGTTTGTGCCATTGTATACGCTGAGATAGTTGTCAAGCAACACCTCTCTCTATTCATACCAAAGATCTTCTGGAAGAAGCAAAGTCAGGTTCCTTCGCATTCGACAGCACATAAACATAAATATGTAGAAAACTTGCGCTAGACGTTGTGAAACAACGGCTGTAGGAGGAATAGTAAGCTGTGAGATGCTGGAAAGCGAGAAGTAACAATATTTGTTTAATTCGCTCTTCAAGCACATGTCTCACTACATAACTGACAGAGTCTCTTCAATGCATCGAAGTGGTAAGTACAGCTTGCCATATAAAAAAGAGATAAGCGTTGGCATTACTTCATCTACTAACAGTGTTTCCACTGTGTTGATAATTAACTCGCACAATTTTCTTGTTAAAGCATAGCCCTACAAATTGCGCAATACCTGAGATTTAAATGAGCAAGTGTGTCTTTCCATAAAATGTAGGAACTAAGTCAGATTAAAGAGCATATTCCAGATTTTAAGAAGGAATCGAAAATCGAGACCGAAAGCGTTTGTCATATGTATATATGTATATGAAGGGAGAAATTGGAGATAGAAATTGTGGAAAAAAATAACGGCGCCTGTTAATTAAAAGTAATTACACAACTCAGGGAACGTGGCAGCTACAGAATTATTATTTTCAAGAATTGTTATTTTCACAGGGCAACTGCAGCGTTCAAAATGCATTCGATGCAAGCGTTATACTGATGAAGATATAAATATAATACTACAAATAAAGACGGTGAAATTTGGTAAAAAGTTTTGTTGATATACAGGTTACAACAAATGGCTAGTTTCTGTATTTCTTCAATAATACAATCCACAGCTCAACGAACATTCACATCGTTAAAGTCATACTCAATATGTAGTCTTGTGAAATCGGATGAACCTTTTTTTAAACACGCTGTAGTTAGAAAACTCTGCTTACCTGAGGTAACTTTTACGCCGTCATTGGTATTGGGGAGTCAGTAGGAAGGAAAAGGAGAAAAATTCAAATGGCTCTGAGCACTATGGGACTCAACATCTGAGGTCATGAGTCCCCTAGAACTTAGAGCTATTTAAACCTAACTAACCAAGGACATGACACACATCCGTGCTCGAGGCAGGATTCGAACCTGCGACCGTAGAGGTCACGCGGTTCCAGACTGTAGCACCTAGAACCGCTCGGCCACCCCAGCCGGCGGAAAAGGAGACCAACGTGGAAGAAAGAAATTGCCAGTATCAGCAGTTCATGCCAAGTAACCCGAAAGTATGTACCACGGCGCAGCGAGCAGTGGAGAACGATAAACTGTGTGCCGGGACTGAGGGAGAGATGCTGGCTGTTGATAGGGGCGGAGCGGATCCCCAGAGCAGCCCAGCCCGGCGGCCGCCGGCTTTCCCCGGCTGCGCCCGGCCTGACCTCGCCAGCGACCCCGCGAGAACCTGCGCGCGCGCCTCACGAACGGTCGTCCCGCGCCGGAGCGCCCTTCCGCGTTCGGCAACGCCTCTAACCTTCAACGGAGATCGTTATCCGCCCAGGCACCACCTGATACCTTAGCGGTGAAATGCGTAGCTGCAGGTCGAGGCAGTCTACATTCAAATCATAACGAAATGAACGTTGTGCGATACCTGTCACCGAACCGTTGCTTTGAACGATGCGATGAATCTACGCTGATGAGTGAAAACTTTATGAGCGCCGATGCCCCCAGCGAGACAGAACGCCGCGTGGTGGAGCTGCAAGCAAGCGTTGCGGTTGGACCTCCTTTTGCCCGGCGTAACGCAGCAACTCGACGGGGCATGGACTGTGAAAGTCCCCTGCAGAAATACTGAGCAATGCTGCCTCTACAGCCGTTCATAACTGCGAAAGAGTTGCTGGTGCAGGATTTTGGGTACGAATTGACCTCTAGATTATGTTCCATAAATGTTCCAACGGATTCGTGACCTGGGTGGCTCGAATTGTCCAGTACAATATTCAAACCAATTGCGAACAACTGTGGTCCAATGAGACGGCACATTACCATCGAACAAAATTCAATCACGTTTAGGAACATGAAGTCCACGAATGGCTGAAAATTGGCTCCTAGTAACCGAACATAAACATTTCCAGTCAATGATCGGGTCAGTTGGACCAGAGGACCCTGTCCATTCCATTTAAACAGAGCCCACACCATTATCGAGCCACAACCCGCTTGCACAGTTCCTTGCTTGACAACTTGTGTCCATGGCTTCGTGACGTCTCCGCCATACTCGAACCCCACCATCAGCACTTACAAACTGAAGTCGGGACTTACCTGACCAGGTCACGGTTTTCCAGTCATCTAAGATCCGTGCTGTTAGCAAAGGCGCTCCCGTTGATCGTCTGCTGCCATAGTACTTAAACGCCAAATTCCGCCGCACTAACGGACACGTTCGTCGTAAGTTCTACATTGATTTCTGCAGTTATTTCATGCAGTGTTGCATGTCTGTTAGCACTGACAACTCTACGAAAACGACACTGCTCTCGATCATTAAGTAAAGGCCGTCGGCCACTGCGTTGTCAGTGGTGAGAGGTAATGAATGAAATTTGGCATTCTCGGCACAGTCTGAACACTGTGGATCTTGGAATTTCCGAAATGCAATGTCGCATGCGTCTACCTTCAACTACCATTCCGCGTTCAAAGTCTGTTAATTCCCGTCGTGTGACCACAATCGCGTCGGAAACCTTTTCACATTAATCATCATGGTTCAATTGGCTCTGAGCACTATGGGACTTAACATCTGAGGTCATGAGTCCCCTAGAACTTAGAACTGCTTAAACCTAACTAACCTAAGGATATCACACACATCCATGCCCGAGGCAGGATTCGAACCTGCGACCGTATCGGTCACGCGGTTCCAGATTGAATCGCGTAGAACCGCTCAGCCACACTGGCCGGCGAATCTGTGCATATCGCAACACTTCCGTAAAGGCCGGAGGAGGACCAACACATTATTGGTTTGTTCCTTTTGTGAAGCTCTTTTTCTTGATTTAATCATCCAGTTTTTTTCTGAAACTGTAATCATTTGTTTGTCTGTAGATGTATGTGATATCTACCGATATCGGTCCCCTTTCTTCGTGATGCGTCGTTTTCTTTTTCTATTTGTCTTCGGGAGTTTATTGATTTTTTTAAATGTGGGAGGAGATCTATATCTGCCTCCAACCTTAAGGTAATGGACTGTATGTAGTGAGAACACTTCCGTTAGTGTGCGCTAACGGTGCAGCAAGAATGAAATAATTAAATTTATTACGCTGTTTCGGCTACTGCTATCGTCAGATATCGAAAACCTTAGCACTTCCAGAAGAAAGTTCTTGAAGTTCTAATCCTCATAGGCTCAAAGGCATATGCTTTAATACTGACATTCAACATCATTCTGCAAGTTCTAAACTTTTCGGTATCAAATGATGGCAGTAGCCGAAACAATTCAATAAATAAGGAAAACATTGTATAGTGAACTAGACGGTTTCATAGACAAAATAATGAAATATTTATGACATTCACTCTATCATCAAAAGTATTCGAAATATCGACACGAATTTTTGGCAAACGATAGCACTCGTAGAGGAGAGAGTTTACTGTACGGTTAACAATAGGAACCTTGAAACTTCTTGGCAGATTCAAACTGTGTGCCGAACCGAGCCTCGAACTCGGGAGAGGCACAGGTCCCGAGCTCGGGCCTCGGTGCGACACACAGATTTAATCTGCCAGGAAGTTTCATATCAGTGCACACTCCACCTCAGAGTGAAAATCTCATTCTGAAATCGGAACCTTCTCATCCATCACGATATGAAAGTGAATACAGTCTTTATTAATGCAACAATGTAATTTTTTGGTAGTCATCGACAGCTGCTGAAATGACAAATACACTGAAGAGGCAAAGAAACTGCTACACCTGTCTAATATGGTGCAGGGCCCCCTCGAGGACGCAGAAGTGCAGCAATACGACGTGGCATGTAGTCGACTAATGTCCGAAGTAGTCCTGGAAGGCATTACACCATGAATCCTGCAGGGCTGTCCATACATTCGTAAGAGTAGGAGAGGCTGAAGATCTCTTCTGAACAGCACGTTGCAAGACATCCCAGATATGCTCAACAATGTTCATGTCTGGGGAGTTTGGGGGCCAGCAGAAGTGTTTTAACTCAGAAGAATGTTCCTGGGGCCACTCTGCAGCAATTGTGGACGTGTGGGGTGTCCTGCTGGAATTTCCCAGGGCCCTCCGAATGCACAGTGGACATGAATGGATGCAGGTGATCAGACAGGATGCCTATGTCGGTGTCGCCTGTCAGAGTCGTATGTAGACGTATCAGGGATCCCATATCACTCCAGCTGCACACGCCCGACACCATTGCAGAGCCTCCACCAGATTGAGCAGTCCTCTGCTGACATGCAGGGTCCATGGATTCCTGAGGTTGTCTCCATACCCGTACACCTCCATCCGCTCGATACAATTCAAAACGAGACTCGTCCGACCAGGAAACATGTTTCCAGTCATCAGCAGTCCAATGTCGATGTTGACGAGCCCAAGCAAGGCGTAAAGCTTTGTGTCGTGTAGTCATCAAGGGTAAGTGGGCCTTCGGCTTCGAAAGCCCATATCGATGACGTTTCGTTGAATGGTTTTCACGCTGAGACTTGTTGATGTGCCAGCAAAGAAATCTGCAGCAGTTTGCGGAAGGGTTGCACTTCTGTCACGTTGTAAGATCCTCTTCAGTCTTCTTTGGTCCTATTCTTGCAGAATCTTTTTCCGGCAGCAGCGTTGTCGGAGATTTGATGCTTTACCTGATTCCTGATATTCACGGTACACTCGTCAATCGGTCGCACAGGAAAATTCCCACTTCATCGCAGCCTAGGAGATATTGTGCCCCATCGCCCGTGTGCCGTCTCTAACACCACGTTCAGACTCACTTAAATCTTGATAACCTACCATTGTAGCAGCAATAACAGATCTAACAACTGCTCCAGACATTTGTTGTCTTATACCTCAGTATTTGAACACGCATGCGTATACCAGTTTCTTTGGCGCTTCAGTGTAGTATGGCATTACAACAACGTAAGTGCATGCACTACATATATCGAGAAAGTGCTTCTTCATGAGCTACTGATGTGACCTGTCCTCGATTTATCGTTCCATAAACCACTGGTTCAGGATTGAAACTGCTTTAGCACCTCAAGGAGGTGACATTGTGTAAACTCTGCTGCGTTTTGAGCAAAATAAGAAAATTGTAACATTGCAAGCTGGTACTCAAAATTAGCCACTAATGTCGCTTCGATGAAAGTTATAAAAAAGGATCCTGTAACCCAGTGTGTTTTTAATAGTGGGCGGCAAATATTGAAAGGTTTTTATCTCTATTACACCTCAATGATCTAAGAAGTATGAAAACCTACTCATAGAGCACAGTGCACCATTTTTAATCAATTGAGTTTCTACATAACACTAATTGTAGGAAAAGCAAACGCAAGACAGATTCATTTCTGGAATCTGAAGGAAATTTAATTTATCCACGAAAGAGACGCCTTGCAGAACATTTGTAACACCGTTTCTTCAGTGTTGTTCATCACTCTGAGATCATTACCATGTTCGATTAATAGAGGATATAAAGAAAAACTAATGACAAGCCCGAGTTTCCTCATGGTATCATTCAGTAAGCGAGAGATGGTTGGAGAGCTGCTCAACAAACTCCAGTCGCAGGCGCTACATGAGAGGCGTTTTGTATCCCGGAGAGGGTTGCTATGTTCTGAAATTCAGAGTGCTTCCATTCGAAGAAATGTCGGGAAATATATCAATTCCGGCCAGATATGTCCCGCGATATAACCGGAACGAGAATATAAGAGAAATTAAAACTCATACGTAAATTTATCAATAGCCGTTCTTCCCTCCCTGAATAGATAAGGCAAGGGATAAAATTATAGTGCTTTCATAAGTACTCTACGCCACAAACTGTTGAGTGCCTTGTAGAGCATAGATTTAGATACAGATATTGTAACTTACTCGTTCATCTACGACGCCCTTCGGGACTTACCTTCAGTAACTGAGATTCGATAGTCTCCTGCACATACCTGTAACCCTCCATCCTCTCCGTGTCTTCATTGGATCCATAGCAGTTTGAGTCATCTGCAGTGATCGCCTACGGAAACGATGGCGAAACCGTGTCTAGACGAAAAAGTTGTTGACCGTCTAAGCCTCATCACAAAATGTGATCGGAAGTTTTTCCGCTCTCTAGAGCAGGATAGGTGGCGATCTGTCGACAGAGTACAACTCTGGTGCAGGTACAAGTGTTTCGGAGCACATCGTTCAGCGCACATTACTGAGCATGGGACTCCACAGCAGGCGGACCAACCGTCTTCCCACATTTGACCAACCACATCGCAAATGTGTGGACTCGGGATCATCGAGACTAGAGTATGGATCAACGGAAAAGGTTCACCTGGTCGGGTGATTCACGTTTGTTGTGCACTAGGGGGATGGCCGTGTCTGGATACGACGATATTCCGGCGAACGGCTGTTGGAAACTTGCACTGCACCACGGATGAGCCCAGTGGGGCACTATTATGCTGTAGGGGACGTTCACTTCGGCTGGTAGTAACTGAAGGCACCAGGACAGCTGTGTAGCACGTGAACATTATTGCGGACCACCAGCATTCCTTCATACTTGATGTCTTCCCCTAAAGCGACGGCTACTTCCAGCAGGATAACTATACATCCACAAGGCCAGTACTGTGCTGCAGTGCTTTGATGAGCATGGCAGTGATCTCACATTGATATCTCCCCCACCCAAGTCGTCTTATCTGAACGCGATGGAACACCTCTGAGACACTATCTGGCGTCTGATCCACGTCCACAAAAAGTCGGCCTCCAGTTTATGGGAATTGCCTGATGTGTGCGTTGACATCTGGTACCACACACATGCAGAAATCTACCAAGGATTTGTCGAATCCATGCCACGTAGAACTGATGCAGTATTGCGTTCCAGTGGTGGACTAACGCACTATGAACCAGATAGCCATAGTGGTCTGGCTCGTAAGTCGATGTGAATCAGTGATTTATGTATTTTGTGCATCTTCAATGTAACTTAACTTCGTTTACTACATTAAAAAGTTTTCGAAGCTACTCTGTTGCATTTCGCAATGTTTTATTGGAAAAAATCGTTATATTTGTGCACTCTGTCGGTTTCTGTTATTTGTAGCTCATTCCTGTCACCGTCTACACTGTCTCTTGATCAAGCTAAACGTCAACGTCAACCGGTATTCAAAACCGTTTTTTAAAAAAGCCTGTTCCTGTTTATTTTCCATTTACAGTATGGGAGGAAGTTGTAGCTAGAGGCCAGTGTACCTATGAATACATGATGTTCTTTGGACGTTTCTTCAGTCTAGTGACTTGATTTTAGAATTGCACTCCAGACAGCCATAACCTGATCCCGCTTTTTTCCACAGTTTTTGTTGTTAGATGTACGGTTCTGCAGTATTTGTAAATATTACGCATTATACACATTTAAGTGATGTATAATATACTAAAGCTGTTTAGAGTATATAGTTAATTCTTCAGGTACAGAATTTTTTACGAAATTGCAGTGCCTGTCTTGTTTAGAAGAAAGATGTATGCATATGTGGATGCATGCATGCCCAAAGAAAGGGGCACTGTGGCCACTACAGCCGTTACGAAATAGATGAAACGCATTCGCAGTTTCAAATATGAGCAAGCATCAGCTGTATAAGGGGGCGACGACACTGAAAATTTGTGACTGACCGTGACTCGAACCCAGATTTCCCACTTCACGCGAACGGTGGTCTTAACCGCTTCGGCTATACGTGCACGACCCACGGCCACACCCAAACTTTCATATGTCGTCGTTCCAGCGTCACATTTTGCAATATAGTATTTATATGCCGATCCCAGGCAGCGACTTCCAACTAAAGGGATCAACATAAATTTTCCGGAGTAATTTTTGTAACTACAGAAGAAGATTGCAGTAACCACTCTAAAAGTGAATATCACTGTCTAAAAATGGAATATGAAAATATATTAAACTTTTATTACAGGGCTGGCTAAAGGTGGAAGTCTGAAAAGTGTAAAAGGTACAATACTGTTCCCTACCCATACTTTTAAAATGCTGTAAATTACGCGTATACCAGTGCAAGAATTTTCGCCTTACTACATTGTCTGGAATATTCCATCCAATGCGCTTCCGTATAATTAATATTCACATCAAAAACTTCTAGAAGAAGTGCTTGTACTTGACTGATTCACAGTTCTCCTGCGTATCGTAACGGTGTTCCTTTAGTAATACTGTTGACCCTGAAACCTTCTCCTTTTGTAACATCTGACATTACTCGTGCGAAGACATACATCACTGCAGTAAGTCTAGGGAAAAAAGTCAGCAGTATACTAACGACGGTAGTACAGACCAGCAGTCATGCAGATTTTCTCTGTGGGTGTGACTTACGGTACCTTTCATTCCCAGCAGGTACCCTCTATCCTAGTGATGTACGACGGATAGCGGTGTGACTGGGTGAAGTTCGATCTCAGCTAAGATAGCATATCGCAGGTCTGGGGGCGTTACGATCACTGTGTCCGGGAATTTTTCTTACAGAAACCTGTTTCCGCTCTCGCTGCAGCCCTAGCAGATGCTGGACACCTGATTCTTTGGCTTAGTGTTTCAGAACTTTCTCAGCTTGAGGTCGCCGCTGGAAACTCCACGTGCTTTCATGAACAAGACGACAGATATGAAAAATTCCAACTTTTCTTACTAATCGTTGTGACTAAACTAACCCTGCTGTTTCTGTGATAGTGTTGTCACATATTTATCAGATTTCTGCTACACTACTCTATTCTATTATTTATTCATTGTTAATTCCAATTACTTTTAAGAACATAAGGACTTTAGAAAGTAAGGAACACATTTGTCCCACCCTAAGACAATTGTGCAACAAGAATAGCACATTATCAGAAGAGAGTATATATTGTAGGTTTCCTGCAGCCACAGTTCTGCTACAGTAACGCTAAGGGTGCATCACAGTGCGTTATTGAAAAGGTGAAGCAGCTTGTAACGTACTCTAAATTTAATATAAGCGGAAAAGTAGAGTCTACGATTCTTGTGAACAGAATGTCTAAATTACACACAGATTCACCGTGAAATTTTGGTGGTGTGTGGACCAAATGAAATGTTCCGTGCAGTCGTTGTGAAACGTTGCCAACAATTTGACCATGGCAGCACAGACGTGGGTAATACTGACCTAAAATCCCAGCTCTTGCACAAGATGATTTCCATTTTTTCGGCAAACAGAATGAACATCAGCGGATTTTCCAACGATCAGGATGTTTACACAACGGTTCGCGAATGGTTCCGTGAGCAAGGATCACCGAGGAACTGCACAACTGGTATTATGTTCAGACTGTGACTATGTTGAAAAGTAGTTTCGTATATCTGTATTACTTTAAAGTGTAATGAAGTGTTCAATAAACATCACTTGGTCTGCCATAATATTGTGTAACTTACTTTTTGATTCTCCTCGTACATCAGTAATTAGCAGATCATCAAAGCGACCCCTCAACGTGAACTTTGCGAAAAGAAGCCGTACACATTTACACCGGAGAGTATTGGCGTTGTATTGTATAGCCCCCGTTTCGAAAAATTAACTATGTGCGGAGCAGTGACTCTAAAAGAAGTTTCGAAAATGTACTTTATTCTAAAATGAATTTACCATCGGAAACATGGGAAGATCGATTTATTATTGCTGCGCACACTCATGGTTATTTCACAAAAATCTTTACATGTAAGGCACTTGAAACGACAATCTTGAGGGAAAGTGCCGAAATTTCCTTCGGTTCATTGCAAAGACTCTTAGCGCGCGGAGACTTACGAAACAAAAATTTCTAACATGTTGCATTTTTTAATACTCTGCACATTTAACTGAGCCCTTGTTATGTGATAACAAAACTTCGTTGTTAATTTAGTTTGTTATACAGCACTGTGAAAGTTACAACAAGATGCCAGTATTCTTCCTGTTCATCCCGTTAACTGAATTGATTCTGGATTCTTGATGAAACTGAACTCGTGCTTGAAATTTCTGTACTAGTCCACGTGTACGTGGAATGTAATAAATGCATGAAGTTGGTATGGCTCGATGATCCAAAAAATGCGGCGGAGCATGTTGGCAGTGCAGAGATTTGATCAGAGAAGAAAAAAGAAACCTAAATGACGGATAATTTATTAAGTTTCACAAGGGTTCGATGGTAAGCGCTTCTTCCAGCATACGCATTTTTAACTTCGTTTCACAGATTTTTATTTTCTGTGTTCACTTATACATCGCAATACAGCATCAATATTTTGACTGTCATTCACACAGATGTGGTCGTTAAACCTACTGTTCCTCTGGGCACATTTCTGCCCACGATCTTCAGAATATAAATACTTTCTTTAGCCATTACTCTTCTAATTGGTTTGATGAAGTTTTCCACCATCTCCTCTCTTTTTCTAGCCTCTTCATCGCGGAGCAGCAATTGCACCGTACGTGCTCAATTCTTTGTTGGATATATTTCAAAATCTTCCTTCCTGTACAGGCTTCTTCCCTCTATGGCAATTCCCTCTAGACAATTATTACGTGGCGTCTCAACCAATGTCCTGTCCTTCTTGTCAATGTTTTATGTGTGTTCCCTTCTTCGTAGGATCTGAGAAGTACCTCTTATCAGTCCATTAAATTTTCGTCGGACTTGGTGCTCTAGTGGTATATCGTGTACTTCGAGACCGAGAGGTGGTGCGACCCACGGAAATTTTCTGCCATTAATCCACTCTCTACCTCTCAACGGTGGAAGGAGTCACCATGACCTACAGGTGGTTCGGATTTCCCGTTAAATTGTAGGACCCCTTTCTCCAGTTGGATAACTGGCGTACATCAGTGACACGCAAGTCACTAAAGTGGCGTCTGATTGAGGGACTTGATTGTGTTACTAAGATACTGTTTACCGTTTCTCCCAGGTGGGACTTATCACACCTTGAGAGGATGATTAGGAAGACCATAAACACCTAGTCGATTATTGTCCAATGCAACACATCTCACAAATTACGAGTTGCGACTAAAGGGTCATCGGCAACAACAACACGACACTTACGTAGCCAACAGCTCGCCAGTATGCCGCACTTACCAACCTTGATACACGTGAGCAAAGCGTCGCTCATGCCATAATCTTTGTTCATAAACTATTCACCTCTAAGCCTCAGCGGGGTTTTCACCATTAGAATAACACATCAAACACATTATCAAAGAGCACTGCCTGCGCGACTTAGCTTCTATGACGTTATTAACTCCATATGTGTCCAAACAAAGCTTATTGCGACATTAAGAAAGAACGACGCATGCCACAGATCCACCTTGTTCAACATCCGAGCTGCATCTCCTCTAACAATGGCCTTTCTCCCAGTTGCTTGTCTTTCTCGGTGGCAATGATGACAGACGCTTTGGTTTAACCAATATTCACTCTGCTTGTAATACTCTAGTTCTACGCGATTTCCGAACGTGGGTACAAACTCTAAACATTGCTTCATTTTAATGGTGTGACTTCGCTACTGGACGCTATCGTAAGGTGTACAATGGACTATTTAACCTTCCATCTGACTAAGCTTAAGGACTCGTGTTTCTGAACCAAAATGAAGAGGTGTCCGGCCCCCGAGAACTGTGTCTTAACTTGCTCACCATATCCTTTCTCTGAATCCTTACGCCTGCGTCTACCCTTTCCACCATCGACTGGCTCCGTAAGCTAAGCTGACTGGTATAATGGAAGCCGCCCTTAGCTCCTGAATACTACACAACCCGGCTCCCCGAACTCTGCGTCAATTCAGATAAGCTTGTCTTAATACAAACATAAATTTCTCTGCTCTCTGTACTCCAATCGATATGTTGTTTTTACCATTATTATTGTTATCACGTCCTACAACGTTTAACAGGTTTCTCACCAATTCTTAACTGGATAAACCGTTAATTATCAGCTTGAATGTGCACAATGTTATGAAGGTACAGCGCCACATCTCGTGCTGTTCTACTTGCTGACCTTGCCTCCATACCTTGATAGTGGATTATTTTACTTCTTTTTCAGTGAGAAGCTTCTGACCTTTACTACAGTGCCTAAGTACACTTTAAGATTAGGTGTAATAAGCCTAGCGCTAGGGGTAGTCGTAAGCATTAGTTATCACCTCCAAAAAATTAAATTATATAATTAATGTTTTGTTCGTTTATAAAACATGTCTGCAGTCCAGTTACATAACGGAGCCCCAACACCATAGTACTGTAGTGCGCTGCCAGAGGACCCAAGACAAAGTGGCACAGGCTGTTGATGAACTGGAGTATTTTGTGCTATTTCGTTTCGGCAGCCGTGGAAATGTTGCAGCTTCGTCAGTCCAATCCAGACTTCTAAAGAAGCATCCAAATCCACAGAAATAAATACAAAAAATACTCATTCAGAAATGCAGATAAGTAGTCGTCTTCCTAAGAGACATCTTCATATATTTCATAGCATGTAAGTTTCAACAAACGTGAATGAAACTCCAGGAAACAGTTCTGATAGCAACTGCAAGTTCTATACAGAATACATTAATAAGAAATGTATCGAATCCGCCATGGTACATAGCACACCGTCATAAAACTGATGCAGAAGTATCGTAAAATGAATGCCCAATTTAAATGCGCGCTAAATTCCAAAAATGGTGATGGTTTACAGACAGTCGAATCTTAGTGTGGACGTCAATACGAGATGATTGTAACAGTTTCCACAACGAAAGCCCGTCTCGGAATCTTAAAAAATAAATAAATAAAGAGCATATTCATATGTAAAATTTAGGCCATATGTAAAACACACACCACAAACATTTAGAGTTATGCAGATGCTTGAGACAACACTCTATAGGAGAGTGAAAAGTGGGAACCTTTTCTTCTAAATAAATGTTTCCTTACTCATTTACTACAAAATAATTTGATGAAAGTGGCTTCAACGTCGGTTTAAAACGCAGCTATTGAGAAATTCTGGTCACATGTATTACAGTTACAGTGTTCATTTGGAATTATTAAAATGTCATATCTTCTCTATGACTTATTTTTCATTTTATGCAAGCCGGCCGGTGTGGCCGTGCGGTTAAAGGCGCTTCAGTCTGGAACCGCGTGACCGCTACGGTCGCAGGTTCGAATCCTGCCTCGGGCATGGATGTGTGTGATGTCCTTAGGTTATTTAGGTTTAAGTAGTTCTAAGTTCTAGGGGACTTATGACCACAGATGTTGAGTCCCACAGTGCTCAGAGCCATTTGAACCATTTTGAATCATTTTATGTAAATACCTCGATAGATGATTGTACTCATAGCTCATCTTCCTCGTGAAGGTGGTCTCTTTTTTATGTATTTAGGCTGTACTTGTAATTTAAACTTCTTTTATGTTTTATAATTATATTTTTCACTGTGGATTGTTTTACATATGGTGCAAATGCTTTGACACTTGGTTGTATTCTCACATTTTAGTTTTTTTGATGAAGCTAGATACTGCTAGGTATGGTGTCTTTTTATAATTAGACTGCATAAAAATTATAAATGTTACTTGTTTTCATCAACAGTTATTGTAATTATGTAGTCAGACCTGTATTAACTATGTGAGAAAGAAAATTAATGTTGTGGTTACATTCTTCAATGATATGTTAATAGTATAGAGGAGCTTGACATCTTTGGCTTAGTGCTGATCGAAGTCAATCTGCACTGAAAGCGTATGGAAGGCGTATGCCATGTGGAACGTGGTCTTACGACAATTTTAAGCAGTAGATAGGAACAAGCTCAAGATGTGTTGCAGACAGATTAGTGAGGACTGGACTGAATGATTAAATTTTCTCCGGAATTTGCTCAAATGGCAAATTTCGAACTTATAACAAAAGGGTTTGATTTATAATAAACAAAATTGATTATTGGATTTTAAAAAAGTTTTGGTTTATAAAAGTAAATAAAGCTTCTTGAAAAAAATTTTTTTTTCGTTTCCATAAACTTGTTTTCGAGTCTTTTCGAGCTCATCTTCAGACAGGGTACACGGAAGCGATATGCTGTTTCTCTAGCGTTACGCCGGGTTGACTCTGAGACATGAAGGTAGGAAAACTCTAATGCCACATAGCTATTACTCAAGGTAATAAGTTAAAGTTTCAATCTTTTCATCACAGAGACAGTATCCAGCATAAATGAAGATATAGCTTCCATGTGCACCATCTGAAGATGAGCACGAAAGGCTCAAAAACTAGATTATGGGCATAAACAAATATTTCAAGGCGTGAAAGTCGTAGTTCTCTCCGCTTTTATTCCATACACCATAACTGGTTCTAGAGTATCCGTGTCTCTGTGAGGCCCTGTGTACAGTAACGGTCGTAAACACCTTATGTAACAGGTTTCTACCTGTTAAAGGCAACACTAAGGTGGTACCAGTATAGTGCGGACTCAATTATTGTAACAAAGAAACGGCATCCAGTTCGAAAAATTCCAGAAAGCTGTTCAACACTGCTTTCACAAAACCTCCTTAATAGCATTGCGTGAAATACTTAAAAATACTTGACAGTGTAAGTACACCAGTCCTTTTGTACCTGTACTATACAAATCGTCTCTAAAGCATTCCAGAAAAACTGAAGACCATCTTAATAATCAGGCTGGTGAGTACCAGAGCGGTTTCAGTAATTATTCTTCTCAAGAGCAGATATTCAACCTCAAAAACACCAGGTACAAGGTGATTTGTAGATATAACTATGTGTTTGTATCCATTTATTTAAAAGAAGCGTGCGGCTCAACGGACCGTGAGTCATTATTGAATGATTTGGAAGAACGTGGAGTGGATGATACACCCAGAAATCTGATTAAAACAGACTGTGACAGCCGCAGTGTAACAAGTGAAATTCGTTGGCAGCTCTCAGACCCTTTTTAAAATCAAACTGCCGTCAGACGATGTGATGGACTCCTCCATTCCTTTTTAACTGATTATTGGATAACTTCATTCGGAAATGGAAGAAGACACTGAGCCAGGGAGAGAAGAATGAATAACTGTTCGGACTAAGACCCAAAAGGAAAAGTGTGTATGTTGATTGCATGGCCTTTGTGGATTAACTAGCAATTTTTGTCAACAATATTAATTTAGAAATCACAAATACACATTCAAAGGAAAAAAAGACGGATCATGAATGAATTATCTGAATTGGATGGAAATCAGTAGATGTGATGTACTCGTACATGTACAGACAAACAAATGATTACAGTTTCAGAAAAATTGGATGATTTGTTGAAGGACTACCTGGGGCATCTCCAAGACACACTTTCGGCCTGGTATCGCATTGACTGGAGTAGAATTGTCTCCATTGGTGAGTCCTGCTTCGAACTGAGACCCGATGACAAGTGAAGACATGTCTGGAGACGCCGTGGACAGCCGTGAGATACCAATCTGATTGTCGCCCATCACATGGCACAACAACCAGGAGTGATGGTCTGGGATGCGTGCCAGTTCTTTTCAGAGCAGGACTCCTTTGGCTGTTATCCGCGACACCTTTACAGAACAGCGATACTTCGACGATATTCTAAACCCCGTTTTGTTGCCCTTCATGACAAGCCATACTGGGATTACATTTCAGCAACATAATGCCTGCCCGCACATGGCGAGAGTTTCCATTGCTTGTCTTCGTACTTTCTAAACCGTACCTTAGCCAGCGAGGTCGCCAAGTCTTTTCCCAATTGAGAACGTTTGGTGCATTATGCGCAGGGCCCCTCAACCAGCTCAGGCTCTTGACGATCTAACACACCAATTGGACAGAATGTGGCACCATATCCCTGAGGACGACAACCAACAACGCTATCAATCAATGCCAAGTTCCTTGCATAAGAGCCAGAGATGGACCAACGCGTTACACATTTGCTCATTTGTGAAGCTCTTTCCCTTAAACAAATTATCCAGATTTTCTCAAATTAAAATTATTTGTTTGTTTGCAAATGTACATCACATCTACTGCTTTCAGTCGTATTCTGATCATTCATTAGCTGTTCGTCGCTTTTTTTTTTTTTGTCACAGAGTGTATGGAAATTGAATGAGATAGCTAATAAAGAAGGATACAGGTCTCCACTGAGGAGAAAAATGCATAACAAACATCAGAGATATAGCAGAATGGATTATTTTATACCAACTGAAGATTAATCGCGCGAGAAAATATAGTTACCAAGGTGAGATAATCCAACGGAACGGCTTATAACAGGTAGCGATCAATTTTAGCATCTGCAAACTGCGCCCAGCACATGATCTGATGAAAAACTTGTATGACTGTAAATCGCAGAGCGTTGGAGCCCAGTTAAGTCTCTATGTCACGGTTGTCAAACCAGAAGGATTATATGCTTCAGAGACTTTGACTGTGTATACACAGGGATAAGTCGATATACTCTTAAGAGCCCAAGAAACTGGTACACCTGCCTAATATCGTGTAGGGCCATAACGAGCACGCGGAAATGCGGCACCACGACGTGGCATGTACTTGAGTAATGTCCGAAGTAGTCCTGGAAGGCATTACACCATGAATCCTGAAGGGCTATCCATAAATTTGTAAGAGTACGAGAAGGTGGAGATCTCTTCTGAACAGCACGTTGCAAGGCATCCCAGATATGCTCAACAATGTTCATGTCTGGGGAAATGGTTCAAATGGCTCTGAGCACTATGGGACTTAACTTCTGAGGTCATCAGTGCCCTAGAACTTAGAACTACATAAACCTAACTAACCGAAGGACATCACACACATCCATGCCCGAGGCAGGATTCGAACCTGCGACCGTAGCGGTCGCGCGGTTCCAGACTGAAGCGCCTAGAACCGCTCGGCCACGCCGACCGGCTGACAACGGCTGTATAGGAGCAGTTGTTACATCGGTTAGTGCTGCTACAATGGCAGGTTATCAACGTTTAAAGGAGTTTGAACGTGGTGTTATAACTGGCGCACGAGCGATGGTGCACAGCATCTCCGAGGTAGCGATGATGTGGGGATTTTCCAATACGACCATTTCACGAGTGTACCGTGGATATCAGGAATCCGGTAAAAACTGAACTCCGGCCGGAATTCGATCCCGCCAGAACGGGACCAACGATGACTGAAGAGAATCGTTCAATGTGACAGAAGTGCAACCCTTCCGCAAACTGATGCAGATTTCAGTCCTGGGCCATCAACAAGTGACAGCATGCTAACCATTCAACGAAACATCATCGGTAGGGCCTTTCGGAGCCAAAGGCCCACTCGTGTACCGTTGATGACTGCACGACACGAAGCTTCACCCCTCGCCTGGGCCCATCAACACCGACATTTGACTGTTTATGGCCGTAAACATGATGCCTGATCGGACGAGTTTCATTTCAAATTGTATCGAGAAGATGGATGTGTACGGGTATGGGGATAACCTCACGAATCCATGGAACCTGCATGTCAGCTGAGGTCTGTTCAAGCTGGCGGAGGCTCTGTAATGATGTGCTGCGTGCGCATTTGGAGTGATATAGGACCCCTGATACGTCTAGATACGACTCTGCCAGGTGACACGTACGTAAGCACCCTGTCTGATCACGTTCATCCACTCATGTCAAATTGTGCATTCCGGTCAATTACAGCGCGACAATGCGACACTCCACACCTCCTGAATCGCTACAGAGTGGCTCCAGTAAGACTGTTCTGAGTTTAAATTCTTGTGCTGGTCACCAGACTCCCCAGACATGAACTGGTTAGTTAGGTTTACGTAGTTCTAAGTTCTAGGGGACTGATGTTAAGTTCCATAGTGCTCACAGCCATCTTGAACAGGCGTATTCCGCCTGTTTAGATATTGATCTGAATACACACGCCTATACCAGTTTCTTTGGCGCTTCAGTGTAATAACGCAAAAAGAACGCAAGAGATTAACGAAGGTTTTACGCATCAACTGGACTAGTGACATCACAACTGGCACATCTCAGGGCACATCTTATGAATTACCGATAATCGTCAATGAAGGAAATCTGTAATTTGGTTAGACCAAAGACAAGAAAACTGGTGTGGTTCCAGGAGTTTGATGAATTTCTTAAGGACTAATGGAGTAAAACAAGGATAAGTATGGGTTTAGACAAAGAGCGCAGAACTACGTGCGTTTGAAGCTGAGGAAAAAATCCAAAAGAAGGGGTCTTTGTTAGAAGACCTGGAGAAGATACTGAGCGAAAAGGTGAAGAAATATTGACAGGAAATCAGAGCTGTCAGACAAACAAGAGCTAAAAACACGGCAACACGCCTGCTGACTAGGTGTGATGGAGCGCCTGTCACCCACCGGTTGGCCGTGCGGTGTAACGCACGGCTTTCCGGGCGGGAAGGAGCGCCGGTTCCCGGCACGAATCCGCCCGGCGGATTTGTGTCGGGGTCCGGTGAGCCAGCCAGTCTGTGGATGGTTTTTAGGCGGTCTTCCATCTGCCTCGGCGAATGCGACCTGGTTCCCCTTATTCCGCCTCAGCTACACTATGACGGCGATTGCTGCGCAAACAAGTTCTCCACGTACACGTATGCGTGCACAACCATTACTCTACCACGCAGACATAGGGGTTACACTTGTCTGTTGTGAGACGTGCCCTGGGGGGGGGGGGGTCCACCGGGGGCCGAACCGCACAGCAACCCTGGGTTCGGTGTGGGGCGACGGAGGGGTGAAGTGGACTGCGGTAGTCGTCGTGGGGTTGCAAACCACTGCGGCTGCGGCGGAGACGGAGCCTCTCCGTCGTTTCTAGGTCCCCGGTTAACATAACATAACACGCGACGCGCCTGCCCTGTCCCGAGCGCCGGCGCAGCGCAGGTGTCGCCGCGTGCAGCCCAGCGCGCGGTGTCCCACGCCTCCACGCCGCGCCGTCCCGGGCCAGGGGCCGCCGGCGGGCCGCGGCGTGCTGCCGGCCGGGCTGGCCGGCTCCGCCGATTTCTGCCCACGCGTCGCGTTAATTACTGGCCCAGCAGTCAGAGGCCGTCGCCACCGAGAGCGGCCTTGGCTGCGTCGCCTACGGCTGTTGTCCGCAACGAGCCGATCTCCGTAAAGGCTGCAACACTCTTACTGTGTATCCTCCACCTACTACAGCAGACAGGTGACAACTGTGGGGGTCATCTCCAGAATCGGAGAGGACAGGAATATCTGGACAACTATGATAGGAAGAAAAGATTGATGATAGTGGATTAGGGAATAATTTCCTAGAAGGAGCTACAGAAGGATACGGGAAGAAAGAGACTGGAATACACTACTTTCCATTAAAATTGTTACACCACGAAGATGACGTGCTACAGAACCGAAATTTAACCGACAGGAAGAAGATGCTGTGATATGCAAACGATTAGCTTTTCAGAACATTCACACAAGGTTGGCGCCGGTGGCGACACCTACAAAGTGTTGACCTGAGGAAGGTTTCCAACCGTTTTCTCATACTCAGAGAGCAGTTGACCGGCGTTGCCTGGTGAAACGTTGTTGTGATGCCTCGTGTAAGGAGGTGAAATGCACATCATAACGTTTCCGACTTTGATGAAGGTCGGATTGTAGCCTATCGCGATTTCGGTTTATCGTATCGCGACATTGCTGCTCTCGTTGGTCGAGATCCAATGACTGTTAGCAGAATATGGAATCGGTGGGTTCAGGAGAGTAATACGGAACGCCGTGCTGGATCCCAACGACCTCGTATCACTAGCAGTCGAGATGCCAGGCATCTTATCCGCATGGCTGTGACGGATCGTGCAGCCACGTCTCGATCCCTGAGTCAACAGATGGGGACGTTTGCAAGACAACAACCATCTGCACGAACAGTTCTACGACGTCTGTAGCAGCATGGCCTATCAGCTCGGAGACCATGGCTGCGGTTACCCTTGACGCTGCATCACAGACAGGAGCGCCTGCGATGAGGTACTCAATGATGAACCTCGGTGCACGAATGGCAAAACGTCATTTTTTCGGATGAATCCAGGTTCTGTTTACAGCATCATGATGGTCGCATCAGTGTTTGGTGACATCGCGGTGAACGCACATTGGAAGCGTGTATTCGTCATCGCCATACTGGCGTATCACCCGGCGTGATGGTATGGGGTGGCATTGGTTACACGTCTCGGTCACCTCTTGTTCGCATTGACGGTTCTTTGAACAGTGAACGTTACATTTCAGATGTGTTACGACCCGTGTCTCTACCCTTCATTCGATTCCTGCGAAACCCTACACTTCAGCAGGATAATATACTACCGCATGTTGCAGGTCCTGTACGGACCTTTCTGGATACAGAAAATGTTCGACTGCTGCCCTGGCCAGCACATTCTCCAGATCTCTCGGCAACTGTAAACGTCTGGTCAATAGTGGCCAAGCAACTGGCTCGTCTCAATAGGCCAGTCACTAGTCTTGATGAACTGTGGTATCGTGTTGAAGCTGCATGGGCAGCTGTACCTGTACACGCCATCCAAGCTCTGTTTGACTCAATGCCCAGGCATGTCAAGGCAGTTATTACGGCCAGAGGTGGTTGTTATGGGTACCGATTTCTCAGGATCTATGACTCGAAATTTCGTGAAAATGTAATCACATGTCAGTTCTAGTATAATATATTTGTCCAATGAATACCCATTTATCATCTGTATTTCTTCTTTGTGTAGCAATTTTAATGGCCAGTAGTGTATATCTAATAAATAATACAGGATGTTGGCTGTAAGTGTTATAGTAAACACAAATTAATCTGCACAGACGGTGCGGTGGGTGAGGGTTACAACTGTAGTAGCGGGGCCTCATTTGTGAAAGGCAACTGCGCGGTAAACGAGTTGCAGTCCAGTAGTTGACGCCGTTGCACAAGTGCATAAGCTGTAAACTACAGCTAGGCTAGTCTGCAAACGATCTTATTATCAGGGTATGTCAGGATGGCCAGTAATCTGATAAACTCACTGAGGTGACAAAATCCATGGAACAGCAGTAATGACATAGTCAGTTGGCAGTAGTATCGCGTACGCAAGGCATAAAAGGGCACTGCGTTGGCGGAGCTGTCGTTTGTACCCATGTGTTTCATGTGAAAAGGATGCCGACGGAATTAACAGACTTTGAACGTGCGATGGTAGTTGGAGCCAGACGCATGCAACGTTACATTTCGGAAGACCTTGTGGACCGAGCGAAGTGGCGCAGTGGTTAGCATACTGGACTCGCATTCGGAAGGACGACGGCTCAATCCCGCGTCCGGCCATTCTGATTTAGGTTTTCCGTGAATTCTCTAAATCACTCCGGGCAAATGCCGGGATGGTTCCTTTGAAAGGGCACGGCCGACTTCCTTCCCCGTCCTTCCCTAATCCGATGAGACCGATGACCTCGCTGTCTGGTCTCCACCCCCATAATAACCCAAACCAAGTCCTCATGGAGTTCAATATTGCGAGACTCACAGTGTCAAGAGTGTGCTGAGAATACCAAATTTCACACATTACCTTTCACCACAGACAACGCAATGTTTGAACAAAAAGTGCAACTTCTAACTATTATTACAATTTGTTTATTAGCTAAAAGCACGAGTCCATGACTACCAAACCATTCTGTGGAAACCGCATATCAATAGTACTTCCCATTTCCGCAATATCTGCGGTGCAAGTTTTAGGTGATTCACCCTGTATAATGGGCGTCAGCCGTCTCAGATATCGAGTCATCACTGGGAGGGGCACGGAGATCCAATGTAGTCAGTGTGAGACAGAGGTGACAGTGCCTGACAGAGTTTTGAAGTGGTTCATTGTCTGTCCTCATTCGGCCGGCTGGTCGAATCTCGCAATATCCACATATGTTTGGCATTAGGATGTTGAGTGGCCCGATGTTGGACTTCATGGGAACGTGGAGGCAGGCGTACTTTTCGGTTTGCTTTGGTTCGACCATGACTGACCACCAGCAGGGACGATCGTCGTATTGTGCGCCAAGCACATCGCATGTGTCATACTGCATTCCGGTCGGAGACTGTTGCAGTCAGACTGGGGAATTACTTTCCCATGATTGTGCTGTCGTTAGTACCACATCGCAAACCTCTGCATTCGGTGTTGTGCCGTGACTGAGAAGCATGGACTGCTGAGAAAAGGCATCGCACTGTGTTCAGCTATAAATCGCAGTTCTGTACAAACCCGAATGATCATCATTGCAGACGACCTGGTGAGAGGGCCAGCCTTCCAATGTTCTGGAGAGGCACAGCGATGTTACACCTGGTCTCACTGTTTGGGGAGCAAACGAGTATTTCAGCTCACGCCTAATAGTGATTGACGAAACTCTGGCGGCTCAACAAAGCGTCGCAGATATCCTGCATCCTCCTGTGTTACCTCCTATTCGACAATATTGTGGTGCTATTTTTCAACAGGAGAATGCTCGTCCACACACGGCTCATGGCTCTATGAACTGTTTGGGGGGTGAGATACTCCCCATTCGATAATAGAACATGTGCAGGTTCAGCACGGACGTCAACTCTGTCCCATTGCGACTGTGTAGAACATCACGGACAAGTTATAACGGTTGTGGGCCAGCCTGCCTCAGCAGAGCATACAACGCCTTCATGACATTTGAAGAATGGCATGTTTATCATTAGTTGTACAAATTTATTATTTATTTACTACTAGTTCCGGTCGTACCGACCATCTTCACAGAAAGAAAACAAGTCTGTATATTAGATGAATATGCAAACCAACTAATAATCTAGTAGAACGCTTCGGAAGCTCTTTAAGACTGTTAGCAGACGATGCGGTTGTCTATAAGTGAGTGGCAACGCCAGAGGACAGTATCTATTGCCAGAATGACCTACATAGGATTAATGAATAAATAGGATCTAGTAGTTGACCCTCAACATAAATAAACGTAACGCATTGAGCATACATAGGAAAAGCTACACCATTGACAACAAATTTATGGAAACAGTATCTGAAGTAATATGCCTAGGAGCCTTGTTTGTAAAGTCTTCCGTTACTTCTTGGTAGAGCAGTTTCATATTTATGGTTGTATAACAGGAAGACTTTTTTTTGTTCTTCTGATTTTTGTTTATTTAAATCTAGTTTTCGGCTTATTAGGCTATCTTCAAGAATAAGCCGAAAACTAGCTTGAAAACTAGGTAGAATAAAAATAGTTTACTTGTTATTACACCTTAAATGACTAGGAGTATATCTCCACCTCCCCCTTAAGTGGACTGACCACATAAAATAAATAGTAGGAAAATCAGGTGCCACGCTGAGATTCACAGCAAGAATCTTAAGGAAATGTAACTCATAGACGAAGGTAAGTGGTTTATAAGGGAATTGTTCGACCGATTATTGAGTATTGTTCATCAACCTGCGATCCTTACCATGTAAGACTGGTAGAAGTGATACAGAAGATCCAACGAAGAGCGCCGCGTTACGCCACGGGATCGTTTAGCTGGAGCGAGTGCTTTACAGAGATGCTCTACAAACTCCAGTGGCAGACGATACCAGAGAGGCGTTGTGCGTCACAGACGGGTTTACTGTTGAAATTTAGAGAGAGCAATAACCTGAAAGAGTCGGATAACGTGTTACTTCGGCCCTCATACCTCTAGCGAAATGACCACGACGAAAAAATTCGAGAAGTTAGAGCTTATACAGAGTTTTACCGACAATTATTCTTCCCACGCCACGTTCACGAGTAGAACAGGGAAAAAGGGGGGGGGGGAGGATCAGTTAGTGGTACCATAACTACCACCGATAGGTGGCTTGCAGAGTATGATGTACGAGGTGCGTTCAGTAAGTAATTAAACACATTTTTTTCTGAAAGCGAGCTGGTTTTACTCAGAATTACAATACACAATATTGTTCCCCAGTTTGTTGGCTACAAAATTCTATTTTTCTACATTATCTCTCTTCAGTGCGACGGCCTTACGCCACCTTACTGTGAGTGCCTTTACCCCAGCATGGTACCACTCTACTGGTCAACGTCGGAGCCATAATCCAGCTCCATCAGTAACTTCTCCATGA
Organism: Schistocerca cancellata; assembly: GCF_023864275.1. Taxonomy (NCBI): domain Eukaryota; kingdom Metazoa; phylum Arthropoda; class Insecta; order Orthoptera; family Acrididae; genus Schistocerca; species Schistocerca cancellata. Next base: position 328,394,394 of record NC_064631.1, read on the forward strand.
TCCACTTCCCGTGAAGTGCATACTTCATTGGGCCAAACAGATGACTATCGGAAGGTGCGAGGTCAGGGCTGTAGGATGGATGAGAAAGAACAGTCCAAATAATTTGTGAGCTCCTCTCGGATCCTCAGATTTGTGAGAGGCCTCGCTCTGTCATGGAGAAGAAGTTCGTTTGCATTTTTATGGTGACAAACACACAGAAATCGTTTTTTTTTTCAGTTTCTTGCGGGTAGCACAATACACTTCAGAGCTGACCGTTGCACTTTGAGGGAGGACATCAAACAGAATATCCTTCAGAGTCCTACAAGACGGTCGCCATGACATTACGTAGTGAGAGTGCGGCTTTGAAGTTTTTCGTCTGAGCAGAGGTGGTGTGGCGCCACTCTATGGATTGCCGTTTCTTTCCGGTTCGAAGCGATAAACTCGTGTTTTACCACCTGTGGCGATGTTCGACATAAATGGTCATGTGACGTGCAAGCAGTTTCGCGCAAAGGGTCTTTCGTGCTTCTCGTGGTCTTCTGTTTGGTGGCGAGGAACCCAACCGGCACACCCCTCTGAGTACATCAGCTGGTGAACTAGAGTGTCAGCACTACCAACGGAGACGTCCAGTTGAGTAGCGAGGTGTTTGATTATGATCCATCGATCAGCTCGAATAAGAGCGGCTACACGTTTCAACACTGCAGGAGTCACACCTGTGTGCAACCGGCCGGCACGCGGGAATCGGACGGGTTTGAGCGACCTTGTTGCGATGATGACAGACACCTCACAGTGCTATTGTTCACTGCCACGTCTCCTTAGACATTCTACAAGCGTTTATGAATATCTGTGACGCCATTTTGAAGCCTACATGTGGTGCCGCCACATACTGAAACTTCATGAAACTATAGGCGCTGAAGGGAGAATATTTTAAGGTGTTCTACAACACATGCCGCAGTTTTCAACCAAAATTGGACGAGAAAAGAAATGCGTTGCATTATTTACGAGGTGCATTCAAGTTCTAAGGCCTCCGATTTTTTTTTTTCTAATTAACTACTCACCCGAAATCGATGAAACTGGCGTTACTTCTCGACGTAATCGCCCTGCAGACGTACACATTTTTCACAACGCTGACGCCACGATTCCATGGCAGCGGCGAAGGCTTCTTTAGGAGTCTGTTTTGACCACTGAAAATTCGCTGAGGCAATAGCAGCACGGCTGGTGAATGTGCGGCCACGGACAGTGTCTTTCATTGTTGGAAAAAGCCAAAAGTCACTAGGAGCCAGGTCAGGTGAGTAGGGAGCATGACGAATCACTTCAAAGTTGTTATCACGAAGAAACTGTTGCGTAACGTTAGTTCGATGTGCGGGTGCGTTGTCTCGGTGAAACAGCACACGCGCAGCCCTTCCCGGACGTTTTTGTTGCAGTGCAGGAAGGAATTTGTTCTTCAAAACATTTTCGTAGGATGTACCTGTTACCGTAGTGCCCTTTGAAACGCAATGGGTAAGGATTACGCCCTCGCTGTCCCAGAACATGGACACCATCATTTTTTCAGCACTGGCGGTTACCCGAAATTTTTTTGGTGGCGGTGAATCTGTGTGCTTCCATTGAGCTGACTGGCGCTTTGTTCCTGGATTGAAAAATGGCATCCACGTCTCATCCATTGTCACAACCGACGAAAAGAAAGTCCCATTCGTGCTGTCGTTGCGCGTCAACATTGCTCGGCAACGTGCCACACGGGCAGCCGTGTGGTCGCCCGTCAGCATTCGTGGCACCCACCTGGACGACACTTTTCGCATTTTCAGGTCGTCGTGCAGGATTGTGTGCACAGAACCCACAAAAATGCCAGCTCTGGAGGTGATCTGTTCAACAGTCATTCGGCGATCCCCCAAAACAATTCTCTCCACTTTCTCGATCGTGTCGTCAGACCGGCTTGTGCGAGCCCGAGGTTGTTTTGGTTTGTTGTCACACGATGTTCTGCCTTCGTTAAACTGTCCCCCCCTCGAACGCACACCTCTGTAACTCCGTCACCACATGTCTCCTTCAACTGTCGATGAATTTCAATTGGTTTCACACCACGCAAATTCAGAAAACGAATGATTGCACGCTGTTCAAGTAAGGAAAACGTCGCCATTTTAAGTATTTAAAACAGTTCTAATTCTCGCCGCTGGCGGTAAAATTCCATCTGCCATACGGTGCTGCCATCTCTGGGACGTATTGACAATGAACGCGGCCTCATTTTAAAACAATGCGCATGTTTCTATCTCTTTCCAGTCCGGAGAAAAAAAATCGGAGGTCTTAGAACTTGAATGCACCTCGTACTGAACATCCTTCGTAGATGTAGTACGAAACCAGTAGAAAATTAGCAATAAATTTGTAAAGTTGATGGAAAAAACACCATTCATCAAAGTTCTGGCAGCTGTATCGTGTCACCTCATTAAAATTTTGTCATTATGACACCCATGCCAACTGAATCAGTGCATGCATCCAGGCCAAGACAGTGTGCAATATCATACTGGAAAATGGGCTCACATTGCCAAGTTTCTTGTGAATTCTACTCGATGTTGCAATCACTGAACTTGGAATGGAAACGAAACGGAACTTTGCCTGAGAGACAGTGAAGTTCCGTTTCGTTTCCACTCCCTTCCATGAGCTTCACTGTTTTTGTCTGGCAGTGTATATCGGAGTATATCGGAGTATATCGGCAGTGTATTTCGGAGTAAACATGGTGCAATCTAGGGACACGTGTTATTCAGTGATCTTTTTCCACATCTTTTCTTAAGTGGAACAGTCTGTTGCAGCATTACACAAACACGTAACATTCAATATCCGCCCCACCTCAACCAGAGTAGAATTCCTTCTTCCTACCACCGTGCGTCACTAAATCTGACTAATCCTACTCCAGCCCATCCATTTCGCTGTTGAAATTCTCTAGCCGTTCTGTCCGATTAATTTGTCAACATAGGACAAAAATTATGATGTTGGACGGTGGGTTGGTCGTACAACCAGTGAAGAGGTATTCACTACTATTCAGGAGGTAAGAAATTTACATCTACATCTACATCTACATCTATACTCCGCGAGCCACCTTACGGTGTGTGGCGGAGGGTACTTATTGTACCACTATCTGATCCCCCCTTCCCTGTTCCATTCACGAATTGTGCGTGGGAAGAACGACTGCTTGTAAGTCTCCGTATTTGCTCTAATTTCTCGGATCTTTTCGTTGTGATCATTACGCGAGATATATGTGGGCGGTAGTAATATGTTGCCCATCTCTTCCCGGAATGTGCTCTCTCGTAATTTCGATAATAAACCTCTCCGTATTGCGTAACGCCTTTCTTGAAGTGTCCGCCACTGGAGCTTGTTCAGCATCTCCGTAACGCTCTCGCGCTGACTAAATGTCCCCATGACGAATCGCGCTGCTTTTCGCTGGATCATGTCTATCTCTTCTATTAATCCAACCTGGTAAGGGTCCCATACTGATGAGCAATACTCAAGAATCGGACGAACAAGCGTTTTGTAAGCTACTTCTTTCGTCGATGAGTCACATTTTCTTAGAATTCTTCCTATGAATCTCAACCTGGCGCCTGCTTTTCCCACTATTTGTTTTATGTGATCATTCCACTTCAGATCGCTCCGGATAGTAACTCCTAAGTATTTTACGGTCGTTACCGCTTCCAATGATTTACCACCTATGGCATAATCGTACTGGAATGGATTTCTGCCCCTATGTATGCGCATTATATTACATTTATCTACGTTTAGGGAAAGCTGCCAGCTGTCGCACCATGCATTAATCCTCTGCAGGTCTTCCTGGAGTACGTACGAGTCTTCTGATGTTGCTACTTTCTTGTAGACAACCGTGTCATCTGCAAATAGCCTCACGGAGCTACCGATGTTGTCAACTAAGTCATTTATGTATATTGTAAACAATAAAGGTCCTATCACGCTTCCTTGCGGTACTCCCGAAATTACCTCTACATCTGCAGATTTTGAACCGTTAAGAATGACATGTTGTGTTCTTTCTTCTAGGAAATCCTGAATCCAATCACAAACCTGGTCCGATATTCCGTAAGCTCGTATTTTTTTCACTAAACGTAAGTGCGGAACCGTATCAAATGCCTTCCTGAAGTCCAGGAATACGGCATCAATCTGCTCGCCAGTGTCTACGGCACTGTGAATTTCTTGGGCAAATAGGGCGAGCTGAGTTTCACATGATCTCTGTTTGCGGAATCCATGTTGGTTATGATGAGGGAGATTTGTATTATCTAAGAACGTCATAATACGAGAACACAAAACATGTTCTATTATTCTACAACAGATTGACGTAAGCGAAATAGGCCTATAATTATTCGCATCTGATTTATGACCCTTCTTGAAAATGGGAACGACCTGCGCTTTCTTCCAGTCGCTAGGTACTTTACGTTCTTCCAGCGACCTACGATAAATTGCTGATAGAAAGGGGGCAAGTTCTTTAGCATAATCACTGTAGAATCTTAAGGGTATCTCGTCTGGTCCGGATGCTTTTCCGCTACTAAGTGATAGCAGTTGTTTTTCAATTCCGATATCGTTTATTTCAATATTTTCCATTTTGGCGTCCGTGCGACGGCTGAAGTCAGGGACCGTGTTACGATTTTCCGCAGTGAAACAGTTTCGGAACACTGAATTCAGTATTTCTCCCTTTCTTGGGTCGTCCTCTGTTTCGGTGCCATCGTGGTCAACGAGTGACTGAATAGGGGATTTAGATCCGCTTACCGATTTTACATATGACCAAAACTTTTTAGGGTTCTTGTTTAGATTGTTTGCCAATGTTTTATGTTCGAATTCGTTGAATGCTTCTCTCATTGCTTTCTTTACGCTCTTTTTCGCTTCGTTCAGCTTTTCCTTATCAGCTATGATTCGACTACTCTTAAACCTATGATGAAGCTTTCTTTGTTTCCGTAGTACCTTTCGTACATGATTGTTATACCACGGTGGATCTTTCCCCTCGCTTTGGACCTTAGTCGGTACGAACTTATCTAAGGCGTACTGGACGATGTTTCTGAATTTTTTCCATTTTTGTTCCACATCCTCTTCCTCAGAAATGAACGTTTGATGGTGGTCACTCAGATATTCTGCGATTTGTGCCCTATCACTCTTGTTAAGCAAATATATTTTCCTTCCTTTCTTGGCATTTCTTATTACACTTGTAGTCATTGATGCAACCACTGACTTATGATCACTGATACCCTCTTCTACATTCACGGAGTCGAAAAGTTCCGGTCTATTTGTTGCTATGAGGTCTAAAACGTTAGCTTCACGAGTTGGTTCTCTAACTATCTGCTCGAAGTAATTCTCTGACAAGGCAGTCAGGATAATGTCACAAGAGTCTCTGTCCCTGGCTCCAGTTCTGATTGTGTGACTGTCCCATTCTATACCTGGTAGATTGAAGTCTCCCCCTATTACAATAGTATGATCACGAAACTTCTTCACGACGTTCTGCAGGTTCTCTCTGAGGCGCTCAACTACTACGGTTGCTGATGCAGGTGGTCTATAGAAGCATCCGACTATCATATCTGACCCACCTTTGATACTTAGCTTAACCCAGATTATTTCACATTCGCATTCGCTAATAACTTCACTGGATATTATTGAATTCTTTACTGCTATAAATACTCCTCCACCATTGGCGTTTATCCTATCCTTGCGGTATATATTCCATTCTGTGTCTAGGATTTCGTTACTGTTCACTTCCGGTTTTAACCAACTTTCCGTTCCTAATACTATATGCGCACTATTTCCTTCAATAAGAGATACTAATTCAGGAACCTTGCCCTGGATACTCCTGCAGTTTACCAATATTACGTTAACTTTTCCTGTTTTTGGTCTCTGAGGACGGACGTTCTTTATCAACGATGATAATGTCCTCTCTGGTAAGCCGTCAGGTATTTTATCGTTTCGCCCAAGGGGGGTCCCTCTAACCTAAAAAACCCCCGTGTGCACGCCACACGTACTCTGCTACCCTAGTAGCTGCTTCCGGTGTGTAGTGCACGCCTGCCCTGTCTAGGGGGGCCCTATAGTTCTCCACCCAATAACGGAGGTCGATGAATTTGCAACCATTATAGTCGCAGAGTCGTCTGAGCCTCCGGTTTAGACCCTCCACACGGCTCCAAACCAGAGGACCGCGATCGACTCTGGGCACTATGCTGCAGATATTAAGCTCAGCTTGCACTCCGCGTGCGATGCTGGTTGTCTTCACCAAATCAGCCAGCCGCCGGAAGGAACCAAGGATGGCCTCAGAACCCAAGCGGCAGGCGTCATTCGTTCCGACATGCGCTACTATCTGCAGCCGGTCACACCCAGTGCGTTCAATAGCTGCCGGAAGGGCCTCCTCCACATTACGGACGAGACCTCCCGGCAGGCACACCGAGTGCACACTGGCATTCTTCCCCGACCTACCAGCTATTTTCCTGAGGGGCTCCATAACCCGCCTAACGTTGGAGCTCTCTATAACTAATAGGCCCGCCCTCTGTGACTGTCGGGACCTTGCCGGAGAATCGGCCACTGGCCCAACAGGCGAGGCATCCTGTGGTGGCTCGGAAACGATGTCATCACCACTAGGAAGCACCCCGTACCTGTTGGAAATGGGTAAGGCAGCTGCCACGCGGCCAGATCCCACCTTCGCCTTTCGGCCAGGCACGCGCGAGCCCACCACTGTCCGCCATTCACCCTGGAGTGATGGCTGACCGGTAAGATGCTCACTGCCGGAAGACGCAGCGACATCAGGGGTTCCATGTGATTCCAAGGCCACCGAAGTAGGCATAGGTCTCACCACAGTTGCCCCAACGCCACTACGAGCCGACGCATGCGCCTCGAGCTCGATGAGCCTAACAGACAAAGCCTCCACCTGCCCCCGAAGAGTGGCCAATTCTCCTTGCGTCCGTTCACAACAACCACAGTCCCTACACATGACTATGTTTACCCTACCCTATACGGTGACAAATTCCCAAGATAATCTTCTGATGAGCTACTCTGATAATCAAGAAACACTCACTGAAATACGAGACGCGAAAACTACGCTAGGTTTTCCCAGAAAACTATTCAAAAGCTAAGCGCAGCAAATAAGTACAAAAACGCTTTATACAAACAGTACTCGCTGCTGCTGGTGCTCTCGCTCTGGCTGTCATAAGACAACTGCTGATTCAAGTGACTAGTGGCTAACGGCCGCGAAACAAACAAAGACGGTTTTAGGGCGCTTTCTGTTCTAAACGATCAAGAAAACACTAAGAAATCTAACACGAAAACTACGTAAAGTTTTATCAAGAACTGTTAGTTACTATGCAGAGCAGATAAACACAAATAGAATCCCTTCCTTAGTGGAAGGTCGTAAACAAAATGCAAAATAAACGCTTTATACAAACAGTACTCGCTGCTGCTGGTGCTCTCGCTCTGGCTGTCACAAGACAACTGCTGATTCAAGTGACTAGTGGCTAACGGCCGCGAAACAAACAAAAGACGGTTTTAGGGCGCTTTCTGTTCTAAACGATCAAGAAAACACTAAGAAATCTAACACGAAAACTACGTAAAGTTTTATCAAGAACTGTTAGTTACTATGCAGAGCAGATAAACACAAACAGAATCCCTTCCTTAGTAGAAGGTCGTAAACAAAATGCAAAATAAACGCTTTATACAAACAGTACTCGCTGCTGCTGGTGCTCTCGCTCTGGCTGTCACAAGACAACTATGAGAAATTTGACTAAATGAAGGAATCTGTTGATATGACGCATCCTGAGGCATCAAGGAATCTTCTACTTGGTAATGGAAAGAAATGGGGTCTGGGCGGGGGTAAAAACTGAATAGGCAGACCTAGACTTGACTGCAGTAAACAGGTTCAAACGTATCTAGGTTGCAGTAGTTATACGGAGATGAGGTTTGCGCAGCATAGACTAGCATGGGTGGCTACATCAGACCAACCTTTGGACTGAAGATCACATGAATAACAAGAACCATACTTCATTTTTAAGTCAGGAAGTAGACAGGCCTACATGTAAATGTCTTTGGGAACCTTCAAGATATAAGCGCAGTCTACTGCAGCTGAATAAAGTCTCACTGGCCTACATCATTTCCTTCTATCGCAAGTGGTCCATTTTGCATGTTCCCATCAGGATTATTGTCAAGATTAGAGCTTTGGGAGGTTGCCAGCTAATCAGTTTGCTGTGCTCGTGTCAAAATCTTCTGGCAGGGACAAGTTGTTCGGGATGCTGTTTAATTTCTGACATCACACGTGTTGCGTCGTCATGAGGTACAACGTAGTCCATTTTCCTTGCTGAGGATTTGCAGAAGAGACAGAAGTGATTCCTGGTGTTGCGATATTTTCGTTGTTAACATGGTTTACACTGAATGCACCTGACGTCGTTGACAGGAGACACAATCTTTGGAAGAGCAGCAAATGAGTCGCCGACCCAAGTCGGTCAGCGCTGAACTCATGTTACGTATTATTATGCGGCGTCTCTCTTAAGGAATGGCGATGAAACGATAAACATTTAGCCGGTCGGAGTGGCCGAGTGGTTCTAGGCGCTTCAGTCTGGAACCGCGCGACCACTATGGTCGCAGATTCGAATCCTGCCTCGGGCATGGATGTGTGTATTGTCCTTAGGTTAGTTAGGTTTAAGTACGTCTAAGTTCTAGGGGACTGATGACCTCAGATGTTGAGTCCCATAGTGCTCAGAGCAATTTTTGATAAACATTTATAATTACTTACATTACAAAATATGAACAACTTGAAGCATGGTATGTAGTAATATTCCGCCAGTCTGGCCGTCGCCAGCCACTATAGAGTACTAAAAGAGAAAACAAGGAATAAATAACTGTCTCAGTTCCTTGCAGCAATAAAATACATTGAGCGCAAATAAAATAATCTTCCTTTCACTTTAACTCTTGTTGTAAAGGAAACGACTGACTACAGGATTAACAACAATATATTCTTGACATAAAATTACTAGCACTGCGCCTCGTAATAACTTGAAAGGCGTCGGCTAGCCGCACTGACTTCTTTCATAAGCGCACAAATGTCTTCTATTAGCTTTCAAAGTATAATATTTCTGACAGGCTATACGTCCTGGTTGGGTGTGGCGTTTATCTGTGTGTAGTCAGGGATAGGATATCTGCACGGCTTAACGACATTGGACACCAGCACCCAAACAGATGTTTGCCTCGAAAATTTCACCTCTAGTAAACGCGGTCACAACAGGAATTCCCTCTGAGCTCGGCTTTTTTGAGGTGTAGATAATCTAGTGCTAGTTTCGGACGTATTCCGCGATTCTACCACTTTCAGCATATTGTAGCATACATATGTGTGAGATTAATGCATGTTTTGTGTTTAATCTGTGCGTTTCATGTGTATCAGTTTATTTTTTTACAGATCGTATTCGTTTTAATCATGTTGATACAGGGTAAGATCTAAAAAAAAATGGTTCAAATGGCTCTGAGCACTATGGGACTTAACATCTGAGGTCATCAGTCCCCTAGAACTTAGAACTACTTAAACCTAACTAACCTAAGGACATCACACACATCCATGCCCGAGGCAGGATTCAAACCTGCGACCGTAGTGGTCGCGCGGTTTAAGACTGATACGCCTAGAACCGCTCGGCCACACCGGCCGGCCGAGTAAGATGTCATGTCCCAAATTTGTTCACATTATAATCCTCAAAATTACAGACCAATATCCTTAATATCGGTTTGTTGCAGGCTTCTCGAACATATTCTCACTTCGAATATAATGAATTTCCTTGAGACAGAGAAGTTGCTGTCCATGCATCAGCACGGCTTTAGAAAGCATCGCTCCTGCGAAACGCAACTCGCCCTTTTTTCACATGAAATCTTGCGAACCATGGATGAAAGGTATCAGACTTATGCCATAGTCCTTGACCTCTGGAAAGCGTTTGACTCGGTGCCCCACTGCAGACTCCTAACTAAGGTACGAGCATATGGGATTGGTTCCCAAGTATGTGAGTGGCTCGAAGACTTCTTAAGTAATAGAACCCAGTACGTTGTCCTCGATGGTGAGCGTTCATCGGAGGTGAGGGTATCATCTGGAGTGCCCCAGGGAAGTGTGGTAGGCCCGCTGTTGTTTTCTATCTACATAAATGATCTTTTGGATAGGGTGGATAGCGATGTGCGGCTGTTTGCTGATGATGCTGTGGTGTACGGGAAGGTGTCGTCGTTGAGTGACTGTAGGAGGATACAAGATGACTTGGACAGGATTTGTGATTGGTGTAAGGCAGCTAACTCTAAATATAGATAAACGTAAATTAATGCAGATGAATAGGAAAAAGAATCCCGCAATGTTTGAATACTCCATTAGTAGTGTAGCGCTTGACACAGTTACGTCGATTAAATATTTGGGCGTAACACTGCAGGTCGATATGAAGTGGGACAAGCACGTATGGCAGTTGTGGGGAAGGCGGATAGTCATCTTCGGTTCATTGGTAGAATTTTGGGAAGATGTGGTTCATCTGTAAAGGAGACCGCTTATAAAACACTAATACGACCTATTCTTGAGTACTGATAGAGCGTTTGGGATCCCTATCAGGTCGGATTGAGGGAGGACATAGAAGCAATTCAGAGGCGGACTGCTAGATATGTTACTGGTAGGTTTGATCATCACGCGAATGTTACGGAAACGCTTCAGGAACTTTGGTGGGAGTCTCTAGAGGAAAGGAGGCGTTCTTTTCGTGAATCGCTACTGAGGTAATTTAGAGAACCAGCATTTGAGACTGACTGCAGTACAATTTTACTGCCGCCATGTTACATTTCGTGGAAAGACCACAAAGATAAGATAAGAGAGTTTACGGCTCGTACAGAGGCATATAGGCAGTCATTTTTCCCTCGTTCTGTTTGGGAGTGGAACAGGGAGAGAAGATGCTAATTGCGGTACGAGGTACCCTCCGCCACGCACCATATGGTGGATTGCGGAGTATGTATGTAGATGTAGAAAATCAGCACACCATTGCGATCAGTTCAGAATCATGTTCCCAAGTAGATGCTGGTATTCAGTTGCAATTACCACACCCGGGAACACCAGTAGCACTCAAACCCACTCATTCTGTGTCAATTAAAGGTACAAAGAGCGATTCTGTTGTGTTAATATTGGTCTTGTTAAATAACTGCACCACTAATGATTATCATGTGGCATTCGAAGTGAACTGCATCCACCGTCATGGATTTTCCTTTTTGAACATCAGAATATGTTCCCGCCACAATGTGTGGTCGTCATTTCATTCAATAAGAAGGACTCCTTTGTTTGAACATATAGCAACGTGGCTTTTCATTGTAATGGCGGAAGCCTGCAAGCCGAGGCAAGAGTACTCTGTGTCATAAAAAGGAACACAAGGTAGCATCAAGCACGGCTGCACTGGGCATAGCAACTGCAGGTGTCCTCACGACAATGCTTCGCTGGGAAGGTCCGTGTCTAGATGACCACCTTCCATCGCCAGCCAGATGTGGGATGCAACTGTTGGGCAACATCAGAGGGAATTCTACTGTCATCGAGTGGCATCTGACTCACCCAACTCACCACCTTCCACCAGAGCACACCCACGCACTGAAGAGTATGTTTGCACCAGTGGTAGTTACACTCATGGTACCTAGTCCCTTTTAACAATTGTGCTTCAATAATAAGTGCATTTCCTTCACTTCACCACACCCTATTCTGTTGCCTAGCGGTTTCTGTACCCCTTAATGTAGTCAAACAGTACCCAAGGCGTGTCGAAGTGGTTGCTTAACGTTCAGGCGATAGAGCGGCCACCACGTTGACTTGGTATCTAAATTTCTGAAGGTACATTTCTAACGTTCTCAACAAACATTAGTGGGTGGTAATGAATGTGTTCCTGAACTGGAGGCCCTCAAAGGGCCGCTTGGCCGTTTTATTCAACTCATGTTAATGTTACACTCTTGAGTGATCACGCCACAAGAGGGTTGAAAAATCATAAAAACCCTTTCCTGTTTCGGATCACGTCTACACTTCTTCATATGGTTTGGAATGGACGCTAGTGGTTCCAACCTGTGTGCGAGAGCGAAAATTGTGGCCAAACTGCAAAGTGCACACAGCTCACGTTTATAATGGGAAAAGTATGGTTTCAGGAGCAAATGGAACTGTTGCTAGCTGTGGCACAGACATTTTACGCAGTACTCGGATTAGACTTTCTGTTTGGGCATCGACCTTTGGCAACAATTGAGTTTCGTTACCGATGGGTGCAACAGTTGCAAACGTTTTTATTTGGTACACCCACTGCTTAGATGCTACCAACTGCACTGTGTACAAGCACATTCAAAGTTGTTTTACATGAACGAGTACCAGCAGGTACAGGAAAGCTAATTTGCGTTAGAGAGATATCGATGTTCAACAACAAGCATTATGTTTAACAGAGCCTCTGTCAAGCAGTGATTAGGTGGATGAGATGCATTGTTTCATATGGAGAAGTACAGCATAAGCTAGGGAAATAAATGACAGGTTATGGTGCCAGTAGTGAATGAACAAAGTAAGCCTTCTCAAGGGATTGGTAGTAGTTACACTACAAGTACTTTATCAAGAAGAAATCAGTGTGTCAGAGATAGAGTACAACATCAAACAAACCATTAGCATGTCTGCATTATGTAACAAGATCAGGCACTTTTCAGAAGGTCCTTTACCAGCCACACCTACATCACATCACCGTATTCCAACGGGTACTATTGTACCAGTGCACCATAAGCAGTATACGAAACCATCTACAGCCATTAATAGAACAGTTCATAGATCAACAGCTTAAAGAAGACATAATAGAGCACAGCGATAGACCTTGGTCAGAATTTATAGTAATTGTGCTGAAAAGGTCACCTGATGGAACAAGAAAGTATAGATTACATGGTGATTATAGGTTTTTAAACAAATGTACAAGAACAGAAGCGGATCCAGTTCCAAATATAAATGAAATGTAGAATAACCTGGGATAATACAATATAAAGTCTATTACACGTTAGATTTAAGGGGTGTGTATCACCAGACTGAAATGTGTCCAGAAGAAAGACTGAAAACAGCTTTTACGACAAGATCCAGTCACTACCAGTATCGCAGAATGCCTTTTGGGTTAAAAAATGCACCTGAAACTTTTCGATGCTTGTTAGATGGAGACCTTCAAGGGTTAAAACCGAAAAAATGCGTGGTATGGATGATAAATTAGTTTTTTCAAAACTTCTGGTTGAACATGCAGACTAAGTGAAATATTTGGTAGATTGGAACCAGCTCGTCTCGCACTAAAGATTCATAAATGTCATTTTTCCCTGTCACAAATTATTCACTTAGGACATATTATTAGCCAAAATGGAGTGAGGACAGATTTTCATCACACTTCAGCTGTGTGTGATTTTTCGGTTTCAGAAACAGTTAACAATTGCAATCATTTCTAGGACTGACAAATTATTACCGAAAATTTATCAAAGACTTCACAGAAATTGTGCATCCATTGGTTAAATTATTGAAAAAAGGGGTTACATTTCACTAACATCAGAATGACAGGCAGCGTTTCAAAATTTGAAAGAGATACTGACTTCAGACCGTGTATTAATTTTCCCTGGCTTTATTAAATTTATATTATCATGCGATGCTAGCAGTACAGGTTGGGCATAATTTTAAGTCACTCTGCAGGTGGACGAGAGCATCTGGTAGCTGATGCGTCTCGCCAGCTGAATAAGACTGAGTGCAGTTATTCTTCCACAGAGATGGAGATGTTAGTTTTGGTATATGGTATTTCCTATTTCTGTTGCTACCTATATGGTCGTAAATTTCAAGTAGTTACAGGTCATGCACCCTTGAAGTGGTTAAGAGGACTAAAAGATTTTTCAAGTTGACTAACACAATGGGTACTGAGACTGAAACAGCCTGTTACTCTCAAAAACATCATCAACAAAAGGCTGCAGCTTTTTAAGAATTCATCTACATCTACATGATTGTTTTGAAATTCATATTTTAGTGTATGAAAGAGGGTTCACTGAAACATCTTCAAACTATATCTCTTCCATTCCAAACTTGAACGGTGTGCAGGAAAAACAAACATTTAAATCTTTCTGTATGAACTCTGATTTCTCTTATTTTATTATGATGATAATTTCTTCCTATCTAGGTGGCACCAACAAGATATTTTCGCAATCTGGGGAGAGAAGTGATTATAGAATTTTCATGAGATGGCCCTGCCGCATGAAATATGCCTTCTAGTGATTACCACACCAGTATGTTTATCACATTTCTGGACCTCTGTCCCTATTTCGAGACAATACAAATCGTGGTGCCCTTCTTTGGACCCTCTCGATATCCTCCATCAATCCCATTTGATGTAGGTCTCACGCTACACAGTAATATTCCAGAATAGTGCGGACAAGTTTGGTGTAACAGTGTCTTTAATTGACCTGTTACACTTCCCAAGAGGTCTGCAAATAAATCACGGTCTCTGGTTTGCTTTCCCCACCACATTGTCTATGTGACCGTTAAAATTTAAGTTATTCGAAATTGTAATCGCTAAGACTGTAATTGAATTTACAGCCTTAAGATTTTTGTGATTTATCGTGTCACTGAAACTTGGCAGATTTATTTCAGTACTCAAGCGGATGACTTCACACTATTGTGTAGAGTCAATTGCCACCTGCATATCTCGTGTCTACATCATTTTGCAACTGCTTTTGATCATCTGATAACTTTACAAGACAGAAAATGACAGCATAATTTGGGAACAATCCAAGCGGCTTGCTCAGATGGCATTTTATGCACTTGATTTATATTAGGAAAATTAGAGGATCTATAACAATTCCTTGAGGAATTCCAGATATTACTTCTTCTGGTTTACTCGATGACTTTCCGTCAATTACTACGAACTGTCACCTTTATGCAAGGCAATCACGACTCCAGGGGCACAACTGGGGCGATACTCCATAGGCATGCAGATTGATTAAAAGTCGCTTGTGAGGAACTGTGTCAAGAGCCTCTAGGAAATCAAAAAATATAGACTCAGTCTGAGATAGCCTGTCGACAGTGTATTTTATTTCATAAGAGTAAAGAGCTAGTTGCGTTTCACAAGAACGATATGTACCGATCCCGTGTTTACTATTTCTTAATAAACTGCTTTCATCAAGGTGATTCATAATGTGCAACAGATTACACATTGCAAAACCCTATTGCAAATCGACGTTAGTTATATGGGTCTCTAATTCTGTGGATTGCTTCTATTTCCTTCTTGGGTATTGGTGTGCCTTGTACAGTTTTCCAAACTGCAGGTACAGATCTCTCTATAGACCCGTGTTTGTAACAGCCAACTTGTGGTCAGTAACGCATGTATCCGTTATGATGCTCTCTATTTGCTCAGGATTATTTGTTGCCTAAATGTTCAAACAGTTTCCTGAGAAAGCATTCAGTACGATTTCGGACGACGTGTTATGTCTTCCACCGACTAAAAACATATATTTTCGCCAACATGGCGAAGATAGGTTGAAATCACCACGAACTATAATTGTAATGAGTGTCGTATCTATTTGAAATGAGACTCAAATTGCCGGCCGGAGTGGCCGAGCGTTTCTGGGCGCCACTGTCTGGAACCGCGCGACCGCTACGGTCGCAGGTTCGAATCCTGCCTCGGGCATGGATGTGTGTGAAGTCCTTAGGTTAGTTAGGTTTAAGTAGTTCTAAGTTCTAGGGGACTGATGACCTCAGAAGTTAAGTCCCATAGTGCTCAGAGCCATTTTTGAGACTCAAATTTTCTTTGACTGTTTAGCAACTGTGTCATCTGAATCGGGAGTGTGTAAAAGGAACCAGTTATTAATTCATTCCAGTTGTCAGGTATAACCCATACCATACTAATTCACAGGAACTATCTACTAAAATTTCACTAAAAGGTAAACTACTTCTGATAGGAATAAATCTATCCTTTTTGAACAAAGTTTGGTTCTTTGTACAAATTCGGCTGAATTTATTTCCGGATTTAGCCATTTTGCCATACCTATAACGATTTGAGCTTCAGTGCTTTCTGTTACGGCTGGTTCCTTCCCAACAGCTATGACAATTTACAACAGTACCGATTGTTGCTAGGTCAACCTTTCTGCGTTTGCTTAGCATCCTTTTAGACTGACACTTTCTGTAGTTTCATGAGACCCTCTGACCTATAAAACCGCCCAGTCCCCTCTACATAGACCCAGCTACCTGCGCAGCCACTTCCTGTGTGTAGTGGACCCCTGATCTATTAAGTAGAACCTGGAAACTCACCACCAGATAATTCAAGTCGAGGAATCTGCAGCCCACACGGTCGCAGGGATCGTCTGAGCCTCTGATTCAGACTTTCTGGTCAGCTCTGTACCAAAGGACACAGTCAGTTCTGTCGACGATGCTTCAATTTCGTCTCAGGAGCAAGACTGGCAGTCTTTACCACCTCAGCTAGCTGCACAAAACCAGCGAGAATCTCTTCTCATATAAAGCGACATATCGGTGGTACCGACAAAAGCCATCACCCATAGTTGCTCTTTAGCGAATCGAAAAGAACTCTTTCAACATCTGTAATGACTCTTCCCACTATTCACAAAAAGTACACACTGGATTCGTTTCCCTCTTTGGCAACAATATCCCTAAAGGTCTTCATTACTTGCCTAATGTTGGAGCTACAAACTATCACTAATCTCACTATCTGTAACTGTGCAGACCTTGCAGGCCAAGAAGCTTCCTTTGGAACAAGGCGAATGATTGCGTCTCTTTCAGGGTCTTTGTCAGTCACAAAAGTTGCTGACACTTGTTCATCAGCCCCTTCACTTGGCCCCTTGCAAAGTTTTACACTGCCTGTCACTACTTGGAACGATCACAAGTGAGGGGCCCCCCTCAAACCCGCAAGAGGGAATTAACTGGTGTGGCCACAGCAGTGGACAAATTGTGTGACACATGGGATGTGCTCGAAGTTCTTTCGACCTCCACGTCTGTCCCCCGACAGTGATGCCCTTGGGCAACAGCCTCAAGCTGTGTAAGCGATGTCAGCGCCACCTGGAGCTGTGATTGAAGCCTCACCAATGCTGCCCTCATCTGAAGACAGCAACCACACTCCCTATCCATACTAAAGACAGCGGAAATATTCTCTAAACAGTTGATAATCGCAGAATGGTGCCTGATAAATATACAAACATGCACCGAAATTAATGAGTTTAAACTAAAGAGCACATAGGAAATTTAAAATAAGTCGCTCCTTTCGAAAAACTGTGACAAACTCACAAACGAAAACGGTGTCCTCTGATGTGCTGTTGCAGTACAGAAAGCTAGCATTCAACTGAGGGCTGTTAATTATTCAAGAAGAAAAAAATTCCTGTCCTGGTGTGAACAGCAGTACTGTGCACTACACAATAATGATAACACTTCTTATGGTATACCTAACAGAGAAATACCTCTGTAGTTCTTACAATTCCTTTTACTGTCCTTTTTGTGCAGTTGGATAAGTGTAGCTTGACTTCCACTCTTTTGTGATAACCTCCTTTTTCCACACTTCAATTACAAGATTGTATATCCCCATCTGAAGTTTTCCACCTCCAGCGTTCAACACCTCAAAACAATGGTTCAAGTGACCCTGAGCACTATCTGAGGTCATCAGTCCCCTAGACTTTAGAACTACTTAAACCTAACTAACCTAAGGATGGCACACACATCCATGCTCGAGGTAGGATTCGAACCTGCGACTGTAGCAGCAGCAGCGCGGTTCCGGACTGAAGCGCCTAGAACCGCTCGGCCACAACGGCCGGCGCAACATCTCAGCCGTTACCCTATAGTCCCTGGTGCCTTATGGTTCTTCAGTTTCTTAATTACTCTATTTGAGTCCTGCTGGGTTACTAAAGTTTCTTCTTCCTCTACACCCTGTGTAATTCTTCCTTCTGGGAATACATTTTCAGGGTCTTCAGCATTCAACAACTCTTCAAAATATTCCCTGTCCAAAATCCTTTGCTTGTTAGTTATCGTATTTCCATCATTATCATTAAAAACTAAATCTTCATTTCTTTCATCGTTTCCCGCATGTTTCATCATCTGAAACATTTTTCTGGTCGCAAATATTCTACTTGTCCTCTCTATTTCATTAATTGTATTGGTCATGATTTTTTTTTTCTCTGTCCTCAGAATCATTTTTGTTTATCTTTTTATGTGCTTCAGTGCTTCCTGCGTTTGTGCACAATTTCTGTCCAGCATGAGTGTTTCCCTCGCTCTCTTCCTAGCATTCACAGCTTGTTCACATTTATCATTGAACCATTTATTCTAGGTTGCTGGCGTTTTCTTCTATAATTTAGTTTGCTGCTTCTGTCATAGTGGTTTTTATGTCTTCCCATTGGTCAGGAACACTTCTTTCGTTACTGTGGTTTGATTCCAGGACTTCAAATTCTGTTGACAGAACTCAAGAACCATATTCTTCTCAACATCAAACTGTCTCTTGACTATGCTGTTCCCCTTTCCTTTATAATATTAGTTGTAGTTCGCTGATTACTGTGTAACGGTCTGTGTCTGCATCAGCCCCTTTGTAAGATCTAATATCTGTCATATACGTATATCATAAGAAACAATCCAAAATTTAGACTTCGTTGGAAAAAGCCGATTTACAATTGTCAAAAAGTGCCACAGTCTTTAATTAACATTGGTGGTAATATAATTCAAGCTTCGTTTTAAAGATACTAAGAACATTTACCAAGAACTGGAGTAGATTTTCAATTTATGTTCCTTCTTTTACATAGAAGTTTTAATTAATTCTGCATTGGTCACAGATATTTATCCTTTATATGCATCTACACACGCGTTCAGTGGGCCTCGTGTAATTTTGGCCCCAAGGATGCACCAAATATTTTTAAAAAATCATTATACATGATAAATTCAGTACACGAATATAGCGGCCCACAACAACGCGTACATTGATTTAACATTATATTGGAGGTCTAGGGTAATAATACAACTGACAAGTGTGCAGAACATTCAGTGTAATACTAATTCTGAAGTAATAGGAACAAGATGAATATTTAGGAACAGCACGGTAAGAACACCGTTTAGCTGTTTTATAGAGAAGAGGCTATATAGATTGACAACACTTATTCTAGGAGACAACACAACTGAATGAATGCTCACAAGATCACACCAGCGAACGACACCGTTTTTAAAGGCTGCAATGTCTGCAGAACGACTTCACTCATGTAATAGTCAGCACACTGCTGTGTCCACACATTATCCATAAAACTACCCTGAAAACTTTTACCAGATGTAAGCATAGTGTTAGCACCAGTAGCTAGAAACAGGATCCACATCGCTGCTGCGTACAAGCTACCACCATTTGCAGCTACAAACAGGAATTACGTTAGCATTTAAGCAACACTTCCTATATATATCACTATGCGGAAGCCTGCATCGTTTGAACCAGCACGCCGTGGTTCGCACACAGCAGAGTGAGCACGGGAGAGAGAGAGAGAGGACCAGCGCCTTAACTGTCACTTGCTAACTGATTACTGTTGTGCTTTCACGGTGCTCCCAAGTTTGGTGGCCTCCTCGTTATCCACCAGCTGACCGCCTGCTGGGCTGCCATACCAATGTACGCTCGTTCACCTCCTCCTTCGTCACAGACTTTTCTCAGCGACAACAGTCATTGCAGCGAGACTTCTCTGAAATCAATAATCCGATCCGCTGCAACAATGGCTCAAACGTGCCGGAAACATTTCAGCAAGAAGGAATACTATTTTGTATCTAGGGTATCCATAGTCGCAATATTCCGTTTTGAATGAGGACTGCTGCGACTGTTTAAAATCTTAATTCAAAGACACGACTGCCGGCCGTTGTGGCCAAGCGGTTCTAGGCGCTACGGTCGCAGGTTCGAATCCTCCCTCGGGCATGGATGTGTGTGATGTCCTTAGGTTAGTTAGGTTTAAATAGTTGTAAGTTCTAAGGGACTGATGACCTCAGATGTTAAGTCCCATAGTGCTCAGAGCCAGCCAGCCAAAGACACGACTGGTTTCGGAAACTACAGGGTGAGGCAAATAAAAGGGGCCCGAAAACAAAGTTCCAGGGTACAAAGAAACACAGCAGAGGAATTAAATACAGTACTAACATGGCTATAGCAGATGTTGAAAGTGACCACCACTCATCTCTGGGCACTTTTGGGCCTTGGTCAGCAGGCTGCTGAATGCGTATCAAAGCAGGACTGCTGGAATTGCTGCAGTCTCATCCGAAATGTTCTGCTGCAATTCTTGAAGACTATGAAGGTTGTTTCAATACACCTTAGCCTTGAGGGCTCCCCACACAAAGAAATAGTACACTGATCAGGTGACCTGGGTGGTCAGCTAGGGCCGCGACAAGACTGACCTCTGCTAACTACTCAGTCAGGTGTGAAGATTGTGTAACTGTGCACCAAGGTTTGACTGGCTGTATGGGCAGTTGTTCCATCCTGTTCGAAGTGATTTTAGGTCTTCCCATCCTTCGTTATTGTTGCCACAAATGGTTTCTAACTGCTGGCAATGTAACGCGCCGAAGCTAGCGTCTGATGGAAGTAGATCGGACCAATAATGTGGTTTGCAGACACTGCACACGAAATCCCAAACTTCTAATCATGTAATGGTGTTTCGTAGAAGTTATGCGGATTCTCCGCTGCCCAGAACCTGTGACTCTGTGAGTTGCCATGACCACACAGGTGAAAATAGACTTCATCAGACATAAAGAACAGATCCATGTCCAAGCCATTCAATGTAATCTCAGTAAACAGCCATTCAAAAAAAAAAAAAAAAAAAAAAAAAAAGGTGGCGCTGAGAAGCATCTGTTGGTTTTAACGCATGAACAACACGAGCTCGGTAGGGAAGCACGTGCAGGTCCATGGGGATTATTCGTCCGCATTATCTTCGTGATATGCCGCTTTCTTGCGACAGGCGTCTGGATGATTTTTTAGGACTCTGAAGCATTTTCTGGTAACTGCAGCAACATTTTTTGGCATGTGGGTACGTTTCGGTATTTTTTTGACTTGTTAAACACAGGTCGTGGCTGACGCCATTTTCGGACTAATCGTTGCATGGCACTCTTTTCTGGCGCTTTAACACCTTTAAACTTCTCAACAAACTGCTAACCACACCTTCTCCTCGAGTTTGTTGCCACGTAACTTTCCGTAACGAACACCCATTGCTCCATTTTGAGTACCATCAGCCCGTCTGCACTGCTCCACTCGCACTGATAGAGCCCGCACTACTCTCTGAACTGGTGTGGATCACGAGGCCGGTGTGCACGTGGTGTGTGCGTCGCAGGGGGTGGTTATATGCATACATTAACGTCCAGTTGTATGCACTCGTCCGGACCACTTTTATTTGGCGATCAGTTTAAAAGCCACAAAAATATAGTACTCAAAATTCTCATCAAAGTATTTAAAATTTCTGTCTCTAAAATGAGCGAAAAGCTACAAACAAAAAAATAGTGCTAAGACCATCCCGAAGCCGCCAATGTACACATCGTGGAGAGGAAGCGTTGCTGCTGCCGTAGTTTAATACTGGCAACAGCAACGCTTCCTCCCCCAGAACGTCTACATTGGCGGTTTCGAGATAACCTCAGTACCATTCCTTTAATTTGTGTCTGTCCGCATATTTGCGAGACAGCAATTTTAAATACGTTGATGACAATGTTAGGGAATATACTATTCTGAATGTCATACAAGCCGCTTTTATTGACTTACTACAAATGCCTAATGTTGCAAACCGGTCATGTCTTTGAATAAAGATTTTTAACAACCGCAGTAACCGTGCTCATTAAAAATGAAACGCTGATGTATTGACTCTTACGCGTAAGAGCATTTCTTAACAATGAGCTACGTCAACGAAGTAGCGGCCTTAAAGGAATTTATGGACGTCTCATTGGCTCCGTAAATTTGCCTCCTCTTCCACAACTCTGGGTGAACCGCGACACTGCAAATAATAGCAGTGACTGTGTTAACTCATGGCGAGCAAAAGATTGGGACAAGTTGGAGTACCGTAGGAATATTTGTCGTGTTTCCGGTGGAGGGCACATTAAACATTTCTGAAAGGTAAATGAAAACTTTGATCCTAAACGTAATTTTAAGCAATGTCACAAGGTTGTATGCGCAAGTATCTAAAAGTTATAATCCAGTAAAGTAGTAAAAACCTATCGACTACAAAAGCCTTTATAGCCTTTTAACTTCTATCTCAAGTTTAAATCTTCGTTTTGCAGAAGTTACGCTCTTTTTATTCAAATGTTCAAAAGTGTGTGATATCTTATGGGACTCTACTGCTAAGATCATCAGTCCTTAAGCTTACACACTACTTAATCTAAATTATCCTAAGGGCAAAGCCGGCCGTCGTGGCCTAGCGGTTCTAGGCGCTTCAGTCCGGAACCGCGCTGCTGCTACGGTCGCAGGTTCGAATCCTGCCTCTGGCATGGATGTGTGTGATGTCCTTAGGTTGGTTAGGTTTAAGTAGTTATAAGTTCTAGGGGACTGATGACCTTAGATGTTAAGTCCTATAGTGCTGAGAGCCATTTGAACCATTTTTGAACCTAACTGAACTAAGCAAAAAGTACAGCGTAGACTAAGGTAAGTTGTAACTCTCAGTAGTAAAAATCTTAAAACCAGATACAATCACTGAGCGAATTAAGACCACCTGTACCACTCAAATCTGTTCTCGCTGTAAACACACACACCCATGCCCGAGGGAGGACTCGAACCTCCGCCGGGACCAGCCGCACAGTCCATGACTGCAGCGCTTCAAACCTAACGGCTAATCCCACGCGGCCACTCTTTTGAAATTAGATGAATCTTTCTGAAACGTTCTACACTGAAGCGCATTAAAAAATGGTATAGGCAAGCGTATTCAAAAACGCAGAATATGGCTCTGGGATAGACAACACCTATACAAGACAACAAGTGTCTGGCGCAGCCGTTAGGTCGGTTACTGTTGCTACAGTGGCAGGTTATCAAGATTTCAATGAGCTTGAACGTGTTGTTATAGTCGGCGCACGAGCGATGGGACTCAGCATCTCCGACGTAGCGATGAAATGGGAATTTTCCAGTACTACCATTTCACGAGTGTACTGTGAATATCAGGAATCCGCTATAACATCAAATCTCTGACATCGCTGCGGCCGGAAAAAGATCCTGCCATAATGGGACCTATGACGACTGAAGAGAATCTTTTAACGTGACAGAAGCGCAACCCTTCCGCAGACTGCTGCGGATTTCAGTGCTGGACCGTCAACAAGTGTCGCCGTACGCACCATTCAACAAAACATCATCAATATGGGCTTTCGGAGGCCAAGGACCACTTGTGTAGCCTTGATCACTGCACGACACAAAGCTTTAAGGGCCCGTTAACACTGAGAATGGACTGTTGATGAGTGGAAACATGCTGCCTGGTCGGACGTGTCTCGTTTCAAATTGTATCGAGTAGATGGACATGTACGGGTATGGAGACAACCTCATGAATCCATGGACGCTACATGTCAGCAGGGGACTGTTCAAGCTCATGGAGACTCTGTAACGGTATGGGGCGTGTGCAGCTGGAGTGATATGGGACTCCTGATACGTCTAGATACGGCTCTGACGGGTGACACATACGTATGCATCCTGTCTGATTATCTGCATCCATTCAAGTCCATTGTGCATTCCGACGGACTTGGGCAATTCCAGCAGGACAATGCGACACTCCACACGTCCAGAATTGCTACTGAGTGGCTCCAGGAACGCTCTTCTGAGTTTAAACATTTCTGCTGGCCACCAGACACCCAGACGTGAACATTACTGAGCATATCGTGCTGTTCAGAAGAGATCTCGATCCTCTGGAAATCTTACGGATTTGTGGACAGCCGTGCAGGGTTCATGGTGTCAACGGTTTCGGTGCTCAGTTTTAATTGCTTCATCGAGTGTTATAACTGTCCGTTACAGAGTGGACGCATGCATGTATCTGCTTCTGGTATCGTGTTAATGAGTTGTGCCCAGATTGCGACATGAAACTGTCAGCGGACGTTAAGGCGGTGCTCCAGTGACAAGGAGGCGGCGTACAGAGGGCCGCGGCGTCCGTCAAGCGGCGGCAGTGAACTTGGGAGGCGGGCCGAGCCGGTCCAGCTCCTGGAATGAGGAGCAGCGGGCTGCGGCGCCCACGCTATCCGCCGCCTACCTGTCCAGTCCAGTCCAGCAGAGCGGCCTTCAGCGCTGCCGGCAGCTGGCGCGACAAAGCGCTGGAGAAAGCCCGCAGCCTCGGGGCGTCCACGAGCTCCTTATCAGTTCGTCACTGGGAGTACTGGAAAGCCGTCTGTAAAAGCTTGCCCCAGTGTCATCTGTCTTCTTAAAATGGGCACCTACCTGGTATCTTCCTGTCCTGACTGTGATTCAGGCACCAGCTGCCCCTCGTACTTTTAGAGGTAATTAACGTTGGCCTCATGTCTAACAACAATCATTATGTATTAAATCTATTCGCATCTGCGAATATGGATGACCATCAGTTGCATAATGGAATGGCGACGGTTCAAATTTCTGTCGGACCGGAACTCGAATCAGATTTCCCGGTTAAAGCGAGGGATCCCCTTACCATTCGGCTATCCGAGCACGATTCAGGGAGACACTCAAACTTTCATTCGTCGTCAACCATGTGTCTACAACCTGTGCATGAACATTCATTATGTATATTCACATTCAGGGGAGACATTTTACTTGAAAATCGCTTGCCCAGTGTCGGCGGATAAATACGATATTGCAGTGCCTGTGTTATTCCGAATTACGATGCTATGTTCCTCGGGACATGCATGCGTGTCCGGAGGACAGGCACTTGGGCATAAGTCGTGCTCGGATAGCCAAATTGTAAGGCGACGGCTCGCGATAAGCGGGATATCTGGGTCGAGTCCCAGTTCGGCACAAACTTTCACTGTCTTGATGCAATAATTTAACAACAGCCGTATGTATTGCAATTTTTTTTATAAACTTCTATGTACTACCAGTTTCGGCGTTACATTGATGTCATCTTCATAGTCGTAAAACCGCTATACACGGAAGGAGCCATATAACTGGATCCGTGAATCAAATCGTCCTGCAACAGCTCTTGGTGGTCTGGCCACGGATCCAGTTATATGGCTCCTTCCTTGTACAGCGGTTTTACGACTATGCCGAGTGGGGCCTGAAGATGGCATCAATGTAATGCCGAAACTGGTAGCACATAGAAGTTTATAAAAAGAAAAGAAAAAAATACAATACATACGGCTGTTGGTAAATTATTGCATCAAGAAGTTCATGCGAGCCGTCGTCCCACGATCCATAATGGATCAACGAAGAACTTTCACTGTCATCGTCCATTATACAGCTGATGGTTATCCATATTCGCAACTAGGAATACATATAATGTATTACATAAAGGCCGTAGTAGCCGGAGTGCCTGTTGCGTCTAACATTCATGCATGTCCGAAGGATCATTCCATCGTAATTCGGAATAACACAAGGAATGCAGTATCATATTTATCCGCAGAAACCGGGCGAGCGACGTTCAAGTAAAGCATCATCCCTGTTCGGGAATGCACATGATGGATGTACGAGTACGGGTTGTAGCCACATGGTTCACGACATACGGAAGTTTGGTTCTGGCCGTTTTACGCGCTCGGGTAGACAGATGGTAAGGCGACCGCTCGCGATAAGAGGGAAATGCGGGTTCGTGTCACGGTCCGGCACAAATTTTCGTCGTCGCCATTCCATTCTACAGGCGATGGTTATCCTTATTCGCAACTGCGAATACATTTAATGTAATTCACAACAGCTGTAGTCGCCGCAGGGAGATGCATGCAAGTCCGAAGGAACATTGCATCATAATTCGGAACAACACAGGCATTGCAAAATCGTAAAGTGATTATCATCAAGCTACTACCAGAAATTGAGGATAGTTGGGGAGATTACAAAGCTACGTAAATAAGAACTGTAGACAGATTACAACGGATGAACATACATTCTACATCTACATCTATACAGCGCAAGTCATCTTATGGTGTGTAGCGGCAGGAACCTCTTGCGTTGCTGTCACTGCCACCTTAGCTCTTCAAGCTGTGAACACTGCTCGGGAGGAACGATTGTTCGCACTCCTCCGAGCGAGATCGAGCCTCACTGTTATTGTATCCATAACTGTTTCGCTAAATGTACGTTGAAGGAAGTAATTGCTTGACTGACACTTTTACAAACGCATGCTCTTGGCATTTTAACGGTAAACCGCATCGTGATGCACAATACCAAACTTGTAGCACCTGCCACAGGAATTGGCGCAACATTTCTGTGCTGCTTTCACGCTACACATTGCATAACCTACTAAATACAGGTACAAGAAGCTTCTAAATCAATTAATGTGACAGCACTGGAATGGGAGACGAAGAATTCTTGAACTACTCAGTGTATACAATTTGTTGGACTGCAATCACTACTTCCTCAAGGAGAAAATTACGCACAATTTATGTGCAAATACTTTAGAGAATACAGGTGAAGAAATAGAGATTTCATGAAACGATGCTAGGGTGGTAGTAGTACATTTAGCATTATATAATTCGGAGCATGGAACTTCTGTGGCGGTCGTACTTTCGAACAACCATATTAATATTTATTAATCTGCTTGTCGCAACGAGCGACGATTAATATGTGTAAACGATTAGTTCGTTGAAGACTGTCAGACTTCTCAAAACTGCCGAGGCTTCAGCACTCACAAACAAAGCTAATTCTGTACATGGTGCCTAAACTATCCATCACAGAACTATGTGGTACCCTCACGGTGGTTCAAAAAGTGAGACCCATTGCTCACTTCGGGGGTTATTTAAAATCTCGGCTTCCAAAGGAAACAGCTGATTGATCAAAGTGGCCGACTTTGTAGGTGTATCTGTGCCAGACTCTGGTGTCTACTAATGGTCAACTTCACCTTGGAGGTGTATCTTTGCCAGACAGTTATGTCTACTGATGATGAACTTCATCTTGCAGGTGTATCCACGCTAGTCACCGGTATCTACTCATAGTCAATTTCACCATGCAAGTGTATCTGAACCAGACATCCGTGTCCAGTGATGGGCAACTTCACCATAAAAGTGTATTCGTGAGCGTGAAAGCATGCAGGATAATACAAAGACTTGGTTTTATCGGAAATCATCGTCTTGGTGATGATTAGTAACTTTTTGATACAACCACACATTGACCTGCAAACATCAGAAAAAAATACTGCTGTACATAAGAACCATTATGATCTACACTGCCTGACAAAATAAGTGAAGCATCCAGATGGGTAGCAGGAAACGAAGTGAAACTTCACACGTTGAGATGGTTTGTTATATTATTTCGTTGATTTCAAAATCGATTCAGATTTACAAAGAACTTGTCAGTATGAGCCCACACATCAATGTGTCGATGCACGATCTCTGGACAGGAATTATGCACTGATTAGGTTCGGAAGAGTGTCATAAGGCCGCTGTATCCTCTTTTAAGGCAGGCTGGTCCACAAGTGTTGCACCGAGTCTTGATATCCGAGTTGGTACCACGCATTTGGATCTTAAATGTGCAGACAAACCGCTCAGTGATGCCACTGAAAGCTGGATGGAATGGAGCCGTATGAATGTGAGAGATGTCTGCCCCTGTAGCTGAGTGGTCAGCGCGACGGCATGTCATACCTAACGGCCCGGGTTTGATTTCCGACTGGGTCGGAGATTTTCTCCGGTCAGGGACTGGGTGTTGTGTTGTCCTTATCATCATCATTTCATCCCCATCGACACGCAAGTCGCCGAAGTAGCGTCAACTCGAAAGTCTGGCAACAGACAACCTGTCTACCCGATGGGAGGCCCTAGCCACACGGCATTTCCATTTACAATGTGAGAGATGCTATTCATGGAACAAAACGGAGGAGATTCAGTGGAGGTCAATCAATGGATCTGTCACCGGACAGATCGGGGGATCTTGCTGGTTCCAGAAGTACCTCAGCATCATGTAGACAGTTCACAGAGACCTGTACCATAAGTAGACGAGCATTGTCCTGGTGAAAAATGGCAACATGACACAGTGACCACAGAGGTAACACATGAGGACGCAAGATATTCGTGACCTTTTTTGTGCTGTAAGAGTTCCCACAGTCACAACCAGTCATGACCTAAAGTCATACCCGATGGCTCCTCATAGCGTGGCGCCAGGAGTAACACCACTGTGAAACTCCAAAACATTGGAAGAATAGGACCTCTTCCCAGGTCACCTCCAT
This sequence comes from Schistocerca cancellata, assembly GCF_023864275.1. Lineage (NCBI taxonomy): Eukaryota > Metazoa > Arthropoda > Insecta > Orthoptera > Acrididae > Schistocerca > Schistocerca cancellata. The sequence continues at coordinate 328,422,603 of NC_064631.1, forward strand.
AATCGCAGATGATGGTCATCTGCAGCAGCGCAGAACCGTCATTCATTACCGAAAACGATATGGTGCCATTCAACAGCAGTCGATGTTTGCAGCCTATGTACTGCATTTGTGTGAAGTTTCGCTGACATCCGACTACGTTCAGAGTGTTTCATTTTTTTGTCAAACAATCTATTTAATTGGCAAGCCTCGTTTCATATTCAAAAGTAACATGCAAATATACCCACTCATTAATTATTGAAATTTCCGTATGAATTGTTAACCTTAGGTGTTACATTTTCTTTAAAATAATTAATTTTAATCTCTTAACACCATTCCTGCAGCATCAGATGTTGACGACACCGAGAGAGCACTAATTCTGGAACTACACTCATGCTCATAAATTAAGGATAATTGCAGAATGTGGTGCCACACAACGTGACATTACACGAAACTGGCGGTAATAGCATAGGCACATAGGAAACACACACGACACAGATCTGTAAGTCCACGGTATTGCGGTAAGTTGAGAAAACCGTGCCGAAATACATGTGCTACAAAACGCCACTGTTTCCTGCGCATCTACCCCGACAACAATACGGGATATGATCACCGTGCACACGTACACAGGCCGCACAACGGGTTAGCATACTCTGGATCAGGTGATCGAGCGGCTGCTGGGGTGTAGCCTCCCATTCTTGAACCAGTGCCTGTCGAAACTCCTGAAGTGTCCTGGGGGTTTGAAGACGTGCAGCGATACTTCGACCGAGAGCATCCCAGACGTGCTCGTGGGGTTTAGGTCTGGAGAACAGGCAGGCCACTCCATTCGCCTGACATCTCCTGTTTCAAGGTAATCCTCGACGATGGCAGCTCGGTGGGGCCGTGCGCTATCATCCATCAGGAGGAAGGTGGGACCCACTGCACCCCTGAAAAGGCGGACATACTGGTGCAAAATGACTTCCCGATACTCCTGATCTGTTACAGTTCCTCTGTTAAAGACATGCAGGACGTACACCAATCATAATCCCACCCCACACCATCAAACCACAACCTCCATATAGGTCCCTTTCAAGGATATTAAGGGGTTGGTATCTGGTTCCAGGTTCACGCCAGATGAAACCCAGGTGAGAATCACTGTTCAGACTATACCTGGACTCGTCCGTGAACATAAGCTGGGACCACTGTTCCAATGACCATGTATTGTGTTCTTGACACCAGGCTTTACGGTCACTCCTGTGACCAGGGGTCAGTGGAATGCACCTTGAAAGTCTCCGGGCGAATAAACCTAGTCTGTTCAGTCGTCTGTAGACTGTGTGTCTGGAGACAATTGTTCCAGTGGCTGCGGTTAGGTCCCGAGCGAGGCTACCTGCGGTACTCTGTGGCCGTCTGCGGGCACTGATGGTGAGATATCGGTCTTATTGTGGTGTTGTATACTGTGGACGTCCCGTACTGTAGCGCCTGGACACGTTTCCTGTCAGCTGGAATCATTGCCATAATCCTGAGATCACAGTTTGTGGCACACGGAGAGCCCGTGCTGCGACCTGTTGTGTTTGACCAGCCTCCAGTCGCCCTAGTATTCTACCTCTCATAACGCCATCAATATGTGTTCTTTAAGCCATTTTCAACACACAGTCACCATTAGCACGTCTGAAAACGTCTGCACACTTACTCGCTGCACCTTATTCTGCCATGCACCAACACACCTCTGCGTATGTGGACTACTGCCAGCGTCACCGTGCGACGACCGCAGGTCAGATGCACCGCATGGTCATACCCCTAGGTGATTTAAACCCGCAAACCGCCTATCAGAGCGTAGTTTCCCCTTGTATCAACATTATCCTCAATTTATGAGCATGAGTGTAGATTTCTGCTACAATTGTTCTACGGCTCCAAAAGAAACCATGGTTCAAAAATTAGCAAAGTCGGGAAAGTGGTATTTAAAATGGGAAACAGCTAGCAACCACAGTAAACGACCATCAAGATTATCTTAAACTTCGGAACTGTCCTCTCTGCCTAGGAATTGAACTACTGTCTGCATGTAATAGAAACGGGCATCGAAAGTAACGAAAGACTATATACTAGAGCCTGTAACGTCGCAACACAGGTACACAGGAAGTGTGTGTGAGGTTGATACTGCCTTACGAGGGTGATGGTTAAACATAAATCAATCTTAATTGAGATGAGAATTAATTAATTACGACACAGAGAAATCTCACAGAAAAATCTAAAAATAAGTGAAATGATATGTAACGCAGCACTGGAAGATAATACAAAAAACCGACAACGTAATTTCAGAGAAGTTTGTACATCCACGAAACGCGTATATTGGTGATGAAGTGCATGTGCCAAGTGATTTCAATTCTTGTCTTACTTATGATCAGAATTGTCTATTGTTTCAGGAAAATCGATATTTCGTGCTTCTTCGTTTTGTACGGATGTATATACATCCACGTCAACAGTCTCTGAATCAATGCAAAATGTGTGGCAGAGGAATCTCTTTAGTGTACCGTACGTTAAAATGTGTGGGAGCGTGTGGAGATTGGCTGCTTGCACACTTCTTTATGAGCTGTTATTTTAAGCATTTTATCTGCATGAGCTGTACAGTATGTATACATAGATAGTTGAAGAATATTTGAAGCTTCTGTTCCGAAAGATAGATTTTGTGATTTTCCAAGCACCTGCGTGCAATGTGTACGGCTTCTTGCTTCGCGATGAGCCATTAAATATTTTTCAACACTTCTTTTACGCTCACACGCCAATAAAACGATGGTGTGGCCATGCATCGTCCACCGTCTATTGATAGTTTTTCCAAACCGGATAACCATTTCTGACTCAGTGTGTAAAGTAAATGTTTCTGAAAATAGTTTTAGTTTGGAAAAAAGCGTCTAACTTTTGCAACAACCACATTATCAGGGTTGTCCATGCAGTAAATTAGCTCGCTATCATTTCTGCTAAGTCCTGTGCAACATCTGGCTTCGGTATTTCTGCTTTAAATTGTGTTTTATCAACATCATTTGTGCTGAAAACACAATAGAAATATCATGAGGAGATGCCACATAAAACCTTAATTGCTTCTTTTCTGAGATCTTCATGAAATGAGGTAGATATGAAAGAAGGCTGTATGCATTTATAACTAATTTTATGACTTGAAACAATTACTTTGTTGCAAATAAATGTTCTTAATCATGGAGGAAATCAATCCGTTACGTACTATATATATTATGGCTAGTACTTTACACTGAAGGACATAGCTCTGGGTTTCAATTATGTTTTTACGATCTACTGCCACGCATCGTTCGTTACACGTCTTACTCGTAAGAACCGGATACTCTGCCACAGCCTTGGCTGCAACATTTGTTCACTTCTACGCCCTTTCATTCTATGCATTCAGTTACCTCATGCTCGAGTTAATGATGCTGGTTGACCTTTGACCTGCGTGAATGATTTCCACGACTGATTTAACGTAACGAAAGAGTTCAGCGGCCTGACTGATTTAACAATTTTTTTTCCATTTCTCTTTTCTGTTTTAATTTTGTCCGTATTGATTTATTTTACTTTGTTGTCTTACCTCCGTCCTCGTTGTCCTTAGGGACCCCTGAGCATTGCCACAGGTGCTACAGCTTAGTGACGAGCTGCTTTTATCCCTGGATAGTGTCTGTAATTAGGCGGTAGTTATTTTTCTTCTCTAAGAGTAAACAACATACCGCAACGTGGCGCAGTTCCAAACAATACAAAGGGGCTTGTAGCGGCCCACACTGTTGCTAGGCATCAGTTCGAGACGAGATGTTGGCGAGCGACATATCTCCGTCCCTCCTGAACCGTGTAATGCAGCAAGTACGTGGAGCAACGACAGCAGAAGGTAAGCCAGTATTATAAACTTGAATTCTGCTAATCCTTTGCACGCGTAACACGAGTGTCAATCGACAGCACCTTTCTACGTACGCGTTAAATACGCACATCAAAAAAGGTTTTGCATCGACTCAGTTCCGACAGTTCCGGAACTTGTACAGAAAATTGGAATAGAGGTCAGCATAAATATCTTTTCCTTTTCCGCACTTTTTTTTGCTCATGAAAACCACACATTGCATGTTGTACCACCATACTGCGAGACCTTCAGAGGTGGTGCTCCAGATTGCTATACACACCGGTGCCTCTAATACCCAGCAGAACGTCTTCTTGCATTGATGCATGCCTGTATTCGTCGTGGCGTACTATCGACAAGTTCATCAAGGCACTATTGGTCCAGATTGTCCCACTCCCCAACGGCGATTCGGCGTAGATCCCTCAGCGGGTTGGTGGGCCACGTTGTCCATAAACAGCCCTTTTCAATCTATCCCAAGCATGTTCGATAGGGTTCATGTCTAGAGAACATGCTGGCCACTCTAGTCAAGCAATATCGTTATCCTGAAGGAAGTCATTCACAATATGTGCACGATGGGGGCGCGAATTGTCGTCCATGAAGACGAATGCCTCGCCGTTACGCTGCCGATATGGTTGCACTATCGGTCTGAGGATGGCATTCACGTATTGTACAGCCGTTACTGCACCTTTCATGACCACCAGCGGCGTACGTCGGCCCCACATAATGCCACTCCAAAACAACAGGGAACCTCCACGTTGCTGCACTCGCTGAACAATGTGTCTAAGGCGTTCAGCCTGACAGGGTTGCCTCCAAACACGTCTCCGATGATTCTCTAGTTCAAGGCATATGCGGCACTCATCGGTGAAGAGAACCTGATGCTAATCCTGAGCGGTCCATTCGGGATGTTGCTAGGCCAATCTGTACTGCGCTGCATGGTGTCGTGGTCTGCAAAGATGGGCCTCGCCATGGACGTCAGGAGTGAAGTTGCGCATCATACAGTCTACTGCGCACAGTTTGAGTCGTAACACGACGTCCTGTGGCTGCACGAAAAGCATTATTCAACATGGCGTTGCTGTCAGCGTTCCTCCGAGCCATAATCCGTAGGTAGCGGTCATCCACTGCAGTAGTAGCCCTTGGGCGGCCTGAGCGAGGCATGTCATCGACAGTTAATGTCTCTCTGTATCTCCTCCATGTTCGAACAACATCGGCCGGTTTGGAGATTTTATCCGCCTTGGGCCTAGGTACTGTGTGCTCTGGAAGCTTCGGCTATCTGTTTCGCTGAGACACGCAAACCACCACACCACCGTTCATGTACTTATTAAAGCAATTGCCTTCTTAGCTCTATCCGCGTGCACTCTACTAAACATCTATGAAAATTACGTGATTCACGTTGTGGTTCAATTCTAGTGTCCGCTACCACTAGTCGTATTTGAGCAATGACGTCATACCAAAGGCAGAGACGCTGCATAGAGGCAATCTTCGAAAGCAACTGATTATATTCGTTAACAAGCGAATGTTGCATACGATGAAGTTACAATAACAATTCACTTGATCAGTTACATAGCCACAAATTATATTGAAAAGAACTGAAGGTAACGAAAATAAACAACAAATCAAAAGCGAAGAATGCGTGTCTGCATAATTTATAAGGATAATTTATGAGAGTAAGAAAAGCAAAGAGGCCCTTTAAATCCATTGCAATATAGTGTATGATGAAGTCGCAACATTGTGAAATATCGTTAATTTTTAATAACAATTATTGAATCTAATGGGACCAGCACACAAGTAACTAAAATTCACAAAACGTAGGGTCTAAAGAATATTGGAATCGGTAACCAGAACTGAGCGATATAGGTCAGTTCTAGTTACCGATTCCAACCATACCATGGTGCATTGTAGTTTTTCGAGTATGAGTGTGCACTGAAATGTAATATATTTCTGCACTTGTAATTTCTCTTTGAAGTTCAGCGGAAAAAATGAATAATATTGAAATCGGTAACTAGAATTGATCTATGTAGGTTAACCGATCCCAACCATTCCTCGGTTCGTTATTTAGACCGTTTTAACAACAAGAGTGTGCACTATAGGTTACAGATTTTCTACATTTGGTATTACTCTCTTCACTACTACGAAAAAGAAAAAGAATTGGAATCTGTACCTACAATATTTGTTATTTTTCCGTAATACAAATTTACTGGAAAAATGTCCAAATTTATGAGCTTTCGAATAGTTGGAATCGGTAACTGGAATTGAGTTCCTATAAAGGTTAATTCTAGTTTCTACAACTGTCCTATAAAGGTCAATTCTGGTTAACGATTCCAGCCATTCGATCGTTCTTTAATTACATCGTTTTTTCAGCAGGTGTGTGCACTAAAATGGAGTCCAATCGGATTCATGCACTTGTAATTGTTCTCTGAACTACTACGAAGAAATTATTAATATTGGAATCGGTAACTAGAATTGACCTAGATGGACAATTCTGGTTACCGATTCCAATTTTTGTTATTTCACCGCAGTAGTTTTAGAGACCAATAAAAAATATAGAAGTGCTATTACGTTTAAGAGCATATAACTCCTGCAAATATAATGTACATATGAATCATGGAACAGCTGGAATCGGAAACAGGAATTTACCTATATAGATTAATTCTAGGTATCGATTCCAGTATTCGCTACTTTTTGTGGATTTTCGTTAGTTGTATAGTGGCTTTTCTTCTGAGCATACGTAACGTCTTTGGCTTAGGTAAGACATTATTGCTAATAGCCCACGAGTGGAATCGGATACTAGAATTTATCCCACGTTGCTTCTTCTTTAACCATTTTTACAGCTGAAAATACTTAAAAAAACTCTTCTGGTACTGAGTCTTAACAAACCAAAAACTAATAATCAAACTCGGTAATTAAGAAAAATGCTAACCTACAGATTCCCGTCGCCAACCCGTTTATTATGTGTGTGTCCTAGAATAACTGTACCTCTTCTTAGATAGCAGCACGGGCCTAGTCGTAGTGTTAGTAGCAGTGACTATACGCATTTTTCATAGAACTACATCGCCACCGGTATATTCCAACAAACTGATGTGATTCCCGAGTGGTTTCAAAGGAAAAACACAATTTTAAACGCTACATTGTTTTCTGTTTATATCTGCCAAATAAACGAAACCGCTTTAAGAATTTAAAAGTACTACTACATGAAAAACACTATTACTTTCCATTAGCTAAGCACAGCGGTTAGCACACTGGACTCGCATTCGGAAGAACGACAGTTCAATCCCGCGTCTGGCCACCCTGATTTAGGTTTTCCGTGATTTCCTTACATCGCTTCAGCAAATGTCGAGATGGTTCCTTTGAAAGGGTACGACCGATTTCTTTCCCCAAACTTACCTAAAGCTTGTGTTCCGTGTCTCTAATGACCTCTTTGTCGTCGGCACGTTAAACATTAATCTCGTCCTCCTCTTCCATTCACTAAGATCAGGTAAACATTCAGGTATCTGTTAAACTATGCAAGTCAATGGAAATTATAATAATCGTAAGAGTAACCATTCAGAGTAACAAAATGCGAAATGATCAAGTAAAACAAACTGTAGGAAAAGTAGGTGTCAGGCTGAGATTCATTGTCAGACTCTTAATGACGTGCTACTGATGTACGATAGAAATGACGAACAAAAAACTTGTTCGACCGATTCTTGGCTAGTGCTCATAAGTGGGCCGTTACCGGGTTGAACTAATAGAAGAGGTAGATAATATACTAAGAGAGGCTTCTTTAGTCACGGGATCGTTCAGTGGGAACGAGAGCGTTACGGAGATAACGAACTCCAGAGGTAAAGGCTACAAGAGAGGAGGTGTACATCACAGAGAGGTTTACTACAGAAGTTCTTAGAGTGCACTTTACGGAAAAAGAGGCTCATCGTATTACTTCCTTTCACATGCGTCTTACGTCATAATCACAGAGAGAAAACCTGAGAAATTGGAGCCCATACAGAGATTTACAGACAATAATTTTGCCCACGTTCCAGTCGCGAATAGAACATGGACGGAGATAAAAGATGGTCGTAAATATTGTCCGCCGCAAATATGTTGTGTCCAACGGATTAGACTTATTTTTCATCATTTGCAGTAGATCTGCTTTGTTGACTAATACTCGTAACAAAAGCAGCTAAAATATTACTATACTTGTTTTGGAACTCTTTTCTTACGAACTACACTCTATCCGCTAAGGGAGTGTTCAATCGTAAATTATTTGTTACTTACTTCAATAAACTTAACTGAAAGTGTCTACAATTTTAATACTACCATCTATCAGTTCATTGTTTGTCTGAAAAGAATTTTGCTCATTTTTTCGATTCCTTTCCTGTCCCACATCTTGTTTTGTTCCAAAAAGTTGTTATCTTGTTGCTGGAGATATTTATTTTTTCTTGGAATTACATGTAGTGGTAAAAGTCTGGACCCGCATTCGGGAAGATAATGACTCAAATCCCCATCCATTACTTCATACAAGTAGCTGTTTCGTAATTTCTCGGAATCATTCAAGACGGTTTCCGGGATGGTTAAATCTATTTCTTTGGCTATCTTTCTCAAAAATAGACTCGTGCTCCGTCTCTGATGATCTAGTCGTGGAAGGGAACTTAAATACTAATATTCCTTACTTTCTCTGTAGTTCACACATTTCGATTCCCTGATGATTTTGCTTAGAATCTTACAGTTCAATTTTCATTGTGATTTAACCCCACACTTATCGATGTCCAGTCTTGGTTATTCCGGACGATATCCTCATTGTGCTTGTTGCCAGTGTCTTAGGAGTGTTTAATATGCTTACACACGATAATTTTAAGGGAAATAATTTTAAAAGAAAGTAAATTCTGCATGTACTGAAGAATGTATCATATTTTACTTCAATGCCCACCTCGTTTATACATCTCCGAGGTTTTTATTTTGCAAATACATATCGTGGTCCTCTCTTCTTTTTATTTGTTTTGTGAGTTGCTAACAACTATTACACAATGTTCTGTAATCTTGATATGTCCCAATACTTGCTGCACTCCCATATTTTATAGGGAAGAGAGAGATTACGTAAAACGCCGACGGACGTAAGGAATAACTATACAGGATGTTCCAGGAGTAATGGTCAGTATTCAGGGATATGACAGGATGATTATTCGAAACAAAAAAGTCAAGTAAACAAGGGCTCTAAAACGCATACGTTAAGAGTATGAGCAATTCTTAATCTTCGATACTGTGAAACAAATCTCTTCTACTGCAAGCTCTTTGCTTCCCATATTTTCGAAAGCGATAGTACGGATCAAAGCAAGAAAAATATGTCCAGTAAACATGTGCTCTAAAACGCATACCTTAAAAGTTACGAGCACTTGTTCATTAGAAGAGTTGTGTTTCAATGTAGCGAAGATGAACAAGAGCTCATAGTTCTTAAAGCATACATTTTAGAGCCCTTGTTTACTAGAAACATTTTTCTTGTTTTGGTACATACTGCCACATCTCAAAATATGGAAAGCAAAGAGCTTGCAATAGACGAGTTTTGTTTTACACTAGCGAAGATGAGGAAGTGCTTATAGCTCTTAAGATACTCGCTTTACAGCCCATGTTTACTTTACTTTTTTCGTTTCGAATGATCATTCGTGTCATATCCTTAATATTGGCCATTCCTCCTGGAACACTCTGTATAACAGACATGCCCTAAAGACTTAAATTAAATCTTGACTTCAAATTACTTCATTCTTTTTAGAAGTTAAAACATCCAGTCTTGAGTAAATACACTGGTGTGCAAAAAAACTCAAGGACGAATGCAGGTTTCATTGCAAAGTAACATAGCTCAATGAGACTTGGCCCATGCACAAAAGGAACTTCGATAGCTTCCTATAATTCAGAAGGAAAATGAAAGAAATAAAGAGAACAGAAATGACAATTTTTTTAGAGACTGAAATCACCGCGATTCGTGGTGGTTCCCTGGATATTACAAACGACGGGATTCGGTATTTAATAGGCGTGTAATCACCAAGGACGGCAATGTTTGGCCTGAAATATGCTTCTGCGCTGACCTTGGGTTGGTAAGGAATTCCATACCTCCACCAGAGTGGTTGATAACCCTTAGTTGGGCGGCGGGGGCTGTGGACGTGCTACAGTACGTCTCTCCAACGCATCCAACATGTGCTGGATGGTACTTAAGTCGGGGGAACGGGCAGGATTCTCAGCCATGGCGACAGTAAATTTTTTAAGTTATCCGTCTTCTCAGGCTCAAGTAGCGAATTTTTAATTATAACCACCCGGAACGTCTACAACGTAAGCTTACATTCTCAGTTTACATCTTTTCTACACCAATAATGCATAGTCGGCAATTTCATTACTGTGTTTACAACATGTAGGTTAAAATTACAGTACTTTATATTTACAACAAGCAGATTACTGCTAAATCAACTATTGTTCACACAGCTGCCATCTCGAAAATGACCCTATGCAACGGCGTTTACTTTATCAAAAATGGTTCAAATGGCTCTGAGCACTATAGGACTCAACTGCTGAGGTCATTAGTCCCCTAGAACTTAGAACTAGTTAAACCAAACTAACCTAAGGTCATCACAAACATCCATGCCCGAGGCAGGATTCGAACCTGCGACCGTAGCGTTTACTTTATCTTCTAGTATCAAATGCTTATCAACTTTTACCAGCGTTTCTAATTTACATTGCTTTTAATACGAAACTGTATGTGGCTTGGATCGAATTATTCACCGCTCAGTCGATTTATCGACATTATTTAACACACGTTCCTTGTAACCATCAGTGCTTATGAGCGTTTCACGTCTTCCACTGTACGCATTACACATTATTCCTCAATTTCGAGAGTCTACATTTTTGCTCTCATTCCTAAGAATTCTGAAATAATCTCCCCTGATAAATCATTTTTCTTTAAATCAACTTTCTTTTTGTTGATACGTTGGATATTGTAAATGTTATTGTCAGAGTAAACTAAAGTTAACACTGTCCATGCACATCAATTTTAATGTTGTCATATAAATATTTTAATAGTTACACGATAAATTAGGCTCTCCATGCCTTTGTAACACAGTGCAACGTTTTTTGGCTCAAATGCCTTCAGCTTATTAATCCGATAACGGAAACATACGAGAAACATCTTAAAAATATCTAAAATAGCCATTTCTATAGCTACAGGTTTATTAAAAACGATATTAAGCCTTCTTAATTCAGTAGCAACGTCATTTTCATTAACTACAGTACTTCTCTTGAAGTTCGGTTTTGCAATCAGAGTAGCAGCCCTCTATCTACCTTTTCAACTTGTTACTAACTTCAAATATTTTTCGCACATTCTGCAGAGTTTTGTCAAAAACTGTTATTCATAAGTTTGAAAACATTCTCTTCGAAATCGTTCTCTGCCTTCGTACACTTCCCGGCGTTAATATCGATATTTCGTTTTATCCAGGACGTTTGACGGAATGACAATATCCAGTGAATGTTGCTTAGTATAAGATTATCGTTGAGTTACTTCTTTAAATTCCTGTGGTGAATCACACAAATTTTTTATCATGTAGTGTGGAAACCAGCTTTTCTGGGACTGGCTTTTTGCTCCTGGGCTTAATGGTAGGTCAGAAGAATGTTCATATATATATACTTCTAAAATGTAACCTATGTTTGAATTATATTGTCTCTTCACCACATCAAAACTACCCATACACATGCTTGCAGAACCAGAATTGTAGGTATTGCATCGTGGCCCAGTTGTAAAGACTGTCATCATCAAGGTATATATAATATTCACCATTACTTTCATTGTAATCAGCCATGAATTTGCTGCTTGCAGCTGCTAGTCTGCGTGAACAGTCAATAATATCATCTCTGACGACATTATCAGTAAATTGTAATTGTTCTACGTCCACAATAATTCGCAATGGTAGATAGTTTTCAGCAATAGTCCTATGCTAAGCCAGGTGAGCTCACATAATCGGCTAGATCCAGTTCGTAAGTTTTAAGACAAAGTCTCCATAAATTTTCAGATGTATTGGCCAAAAGGAAGAAATCGGTTTTCGAAGATGTTGGAGTATTCACCCAGGGCTTAGAATACAATTAAACTCCATACTTTGGACCCCCGTTGATTGTTGTTTCACTGCTTAGCAAGCTCTTGAATGCTTCAATCGGCGGCAACTGTTTATCCAACAAAACGGACTCATCAGTTAAAATAATCGTATGGAAACATGCCTTAATCAAATTAAACTACTCTCTATCAGCAAAATACTTCGTTCTTATGTTCAGTTGATCGGGTTTTAAATATGAGAAACATTTTTCTAGAGAGTACGCCAGAATGTTGAAGGAATCTATGAACTGAAATTTTGTGTTCTATAACATACCAATGTGATAGTTTAGTGAGCTTTGGTACTTCTCCATGATTTTAGTTATCACAGAATCATGGAATGGCTTTATTTTCGTTGTTTTATTATGGTCAGTTTCTTCCATCCGTCCGCATTATAAAATAAGTATCATAGTTCATCAAATTACGAATCGCAGTATCCACCTTAAAATTATTTCTACAATTTAAATTACAACTATTATGTACAGCTCCTCGATGTCTACCAGTAAAATCTCTGTGGTTCACTTCTCGCTTGAAATGTTCCTCAGAGATACGGCAAATTTCTGCTTATCAAAATGCCTCCGCCTCATCGGGACTGATAAACACCTGCTTCTTTCGCAACAAGTAATTGTTTGTGTTCTTGTAATCACATACAACTATTTGCTACACCATTTCATGTAATCAGCACCTCAGTACAGCTGAAACTCTAAATATTCCTCACTGTAACTAACGCGCACATGGAAAGCAATACTATACAGTCTGTGCACATGAATTTCGTCTCTAACTCCCAGTTGCACCAAGCTTTCAATGTATGCATCTATGCAAGTGGTAGTTTAATATATCCGAATGAGTGGTATACTGATACATAGGTCATTTACTGCGTACAAACTTCCTATATGTGATTATTTGAAGCAATAATTACCATTCTTTGAATTAATGTTAATCAAAGACTTTTTGTTTGCAATCACTTCTGATAATTTTCTGTGCATCTACAGATAAAATTATTTATTGAAATGCACGCTAACGCTAGGTTTTATAATTTCTTTCAATACCCAACTGCAAGCGCGACCTTTTAAACTTTTCAGTTTTTGTAAACGTCAGTCTGAAACTCTGGTCAAGGCCATTCATTGATGTCACCAGATAGCAACAGAGATATACATTTCCCTAACCTTATGTGTCTTGGGAAGCATGAATATACAAATAGGTGTGACATTTATCTTTAGAGGTCGATTTAGTTCTTGCACTCTGATGGTGAAATCCGGTAGACAATCACCAAGAAGGTGTTCGCGATCCTTAAATCCATTAAGGCTCTACATATCCCACTTTTGAAAGCAGTACGCTAACAAATCCATTCTAGAGAGTCACCACTGATTCTGACGTGCTTTTTAGATGGTTCACTCGTCATTTAAAATGATTTACCATTATTTAGATAACTGAATCATCTCAGCTAGGTCCTATACTTCACCAGCAGCTTTCAAAGGTATATGTCACGCTATTCCGGTTATGTTTTGTAGTGGCAAGAAGAGGTAGAAATGGTTCAAATGGCTCTGAGCACTATGGGACTCAACTGCTGTGGTCATAAGTCCCCTAGAACTTAGAACTACTTAAACCTAACTAACCTAAGGACAGCACACAACACCCAGCCATCACGAGGCAGAGAAAATCCCTGACCCCCGCCGGGAATCGAACCCGGGAACCCAGGCGTGGGAAGCGAGAACGCTACCGCACGACCACGAGATGCGGGCCAGAAGAGGTAGATTCTCTGAAAATTCTGGTACAGAAAGTATAAGAATTGGTACTATTAGTAGTATCGTCCTTAATATTTACAGTTTGACTCTGATGAGAGTTATGTATGTGTGTACGCAAGAACTCTTAATGATAAACACTTAGATGACGCAACATCATCAGGCAGTTGCTACTTATGGCTGACTCACTTTTAATATCTGTCTCTGGCCTTATTCACAGTGTGTTGATATCCGTGAAAGAACACTGATACAGTCTGCAAGCATGTCATATTTTGCCAAGATGACATAAATACATGTGCTCTTTCTCAGACAAGTCTAGACTTGCAAAATTCCCAAGCATGTAATATTTCACCGAGTCAGGATAAAAGCACAAATGCATTCACAGACAAGTGGAGACTTGCATATTGAAGGAATAGCTGACGCGGTCTCCAAGCAAACCTTACATCGCAATGTCCATCGTGTCTTGCACAAAGTGTGGTAGGTTAGTCTGTTGTCATCACCAGTGCTCCTTAACCAATAAATTATATCGGTAATGTCAATAATGGATCCGCACCCGTGGTGTACGAATAGCGTATTTGATTAGTAATCAAAACGTTCTCAGTCCCGGATTCGAACCTCGCCACTGCTTAAATTCTGAATAAAAATCAGCAACAATGGCCGCTGAAGATTTCCGGCTTAAGAAGTCACCCTCATTCTGCCAACGGCCTTGTCAAAGAGGGCGGAGGAGCGAAGAGAGGTTCAGGGAACTCTCTAACCCTTACGGAGGAAATTGCACCTAAAGGTGGCAGAATCAGCAATGATCAACGACGTGAGGATGCAAAAGGCAATGGAAATCACTGCATTAAAGACACATAATGCGTATCCACGGGACATATAACCTGTTACTGAAAAAGTGTCATGATGATCCCTCCATTGGTAAAAGACTCCGGACTAGTCCCCTATTCAGACCTCCAGAAGGGGACTGCCAAGGGGGAGGAGAAAAATATTGAATAACTAACAAAAAAAAGTAACGTTCTACGAGTAGGGGCGTGGAATTTCACATGTTTGAACGTGGTAGGGAAGCTAGAAAATCTCAAAAGGGAAATGCAGAGGCGCAGTCTAGACGTAGTGGGGTTCAGTGAAGCGAAATGGAGACAATAAAAGGATTTCTGGTCAGACGACTGCAGAGCAATATCAACAGCAGCAGAAAACGGTGTAACTGGGAAGAATTCACTACGAGAAGGAGGGTAGGGCAGAGAAAGAGCTACTGTGAACAGTTCAGTGATAAGATTGTCGTCGTCAAATCGACAGCAAACCAACACCAAAACAATAGTTTAGGCAGTTATGCCAGCGCCGTAAGCAGCTGATGAAGAGATAAAGTATATGAGGAAACTGAACGAGTAATTCAGTACTTAAAAACAGAAGAAAATATAATAGTCTTTGGAGATTCAATGTGGTTGGAGGGAAGGAAGTAGAAGGAAATGTTAATGAGGAGATAAGCTTGGTAGTATAGACTCTTGAAACTTTCTTTTATTTCAGTCATTGCTTCTTCGAAAGACTAATTGTGTGGCACCATAAATATAAATTAGTAACAGCGAATACTCCGTTGAAGAATCACAAAATGAGGAGATGTACATGAAAAGGCTAGGAGGTACGGGAGATTCCAGTTAGATTAAATCATGGTCAGGCAGAGATTCCGAAATCAGATATCGGATTGTAAGGTATTCCCAGAAAGATATGGACTCAGATCACAATTTAATAATGATGAAGAGTAGGCTGAAGTTTAGGAGACTAGACAGGAAGAATCAGTGTGCAACGAAGTGGGATAAGCAAGTACTAAGGAATGAAGAGGTACATCTGAAGTTCTCTGAGGCTATAGATACTGTAGCTCAGTAGGAATTTCAGTGCAAGAGGAACGGACATCTCAAAAAAGGGCAATCGCAGAATTCTGAAAGAAAAATGTATGTACAAGAAAGGTAACTGCGAAGAAAAGACAAACAATAGAAGAAATACATCAGTTGATTGATGAAAGATCAAAAATATGCAGGGAAATTCCGAAAGACGGAGATGAAGTCATTAGGAACGAAATAAATAGGAAGTGGAGGAAACCTAAGGTGAAACGGCTCCATGAAAAACGTGAAGAAATCGAAAATAATGATTATCGGAAGGACGGACTCAGCATATAGAAAAAACAAAACAGCCTTCTGTGAAATTAAAAGCAAGGGCGGGGATATTAACAGTGAAATTGGAATTCCACTGTTAAATGCAGGGGACAGAGCAGATAGCTGGAAAGAGTACGTTGAAGGCCTCTGTGAGGCGGAGGTCTCGTTTGATGACGTAATATAAGAAGAAACAGAAACCGTCAGAGAAGATATAGTGGATACAATGTTAGAATCTTAGTTTAAAAGAGATATGAACAACTATGATCAAGTAGGCAGAAAGGATGGATAACATTCAATCAGAATTTTTAAAACCATTGGGGAAAGTAACAATAGAAACGACTATTCACGTTGGAATGTAGAATGTGTGAGACAGATGATATGCCATCAGGTTTTCGGAAAAACATCATCCACACAATTTCGAAGGTATCAAGAGCCGACAGCTGCGATAATTACCTCACAATCAGTTTAACAGCTCTTCCATACACGTTTCTGACAAGAATAACATACCGCTTTTCCATACACGTAGCTGACAAGAATAATATACAGGAAAACGGTAAAGAAAATTGAGGATGTGACAAATGAAGATAAATTTGGCTTTAGGAAAGGTAAAGGCACCAGAGAGCCAGTTCTGAGGTTGCACTTGACAATGGAAGCACGACTAAAGAAAACTCAAGACATGTTCATAGACTCTATCAACCTGGGGAAAGCATTCAACAATTTCAAATGATGCAAGATGTTTGAAATCCTGGGAAAAATACAGGTAAGCTGTAGAGAAAGATGGGTGATATACAATACGTACAAGAAGCAAGAGGGAACAATAAAAATGGACGATCAAGAAGGAAGTGCTCAGATTAAAAGGGCTGTAAGGCAGAGATGTAGTCTTTCACCCCCACTATTCAGTCTATTCATCCAAGAAGCAATGATGGAGATAAAAGGAAGTTTCAAGAGTGGGTTTAAAATTAGAGGTGAAAGGGTACCAGTATTAAGATTCGGGTGATGACATTGGGACCTGTGTGCTAGTGAAGAACTCTTACAGTATGTGCTGACTGGAATGACCAATCTAATGAGTGCAGAACATGGGCTGAGAGTAAATTGAAGAAAGATAAAAATAGTGAGAAGTAGAAGAAATGAGAACAGAGAGGAATTTAACATCAGAATTGGGGATGACGAAGTAGACGAAGGATTTCTGCTACCTAGGCAGCAAACTAACCCATGATGGACGGAGCAAGGAGGACATAAAAACAAGTCCAGGACTTGCAAATCAATATTCCTGACCAAGGGAAGTCTACCATTGTCAAACATAGGGCTTAATTTCAGGAAGAAACTTCTGAGAACGTAAGTTTGAAGCACAGCATTATATGGTGGTGAATCATAGTCTGTGGGAAAACCGGAAGAGAAGAGAATCGAATCATTTGAGATGAGGTGCTGCAGAATAATATTGAAAATTAATTGGACTAATAAGGCAAGGAATTAGGAGGTTCTTGCCGAGGAAATGACTATATGGAGAACACTGGCAAGAAGAAGGGACAGGTTGGTAGGACATCTGTTAAGACATCACGGAATAATTTCCTTGGTATTAGAGTGAGCTATAGAGGGTAAAAACTGTAGAAGAATACAGAGATTGAGATAAATAAAACACATGGGAATGTGATGGAAAAGATATGAAAAGAGATTAATTCATGCCATGCGGCATTAAACCAGTCAGAACAGAAAACTGACGCGAAAATGGCGAAATGTGAGCCAAGTGTTTTGGTAAATAATAGAGGCTATGCAGAGGAGAAAATATTTAAACTGAAGGACCACTGTGCCTTGAACCAAGTGGGGTACAAAGGTTGAATTGTTATTGTCGACAGGTGCACCTTATAACGAACCTCCAACAAATGAAGCCTATGTTCGTCTGTGAAAATGGACTCGATAAGCAACGTGAGCTATTAGTAATCGGAATCTAACCTGCATAACACTGTGTGCGTCTTGTATGAGTGTCAGTTTCACTGTCATTTAAGCTCTCAACAGATGGTTACATAAAAAACTTAAAACTAACATTTGGATTAGCTATCTGACTGCGTATTTGAATATGAAAAACTACAGGAACAAATGAAACTCTAACAATGAATACCTAAGCTATCTGACTGCATATCTGAATAAGAATTTACAAGTGATACAAAATTTGTCTTGTGCAACGGAATTTATTGGATTAGAGTACATGACATGTTGTGGTGTGTCAGTGTCTCTCTTTCGGCCGTAAGTTTTGCACTCACCTCTTTAGATGACTGCCTTTTTCCAAGTAGTTTACAGCAATTCGCAGGAGTATGCAGCAGCAGCGGCTAAAGCTTATTGTTACTAAGGATGAATTTAATAAAAAGAGGTTTGCTTGGGTCCTGTGAACTACTAAATAACTTGTAAGAAGGGATTTCATAAAGTAAGTCTATTTAAAAATTACAGAAATCATCATGACCAATAATAACTGACAAGTATTAATAATGGCGAAATACCTGATAATGATCTTATAAGTATCAATAATGGCTGAGTGCCAGATTAAAAAATTATTTCAGTTTCAAAGTTACATTAACATTTAATAACGACAGCATATTTATGAATTAGATGTGGAGAATAATTATTGGAGGATAAGGAGGCTTCTTTAACTGACAAGTAAAACATGGGATTATTACAAACTAACAATCATGAGCCTAACCCTGCAATTGCGCTTTACGCTGTGCTTGCGAATTTTACCTTGGATTACATCTTCAAGCGTAGTTAAGCAATCTAAATCTCCCCTGGCCAAATAAACGAAATCAGACCTTGAGTGCGGTAAGATATCACCGACGTGAGGCCAACGTGACACGTTTTCTGTCTCCGAGCTCTCGACCAACAATATCGAATTTTTTCTCTCGCAGACAGACCTCGTTTCACAACAATGCTTAGAATCGCGCTCCCATGTTTCTCCCTCAGATTGTTATTGTAGGTATGTGAGTACTTATTTATTTCCATAGAGAACTGCAGAATTTTACACAGTGCAAAGAATAGCCTTAACTTGGCCATATTGTTTTCAATACTCAATGTAATGTTTAGTCAATGTAATGGACAGTTCTGACGCACTCCTTGCAACCTTCACCTGTAAATTACAACAATGCTGCGAATGAGCAATCCACGTGTGATTCTATGAACACACAAAGTTTTAGACGTGTAAATAATATTGTGACACTTAATTTGAGGGTCCATTGTACCTATTACCACGTGGGGCACAAAAATCGAATTATTGTTGAGATAAGGGTAGCTAAAACGTAAGATAAGTAGTAACAGTATTTGAACCACATATGATTTGATAAATAATGTAGAAAACTTAAGCTGAGTGTCCACTGAGCTTGGCACTTACTGGGTTTACAACAGAGATTGAACTGCAGTTATTCTGAAGTGCATCTTAACCCGTAATTCACACTGATAGTGCCGCAGAGATTTTGTACTTTTATAGAACAATTTAGACATGGAATCATTTGATTTGAGGGTCCATTGTGTCTCGCGTCAAGTGGGGCATAAATATTGAACTTTAGTCACTCCCATCTGAAGTACAGAGAAGACTGTTTCTTTTTAATAGGCGTTAAAATACTTGGCTATGAGTGGTTGTTTCATTTTAATGACGGTTAAAGTACTTTAGATCTCTATCTCTGTCTCCCTCCCTCTCTCTCTTTCTCTCTCTCTCTCTCTCTCTCTCTCTCTCTCTCTCTCTTTCTGCGTGTGTGTATGGAAGGGTTGTTTCATTTTAAGGGCCAGTATAATAGTGAGCTCTAAGTGGAGCAGAGGGCCGAGGAGAGGATGGTGTGGTGACGGAAGTTCTTCTCTTAGGAGGTGGGAGGGGAGAGTGGGGATGGCCTGATAACAGCATCCCACCACGAAGCTGCCATCACCACACCCCTGCTCTCGCCACCTGCTACAGTCTAATGAATGCTTGGTCCACTTATCTGATCTGGAATCAACACTGACCGCCTACTTTCCACCCTTTCTATTAACCGTTACCTACCCTGCCTGTACCCTTCTCACCTGTCTCCAATCTGGCTACAACCCTAATCATCCTTCATTCCAATTTTCATCTATTAAACTTCCAGATAAACATCCCATATCCTTCCTTTATAGTATTTTTTTTTAATTCTATCGCCACGTAAATACTTAATATGCCGTGACCAGGAGCCCTAATTACAACCAGACACTTCATAGAGTTCACGACAGAGATTTCACCATCATTGTTGTAAAATGTTCATACTACTGTAAATAATTTAAAATCACCGAAAAGCAGTAACAAGGCTGCTGGAAACCTGGCTCCAATAAGGGGCATATACATCCATTCATCCATATGTAATAAAATAATTTCAGCCTAAACATTTCACAACAGAACCCAATGATTGTACACCTATCATTCCTTAATCAAATTCTCTGACAATGCTTTAAACTTTGGTTACCAACCGAACACCTCGTTCACCCTTAGTATTCTACACCCCAGACAACTCCTGATTCAGAGATATGAAAAGATCTTTGAATGCAGGACAACTTTCGCCTCACTTCCCTTTTCCTAATTTTTTTTATGAATCTTCAGTATCTGCTGATCACCTCAGCGCCAACAGATTCACACATTAGTAGACCAGCTCTTTATCCAAATCATACTTAGTCTCACTCCTCACGAACTTATTTCTCGCACCGATTAAAGTTGAAGTTGATCCTCAGGCCCCATCATCATCAACGGCAGTAGCACCAAAGGAGCAGCTGAAACTCATCAACAACATCTGACTGGGAGCTTGCAAATACTTGGGTCAGTTTGGGGTCCCTTACTTTCTTGATATATCATTAATCTGCTGGTAATCAGGAGAAATCGTTCAAAAGATCTTCACTTTGCTGAGGACAAAAGTGTTATTTGGGAAGGCGTGGAGTGAACTGTAAATTATGTATATAGTAAGCCAAAGCATTGCTATATTCAAAGAGTTTTTATTAAGACGTTGTTTCCTGGTGCTATAAGCTTATTTCGGCTCCATGGCCACCGTCAATGTATCCGCATACATATGGAGTTGTTAGTGTATCTGCCTATGTCTGTTTGTAGCTAATAACAATATTGCATATATCTACCGCAGTACTTAATTCCATAACACATAGTTAACGCTGTCGCTGCCTAATACCTTGTATTGCTTGTATCGCAGGTGTAGCGCAGACAAAATCATTTTTCTCTGGGCTTGTGATGTACCAGCAGTGGAATTTGTTGCTGAGCAATATTCGCTATGACTTATTTAATATTTTCCGGAAGCTGACAGCTTCGATTGACAGGTAAGTCAACAATGTTATATGGTTACATAGCTGGCGTACTCATGTATGGAGTTGTCTATGGTAGCAGAAAATTTTTTGCTAACGCTCCCTGGAGTTGTCTTTGCCTGTAAATTTGTTTTATCCGCTATCGTGTTCTGTAACTTCAATAAAGTTGTCCCTATAACACTTATGAAATACAATATTGTGGAAATTAGAATACAAGACAATTTCAATAAAATTATCGATATAATTTTTATGAAATATAATTTTAATGAAATTGTAGTACGCGATCAGGTATAAAACAAATATACTGGCGAAGACAAATGCAACTGTGTAACATCGTTGACTTAACTTTCAACTGAAGCAGTCAAACTTAGAGAAAATAATAAATAGGTCTTAGAAAATATTTCTCAGCAATAAATTTCACTTTTGGGACGTTAAAAATCTAGACAATAACGGTTTCGTCTGCGCTGCTCTTACGATACGCAGCAATGCAAGGTATTAGACACTGACAGCGTGAAGTATGTGTTATGGAACTAAATATTGTGACAGATATATACAAAATTGTTATTAGTTATGAGCAGACATAGTTAGATCCACCAACAACTCCATATGTTGGCGGACAGCTTGACAATGGCAATGGAGGCGGAATAAGTTTATAGCACCAGAAAGTAACATCTTACGAGGGTTTGTCCGGAAACTAAGGTTTCACGACATTCAGCTTTCGCATGGAATGTCTGTGGGGGAAGTTGGTAGCACTGTCTTGTAGCGGAAGCCCAGCGGAAAGTAAGAGCATTCCCAGCTATCAGTAGCTCGTTGATTAGTGTTATGGTGACTGTTAGAAATAGATTTCTTATTCCGGCTCCCACCAAGTGCGTAGTGTGCGCTGTAATTCGCTACCTAGATGCAAAGGGCATGAACGCCACGTCGATTCATCGCAATATTGTTTCAGTTTATGGAGAGGACGTAATGTCAAGCAGCATGTGGTGAAATGGATATGAAATTTCAGTTCTCGAAGGACGGAAGTTCATGTAGAAGACAGAAGCGGAAGGTCGCCTGTTGTGACTGATGATGCAGTGCAGGAAATTGAAGAACATCTCCTTTCTGATCGTCGTTCGACAAGTGATGACCTGCTTGCAGTTTGTCAAAACATTTCACGAAATGTTGTTCGCGAAATCGTAATTGGTCGACTAAATTATCGCAAGTTGTTTGTGCGATGGGTACACAAGATGCTTACGCAAGCACACAAACTGAACAGTCAGTGCCTCTCGCGAATTACCTGCCCATTTTTAGACTGAAGGCCAAGCGTTCCTCAACTCTATAGTAACAGGAGATGAAATTTGGGCTTATCACCATACTCCAGAGAGCAATCGACAATCAATGCAGTGTCACCATACTCGTTCTCCTTCAGACAAAAAATTAAAAACTCAGCAAAGAGTGACGAAAATCATGGTGTCAATGTTTTGGGACAGAAAAGGGGTTCTGATCGTTGATTTTTTTTGGAAAGAGGTGAAACAATAAATACTGCAAGATATTGGGAGAAACTTGAAGAAACTTCGCAGTGCCATACAAAATAAACGTCGAGGAATGTGACAACGGGAGTCTACCTCCCTCATGACAATGCGCGTCCGCACACCGTTCGTGAAACACAAGAGTTGCTGACTTCGTTTGGTTAGGATGTCTTAAGCCACTCTTCTCCACAGCCTCAGTATCTCACCACGTGACTATCACCTGTTGACTAAACTGAAGGAACACCTTCGTGGAAAACACTTTTCCGACGACGTCGAGGTGAAAATCGAAATGAAGAATTGGTTGAGAAAGCCGGGGGGAGACGTCTATGACACAGGAATCAAAAAACTCTTCTCACGGATGATAAAATGTGTTGAGGTCAATGGTGATTATGAGGAAAAATAATGGAAGACATAGACTACAATGCATGTAAATTTTATTAAAATAAATTCATTCTGTTTGCTTCTTGTAACCTTACTTTCCGGATTAGCCTCGTAATAAAAAGTCTTTGAATATAGCAGCGTTTTGGCTTATTATTCAGATAATGTCTTTAAGAGACATCTACAACACTGCAGGCCCAGAAGAATTCAGATGTAAATTGCCTAGCACCTGGCTCTTTGAGAACATATTAAAGCTTACCTCTAACAAAACACATTGCAATGTTTTTCAGGTACAGAATTCTTTTAATGGCGAAATTTTTCTATCCCAAGGTGGTCAACAGTCACTGAAGTCGACGATTTTAAATTCTTAGGGCTGATGGTAGGTGAAAAACTTTCTTGGAAGTATCACATTTAAGATATTGTGTAGAAATCGAATACTTCCATTATCTCTGACATTGTAACCTGAAGGTTTGTTTACTTCCATTTTTTCACTTTATTATTTTATCTGACATCATACTTTGGAGTTACTCTGTGCATTCACCAAGAGTATTTTGACCCAGGAAAGGGCGGTCCGGCAGATGTCACGAACCTTGTGTAGGCAGTCGTCCAGGCGTCTCGATATTCCAGGTTTTGGCACCACTAGCAAATTCGCCATCATCGGATCTGTTGTTGACTATATTGATTCATTTAGAATAACATCCCCAGTAATTCAATGAATACTACGCGAAAGAGGGATCTGCTACTGGATTATTCTTCCTTAAATGTTATACTGAAATGTGTGCACTATTTCGCAGTTTACATTTAAATATGCTATATGCTTGCAGTAGCACTGGAATAAGTTGAGCGATAAAACTATATTGAGCGATAAAACTATATTGAAACGCTTCCTTGTGGCACACTTTTTCTGATCTCTGTTCCTCGCAGTAGCTGAGAACTGTTCTCTTTAATGTGTTATTTATTAGTTCATTCTCTCGCCAAGTTTTTCTTTTGTTTTCGAATTTTCAGACATCAGTATGCCGTAAACTATGTACTAACTAGCCCGTCCGGCTAGCCGCGCCGTCTAACTCACACCTTCTCGAGCGTGAAGTCGTGCCGGTCCCCAGCACGAATCCGCCCGGCTGATTAGTGTCGAGATCTGGTGTGCCGGCCATCCTGTGGATGGTTTTTAAGACGGTTTTCCATCTACCTCGGCGAATGCGCACTGGTTCCCCTTATTCCGCCTAAATTACAGTGTATCGACGATCGCTGCGCAAGCAACGTTTCCACGTACGCGTACACCACAATTATTCTACCACCCAAACATTTGGGGCTACAATCGTCTAGTATGGACTCTCCTGGAAGGGCGGGGGGGGGGGGGGGGGTTTCCACTGAGGACTGAACCGCACAATAAGCCTGGGTCCGGTGTGGGGCGGCGGTGGGGTGGGTGGCTTGCTGTGGCCTGTTGTAGGGTTGTGAACCACTGAGGGCTACGGCGGACAAAGCCTCTCTGTCGTTTCTAGGTCCCCAATACAATACATACATACGTACATACATGTACTGACTCGTTCCATGACCTAATAAGTTTGTTTCTCAAGGTTCCGCAGAACATGGTTCAAATGGCTCTGAGCACTATGGGACTTAACATATATGGTCATCAGTCCCCTAGAACTTAGAACTACTTAAACCTAACTAACCTAAGGACATCACACAACACCCAGTCATCACGAGGCAGACAAAATCCCGCAGAACATGATTAATAAATAAACCAATAAATCAAGGTCATCATTTTTTTGTCATCTACATTTTTTCCATTGTTTTATTTTATTTTTAAGACATTTTTCTCAAATTCTTGTCTACAGAATTGCAATTAGTTCAAAATAACGAATTCCTTGGCATACCAGTAAAAAAAAAGACATTAGTATATGATTGTTAAATTTAAAACTGTTTTCAACTGGATGGATGGTTTGAACACCGTAGTCCTTTACTATACATGGTCTTACCTAACTCTGCCCTGAGGACACTGGACTCGCATTCGGGAGAACGACGGTTCAATCCAGCGTCCGGCAATCCTGATTTAGGTGTTCCGTGATTTCCCAAAAATCCCTCCAGGCAAATGCCGGGATGGTTCCTTTGAAAGGGCACGGACGACTTCCTTCCCCGCCCTTCCCTAATCCGATGAGACCGATGACCTCGCTGTTTGGTCTCTTCCCCCAAACAACTCATCCTAACCCTGCCCTGAGGAATAACTTATCTAGTCAGCTGTAAGGAAACCTGTTGTTTAACTCTGATGATGAACCACACGCTATGCATCCCATTTTCATTTTTTAATTGGTGTGAAATATACTTTCAGTTCCACGTTAACATACGGCAGGACTCATCGAACATATTTGGGCATGCCTCGCTCAGGATTTAATTTCTTTCTACATCCACTCTACATTCACTTACCGTGCAAAATAAGTGGAATAAGTGAAGACTTATCTCTCTCCAGACGTTTACTGGCTGGTTGTCTCTACTCGTGGTCGGAGCACCGTCTCCTAACATTACTGAGGCAGCTAATCTCTAAGAGCACGTAAAATTTTATGTCTCTGCAAGCGAAGGCGAAACCGTTTACCCATTCATTTTACGGTCGTACTGTCTGCAAAAATTACTTGCCTGAACATCGGAGGTAATTTAATTCAGATATCCTGTCAAATATCGTTCTCCACTGAATTGCTTTGGGCTCAGTAAAACGTCGATTGTGAGAGATCTTAACTAGGTGCTTCCTTATAAGTAATTCAGTATTATGTCTTCTGTGTACCTGGCGGGAATAATGGGAGGGAAACGAGATTACACAGACAGTAGTGCCACCTTTACGCAAAGTGACTTGACGTCTAGCATAATAGCGTTCGGCTAAGTAATCTCCTTATGAGGAGGAACGGATACGAAAGCGAGTCGATAAAAACTGTCACTGCCACACCTCCAGTTTTTATGTGAAGAATACTTCTGTGAAAAATAAAAAAGAAGAGAGAGAGATGCTAACTTAGCTGGAACTTTTAACCAGAATCTTTGAGCTCAGTTATTTTACGTGGAATGTAAACTGCCGAAACAGGAAAGTATCAAGCAAAGCACTAGAAACGAAGCCAACGGGTGTATCTGAAGTACCTGTCAGCAGATAAGACGCGTGGGTTTCCTAGTGAAGATATGACACTCTTTGCTGGACTGCAGATGCCTCTGTCTCCAGGGGAAATCTGTAGATCCATAACCGACTTGATTTATTGAGTAGTAGCTTTTAGCAGTACTATGTTAAATATCCAGCTGCACCCCGCACGGAATAAGGTAGTTGTCGGTAAAGACGCTGACCTGCCATAAATGAAGAGCAATTCGAGTTTTCTACTATTTTGCAAAATTGTTTAAGGTAAGCGATGGGATGAAAAAAACACGATTTATTTCTGTCTTCATCTATGTACAATATGAGGAGGCGTTGTGCTTCCATTGAACGTGCCATCGATGGGACACTAAACCCCTATAACTGTCCTCCAGTACCTACATAATGCAGGGGATGGATGTGTGGTACCATCGAAGTCGATTCCAATTTGATGTCAATTAAAGTAAAAAATATAGTATCATGGTGCCAAAACATGGAGAAACTACAGCAACTAAGTAAACTTTTCCGTAACGGGTATAGCGACAATCACAGTACACCGAAGCTGCACCCTCTAGGACGACACTATTTACAGCGAAAACTACTTAAAACCGAACTGAGCAAAGCTCTATATCTTTTCACATTCAAAGAATTTTCTGTTGACCGTTTCGTAGTCGATGGAACACGTTATGTCCCTTTAAAATAATACTGCGGGGAGTCTATGTCGCAGCTCTCTTTGGTGCTACCGTTACCGACATGTTTTGGGCACCTGGAGCAAAGTATTTGGGGTAGTGGGCTGGATACACAAAAGACTGAGGATCGTCAAGCTATACGGCGTGTGTTTGTTTTACGAAATTCACATCAAACAACCGTATTCTCCGTTTTGTGAAGGTCTGAAGTGGGTAACTGTGTTCCCGTATACAATACAGGTATTGTTTTGGAACGTTCTGCGCTCTTTAGTAAGTATGACGGTTTGTACATTACTTGTAGTGAATGGGGCGTTTAAGCCCTATAAAAATTCATACGTCACCTCTTTGCCTGTTATTAGTGTAAATGTGTTATGAAGATGACATGTTATAACTCATTGTTTTCATTGTTAGCATCCGGGCAAATCCCCTCTACAAATAGAATCTGAACTTTGAAAGTCGTAGGTTCTAAGGTATACTTGGTAAACTTGGGCATTGTTAGGTTCATGGGAACCATTTTCGAAATCGATCAACTTTAAAGACGTTTTAGTTAAAGTGTCTTATAGATCTAGAAAGAAGACGGTTTTAGAGCTCCGATTTAATATATGTAAAACTAGTTTTAACCATGAAATGGACTAAACTATGCAAGAAAAAACATATTTTCATCTTCATCAAATTTTACTACAATACATTAATTCAATTTCCTACTAAAGTTTTCTTTTGTCGTACATCTTGTACACTGAAATTCTGTATGAAAATATATTATTGCTTTTCAGGGAATAATGCCTGGCATTGCTTTTTACAGTGTCTCTTTCAGTATCAGGTTTTCGACAAACTCTTTGATAACAACCAGTGTTTTATTCATTTTGCCATTCCAATGCACATCGAAAGAGCCAGGCATACGTTTAAAGATTTTTTCATTCACGACGTAGTTCGGACAGGAACTACAGTGTCGATTTCATTTACAAATTCGTCGTGATCATCTTCTTGGATGCATTCTTTTGAGCTCTGGACGATCTCTAAATTGTCTTCGTCTGCCATAATTGGCGCTGCACGTAGCTTATATTATAATAGAGTACAACAAATCCATCCAGCAATAATGTAAAACAATCTAACAATGTCATCTAAGTTTCAATACCGCCGATTACTGAGCACCAAAGAATCAAGTATTTTGAAGAATACAGCATGATACAAACAATTTTCATCCATCTTTGGCGTCACCAAATTCCTTACAAAATGCAATATATTAAAGTATTTAATAAACTAATCGAGAAACATTCTTTTTCTTCGATTTCGAATAAATATTTTTGCGACAGTTGCCCTCGATAGTGTAATTTCGAGTTTTGTATAACGCCTTAATCACACCGCTGTGGAACACTTGTGGTATTCGGAAGCAGAAAATATCCACTTTATGCCGGCTGATTGTTAACAATGACTACGAGCTTACGCATCACCCGCATAACACGCGGACCAAACAGAATCTAATCGGTGAACATGGTAGTCACCACACAAGTTCTTTTGGTCGCCATACTCTGATGTGACTAAAGTCATGGGATAGCGATGTGCACATATACATGTGCAGATAGTGTTGCATACGTAAGGTGTAAACGGGCAGCGCATTGCTGCAGCTGTCATTTGTACTCTAGTGATTCATGTAAAATAGTATCCGACGTGGTTATGGCCGCACGAAGGCGTTTAACAGACTTTGAACGCGGAGTGGTTGTTGGAGGTAGACACACGGAACGTTCTATTTCGGAAATCGTTAGGTAATATACACTACTGGCCATTAAAATTGCTACACCAAGAAGAAATGCAGATCATAAACGGGTATTCATTGGACGAATATACTATACTAGAACTGACATGTGATTACATTTTCACGCAATTTGGCTGCATAGATCCTGAGAAATCAGTACCCAGAACTACCACCTCTGGCCGTAATAACGGCCTTGATACGCCTGGGCATTAAGTGAAACAGAGCTTGGATGGGGTGTACAGTTACAGCTGTCCATGCAGCTTCAACACGATACCACAGTTCATCAAGAGTAGTGACTGGCGTATTGTGAAGAGCCAGTTGCTCGGCCACCATTGATAAGATGTTTTCAGTTGGTGAGAGATCTGGAGAATGTGCTGGCCTGGGCAGCAGTCGAACATTTTCTGTGTCCAGGAGGCCCGTACAGGACCTGCAACATGCGGTCGTGCATTATTCTGCTGAAATGTAGGGTTTCGCAGTGATCGAATGATGGGTAGAGCCACGGGTCGTAACACATCTGAAATGTAATGTCCACTGTTCAAAGTGCCGTCAGTGCGAACAAGAGGTGACAGGGACGTGTAACCAATGGCACCCCATACCATCAAGCCGGGTGATACGCCAGTATAGCGATGACGAATACATGCTTCCTATCTGTGATGCAGCGTCAAGAGTAACCGCAGCCATGGTCTCCGAGCTAATAGTCCATGCTCCTTCAATCGTCGTCGAACTGTTCATGCAGATGGTTGTTGTCTTGCAGACGTCCCCATCTGCTGACTCAGGGATCGAGACGTGGCTGCACGATCCGTTACAGCCATGCGGCTAAGATGCCTGTCATCTCGACTGCTAGTGATACGAGGCCGTTGGGATCTAGCACGGCGTTCCGTATTACTCTCCTGAACCCACCGATTCCATATTCTGCTAACAGTCATTGGATATCGACCAACGCGAGCATCAATGTCGCGATACGATAAACTGCAATCGCGATAGGCTACAATCCGACCTTTATCAAAGTCGGAAACGTGATGGTCCGCATCTCTCTTCCTTACACGAGGCATTACAACAACGTTTCACTAGGCAACGCCGGTCAATTGCTGTTTGTGTATGAGAAATCGGTTGGAAACTTTCCTCACGTAAGCACGTTGTAGGTGTCACCACCGGCGCCAACCTTGTGTGAATGCTCTGAAAAGCTAATCACTTGCATATCACAGCATCTTCTTCCTGTCGGTTAAATTTCGCGTCTGTAGCACGTCATATTCGTGGTGTAGCAATTTTAATGACCAGTAGTGTATATATCGAGATCCACAATGTCAAGAGTGTGCCGAGAGTCCAAACTGTGGACATTACCTTTCACTACGAACAACTCATTCACCTAACGACCGACAGCAGCGGTGTTGGCTTAGAGTTGTCAGTGTTAACAGACAAGCAAAACTATCCCTATATCGCTCCAGCCAAATGGCGGCATGGTTCCTTTGAACGGACATGGCCGATTTCCTTCCTCACCCTTGACACAATTCGAACTTGATCCCCGTCTCTAATTTCCTCGATGTCAACAGGGCGTTAAATTCAATCTTCAACACTGCTTGAAATAACAGCGGGAATCAATGTGGGACGTTCGACGAACTTGTCCAATGGCACAGTGCGGCGAAATCTGGCGTTAAAAGGCTATGGCACAAGACGACCGACGCGAGTGCCTTTGCTAACAGTACGACATCGCCTGCAGTGCCTCTCCTGGACTCGTGACCACGTCTGTTGGACTCTAAAAGACTAAAAAGCAGTGGCCTGCTCAAATAAGTGCCGATTTCAATTTGTCAGAGCTGATAGTAAGGTTCGCGTGTGACACAGACCCCACGAGGTCATGGAGAACAAGTTGTCAAAAAGGCACTGTGCAAGCTGGTGGTGGCTCCTCAATGGCTTGAGCTAAGTTTATTTGGAATGAAGTGGATCCTCTAGACCAACCGAACCGATCATTGACTGGAAATGGTTATTCTCGGCTGCAGGCATTCATGGATTTCGTGTTCCCAAACAACGCTGGAATTTGCCATGTCGCCATCCAAAATTGTTCGTGGTTAGTTTGAAGAACATTCTAGACAATTCGAGAGAATGATTTAGCCATACAACTCGACCGACATGAATCCTATTGACTATTTATGCAACTTAATCGAGAGGCGCGTACACAAATTTCTGCATTGCCAATACTTTCCGTAACGTGGATGGCTATAGAGGCATCATGGGTCAACATTTCTGGAGGGGGCTTCCTACGACTTGTTGAGTCCATGCCACGTCGAACTTCTGCACTACGCCTGGGAAAAGGAGGTCCGACACGTTTAGAAAGTATCCCACGACTTTTGTCACCTGTGTGTTTATTCATTTGATAAAGTTCATACACTGTAAGAACATCGTAGTTTAAACTTTTCCTAAATTCATCTTAATTTAATCTTATCAATGGCGCAATTCATTCCATAGAAATTTTCCTCTCTAAAAATGAAAGTCCCGTAAACAATCAAGTTTTCCTTGGTAAGCAGCAGTAAATTAAGCCACTTCTGTTGGCGCTTTATATTGTCACTGTATTGAAATCGGTATAGACTACAGCAACCAGTAGTCATAGTAGGCAAGGCTTGGCTGCCTTCACCACGAACATGTTCCTTTTCTTGAAACGTTCCAGCCAAACTGTATTTGCGGCAAACTGAATCTCCATTAGTTTTGCAGGTTCATCTTCTCATTCCAGCAATAAAATTGCTGATATGCTAACATTATGAGCTTAGCTCGTTTGGAAGAAAGAGCAATGCAGTATCTGTATTTGTGTGATCAGCTGTTCTTCTACGTCTTCTCTCTGGCTCGAAAACACTGCGCCCTAGTTTCTGTTCGATTTCTCTATAATTCAGTCTGAATAAAAAAATAATTATAGTACCTTTATTAAACAAAGCTCGAATCTGTTTGATTCCAATTTCACTGATTTAGACGCGTAATTCACAAAATTCGACATACCCATCACCCGTTTCTGAGTGTTGTGGCAATTGTACTCATACACAAGCACTAGGATAGCGTCAATAGGAAATACACTTTACGTTCACAACTCGTACGAAAAAAAGTCAATAAATCTTGTCGCTGTCGCGACTTTGGAAAGTGGATGTTCCTATTATTCTGAGAAATGAAAACTTTTCGTGTTAAAACCATTGTTGTTTAGGGTTAAAAGAAAAAATGAAAATACGTAGTATTTTGTCGGGGCCATGGTATTATTTCACATCAACCGTGTCTTCATGTTAAACGTTCTCGTGTTCAGTATTTTCACTATACTTCTATTCTCACATTTAAACTTCTGTACAAGCCGGAACAAAATTGTACCCATAAACTTCGAGAGATTACAGAGGTGTCTTAAGAAACAGCTGAGGACAGTAACACAAATCCTGAAATATCACTCAACAGCATTACAGTGCTTCATGGTTACAGGGGCCAATGCCTGCCGGTGGTGGTTAGTGTTTAACGTCCCGTCGACAACGAGGTCATTAGAGACGGAGCGCAAGCTCGGGTTAGGGAAGGATTGGGAAGGAAATCGGCCGTGCCCTTTCAAAGGAACCATCCCGGCATTTGCCTGAAACGACTTAGGGAAATCACGGAAAACCTAAATCAGGATGGCCGGAGACGGGATTGAACCGTCGTCCTCCCGAATGCGAGTCCAGTGTGCTAACCACTGCGCCACCTCGCTCGGTGGTTATCGTTGATTACGCCCTGTGTACAGGCAGGTATTCCATTCTGTAGTAAATTCTCTCAGACATTTTCTATTTATTGTTGCATTTCATGAATAAATAACTGTATATAATTAATAATGTACATTAAATGTGTTGTATCTCGAAGACCATTGAGAATAGCGCACATGCCCATATGACGGGTTTTGCTTCAAAAGATCGTTCCTGTCTTATTCCTACTGGAACGCCTTGTAATTTTTAGGATAGGTTTAGTGGTTTGAGGATTATTATTGTATGTTTTCTTATTGTCCTCTTACGTGTGTTATTATATTTACTCTATTATCTCGTGCCTCCATTACTGTGAAGAAGGAGGTATTCAGAGGGGCATATTATTTGCTAGAGTGCTCTATTGTATTGGGCATTAACTTTTACATTTTTGGTACAAGGAGGACTGATTTCTTGCTTTTCTAATCTTTTGTACATGTTCAGTGTTGTGAATGTGGATTAATAAACATATTTTTGTGTTTTAAGGATGTGCACCCAAACAACCCCCATTCTCCCACCTCTGATCGTTTTCTGTGCTACAACTCGTAGAAGGGCATGATTGTATGTTGTGTTGGCGTGGTGTTAGTTTCTGATTAGGTAGTAATATTTATATTCTGTGTCCTTTCAGACTTTTGTTGTTGTGTTGCAGGAATGGTCGAGGAAGGATGAATTGTACTATGAAGCTGCCATTCGTGGACAGATCCCCACAGGTATGCTGTCTGAGGTGACCGAGCAGCTTCGCAAGCTGGTTAGATGGGAGGGGGAGGGGGGTGGGGCTGCTACGTTTAACCTCAGGTGGGAAGCAGGATGTGAGCAGAAAATTGGCTATGATCCAGTTAGCCTGTAACATTACGAGTCAAGATAGATGTAACGGAACTTGAATAGCGTGTTTGCCTCTATTGGTTACGGTAGAGAGATCGATAGTTCGGTCCTGTCTGTATATTTATATGTAATATTGCCTGAATAAAGGCTGGGCGAGTGTAAAGCTATCGTTAAAAACGCACGCCGCATGGATTTGTTATGATTTGGTCAGTCATAATAATAATAACATGCTTTTGAACACAATTAAAATATAACGGCGATACCTGTTTAGTGTTATTGGAACTAATATGTGATAAATTAATGAGTAAGGTAGCCGATCCTATAAGAAGAGGTAAAATTGGGCATATTAAGGTGTTTTGCTTTATATCGACGAAGCTGATGATACGGTGTATTTTTTTTTCTGTTTACTCTTAGAAATAAACAAGTAAAGAAGTGCTAATTGTGCGTTGTGAAAAAACATAGGGGCCAGTTGTAAATAGCTACGGTACACAATCAGACTAACAAATGGAAATTTAGTTACACGAAATCGCGGATAGTGAAGTGTGGTCATTAAATTGAGTACACCTACAGGGCGGTCAATTCCGGGATAAGTCTATTCGCATCTCACGAGGGACGCGGTATTGAGACCGGTTTTTTTTTTTTTAATTATATCGCGGAGAGCGAGCTTCAATTTATGAAAAGGAGAAAAGCTGTATCATTATCATTGACTGTTGGTGTCAAGCAACCAAAACTGTTCATCAAAGGGTTTCGGTGAATGAGTGGTGAATGCGAAATAAAACTGTGATCGAAGTTATGTTAAATAAAACAGAAGAGACAAGACAGTTTGGTCGTATCTGTTATTATTCCATAAATTGTAACATTTCTTCTCGTTGTACGAAGCCTTTATAGACGATCGTTATGACAATTTGCTTTGAAGGGATCTCGTTACTAGTAAAGTTTTGGGGACCTGGTCAAGAGGGGATAGTTCGTAGATCCTAACTACTGCAGCTATTCTGGAATCAGGTGCTACCGTGACCGTTGTGTGTTTTCAATGGCTTAAGGTCATCATATCTCATGCTCTAAGATCGACGTGCCTTTCCTCTTGGTATAACGGTGCCTCACGGTAACAATGATAACGCCGACGACGAAGGAAGATATCGTAAAAGCCTTTACTGCAACTGAATTTTTTATTAGACCATTTGAGTATCTCATTATTTGGGATTGAGTGAACAGTAGAGTGCTAAAGAGGTTGCAGGCAAAGTCTTCGCAAGTAATTCTGACACTAAATGATACGCTTTGAGCTACCTCATCCTTGGTCAGGGATGTTGCAAGAAGGAGAGTAGTCCAAGGATTCTGTTCCAGTAACGATGCAATGCCCTCTGTTATTTGGTGTCACTGAATAAGATAATTAGGTGTTTGGTTTAGGGATGTATGAATTCTGCAGATGTGATATGCAAATACTAGGGGAAGTTTGACAAAGAGGGTGGTCAGGACAATAATATCAAGAGCTTCTACGAACAGTTGTGTGAACAGGAAATTCCGTTTAGAGCTATGATATGGTTAGCAGATATGCACTATTGGTATAAAAAGGTCGTGAAAGAACCGTTTGGAAAATATATGAATAAGGTGAAAACATATGCTAGACGCGTTGCTAAGTTAGTGTTTGTGTCAAACATCGCTGAGGTAATTAGCACAGTTGACCGATCGTGTATCATGTTTGCACAACAGCCTCAAATGTTCCAGTATCTAGAAAAATTCTCTTACAAAACTGGGGGCAGCAGATAAGTTTATCAATGTTGGTGGGAAGAGAGGATTTTAGAGGACATAGAAAAAATCGGTTATGAGCTTATATGGTGAGGGAATATAGTTGTTTTCTCCATGATGCTCTGGCACATAGCGACAACAAAATAGTGCTGGAAATGTGGTTCCCACTATGCGAACGTTATCACACAGGCGCATGTTTATTTTGTGCCTTGGAGGCATGCATGGGTGTCTTTTATCATTTTATGTGTATTGGATTTTAATTGTAGTGGTACTGCAGTTATTATCACACCCTCTTGAGCACTGGGGGTGGCAAACAGTTCTGTGTGGGCTCGTTTGTACTGTTAATTAGAAATTCACGTCACATTTGAATTCCTTCTCCACAAGGTGCCACAAGTGTGGTACATGTGTCCCTGCCGCTGCTCGGGACAAAGCTATCTGTTAGATTGCCTTTGCAGTGCGACACCAAAGTGAGGTGCGGCCGTGTGGGGCAGCAGAGAGAGTTTGATGGACAGAGTGGCACCAGAAACGTCAAATCGGTGCTGGAGCCTGGGGTGTGGACAGCAACAAACAAGTCTTTGGTTCAGCACTGACTGAGCTCATTTATTATGTGCGTGGATGGCGCAGGGCGTTACCGCTGACGGCACAGCTCCGTGTAGGTGGAGAACAGGGCAGCCACTGTCGTAATTAGCTCCTTGGTACCTCAGTCGATGGGGTATTTTGATGGCCAGCTAAGAAGCAGCGCAAGTAGCAACTTGCAGAGAGAGGGGGGCAGAAGGAGATAGATGGATAGATAGAAAGAGAGAGAGAGAGAGAGAGAGAGAGAGAGAGAGAGAGAGAGCTCATAATGGAAAGCAGGTGGCCGTGTAATCAAGGCTTGGCGTGCTCTGCTGCCAACACAGGGCCCTGAATCATGGCTGATATTAGTAGTTTGCAGTTTTATATCAGCACAGATACGAAGCTGTTGCAACCATTTCCAGCCTTTGCGGTTATTATAGGAAATTA
This sequence comes from Schistocerca cancellata, assembly GCF_023864275.1. Classification (NCBI taxonomy): domain Eukaryota; kingdom Metazoa; phylum Arthropoda; class Insecta; order Orthoptera; family Acrididae; genus Schistocerca; species Schistocerca cancellata. The sequence continues at coordinate 328,458,422 of NC_064631.1, forward strand.
ATCAGTGATTTTGCACAAATTGAAGAGACTTTGAATCACCTATTAAGGAAAGGAGTGAATTTTGAGTGGTCAGCGGAATATCAAGCCACATTTGAGAAATTAAAACATGCTTTGATACTGAGTCTAGTGTTGGTATTTTCTAACGTTGACCTTCAGTGTATCCTATCTGGTGGGGCAAGCAATATGGCAATCGGTTGTGTTTTGAGTCAAATCAAGGATAATATAGAACATGCAGTGGCGTATGCATTGAGACAACTGAACAAGGCAGAGCACAACTATTGAGTGACTTAAAAAAGAAGTGATAGCTGTTATTTATAGTATTACCAACTGTTGTTGTTATTTATATGGACAAACATTTAAGATATTTATTGAGAATGGATATTGAGTGGATACTGGGATTGAATGACCTCTCTAGTACATTAACATAGTGGAAATTGAAGCAAAGCTAGGTTAATTATGAAGTGGTTCGTAAACCTAGGATGATGCGGACTAATGCAGAGATAATAAACAGGAAAATTGGAGCTCAGCAAGCACTAGAAAAAAGGCATAAGTAGCTTGACATGGACTGTTGGGCTTTTAGATTTCAGCCACAGTTTGTGACACATGGTCACTGGCTGTGAACAAGTACAAAGTGTTTGCTGTGTGTGATGGTTCGTACATCATTCAGAAATGAAGTACTGCAAACAGGTACATAACTAGTTGTTGCCGGGTGGAACATTATGTGAGAGACTGCTTGCCATGTTTGCAAAAAAGAACATCTTAGTTGCCAGCGTATGCCATTACAAAGGTTGCCAGAAGTGACGAATCTTTTGAAATGCTTGGTTTGGGTTTCTTGGACCATCAGCTGAAAATAAGTATATTCTCACAATTATGAATCACATTTCTCGATTCTTAGTAGTGATAGCGACTCTGAACCAGTGTTCAAGCCCAGTCAAAAACGTGATGGTTAATATTGCATACTAATATTTGACATTTTTGATACTATAATTTCAGATCAAGTCACATATTTTATATCGGACGTCTTGAAGCCGTTCCGTCACCTGCTTCATATCCAAAAACGTTGCACTAGTTATTTGCAACCACCAAGCAATGGACATGCAGATATAGTTCATCACACATTTTCTAAAATGTTAAATCATTATATGTATAGTCAGCAAGATACTTGGGACATTTGTCTTCAGTATATTGTCTCATTGTATAATTCTAAAGTACCCACTATTACAGGTCTTTCATGAAACAAGATGGTAGGTGGTAGAAAGATCCCACCTCCATTTGAGGTTCTGAAAGCTAGGTTAGCTACTAATGAGGAGTCAGTGGAAACATTCAAGAAAAGATTAAGAGAATTTTGCCAGAAGGACAAAGAAGTAAATACAAAGGTACTCAGACATCAACAAAAGACAGGGTAACATAGGAGAAATTCGTGCAATATCGAGTTAGTGGGGTTGGGTAACAAAATGAAGAATAAGAAAGATTTTAGCTAATACCAGTGCCCATAACAGCTGATAGAGATGACATCACTGACAAATGTAAAGGTGCAGCTTCCAAGGAAGACACTTATTATTCATGCAAGCCAAGTCAAACCCTTTCATGCTTTGTGACAGATTTCAACACCACAGGTGTTGAAGGCCACAATCCAGTAATTAAAAAAGACCGGAGTCGACACAATATACCATACGTATTACGACAACATGTTCAGTTTCCTTTTGTTTGTTGTGTACTTTTGACTTCTTGTTTCTGACCTTGGGGTTCGCATTGTTTTGTTTTGGATATTAATTTCTTGTTTACACTAGGTAGGTTAATGAGGTTAATTTGTTGCAGCGTTCTGTAGCATTTTATTATTAATCAACACTTTTGGAGAGAGGAAGGGGAAGTGACGAGAAATTCCTTTCTCTCAGTTGGTGTGCCAACATGGGCACCCAGGAAGACTATTGTAATCTTGCTATTCCTACATCTTGACAAGAGGGGAGCAGGGGGTGAATTACAGAACCAGTCTCTTGAAACTCGGCTGGTGTTCTCAAGACAACACAACGTCAGTGACACTTGCATTGACTATGAATGTATGCAAGACCAAAAATGTGATGCATGGGTCAGAAAACACCTTTGAGGAAATACAGATGGAAGCACAGAAGGAAAGAATTCTGGCGAAAGTTCAGAAAGAGTACCACGGATTGAAATTCTCTTATGACAAAGTGAGGGAGCAGTTGAAACAGGTGATCGACCTGGTACTGAGAACAACGATTCAGAAAAAAAGAGAGGGTGGACAAGTGCATGCGAAAAACTGTTGAAGACAGTGTTCGGAACAGCAGATGACAAAGATATTCAGAACTTAAACAGCACACTAGGCCAGTTACAAGCAGTAGCGGACACTACAAAGATTAAGGTACATTGGCATTACATCCAATTAGTGAACATGGAGCAAGTCCTACTGAATAACACAAGGATGGTACGGGAATTAGTATCGGAATTGGTGCAATATACACAAACCCCCAAGCAAACTATAAATGATGACCTTAAATAGATACAGAACCAACTAAATGCAACAAATGGTTAATAGCTGCAGCCAAATTGTTACAGATCTTGACAGACAGTGTCAGTGATGCAAGACTGGAAACAGTAACGTTACAAGAATCTTTTTTCCATTCCATACATGAGCAACAAAGTACTACACTATTGCTGCTGCAGCAGTTCTTAACTGGATTACGAGAAGCACAGAAGGATTTTATAACTGAGTTATGGTATATAGCGGAAGCAAACTAGGGACAGTTTGGCGTTATTTTACCGCCTGTTAGTAGTTGAAGTAAGGACAGATGGAGCGAGCCTACATATTTCAATATGTTTTCTGGCAGCAGTTAAAATTTTGGTTTATTACAAAAGAAGAACAGTACAACACGCGGAAATACCTGTGCACCAGTTACCCATTGTGTGGTCTAGCAGTATGAGAGGAAGTACAACAGAGTAATTAAAATCGAATAGTAGGGCTAAGCTGTAGAAAATGAGAATAAAGAACTGAACAGGAATTAGTGTAACAGTTAAAGGGTTTAAGACTTGTGAAATTAGCTTCGATTTAAGCACGGGGATTTCCCTTGAAATGTGAATGAACAGAACATGTGCACTAGTTAGTGAAGTGCAAAGCTTCAAGACGAATTTTATAAAGGTTGAGATGTGTTGGGCAACAGAATAGTAATTAAGTGCAGCAATAAAATTGTGTTGGAACTAACTGGGATGATGCTAACAGAAGTACTCCTGTGTAGTACGCGACAATGGCTAACCAATGTCAACGCTCAGGGGAACTGACGTACAAACGAGAAATGAGCACATTGCCTCAGAGTGTGCCAGCGAGAACGTCGGGGACAACTGACCCACGACTTAGACAACAGTGTAGAGCAGACACAACGCTCTTCCGGAATGAGGCTACCTGTAGTAATCTCACGTAGTGCTTCCCGATCAAAAACACAGGATGTTTTAGTAAGCCTTTCAGGCTGCGAAATTTGCATAAAGAAACGCTGTAAAGCCCTCATATTAAACATTAGGCTAACCAACAGTGCTGACAGGCTCAGAAAACAGGAGCACATCTGGTCACCACTAGTGGGAGGGGGGAATCACGTCATCAGCTGATTATTCCCCCCCCCCCAACACACACACACACACACACACACACGCACACTCTTCTTCCACTCAGTCTCAGAGGCTGGTCACTCTATTTGCATCACTCATACCGATAGACGGCAAGCTCTGCTAGTTGCAGGATGACAATGTGAATGCGATAGAAGTGTCACCAGCTTAGTGCCCATTGCTATGATTCTGCAGCTGTCAAGGTATGGAAAGAACTTCGACTCTGTAGGCTGCATCCTACCGATCACGTCTGTGAGTATCCGTAGATGAGGGCCAGGCCAAACTTCTGTGACTGAAGAACCTATCTGCCCATCTATGAGCTGTTCAGCTTGGGAGCAGGTTGGCTGCGCCGCCACTCCTGGACAGGGCAAGTACTGCCTTACCAACTGTATGCTGGAACCGCCTCTCGGGCCGTCTTTCCCGTCGTTGTTGTGTTCTAACAGACGTCAACAGACACCTCAAGCTGCAGCAGCTCACCAACCACTGTACGCTCCTACGACAGGGCTGCAACACTGACCTTAGACAACGCCAGGGCCCTGCGTCAGCAGATTCCTCGCTGGACGCAGACGTGCTACCGTGCGCCTCCCTGCAGCGACGGCTCAGCATGGCTACCGCCAGGCCACATTGGGAAGAAGTCAAAGTGACTTTAGAACTCTCGCAAATAAATGACTGTTAATTGAATGATGTCTCATTAGTGCCCTTGCGCTCCACAGGATTCTACCTCCACCCCTCCACTCAACTATCCTACAGTCACATAGGACGCCGCATCTGATGGATTCCTACACTTCTGTTGTACATATATCTTCCAATGTGCTCCATTTTCGCTACATTTAATAACAGGTCCTTACAGAGATCATCAACAGTCGAAGCTGCATTTCTTTTCCAACACTGTGATTGCCAATAAAAATAAATATATAGCACCACTATTTCTGGACGCAGGGTTCCCCTGTTCTTCACATGGAGGGTCCTGATAGAGATACTACGCAGTATTTCTCTTCAGCTTCTATCCTGTGGGCTACAAAACAGGGTGCGTTCAACCAAACCAGCAATCAAGTCGCCATACTGGCCCTCCTTATTGAACAATGGAAGCTGATCAGTTAACAGTCATACTTTTCTCACTAAAACTGTTATCGTCACGAGATAACCATTTAACATTTACAATACGTCTTATGTTTTAAATAATTTATGACGTTGAAGTTCCATATGTCAACAGTCTGATAAAGCACGTAGCTATTAGAATACAGAATAACTAGGGAAATATTGTAGGTTTGACGCAAACAAAAAGACCAATCACTTTGTAATATTAGAACTGACTTGGTGAAATTATGCTTTTGACGTCTACGAGATACATGCCCCCATTCGGTTTCACATAGTTTCGTTCTCTGAGTCTGGCGAAACGTTGACCTTCTCCGTCGTATAGGATACAGTCGAACAGGGTCTACATGTACGCAGACGCGTCTGCAAACACTGATTTACACAAACTCAAGTGTAATGACGTTGTGGCTGTTAAGTTTCTAATCGTTATTGTAAATCCTTGAACAAAAACTCTATCGAAACGTTCATCACATGTTGAACTGTTTCAACTATACCAAAATAATAGCATTGCTCGAAACATCAAAAACAAGTGGAGATTAAAAAAGGAAACAGAGCGGAAAAGTATCACACGGAAAAGAAAGAGGCAGTCAGTTATATCTGTTTGAAATATGACATACTTACTACAAGATTTTTGGCTAAAATACCTCTCGCGCCAGCTTTCGAACTGTCTACTTGCGTGAACATTCGGTCTAATAAAATTGCCTCGTTTATTTTCCTCGTTTGAAAATTGGCTTAACCATAATTGATTTTATTATGAGTGGTATGATGCCATTTTTAGCCTTTAGTTTCTGCTACAAACATCCGAGATTACTTTCCCTCATAACGCAGTGCGCGGAACAGGTAATTTCTAAAAGGCGGTGTATGTGCCCGTAAATCATAAGAGCATTATGCTAATGAGAAAGAGTTGCTTCGTTTCCTCCGTACATATGAAGAGAAACCGCATGAAGTAATTAACAGCTAACGAGCAGCATTACTGTGGAAGCGTGCAGCTCACCGTGACTACACAGTGGTCTTGTTAACAACCATAGGCTTACAAACAGTAGCACGCAACGAAAGCTACTTGCATTACAGATGGGTCACATATTCGCAGCTACCGGGCTGCTTAGAAAGTATTCGCCTCTCTGATAATGTAGGATAACGAATTTGAACGGAATTTCGCTCATTTATGACACACACAAGAAAAAACGTGGTCGGTTTAGATTTCGTATATTGTAGAAGTATTTGAAGATGAATTTGGATAATTGTATTTACAGTTTTAATGATTCTGATTTCATAGGGACACAAATGAAAAAGTTGTCTAGTGTATATAACAGTGAGAATTGTAGTCACGTTATAAATCGGTGAAGAAACAAATGTCATTACAAAAATGTTACAGAATATATTCCGTTCCATATTGAGAGGAATGTCCTCGAATAGTGGGCGTGTACAATGCTGGATTCGTTTCTGACTGGACTGGATTTTTTTGCCCCAAACGATCTCCCACGATTGTGTCAACAAAGGTTGTTATAGGCTAATGTAAGACAGTTCCTCCAGTAAGTTCATGGACAAGTCCCTAACCTTTTTTATAAGTGAGCCAGAATTATGCTCACATGTTTTCAATATCGATAAAAGAAGAGTGTATCCCTTCAAAGTCAACGCGGCGGTGCCTACGCCTAGTCACTACAGTTGTTTTCAGCATAATCAAAGTTTCGTCGTTCACGCAACTTACATTTCGGGGTTTTCTTAGAATTTACTGTGATCATTTGATGAACTCACTGTGTAATTAAAGATGTTTGATGCTCAGCGCATGCGGAACACGCATGTGTCAGATATTCGATATCTCTGTCGATCTGCAGCTAGTACACATGTCGGCGCTTTTTGTTCGTCACGTGGATCATTCCCCAGTGGCCCTGATGTAGGAGGTTGAAAGACGTATTCATTGCCGGCGATGGGCGAGGCATGACAGAATCTCTGACCAGAGAGTAGTTTATCGTTAGTAGTAGTTGTCAGTCGACAGTAGTCGTCAGTCCGTGCTAGTCGGCGGGAGTCGGCATGCGTCGGCTGTGTGCTCTGCTCGCGACTCTGGTCAGGACTCTGGAGGATGAGTATTGTTGTAGAAGGTAAAGAAGCAGCCTTGCGCATATTTAATGATGTATGTTAATTGTAATTTAATTTGTTCAGAAAAAATGCCCCAATAATAATTTTTATAATATAAAGCAACTCTTTTAAAGAAAAGCATTCATTTCAATTTAAAGAATATTTCAAATGCATGATCATTCCTTCCAATAAAAAAAAATTATATATATATACGCCAGCATTGCACGAAGCTGTGTCGAAAAATTCCAACTTAAGAGCAGATATAATTGCGGTTTTTATTGAGGAAAGAATTTTTGCTTTTTTTTATTCAGAATACAGGGCCGAAGGCCAGCGCTGCTGTCCTCAAAAAATTTATCAGGTTACTAAACTTTTTTATTATTTTGCTGTTTAGGAATTTTTCTGTTTCGAACTTGATATTAAATGAGAAAAGGATTTTGTAGGAATATTAAGTGTGAATGCATTGAAACTTCCTGGCAGATTAAAACTGTGTGCCCGACCGAAACTCGAACTCGGGACCTTTGCCTTTCGCGGGCAAGTGCTCTACCAACTGAGCTACCGAAGCACGATTCACGCTCGGTACTCACAGCCTTACTTCTGCCAGTACCTCGTCTCCTACCTTCCAAACTTTACAGAAGCTCTCCTGCGAACCTTGCAGAACTAGCACTCCTGAAAGAAAGGATATTGCGGAGACATGGCTTAGCCACAGCCTGGGGGATGTTTCCAGAATGAGATTTTCACTCTGCAGCGGAGTGTGCGCTGATATGAAACTTCCTGGCAGATTAAAACTGTGTGCCCGACCGAGACTCGAACTCGGGACCTTTGCCTTTCGCGGGCAAGTGCTCTACCAACTGAGCTACCGAAGCACGACTCACGCCCGGTACTCACAGCCTTACTTCTGCCAGTACCTCGTCCATTCTGTGAATGCATTCTTTGCACAGAGACTATAAACGGTACCAGTACCTCGTCCATTCTGTGAATGCATTCTTTGCACAGAGACTATAAACGGGAGCCAATTTTGTTCAGAGGTTACATTAAGATTAATTTTGATCAGGGGTTATAATCTTAGAAAAACTCATTTAATTATTATTTTTGCGGAGTTTACGCATGGTTCATATTTTTATTTAATCATTTTTCTCTGCGGGGAGGTTACAAGGTCAACAACATTTGGGACTTCAGCCATGAGCACGGAGAAATGGCTTCGATCTGTGATAAACAGTATAAATCCCTCAACAACCACATAGAGGTGTTTCAAATGTGTGTGAACTCCTAAGGGATCAAACTGCTGAGGTCATCGGTCCCTAGACTAATACACTTCTTAAAATAACTTAACGCTAAGGACAACACACACATCCATACCCGAGGGAGGAATCGAAACTCCGACGGGAGGGGGCGCAAGATTAGTGACATGGCGCTTCTAACCGCGCGGCCACTCCACGCTGCGAGGTGTTTCGAGTGAAAGAATGTCGGCAGCGGGGAATTTCTAGAAGTCTGTTAACTTGGGAGGCTGACCTTAACGAAAAGAAGAGCAGGTGCAGAAGAGTTGAGATATGTCTTGGCGGCTGTTATGAGAAAGTTTGGCACAACATTGTACGCTGACGAGTCTACTTTTAAGCAGAAGTCTGCCATGCCATCAAATGCTGAATCGTAACCGATGGGCTCGCAGCAAAACGTCTCGGTATCAGAGTATAAATTTGGACTTGCAATGAATTTTTTAGTTGTAGCTACAGAGGAACAAGGTCCATTGTGCAGCCGCTGTGCTGTCCGCTCTGGTAGCCCATTGTGCTGCCCGCATATTGCAGCAAAGGCGTAGTTTCCGATTTGGGTTTTTGATGAAAATGAAGTGATCACAAAGCATTATTGGCTGGGAGACCTCTTCTGGGGTTATTCAACCGCCTGAAGCAAGTCTTTGTTTATGACGCCTGTTCGGAAACATGAACGACAATGAAGATGAGACGAAATGATCAGGACTACGCAAATACCCAGTCCTCGAACGAAGAAAATTATCCGATCCGATGATCACTAGTGGTATTGCCCCCGGATTGGAACGGTTTTGCTACAGAATGCCCTGCTGCTCCGACCCATCATTCGACTGAACTTCCAAGTTAATGTGAACGGAATGGTTCGAGGCTGCAGGGAACGGGTGACAGCCATTGGCTTCTTAGATGAGATGGCAACATGGTCAGTTGTTGCACAGCCCATTTAGGACGACAGTAGGGCTGAAAATTCTTCACACAGTGCTCTCAGCGACTGAAATGGATACTTTTCCGGAAATAAGATTCCTTTATCAGTGATAGTAAACCCAGAGGCTGAAAAAGCGTCTTCCTGTGTTCCGTCGTAACATCAAACGCCGGCACGTTGGCCCGAAACGTTGCAGCAGAGTAGGCTGTGAGACGAGGTCAGCCAACAGTACGCTGACCAGGACCGCACCACGACAGAAGCGGCCCCTACACGAAGAGAATACAAGCGCCGCTGCTCATAGCCTCGGCCACTAGAAGATGAGCAGTGACTTATGAATTTATCTAATGTGTTATTAATTGCTTCCATGGAAATTGTTTATGGCGAAGGACATTGATTATTTGCATGTCGCCAATTGCTTAAGACATCTCATTGTAAAAATGGCGAAGTTAAGTATTGTCACTTTACTGTAATAAACACCATTAATAGGATTTGCTTGAATTGTTGTTTAGCTATCCGAAAAAGCAACTTCCTAGGCACCCTATATTACACTAGTGGGCGGTATCCCACATCCTGAGAGACCTTGTAGCAAGATGTGCAGATGCCGAGTGACGTTTTTAAAACCGACATCCGTTGAAAACATTCCTTTCAGAGGGTTTAATGCTTGTCATATCCGATTAGCTTATGTGTACGCTTCCACAGCGCTGGGGGCCCTAAACGCTGGAAATTTTCCCGACTGAACATCTTTACAGATGAGGCTGCGTGAACTTGAAAAGGAACTCTACGGCCACCTATAGCTTGGTCCAAGAACACTTGTACTGGCGGTTTGAGCAGGTTTGCGCTTTGCGAAAATTTCCTGGCAGTATTGGCAGTTGAATTGCCAGTGCGTTTTGTAACCATTTGGAGCCAGAGGCGCAATGCGGGTTTCGTATATTGCTTACGGACGACCCATCTCCGAGGCTGCTCACTGTTTAGAAATGCCCCTCAACCAGGTACCACTGAACTATTGAAAAATTAAATTCCCGCATGTTCTCGCAGTTGTCGTAAATTCTAACTTCAAGCATTTCCTTATATGTTATACCAGCAATCTTTTCCACGAAAAACAGCGGGCCATAAATATTGTTCCAGAAAATGGTACAAAACCCGTGCAGCCTTCGAGAATATCGCTCATGTTCGACTGTGATATCCGGCTGCTGTGTTACCTATATTCTTGTAGCGGTTCACATTTCTACTTAAATGCACCATACTGAACTAAAAAGCTCTAAAAGTTGTGAAAATAATCGTCTTGAAGTATTTATGGCAATTCAGTTCCGCACTGAACCAGCCGCATCAAGTGGTTAAAATTATTCGGTCTTTTGGTCAAGTACTCCTTGGCCATTGTCAAATGGTATGACAGCCAGTGGGCTCCTTGAACGCCCCTTATTTACACTTGCTGCCGGATTGGACGTTGCTGCTGCCTGCGTATCGTCATGCATGGGCGTATGTCGACATATTCTCCATCAAATAAATGAAATAATTTCAAGCAAGACTCATAATTAGCCCACGGATGAGGAGCAGGAAGAGAAACTTGCTTTTTTGCCGTTCTGTGCTCCGTGGCGGGCAAGATAAGCCGCCTGCTGGAACAGACAAATCAATCTTCAGGCCTCCGACAAAGGTCTGTCAGTTACCAGCTAAAAATGCAGCAATTCTCAGAGCACCTGGGGTCTACAAGATACTTTGCGATTGTCGCCAGTCATACGTCGGACAAGCAGTACACACTGTGGAACAACGAACGAAGGGACTGAGAGGTCTTATCGCCCTCGCTGCCCCGAGAAATCTGCTTTAGCCAAGCATGCTTTAGAAACCGGACATCGGATAAAATTTGAAGAACCATCCGTCGTGGCTCGTGCTGACAGCTTCTGGGATTGCCTTTGAAATAAAGCCACCGGTAACATAATAAATAGATACGGTGGCCCGAAACGCAGCATGGCGTGGGATCCGGAGATCCCGCGGTTGATACGTCATATCGAACGCCGAGTCAACGAACGTCCATACATTGCGATGCAGCAGGCACGAGTAACTTCACAGTCGGCATCTAGTGTATATAAGAGGCGTACCAGCAGCTCACGACTTGACAATGGCCAAGGAGTGCTTGGCCGAAAGCTCGTGCAATTTTAATCACATGACGCGGCTGGAAATCCGAGAACGTTTTATTCAGTTTTGCCGCCGCTAGACTCTGCAGTCTTCCAGTTCTGTATTGTTTCAAACACAAACGCTACCACAAAACACGACAGCACTGAGGAATGGGTGCCTCTCGGCTGGTACGATGAGTAGACGTCCGTGCTTAACTCTGTTGAATGCGCTCTATGTCTTGAACGTGGACACAGAGGTGACTTATGGATTTCCCCTCGCTAGCGTCTTGAAATTGGCAGTGCCATAGTGGTATGCTCGTAGTTACGGAAGGTGTAATGCCGTATTGTCGACGAATCACATGCCGCGCAGCTGTACCTTAATTGCACCTGTTAAAACGGAGAACTTAAAAGCCTTTTGTTACTGTGCTGTTGTCATATCGGACCAACGCATAATAGCCAACGAACGAGCGGGAAATCTAGCTGCTCCAGGGAGACCCCTACCACCAACTACAACAAACGGTAACATGCAACTGGCACCACGGAATCATTTTAGTTTCGATGTATCAGTTAAAATTCACCTCAAGTTTGTATCTTCATTAATGTAGAAGATATAGCCTCCGAATTAGGATTAATCTTTCTGAAACACCCTCTGTTTTTGAGTGGGAAAAATTTGGAGGAACGTTCCATTTCCGTTCTGAATGTTGGCCTATACGGAGATAGAAACGAAAGAGAATCGTCCGAAATCTGTGGCCAGTGTTACAGTAAAGCTAAGTGACTCCTTGGAGTTTTGTTTGTTCTGTGACAATTCTCAACGCTACCGTTTTGGTGATGTAACTGCGCATCAGACAGGAAGCGAGGTGTTACAGCCTCTTCCCACGACGACCACTACACTCCGAGGCTGAGCTCTGAACATGTTTACCTTCCAGAGTGACGAATCGTGCCTAATTGAGCTGTGTGCATTGGACAGGGCGTAAGGAAACGCTCCCACATAAAACTGACAATAAATATCCCGCTCAAGACTCGACGAGAATCATTTCCCGCGAACAATGCGACCAAGCCTTCCGAGTATTTTTGCCTCTAATTTTTATAGCTTTACCTGTTGACAGTTGTCTCCACCCAGTGAGGAACGACCAGAACGATTATCTACAGGAAGGCATAATTTCTGAAGCGTATGGGCGGCAACTATCCTCTTTGTTATATGCTGTCGGAGCACCGCGATGCATAAAGTCGCATTCTGAAGGAGGGACTCGAAAATTCCAGTCCTCTTGCTTAGTTAAAACAGTAGCAGATAAAAATAAAAAAGGGCTCATGCCAAAAGACACCCTTTATTATTCGTCTCTGTCGAATCATTCAAGAATGTTTTCCCGTCAACTTCGACTATGACTACGTAGAGTATAAAAAATTTGTGACTGGACTCGTAATTTCGTGCCACGGAGTTCGCATCATTATACAGGGTGTTACAAAAAGGTACGGACAAACTTTCAGGAAACATTCCTTACACACAAATAAAGAAAAGATGTTATGTGGACATGTGTACGGAAACGCTTAATTTCCATGTTAGAGCTCATTTTAGTTTCGTCAGTATGTACTGTACTTCCTCGATTCACCGCCAGTTGGCCCAAATGAAGGAAAGTAATGTTGACTTCGGTGCTTGTGTTGACATGCGACTCATTGCTCCACAGTACTAGCATCAAGCACATCAGTACGTAGCATCAACAGGTTAGTGTTCATCACGAACGTGGTTTTGCAGTCAATGTTTGCAAATGCGGAGTTGGCAGATGCCCATTTGATGTATGTATTAGCACGGGGCAATAGCTGTGGCGCGGTACTTTTGCATCGAGACAGATTTCCAGAACGAAGGTGTCCCGACAGGAAGACGTTCGAAGCAATTGACAGGCGTCTTAGGGAGCACGAAACATTCCAGCCTATGACTCGCGACTGGGGAAGACCTAGAACGAGGCAATTCTTCGTGCAGTTGACGATAACCCTAATGTCAGCGTCAGAGAAGTTTCTCCTGTACAAGGTAACGTTGACTACGTCACTGTATGGAGAGTGCTACGGCAGAACCAGATGTTTCCGTACCATGTACAGCGTGTACAGCGGGTACACTTCTGCGAATGGTTCATCCAACAGTGCGTCAATCCTCATTTCAGTGCAAATGTTTTCTTTACGGATGAGGCTTCATTCCAATGTGATCAAATTGTAAATTTTCACAATCAACATGTGTGGACTGACGAGAATCCGCACGCAATTGTGCAATCACGTCATCAACACAGATTTTCTGTGAACGTTTGGGCAGGCATTGTTGGTGATGTCTTGGTTGTGCCCCATGTTCGTCCACCTACGCTCAATGGAGCACGTTATCATGATTTCTTGCGGGATACTCTACCTGTGCTCCTGGAACATGTGCCTTTACAAGTACGACACAACATGTGGTTCATGCACGATGGAGCTCCTGCACATTTCAGTCGAAGTGTTCGTACGCTTCTCAACAACAGATTCGGTGACCGATGGATTGGTAGAGGCGGACCAATTCCATAGCCTCCACGCTCTCCTGACCTCAACTCTCTTGACTTTCATTTATGGGGGCATTTGAAAGCTCTTGTCTACGCAACCCCGGTACCAAATGTAGAGACTCTTCGTGCTCGTATTGTGGACGGCTGTGATACAATACGCCATTCTCCAGGGCTGCATCAGCGCATCAGGGATTCCATGCGACGGAGGGTGGATGCATGTATCCTCGCTAACGGAGGGCATTTTGAACATTTCCTGTAACAAAGTGTTTGAAGTCACGCTGGTACGTTCTGTTGCTGTGTGTTTCCATTCCATGATTAATGTGATTTGAAGAGAAGTAATAAAATGAGATCTAACATGGAAAGTAAGCGTTTCCGGACACATGTCCACATAACATATTTTCTTTACTCGTGTGTGAGGAATGTTTCCTGAAAGTTTGGCCGTACCTTTTTGTAACACCCTGTACTTTCTATCGAGGGCGAAGGACAGAAACAGCAGTAATTTCAGGAGCACCCTAGGGAAATGTGTTATGACCCTCACTGCTATTGTTGTACATTAATGACTTGGCAGGAAAATAACAACAGTAATCTAAGAGTCTTAGCAAATGGAGCAGATACGTTTAATGGAGTACTGTCTGGAATAAGTCGGACTATTATTTTGGTAGGCTTTGACAAGATTTGAAAGTGGGGCACAATTTGGTAACTTGCTGTAAATGTTATGAATTACGAAATTGTGTACTTCCTCTGACGACATTATCAATAAATCACAATTTGAATTAGTTGACTCCTGCAAATACCTGGATGTAACAATTTATGGGCATCCGAAATAAAGCAGATGGTAGACTCCGGTTCATTCTTGAAAATGCAGACAGTATACAAAGGAGATTGCTTGCAAAGCAGTCGTGCTTCCTAGAATATTGATCCGGTGTGTGGAATTTGTACCAAATTGGTGGAACAGCGTATAGTGAAGGTATACAAATTTCCTTGGGTCCACGAAAATGTGTCACCTAAATGCTGTAAAATTTGAATAAACAAACGCTTGAAAATGACAGTTATCCAGCGAAAAACCTACTTGCAAAATTTACGTAACAGTTTAAATTAAAAAACGTACTTCAGCGAATTCATTACCGTAGAGCCCACGAAGACAAGACTGTATTAAATAAAGTGCGCAAAAATGCATTTAAATAGCCTTCCTGCGTTTCATATGCAATTGTGCGTTCCGTACGTAACTGGAACTGGAAGAAATCCTAACATCCTCCATGTATTCCACAAGGATTTGTGGGTTATGATTGTATAAGGAAAGTCAGATGCAGATGAATCTTCTGTTCCCATAAATGCAAATGAGCAACGATTTCCCATTTCCCCCTCACAGGAGATGATTTGTGCGTACACTATCCGATACTAAAGTAGAGAAACCGCTCATAGTACTAGGGCTATATTTGTCGTGTCATAATTGTAATCTACTGTCTTTCAGCCCTTGGATATGTCCTTAGACTGCGGCAAGTGTGATCGAAACTGCCTATTTGCAGTTGAGCAGGAGAGCACAGAGCACAGAAGGGGCTTGGGCACCTGCAACGTCTAGCGCAGCACCAGTCGCGCTGCTGTTTTCTCTGTCTGCTTGTTTACTCACTACCTCATCTCGCCTTTCTATAGGGCTTGCTTTAGATTTATTAATTTTCAAGTTAACTAATACTTGTTTATTTACAATTGCCGACGGCAGATCACGGGACCATATTTAAATACAGGCAGAACTAAAACTGTCCTTCAATACTCGAGAGCGCACGATTGACTCAAGTGTCTCGGCATTGTACAGCCACGATATAGTCATAGTGCGTTACTACTTCTGCTTATTCTTAGCGTCTACTGAAATGGATAGTCATTGCGCAAATAAACGTTATCGAAGAGTACGCTCAGTTGGTTAAGTGTTGATAAATAATTAAGTTCTGTCGAGAAGAAAAACCGAAAATAGGCCATTTGTGAAACTTCTCCACTGCAGAGTGAAAATCTCATTCTAGGATATTTGCATTTGGGAAGGGAGACATTGTAACACTGTGTGCACACTGTCCTAGAACAATGAGAGAAAGGTGCGAAGAAACTTGAAAGCCGGCCTTTGTGGCCGTGCGGTTCTAGGCGCTTCAGTCTGGAACCACGTGACCGCTGCGGTCGCAGGTTCGAATCCTGCCTCGGGCAAGGTTGTGTGTGATGTCCTTAGGTTAGTTAGGTCTAAGTAGTTCTAAGTTCTAGGGGACTGATGACCACAGATGTTAAGTCCCATAGTGCTCAGAGCCATTTGAACCATTTGAAACTTAAAAGTATGGTCTGAATCCCACCTCCAGTTATTAGATCGTAAATCAACAGTTTTATTTTAATCACGTATGTTTCTCTCTAGAAGAATGTATGCTCTGTGCAGGAGACGCAGCCGGAATTAAGATGAGCTACATGGGTAGGGAGCGATATGTGTTGCGACACGTACAGTGTCAATAATCAATAATCACTTGAAGAAGAGAATACGATTTGTGGATAACGGCGAAAAATATCGAAAAGTTATTTTTATTAAGTACTTGAATTTTAATATCAATTTTATGTCTATAATGACCGCGACATGACCATAGTATAATGGCGCTCCTTTTATGTAAGAATATTTTCCCTCGATTCTAGGTTGGTCAGTTACATTGCCTGACAAAGAAAGTGAAGCACTCTAAAGACGTGATGGGATGTCAATGTAACTCTGTGCTCGTACACTCAATCGACGCGTATGTAAATGATTACAGCGGCAATTCTGTGTGACAACTAGAACAGCCACCGGAGTTCATTAGTGTTGTTCGTGTTTAGTGTTGCCGTCAGGCCTGGGATGATATATAAGGGTCGTGAACAGCATCAAATGTTTAATAACCTACATGTTTAATGACCTACATCTACATCATACTTCGCAAGCCATCTAATAGTTTGTGGTGGAGGGTACTTTTTGTACCACTTACTGAGCCCTCACATCCCGTTAGATTCGTGAATGGCGCGAAGAAAGAATGACTGTCGGTAAGGCTCTGTACTAGCTCTAGTTTCTCGAATTTACTCCTCATGGTCATTAAGTAAGACGTAAATGGGAGAAAGTAATATGTTGTCCGACTCTTCAAGGAAAGTGCTCTCTCGAAATTTCAGTAGTAAATCTATCCGTGATCCACAACGCCTTTCTTGTAACGTCTGCCAATGGAGTTTGTTGAGCATCTCCGTAAAGCTCTCGTGGCGACTAAACGGTCCCGTGACTAAACGTGCCGCTCTTCGTTGGATCTTCTCTATCTCTTCTATTAGTCCTATCTGGTAGGGATCCAAGATAGATGAACAGATGATCACCGTGCAGGGCATCGAGACTCCACGTATTCGCGTGAGACAGCGTTATCAGCACTTGCCAGAGTTCGAGACGTTTCCTCATTGTAAGTCTCAGTTTGGTCGAATACTCGAATCGAGCAGTATGCAGATTTATGGGTCATTCGGATGTGGCACTGGCCCGATGTTGGACTACGTGGGAACATGAGCCGAGGCGTACTCGTAGTCAAGCTTCCTGTCCCCACACCTGACCACCACAAAGGAGGATCGCCTTATTGTGCACCAAGCACATTCACATCTGCGCCTGTTATCAGAGAATGAGTAATGGACCCCGTGGAATATTCTGAATCATTCTGCACCATTGTTCGGAGATTAGCAGCAACTGGACGGGACAAAGGAATTATCGTCATATTAACAGGTTACCGTTAACATGACAAGTCTCATGTAGTGGTTCAGCGAGCAAGGCAACATGAGCTACTGATGAATGGTGTTACACTGTGATCAGCAATTAATTGCAGGTCTGCAGGGCCTTAAATGACCATCATCGAAGAACATGTCAGCGACCTGAGTAGGTCGTAGTCATCCATTCTTTTGGTGACTTTGGTGACTGTGACAGCACGACGGTACATCGCAGCTATCCTGCGTTTTGAACATGACACTGCTTGTGAATACATGCCAGATGCCTCTATGAACTGTCTGCCATGATAATGAGCTACTCCCTTGACCAGCAATGTGCCCGGATTTATCCCCGACAGAACATGTATGGAACCAATGGGACCCCAATTCCGTATGTAATCTGCCTTTCCCTTCCATTTTATTAAGAGTAACAAGTTACTCAGTGTCTTATTTCCTCTGTCCGAATTTCATCGATTTTAGTCCAATAAAAAAAATTCTTAATGGTTTATAACCGTGTCGTCCACATTATGGGAGAAGAAATAATACAAATATTTAATTTTAGGTCGGTATCCTTTATTTGAGTTTCTGGAAAAATAAAGAAGTTTCTTGACTAATGCGTTACAGATAACACGGCATATATGTTGAAATTGCCTTATTTTTTGGTGATTTGTTTCAAATTGAGCATTTATAAGGGATCTCAGAATGCACCCTTGTACAAGTTCTTCGTACGCATTATGGGTAAGTATACCATGTTCTTTCCTTGCTAATTAGATAGTGTATAATGGCAGATATCAGTTGACGATGGACGTAGCTACAAAAGAGCGCTGGTTTGCTCGTATTCATAGACTGGAAACGAACTTTTATGTTGCCCCGTCTTCGAAGACAGGGAGGCAAAACAGCACACACAGAGTAAAATAAATCTTGTAACGTATCCTAAATCTATATTCAGAACGTTTCATAAATTATAAAAAATTTGTGCGAGAAATTTCTCATACCAACTGTATACTTGTATCGGTGGAAGCCATGACACGTAGAAAGCGACATCATGCAAAATATCTGAATGAATATCTGTAATGCAATAAATGTGAACACTTTCAAGATGATCATTATTGTCATTTTGTAAAATAAATCTTAGGTTTAATTATTTTAGATCATTAAAATTACGTAAATTCATTTATGAAGAGGATCCAGATTGGGTTTCCTTTCAGCAGACAAGACGACCTTGGAATGCCGAGCCATGTGCAAGTGGTGAAGAAGACAAATGCGGATAGGTAGGTATAGGGTGCGGACGCTAGTCAGTTTCTGTTCTCACGTTAGTCGTGTTGAGGATTCAGAACTAGTGTGGCCAGCTCTAATATCGAGAGTGACCGCAAAAGATGATAGGAAAAAGTCGTCTCTATTATTTAATTTGCGGAATGTAAGATTTTTGCAAAAAAATTGATGGCAGCCTTGGGTGCGGCGACCAAGAGCGTAATTGTGTCACCGAGCACAAGGGCTTGTTGTAATAATTGTCACCCATACTGAGATGTAAAGACATCACCTATCTTCAGGCACCTCATCTCAACAACAGTATCTCAGCATCTACATACGCAAGGCAAGGCAGTTCTTACATTTACTAACCGTTTTCAGAATGGTGAGAGAGCTGAATTAATATTTCCATATATGTGATGCGTTTATGGAAAACAGAGTAATTCAAGTTAATTCGCTTTAAATCGTTATTTGCCTTAAAGAGTTTTCTGTTTCTTCTACTCAAGTAAATGTAAGTGATAAGTTGAATGTATAAATGTTCTCTTCAGAGAAGTCCATGATTACAACAAAATCTTGTCTTTACAAACATCATTATACTACGGTGTTGAACACTCCCTCAGAACTAAATAATTGTTAATAAATGCTATAGTCACTTTTCTTAATTAAATTTGCTGAGACTGTGTTTCAGTTAAACAAAATTCTTCATTGAATATTATAAAGTAATTATTAACATTCTAACTATTTTAGTCACAATGCACTGATAACGAGTGTGCTACAATTAAATTAAAGTCAACATCTCTGTCTTGTGTTTGAGTGTGCAGAAAGGTTTAACGTAGAATACGTGAATACTTCAGTTTAAAATAAAGTCAATTTTTTACACTAAGATTTCACATAAATTCCTTCAGAAACGTTGAATAAAATTTGCTCGTTTGGAGCTGGCGACTAATCTGCATAGTTTTAGTCTGATTTTCTAGGGTAAGCCTTACTGTAACTACCACAGAACAAACCGTCTAATCAATTTTGCACTTAGTCGATAAAGTTCGTTATTACAAATTGCCGTATCAAATTGGAAAAATACTTTAGGAACACCGATCAGTAGTTCAGTAACTATTTTGTAAAGTAAAATGCGAAAAAATATTTAGTTTAGTCAAGTGTAAAACCATATGTAGGCCTAACTGGATGAATGCAGGTGGATGTGCGCGTGGTAGTGGCACGCAGAAGACGGCTACCTTTTTGACTAAGTGTCGCGTGGCCAACCTCTGCAGCAAAAACAGCCAGACGTACCGGCAAAGTTTGCAATACGCGCCCATAGATTCTGTTAAATTCCTTCAAGATAGAAAAAAATTCTTCACTTAGTACAATGTAGCACATGGTATCGACGAATGTTGCTATAAGTGCGCAAGCTACTGTTTATCACAGTTAAACTTTAATTACAGTACTATGAAAATGGGTCGCAATTCCGTAAACTTAAATTTCTAACCCTTCAGGTACGATTTCGCGTGGGGTTTCAGTGGAAATGGCGAGGAATGGTTCAGTTGTAAACTTTTCCGTCTCCATTGTAGGTGGTAACGTCCTTTTCACACTACGAACCCATATGAACCATGCTACATTGGATGCATAAAGGAAACTGGGGTATTATATTGTTCCCAACGTAGGTGGAAATTATTCAAATCGGTATGATTTATGTCTGAGTTTTCTTCTTAGTTTTATTTGTTAATATTTGCCATTACCAGAGTTCAGATATTAAACTTGTTGAATTCATAAAGATTACCTTTAAATGTCTTACATTCGTTGCACAAAACGATCTTAGCTATGTTTTTGCGTTTTTAAAGCCTATTGTCAATGTTTTAAAGCTCTCTGTCTGCTGGACTCATCATTCAGTCTTTTGAATGGCGTTGTGAGAAAAAATTAGAATAAATTTAATTTCTTAACATGTTTCGAGCACATAGTGGCCTTCCTCAGGAGGTTAAACCTGTCACATTATTTGCGAGTGTCTACAATAAGATGCATGCAAAATGCCATAGTCGTGTGGCATAGTGCATGTACAAAAATGGTATAAAGAAGACTTGTTCTTTGGCTTCATTATATCATTTTTGTACAGGCAATAGGAACGACATGACCATGACATTTTGCTGTATGTAACCTACTAACAGTAAGATATTAAATTTCTTTTATGCATCTAGTTACTGATTATTTCGATGTATAGTTTATAAATGTTTAATTTCATATTTATTTTTTTCAATAATGATATTCTTAGGAACAAAACTTGTAAAGAGCTAAACACTGATATATTTGTTCTCTGTATCTTTCATTCCGGTAGTAAAGGACCAATGAATGCTCTTGGGCTTCGCACTGTATTTCTACATCACTGTGATAAACCTCACCGTTATTTCTGCTGGAATATATTGTAAGCAGCTTTATTGTAGTAATTATTGTTTAAAATTGGCAATCCTAGTGGCATATTACGTTAACAAGTGCTGGTTACACTTTATATGTAGCGAAATGAAACTCAAAATGGACAACTAGCTACATGCAGAAAACAAAAATATAATGCAGTACGCTGAACCACCTGAAGATGGAGATGTAAGCGGTCGAACCGTGTCGTCGGAGGAATTAAAAGGTGACTGACACAGATACTTGCTTTAATTATTATTTTATCGCCGTAAACAGTCTCAGTTTCCCAACACAGTCCATTAAGAAGGACATAAGGTAACACTAGAACTTGTATAAAATTGGGTGAATAAGTAAAACATATAAAAAGGAAGACAAACGCTCTGGGTTCTGGGGAAATTCAGCACACCTGCAAGTGAGATAGTATGCAAAGGCATCCAGTTCCAATTGTTCCATCTTTTGGAGCGCTTATCAAGTACCCATCACAACAGATGTCGGCCGATTTAAGAGATGTTTAGTATTACAGCAGGTCGGTGTAGTCCATTCTGACTGTAAAATACAATTTTATGATACTGGTACCCACAGCCGTTGAAAATCATGATGAAAAAATATTGAATAAAACCGTAAACAGCTGTTAATTGATGATTTGTTCACGACTTGTTTCGCTTTGTTGAAAGAGGCGATTCTACATAGAGAGATAAGTATCCTTGTAATATACATATTTAAAATATTAACTAAGGATAGCCAATAAAAGTAAACGTAAATGGAAAGTACTTACGGTAGTACCACATGGATTAGCACACGGAGACGATCCAAACATTCTTAGTTACAGAATAAAACCCTGCGAAGAGGGAAGCAGTCAACAAATAATAACCGACGGAGCATTGGGCGAATAGTGCACGGAACGAGGCACTATGGCAAAATGAACTTTGGTTAATTTAATACATGTGATTAAAATGTAATACCTTGGATCCCAAATGTTTTTATTCACTTTTGGCACCTTGTTCCCTCACTATTTATGTTTCTACCATCACCAGCAATAGAATGAGCTGTCCTGATGGTAGTTACGTCTCCGTTATTACTATGTTCTTTGTTACTAGATTCTACTGTTAAGGCGCTCCCCAACTTCTGGACTTCTAAACACGTGTTGTGGTCTTCCATTGTGCACTGGCACGTCTAATCGTATGGCGATCCCCACTAGTTTATTATAGAGCTGACCGCCTCCAGTGGTCCACCCTCGCGACGACCAACTACAGAGTATGTAAATTTCGTGTATTGGTGTATTTGGACATTCCAATTATATTAGGCAGTTCATTAATATGTTCTTGTGGTTTTCTACTTCTGTTACCATAAATGGGGTCTCCAGTTATGTAACGTTCATTCCAGGTTCTCAGAACTGTGTTACTGATAAGCGTCTTAAATAAGGTTTATAACTTTATACGGTTTTTAATCCATTTAGTCCTTCACTTGCATTCTATTTCCACGTGGATGCGCATGAAGGTCCAACAGATTAATTATCTTCTCCCTTCCCAGTTTTTAATCTTGAATAACTTTTTCCTTCTGGGGATTTTTCTCTTTGTGTAACGGGGTTTGTTAATGCTCTCATACATACACACCAATGATGGTGTCTTATTTTATGTCACGTGTATTAAATTTTGATAATATTTATTATTACCCACTCCAAAGCTCTCCCGTTTAATATTTGTGGACCACTTCTCCTCTTCATAGGAATGAAATCTGTGAGAAAGAATGTTAGGGCTTCTCCGTGTGCTAATCTGTGTAGGAATCTGTAAAACACATCATCAATAAATTTAAATACGAAACTTTGTAATAGAGGTGCGCTATTCTTGTGGAACTCTTTTGATCAAATATTGCGGAACCCGAGAAAAATTGTTCAACAGTTCTGCCACCATCGCTTGGTTTTCCACCATGAGAGTAAAATAATAGATATTTGAGAGGTTACGCTGGCATATGGGCATTAATTTTTTCCACGTTCGTTTTCTGAACAGAATAGGAAAGGAAATCGATTATATTGCCACAAAATATTCTCCGCCACCCTCTCTATAGTAGATGTAGATATCCTTCAAGGTGATAACTGGAACCTCTGTGAACGTCTCTGTGCACGGTTGTTGTACTTCGTTATAGCTGGAGAAGGCTATCAAATGCTGCGATACTATTACTGGAGGCAATGAGCCTATAGATATATGACTTTGTAGGGGCGATAAGGTATACAATGTGTATAATAAACGAATAAAACTTAGTTCGTCTGGAACAGTGTTAATTTCCCATTTTCCCTGAAAACGTTCAACAGCCAAGATCGCATAAATATTTCTGTATTTAAAGCAACTGCTTTAAACAGACTTTTCTGTGATCTCCAGGTCTTAAAAAATCTTTTTGTTAACATGACAACCAGGCGTCAGGTCCAACATCAAATGAAGACTTTCATAACAAGTAGATTTTTTAAGATCTTAAGATGACAGCAAAGTCTGTCAAAATCGGTGGTTTTAAATAAAGAAATATTTATTCGAGCTTACCTGTTGACTGCTTTTGGCAAGTAAAACAGATCGCGGGTTCGGTCTTCTCAAAATGAGAAACCTCAATTTTCATTTTCTACCATTATATGTCTTAAAGTAAGATCTAATCAAGTTTGAATAAATCAGAAGAATAACATTATGAGTTTCCGTTCTAGTGTTCAGCTCGTGACCTCATCCGAATGGTAGCAACTACCCGAGACTCGTGCCAGACGTCACAGACAATGAAAACTCCGTGCCAAATCTCTGATATGACATCAGACTTCCCCCGTGTATTCGCGGTTGACAAAGTAGGCGTCGGTAATAACATGCTTTAATAATGCTGCCAAGTACATATGGAAAAGATCGCATTGTTCGAGGGTCTTACACAGCAGAGAAAGCCGAGGCAAACACGAATATCGCCGTCGTTAATCTCAGGACTGGCGACATACTTCGCGCGCTCACTGGGGCAATGTGATGCGTCGCTGTGGCCAACGAGGCTCCGCAGAGGCTGCGTATATTGCTGGAGGGTCACCACGAAACCACAGCTTGCTTTCTCTCACTAGCACATTGCCTATAATGATGCTTTAACTCAGACCTACGAGTCTGGATGGTGATTACTCGCTATAAAAGACTGCCTTGCAGAAATATCAGTCCGACGCAGAAATTTTTTACGGTTAGCATAAGGATATGCGTCGCAAAGGTTGCAATTCCCAACTGAAATTAATGTCAATAGTACTCTGCATTCTTACAATGTCAGTAATGACTATTTTGTCAACTCCACTTCCATAGAAGTAAGCTATTGTTAACAGGCATGTAGCCGAGGTTGCCATGTGAATCCCGATCGCTTAAACCTCGATGATTGTGTGCTGCCGAAACGATGTGAGGAAATGTACGTCTGTTGCCAAAAACTATAGCTTTCTTTCTTGCTCAACGTCAAGTAAACTGTAAATGTCAAATGTGATTAAACATAGTCAAAACCGCTGTAGGACAGAACTGTTACACTTAGAGGCGAAAACGTTATTAACATCCTCCACCGCGAGATGGTGTGCTGCCTGCTGACGTTGCATGCACATGAAGTGATAAAGAAACTTGTAACTGCCTTGTTAAATTGTTGGAAACTTAGTCAGCCGGTGTCGTAATTTTGAAATGAGAGTTGTTATGGTGGTCGCGTAATAAGTACTACGCGTGAAACGCCGCTGCGACACAGGCAAACGCCAATGGTTCAAATGGCTCTGAGCACTATGGGACTTAACATCTGTGGTCATCAGTCCCCTAGAACTTAGAGCTACTTAAACCTAACTAACCTAAGGACATCACACACATCCATGCCCGAGGCAGGATTCGAACCTGCGACCGTAGCAATCGCGCGGTTCCGGACTGAGCGCCTAGAACCGCTAGACTACCGCGGCCGGCAGGCAAACGTCAATTGTGGAAACTAAGCCACCGGATATTACAAGTAACGTTATTACAGAATACGCCTGACTGACTCCACAAAATAAGAAGGCACGTACATTCGCGAGTGAGTGGTTCAAAATAAGAATTAATACCGTAAAGGAAATTGCTCATAAATATAGTTCCATCGGTACACACTCAGTTGTGTACGAACGTACGATCGGCGTAGATGGACGTACGTTCTAAGTACAATCATTCCCCGTGGAGTAGACAAAAACAATTGCGATTAAATTGCATTTATTCATCTAACAAGGAAAATTATCGGACTTCCAAATTAAATGGAAAGAAAGACTGCAGGTTCTGAATGTCGCGGCAAATACACTACTGGCCATTAAAATTGCTACACCACGAAGATGACGTGTTACACACGCGAAATTTAACCGACAGGAAGAAGATGCTGTCATATGTAAATTATTACCTTTTCAGAGCATTCACACAACGTTCACGCCGGTGGCGACACCTACAACGTGCTGACATGAGAAAAGTCACCAACCGATTTCTCATACACAGACAGCAGTTGACCGGCGTTGCCTGGTGAAACGTTGTTGTGATGCCTCGTGTAAGGAGGAGAAATGCGTACCATCACGTTTCCGACTTTGATAAAGGTCAGATTGTAGCCCATCGCAATTGCGGTTTATCGTATCCCGACATTGCCGCTCGCGTTGGTCGAAATGCAGTGACTGTTACTAGAATATGGAATCGGTGGGTTCAGGAGGGTAATACGGAACGCCGTGCTGGATCCCAACGGCCTCGTATCACTAGCAGTCGAGATGACGGGCATCTTATCCGCATGGCTGTAACGGATCGTGCAGCCACGTCTCGATTCCTGAGTCAACGGATTGGGACGTTTGCAAGACAACCATCTGCATGAACAGTTCGACGACGTTTGCAGCAGCATGGACTATCAGCTCGGAGACCATGGCTGCGGTTACCCTTAACGCTGCATCACAGACAGGATCGCCTGCGATGGCGTACTCAATGACGAAACTGTGTGCACGAATGGCAAAACGTCATTTTTTCGGATGAATTCAGTTTCTATTTACAGTATCATGATGGTCGCCTCCGTGTGTGGCGACATCGTGGTGAACGCACATTGGAAGCGTGTATTCGTCATCGCCATACTGACGTGTTACCAGGCATGATGGTATGGGGTGCCATTGGTTACACGTCACGGTCACCTCTTGTTCGTATTGAACAGTGAACAGTGGACGTTACATTTCAGATGTGTTACGACCCGTGGCTCTACCCTTCATTCGATCCCTGCGAAAGCAGCATAATGCGCGACCGCATGTTGCAGGTCCTGTAAGGGCCTTTCTGGATACAGAAAATGTTCGATTGCTGCGCTGGCCAGCACATTCTCCAGATCTCTCACCGACTGAAAACGTCTGGTCAATAGTGGCCGAGCAACTGGCTCGTCACAATACGCCAGTCACTACTCTTGATGAACTGTTGTGTTGTGTTGAAGCTGCATGGGCAGCTGTACCTGTACGCGCCATCCAAGCTCTGTTTGACTCAATGCCCAGGCGTATCAAGGCCGTTATTACGGCCAGAGGTGGTTGTTCTGGGTACTGATTTCTCAGGATCTATGAACCCAAATTTCGTGAAATTGTAATCACACGTCAGTTCTAGTATAATATATTTGTTCAATGAATAGCCGTTTACGTCTACATTTCTTCTTGGTGTAGCAATTTTAATGGCCAGTATTGTACATTGAAACCGACGTCGGTGGCCACGAAGGGAAAGAGATGAACACATTCACGTACCTCTGTTGTTGAACAGCACCGTCGTGAATATCGTCGCTTCCATCTAAATTCCCCGTAAAAAATTGAAATAATAATAATCTCCCAGAGTTAGAGGAGCTGGGATCCGTGGTATCGTAACTCATAAAATCATATTGACCATGAATTGCTTTATTGTATAACACCATTTCACTTCAGAATTACACAACACGTTTTATCACCAGGAGAGGAGAACAACGAAAGGTAATTAATACGAAAACTAATAAACGAAGAGCGTAAATCTTATTTTTTCCATCAGTGTTATACACTTTTCAAATGGGTATTTGGTGTTAGAGCCGGATAACTGTCTTTCTGTTTATCAATAAGAAAAAATTATTAAGTTCCTTACGATACGGACCGAAAATGGTAAAATCCTGTGACATAAGCGGCTTTGCCAATGGAGGACTGTTATGGCCCGGCGACTGGGAAAGAACTTCTCGGAAATGGCGAAACTGCTCAGCTCATCACGTGTTATGTTGTGGAGATCTGTGGAAAGTGGTCGAAGGAATATGAAACCGAGAACAGGCAAGAAGTTTGTTGGACCTCCACGCTTTTGGACCTCTACGCTTCTGGGCCTTCACACTTTAACACAGAACGTGAAGGCCAGATGCTTGCCCTATCTGGAAAGCAGTATAGGTGTCAATCTTTGGCAGGTTTGGTGACCGAGTACAATGCTGGTGTGTGCAGAAGTGTTTCGGAGAACGCCGTTCAGCGCACGTTCTTGAAGTTGTAGCTCACAGCAGGCGATCCCGACGCATTCCTACGTTGAACCAACGATATCCTCAGTTACGACTGCAGAGGACAAGGGATCATCGAGATTGGACTTCGAATCAATGGAAACGTCTGGATGACCAGGAAGACACTGCTGCGAAAACTGTTGAGACGTCAGTGATTGCTGATATAGTGTTTTACAATCGCGCGGCCTAACACAAAATTAACATGCTCTGTTACTTCAGAAAGATAGCTGGCTTGAGAGAGGTATGACAATACACAGGAAGAAGAAAAAGTGTCGCACTTGGAGGTCGGCTCGCGATTCCTCATGCAGATTCAAGAAAAAGCTCACCTAGCACAATCAGATCGGCTGCATTTTGAAAACACGTGTATAAAAACAAGGAGCTGGCAACGCTTTACATCGTGCAGCCCATCGGAATGTACAGAGGAACGTGTATCACCCTACCCTGCCGTACTAGCCGTCGTAACTCACTGACACCGCTGGGACATCAAACCCACATCCACTCTGGAATTACGGTTCTAGCTCTTGTCAGGTCTCTTTTTTAAACCTAGACGTCTTTTCCCTAGTTCTCGTCGTTTACAAACAGGACATCGTTTCATCACGTGACAATAGGCTGCCATACGCCACTGGGATCCATTAAACTGCATCCATGTGCCTACTAACCGCACAGTGCACAACCATAACTGGTCTTGTCATGTTGATGTGGGGTGGGTACCAGATGGAGTACACAAACGACGAATGCGTCGATATCCTTATATCTGATAGCCAAGCTACTGCTGCTGCTGCTCGTGCGTACGCTGCACGGTATCCACAAAGGCGCCATCCCAATAACGTTTCTCGCCGCCTAAACAACGCGTTTGGAAAACCGGAAATCTTCGTCCATAAGTAACAGACAGAGATCGTCGAAGAACTAGACGTAAGCCAGAAACAGAGGACGTTATTCTTGAAACCATTCACCAGTCGGTAAGTTCCCATGATATTCCAAGGCAGTTCAAGATATCTCACAGACTGGTTGTTGAAGTCTTGCACGATGAAGAACTTTATTCAACGCAACTCAACACCAGCGGCCAGAATACCGAATTCGACAAGTACAGTTTTACGAACGGCTTCTGCACCTAGTGGAAGATAACGAACTTTTTGTAAATAAAGTGATATGGACTGGCGAATCTAGCGTCACTCGTGAAGGTATTTTCAACCTCCACAACAGCCATTATTGATCGGAAGGCTGCCAACATGTCAACCGTGAACGTGGCTTTCCGGCACGCTTTGGGCTAAACCTCTAGGCAGGAGTCGTGGGAGGACTGCTTTTGGGCCCTTAACTATTGCAGGAACAGTTCAATGTACTCCTGAACCCTACATTTCTTTGCAATAATTTGCCTGACGTATTAGAAAACGTTTCATTATATTTTCGGCGACAGCTACGGTTTCAGTATGAAAGCTCCCATTAGAAAAATTTATGCATTACTGTGTTGATAAATCTCTTACGTTATTTGATTTCAAACAGCTGAGCAGAACTGATCGTACTCAGACATTTCTCTCTTTACTTATTCTGATCAACACTAAACTGACGCACAATATTTTTAGCGCAACGCAATCTGACTTTCAAAAATCCCTACAAAAGAATGGCCCTGACTAACAATAATCTATACCTTTCATGAATCACTTACCTCACATAATGCCAACCAGCCACAGACTGCACATAGCACAGTCAGTGATTTTAATACAGAGCGCTACGTGGCGTTACCAACATAAAAACCTAAACTGCCTACTTACAAGCTAGATGGTGCACCGCCACGCTTCGGAATTGATTTGCGTGACTATTTACAAGAAGCGTTTACAGGGGAATGGGTGGTCGTGGAAGTCCAATGTTCTGGCCTCCACGTTCCCTGGACCTTAATCCACTAGATTTTTATATATGGAGACACTGAAAGGAACGAGTTTTTGGTACTCCACCCGCAGATGTAGACGACCTAATAGCTCGCGTGCATGCCACTTCGGTAATGGTGGATGCAAGTGTGTTGCATAGGGCCGAGCAATGTGTGATTCAGTGAGTGGCGAAGTGTTTACAAATGTAAGATGGTCCCTTTGAACAACTTCTCTACAGTGCACGTTTCTCGTACGTGTACATGACGACTCTGTGAAGATAAGCCTGGGCATCAAAGGTACAGAATGGAATTACTGCGCGTACCATTGTGTACAACACAGTGTAGCCTTTCTATTTTGTTTTTTGTACCTCACTGGATACAGGCGACGTTCCTGTACCCATTATTATTTTCTCTTGGCTTTATTTGTGTTATGGGTGAAACGAAGTAGTCTTTTAGAAGTTCATGTTATGTCATAATGTTTAAATAAAAGAAACAGCAACAGAAGAAATACACAAGATACCACATTGTGGAACTGTTAATTGGATGCAGTTCGATGCTTTAACCGAAATAATATGTTTGGCGTCAACACGGCTCGAAAGTCGGCAGCGGCCAATTACAGCTTTGCCAGAATCTCGTATTTCTTTTTTTTTCTTTCTTTTAAGTCGAATTTGTAATATTATATTGACGGAACTAAGTTTTGCTACATACACTTTTGTATTCAGTTGGGATGAGGAATCAAATGGCGACCGCCAAGTATGGCAATTTTTCTTTACTCCGTATTTCTTCCCATTCCCCTAACTTTCCAGAAATGTGGTATGGGTGACAAGTTAAGGGACCAGGCCGCTCAGCCGGGGATCCTTAGGCGCCTCACGGCGTTTGTGGCATGAAACGCTGTGTGGGGCCTTTCATTATTTTGCTGGGTGGGAATTCAGACTTTCTACAACGATTACCAAACAAGTTCTGTTGTCCAGTCCAATAACTACCGACTCAACAGCTGGAGCGGCCTCAACAATTTCAGGAGTCTCAAGAACCGCTGCTTCTTGTGGACACGTTTGTGTCAATCTGACCGCCACAAACACAAGCCAGGCTCCTCGCTGCGCACCACACAGTACCACCCTATATCTTCATTGAATCTACACCGCGCAGGTCTGCTGTTTGTGGTATACAAGGAGTTGACGAAAGTCATTGGACAGCGCTATCCACATATACAGATGGCGGTTGTATTGCGTACACAAGGTATAAAAGGGCAGTGTTTTGGCGGAGCTGTCACTTCTACTCAGGTGATTTATGTGAAAAGGTTTCCGATGTGATTAAGGCCCCACGACGGGACTTCACGGACTTTGAACACGGAATGGCAGTCGGAGCTACACGCTTGGGACATTTCATGTTGGAAATCTTTAGGGAATTCAATATTATGAGATATACAGCGTCCAGAGTGTGTCGAAAATACCAAATGTCAGATATAACCTCTCACCACAGACAACGCAGTGGCCCTACGGCCTTCGCTTAGTGGCCGAAACAGCGGCGTCTGCGTAGAATTGTAGTGCTAACAGACAGCACGCGAAATTTGGCGTTAATGGCATACGGCAGCAGACGACCACGCAAGTGCGTCTTATTAACAACACGACATCTTCTGCAGCGCCTCTCGTGGGTTCGAGACCTTGTCGTTTGGATGCTAGATGACTGGACAACCGTAGCCTGGTCAGATGTTTCACGATTTCTGTTGGTAAGAGCTGATTTTAGGGTTAGAGTGCAGCGCAGACCCCACGAAGTAAAGGGCCCAAGTTGTCAATCTGGGCAAGCTACTAGTGACTGCATAATGCTGTGGACTCCGTTTTCATGGAATGGACTGGGTCGTCTGATCCAGCTGAACCGATTATTCACTGGTAATGGTTATCTTCGGCGACTTGGAGACCATTTTCAGCCATTAATGGACTTCATGTTCCCAAAAAACAATGGAATGATTACGGAGTCATGTCACCGTGACACAATTGTTGGCAGTTGATTTGCAGAACATTCTGAACAATTCGAGCGACTGATTTCGCCAACCTGATCGAACCGACATGGGACACAATTGAGAGTGCAGATATAGCACAAAATCCTGCATCGATAACACTTGCGCAATTACGGACGGCTATGGAGATAGCATGGCTGAATATTTATGCAGGAGACTTCCAACAACTTGTTCATCTCATCCCACGTTGCGTTGCTGCACTAAGCCGGGGGAAACGAGGTCCGGGACGATAATAGGAAGTATCCCATGACTTCTACCACCTCTGTGTACTGTCAGAGGTAAAGGACGCATGGTAACTCGAGACATCAACCCAGCTACCATTACTTTGTTCCATACTGTTCATGGTGAAACTCTACCAGCGAGCTTTCCCCGAATTTCAGCTCTTGTCACCCGTCCACCTGTCAGGGTCAGTCTAACAGCCCCACGACCTTCTCGTGGTGTAGTCCTTCAGGAAGGAGCGCGTCACGTCTTGTTCTACAATCACTGCACTGCGACAACTGTCTGTGCGTTCTGTCTTTGTGATCATTACTTGTTCCTCACACCAATAGTTTGATCTTGCTCAAATTCTCGGCTGGTTGGTTGGTTGTTTTGGGGAAGGAGACCAGACAGCGAGGTCATCGGTCTCATCGGATTAGGGAAGGACGGGGAAGGAAGTGAGCCGTGCCCTTTGAAAGGAACAATCCCGGCATTTGCCTGGAGCGATTTAGGGAAATCACGGAAAACCTAAATCAGGATGGCCGGAAGTGGGATTGAACCGTCGTCCTCCCGAATGCGAGTCCAGTGTCTAACCACTGCGCCACCTTGCTCGGTAAAATTCTCGAAGGTGATCGTAAGCTGCACAACCACCCTGTGTTGCGATCTCTATTTAAAAGTATAAGTAATATATCTATTGGCCAACATGGACTCACGCCAACCATCATCTGCAGAAATCATTTTTCTTTGTTCTGAGAATGCTCAAAATAAGTTCGCATCAGCATGAAATTGCAATCAACATATCTCACAGCAATGGGAACACTGTAGTGCCTGTGTGGCAGCATTCGATCAATGAGCTGTTGGTGTACAGCTTACCGTTTCCGCAGCCTAATTGCGACTGACTGCAGAATTTTCTAATTAAAAACGTATGAAAGGATTAGTTATAGAAATTTAAACAGAGAACGTTACAGTATTTTATTTCCACAGAATACTCATGTTGATCACAGATAGTTTATTTAAATTACCCTACACAAAACATATACACAACAGTTACTGTGCTTACATGACTTGAATTACGTAAGAATAAAGTAAAATGACCATTAATTTATGAAAATCTCTCAGGATTGTCTCTCATTGGCCTTAGTTACTATTACTGTTAGACAAATGGGCTAGGCAGACGGACTATGATGGAAGGGCTTAAGTGAGTGCCGCTGCCTGGCGATGATCGCTCCGCAGCCATCGCACAATATCCACGCTGTGCCTTGGAGGGGGAATAGACTGCGAGCGGCGGCCACCGAGTCTAGAAGCGGCATTCTTTTTGGAATTTCGCAGGTACCGGTAGGTACCAGCATTGACACCAGGAAAAACTACGTATTGTCATGGGGACAATAGCTGAATTTTTTTGTCTGTACATTCAATGCGTTCTTAGACGCAGTCACATAAGAGTTTTATGTCGGTAGCTGTTGTCGACCATCATTAGTAACCATCAAAACGAGAGAAACCAGCTTCAAGTGGACGTCAACTAATGTTGCCTCAAATTAGAGGCCCACGAGAAATACAGGCCGCGGCTCGTGCGTCACGAAGGTAGTCCTGAACTCGCTCGCTCGCTCAGCTCAGCAGACAAAATGCGTTTCTAAACCTGTTAACTCGCAGCTGGGCGTGTAAGTACTAACGAGAATTACATCCTCCATTAGAATATGCTATTATAAAGTTTTACTGATTAACAGTGCTATAGCAAAATTTAATTTAAGATAAATACTCGATATAAATGGTATAACGGCGTGTTTATAGCATTTAGTCTCCTCATTCATTACTTGCTGGAAGTGTTGCGTTATGCAACGGATAATAATTTTAGCATGATTTTACTTTATTGTACGTCAGTACAACCGTAACATATTGTAAGTAGGCCCATGGACTTCCCATCATTATCGGACTAATAACAGTAAGATTCCATAATAGCGGATTCCAGTAGAAGATTCAGTTTTCGTTTGTACGGACACATCTAGTTACGAGTTAACAGGTGTAGAAACGTAGTTTGTTTGCTGATTTGAGCGAGCGAGCGAGCGCACGACTACCTTCGTGACGTACGCGCCGCGGCCTGTCCTTCTCGTAGGCCTCGCCTCAAATTGTTGTTGACAGAACATTAACTGGTATCTATCTGATGCTGCTTTCTGTCGTTCTGATGGTGACAAGGTGATGGTCGATACCGATTAAGTATGTGAAACTTGTGATTGTGTTGAAGAAAATTCTATTTATACAGTCTTTGACTCTCGCTAGTTGTCATCGCTTTACTCATGGGTTAGAGCCTCTCTTCTCCCCTTACATCAGGCCGGGCATTGAAAGTTCACCCATGCAACAGGTTTATAGAACTTAGAAACTTAGCCAGTCTCCGCAAATCTCAGTTTCAAAAAGGCAGTCCTAGAGAATACGCTGTAAATCATGTGTTACAAAAATTAAATGCCGTATGGCATCTTTGGTAGGGCGCCTAGGAAAAAAGCGTTGCCCGTGTACGTTGAGCCTTTTCCTTGAGAATATGTGGAAGTTGTGTTATACGTGTAATTCTGAAGTGTAGGTGAGTTTAATGGGTATGTATAAAGCATATTGTGGTCGTTGTGTTATATGATGTTGAGAGAAGGGAGAGGGTGAAACCCCATTCCAGCACATAGCCTACTGCTCTCGACTAGCACCAAGCGGGGTGCTGAGCTAAACGTCCCCATCAGACGAACGGACCACGATCAACAGTATCACATACCCTCACTTCGTGAAACACTGCGGGGCAGTTTGTGATTTCATCCCAGACATTAGCGCAAAGACTGCTGCTCAGAAACCGCCGCCACCTCTCCGCCTCTTGTTGCTGGCCAAATATTGGCAGTGAGAATTTCATCCACAAACCGGCGTACTTCCAAATCTAGCGCAGCCGCAAAGGTGTTCGTTGGGTATCCCGCCTAAGAAGGCGCGTAATCATGTGCTGAAAGTGACCAACAAATCAGAGGAACCCTACGTACTTGGCGTAATACAGCCTCAAAACATGAATACCGCCAATCACGAGACCGAATGCCACCTGGTGGCATTGCGGCCATGAGACGCGGTAAGGATTATGTTTTTGAGGAAGTTAATCTAGAAGAAGGTACTAGCGACCATGATGTCGTTGTGGCTTCTATGTCAGTGGA
This sequence comes from Schistocerca cancellata, assembly GCF_023864275.1. Taxonomy (NCBI): domain Eukaryota; kingdom Metazoa; phylum Arthropoda; class Insecta; order Orthoptera; family Acrididae; genus Schistocerca; species Schistocerca cancellata. Next base: position 328,493,077 of record NC_064631.1, read on the forward strand.
CGTTACAAAAAAAGCCAAAGAAACAGCGTAGAGTTTACTTCTTTGAGAAAGCAAACATAAGTGTCATTAATGAATATCTTCATAGTCAGCTCCAAGCATTCACTGCGGGACTCAAAGATATTGAGCATCTTTGGTCGGAATTTAAAGGTATTGTCCCCCATGTGCTAGATAAGTATGTCCCTAGCAAAAATATAGGGGAGAGAAAGGATCCATCTTGGTACAACAGACATATTAGGAAGTTGCTGAGAAAGCAGAGAATTTTGCACAGTCGTTTTAAACGTAGTCACTGCCCCGCTGACAAACAGAAATTATGCGAAATTAAAGCAGCTGTCAAAAGGTCAATGAGAGATTCTTTTAACGAATTTGAAAGCAATATTTTATCTGCAGATTCTAAAAATAACCCCAAAAAATTTTTGGTCGTACGTAAAATCTAGGAACGCAACAAGTAATTCAATACCTTCTCTTGCTGACAGCAAGAGGAATGTAACTGATGATGATAAACAGAATGCCGAAATTCTAAACCTAGCTTTCAAAACCTCGTTTATGGTAGAGGACTGCAGCACTATTCCTCCTTTCAATTGGCCGAGCGTTTCTAGGCGCTACAGTCTGGAACCGCGCGACCGCTACGGTCTTAGGTTCGAATCCTGCCTCGGGCATTGATGTGTGTGATGTCCTTAGGTTAGTCAGGTTTAAGTAGTTCTAAGTTCTTGGGGACTTATGACTTCAGAAGTTAAGTCCCATTGTGCTCAGAGCCATTTGAACCATTTGAAGCGTGGCGGTGCACCATCTTGCTGAAACCCCAGCAGTCGGCGAAAATACGTAGTGAAACGTATTGTAATGCGTCAGGCAAATTATTGCAAAGAAATGTACGTGCCTTAGTCCCATAGTGCTCAGAGCCCCTTTCAATTATCGAACAAACGCAAGGAAGTCATCTGGCCCAGACGTTATCCTCGTAAGATTATATGTTGACTATGTTACAAATATAGCACCATTCTTATACATTATCTATCAGAGACCATTGGAACGGCAGAAAGTTCCACGGCACTGGAAGAAGGCTCAGGTCATAGGAATCTATAAAAAGGGTAAAAAATCGGATGCACAAAATTACCGGCCAATTTCACTGACATCGATTTGTTGTAGAATCATGGAACATGTTTTGTGTTCAGACATAATGACCTTTCTAGACTCTGAGAAGCAAATCTGCAGAAACCAGCACTGTTTTAGGAGACAGCGGTCATGCCAGACGCAGCTGGCCCTCTTTGCGAATGATATACAACAGGCTCTATATACCGGAACCCAGGTTGATGCCATATTTCTCGACTTTTGAACGGCGTTCGACTCAGTGAGTGCGCGCTTACGGTCTGTCCGATGACATATGGGGTTGGATAAAAGTTTTTTAACAGACACAGAGCAGTATGTCGTCCTGAATAGGGTGGCTTTGACAGAAACAAGCGTAACTTGAGGTGTGCCCTAGGGCAGCGTAATAGGTCCGCTGCTTTTTACGATTTGCATAAACGATCTGGTTGATGGTATTGATTGCGGCAGTAGAATTGCGGCAGTAGACTGTTTGCCGATGATACTGTAGTCTGCAGGAAAGTAGTATCACACGAAAGTTGTAAACAAACCAATGAGGATTTGCAGAAAATAAATGCGTGGTGTAATGACTGGCAGTTATCTCTCAATATTAGGAAGTGTAACCTAGTGCGTATAACAAGGCGAAAATCCCTATTAATGTACAAGTATAAAATAAATGCCCAGTCTTTGGAAGCGGTAACATCCGTCAAGTATCTGGGTGTGACTATTCTAAATGATCTCAAATGGAAAGATCAGATTACAAAAGTAACGGGCAAGGTGAACTCTAGATTGCGGTTTATCGGTAGAATCCTGAAGCGATGCAGCACTGCAACAATGGAAATAGCTTACAATACGTTAGTTCGTCCAGTCTTATTGTTCGTCTGTATGGGACCCTTACCAGCTGGGTCTGATTCAAGAGATTGAGAAGGTCCAAAGAAGAGCGGCAAGATTCGTGAGGACAAAGAAGAGCGGAAAGATTCGTGACTGGTTCATTTAGTCATCGCGAGAGCGTTACAAATCTCATAGAAAGGTTCAAGTGTGACACACTTCCAGATAGACGGCGCGCTAAGCGGTAGGGGCTGCTCTCTAAATTCCGAAATATGATCTTCGCCGAGGATGTAGAGCATATATTATTACCACCAACCTTCAAAGCGGGCAATGATCACCATTAAAAGATAAGGGAAATTAGAGGTTGTACTGAGGCTTTCAGACAGTCGTTTTTCCCCCTCGCGATCCACGACCGGAACAGACTGGGGGGGGGGGGGGGGGGGGGGAATATGACTTTGGCGTGAATCGTGCCCTCCGCCACACACCGCTTAGAGCGCTTGGTGGCTAGCGGAGTAGACAAAGAAGGAAGAAAGAGTGAAGCACTCAGAACTTGGAGAAAAGAACGAAATGAATTTGCACGGGCTGTGAGGTTATTTCACAGTTCTTCACAAACTTCAAAAAGGAATCAAATTCACAAAGAACTTGGCAATATGCCCCTACTTATCATTGCTGACCTCTAAGCTGGTCTCTCCGAGGTTCTGTTGGGGTAAAAGCTGGGAATCTTGCTGATCGCGGTATTACCTCGACATAATACAGACCGTTCATAGAGACACGACCCGTGTGGACGAGCATTGTCCTGCTGACGAAAGGCACCAAATACTGTCGCATGAGAAGAAACACAGACAGTTCCAGGATTCCTGTGACATACCATTGTGCCTGTCTCATACATCTTGCTCACCAGATGGTAAAGTTTTGTCAGTGCTGGCTCTCCCAAGGCTATGAATTGTACTAATGAAATCAATCCCAAAGAAAACGGGGGTTGACAGATGTGAATATTACCGAACTATCAGTTTAATAAGCCAAGGCTGCAAAATATTACACGAATTCTTTACAGAGGAATGGAAAAACTGGCAGAAGCCGATCTCGGAGAAGATCAGTTTGGATTCCTTAGAAATGTAGGAACACGTGAGGCAATACTGACCCAACGACTTATCTTAGAAAATAGGTTGAGGAAAGGCAAACCTACGTTTCTAGTATTTGTAGACTTAGAGAAAGTTTTTGACAATGTTGACTGGAATACTCTCTTTCAAATTCTAAAGGTGGCAGGGATAAAATACAGGGAGCGAAAGGCTATTTACAATTTGTACAGAAATCAGATGGCAGTTTTAAGAGTTGAGAAGGATGCTGATAACTAATGAGGAGGTATTGAACAATATTGGGGAGAAGAGAAATTTGTGGCACAACTTGACTAGAAGAAGGGATCGGTTGGTAGGACACATTCTGAGGCATCAAGGTATCGCCAATTTAGTATTGAAGGGCAGAGCGGAGGGTAAAAATCGTAGAGGGAGACCAAGAGATGAATACACTAAACAGATTCAGAAGGATGTAGCTTGCAGTAGGTACTGGGAGATGAAGAAACTTGCACAGGATAGAGTAGCATGGAGAGCTGCATCAAACCAGTCTCTGGACTGAAGACCACAACAACCATTGTGCCGTCAGATTTCCCTCAGCCGCTACCAGTCGTGACGTGAAGTCATAGCCGATGGAACCCGAGCCATGACACCACTCTCCCCGAGTCTCCGCCTTAGTGGCCGACGATGATCGTCTAGGGTAATTTACAACCGTGATTCTTTGTTGCACACAATTCGATGCGATTCATCAGTGTCTTTCGGTCACAGTAAGACACCGAATACAGCGTTTGTAGTTTACGTATGGGACGATAATACCTTAGTGCAGCTGCTGCTAGTTTATAACCAATCGTGTGGCATGACGTAGGATGTTGCAGGGTGTCAATTACTCGTCTTCAGGTTGCAGGCGCAAATGTGAAGGAGTTACGATAGGCTTGCTGCACAATGCTTGTGGTGATCAGACGTCGTCGACAGGAATCTTAACGAGTGTACCTGTGCTAATTTTGCCATGCCATTCAGCATCAGCCATTGTCACATCTGAATGTCCCACAGTCCAGGATACTGCCTGATTCTACCAGCTGCTCGATTGGAGATCCACAATGAGACCACTTTCAAACTCTGTCAGGTGCTGATGAAGCTATCTCAGACGAATGCGTTGCACCTCCTTCTCCTTCACAGTGCTCATTCAACAACCGACGCTGCTCACCGCCCTTATATACACTACCAGGCCTGGCGACAGTACTCTGGTGATCGTTCTACCAGTCACAGAGAACTACTAACTTACTCTACCACCTGCAGATGATGTGTAGGCCTATGCGTACAAAGTTACATTGACATCCATCCATGTTTTGTGTGTGCTTTGCAGTTTTGTCAGGCAGTGTAGAATAAATAACCTCTTAGTTATGATTTTGTTGTGGTCACAGCTTAAAGATCGTGTAGGTACAAGAAATAGGGAAGCTAATTTATGATTTACGTAAATAACTTTATTAAAGCTCAACAAATTGAATGCTTTGCTACAGAGTGTCGTAAGGCCCGCAGCTTCTGGCATTTCTCCTCTAAACCTTCCACTAAATCAGCTCGAAAACACAAATCGAGTATCAAATAAAACACAATGTTCCTCTTCCCGATCGTAAAATCGTAGTAAAGTTACGACTGACTGCAGTGAAGCTTTCTGAATTTTACTTTCAGAGGTTACGAGCGATAAACAGTGTAGTCGTTTAGGTATTAAATCAAGACTTTTTACCTATGGACCTGAAACTCATTCATAGCTGACTACAAATAAAGCTATCAGAGAATAACGAATCTTGGTTTTCTGCTTTTACGGTGAACGTAGGCTTTTATTTATTCGCAACGTGGTATAATTGGCTAGTTTGTTTGCACAACTGCTCTGCTTGAATTCTGTTCTTTGGAACTGCCGAAAATTTATGACTGCGGTACCCCATAACACCTCGTGGAGAAGGAGAAATAAAAACAGCACTTTCTTCCAGCGCCAGCAGTCTTGTAATAAAAAGTTAAATTAACCTCCCTTGTATTAATTTCTGTCAGAGCGGTCAGATATACTGTCCAAACAGCCTGTGAGGCAGATCATTAGTGTTCTCATTCGACTGTCATGTTCGAAAGTAGCGATTTTTTGGAACATACTATATTTCATTCGTGCTAAAAACGCAAGTCTCGCCGATACTACGACATGACCCTAAGATTCAAAGTACGCAGTAAAACTTCAGTATAGCAGGACTTCCAAATACTAGTGTGTTAGACGATCATTAATTTCATCAACGTGACAACTCAAAATTCATTTGCACTTATGCTTGTAAAGAATGTTACATATTTCACATTTCGTTATATTTAAGCATATTAAAATGATATTTATGTGTATACTGTTCAGAAGAATTGGGGGAACACGTGTATTAATGCCCGGTATGTTACCCCCATGCCGGTCGGTGTGGCCGAGCCGTTCTATGCGCCTCAGTTTGGAACCGCGCTACCGCTACGGTCGCAGGTTCGAATCCTGCCTCGGGCATGGATGTGTTCTAAATTCTAGGGGACTGATGACTTCATATGTTAAGTCTCATAGTGCTCAGAGCCATTTTGTTACCCCAATTTGGATACAGGTGGTACCTGTCGTATAACTGCATGGCTTGATATCTTTGCTTTCAGTGTAGGTAACAATTAAAATCATTCGTTATCTATCGGCTGTGTTATGCATTACAGTGTCGGCTGATCCCTCAGAAGGAAATGAGTACCGGTGTCTCAGTGTTTTCTAGTGGGGTACACAGATGGCAGTTTTCATTTTTGGACGTTGTATTGTATACAAACAAGTACATCCAGTGTGACACGTGACACGTGTGCTGTGCAAGTTGTAAAGGAAGTCTGTTTGATCCGAAAAGGATGGACTTCCTGTCGTACTGCTGCACATGCCGATTCCTCGCCATGTGTCACCCATAGGTTGTGGACACACTGCAGGGAGACAGGTCAGCACACAAGCCGACTTGGACAGGGTCACCGAAGCATTACATCCGCACGTGCGGTCGCAGGTTCGAATCCTGAACCGAGCATAGATGTGTGTGGTGTCCTTAGGTTAGTTAGGTTTAAGTAGTTATACGTCTAGGGGTCTGATGACCTCAGATGTTAAGTCCCATAGTGCTTAGAGCCATTTGAACCATTTGAATAACATCGGGGATAAGCTACAACCCTGTCTCACTCCCTTCCCAACCACGCTCCTCGACTCGTATAACTGCAATCTGTTTCTGTACAAATTGTAAATAGCCTTTCGCTCCCTGAATTTCACCCCTGCCACCTTCAGAATTTGAAGGAGAGTATTCCAGTCAACATTGTCAAAAGCTTTCTCTAAGTCTATAAATGCTAGAAACGTAGGTTTGCTTTTCCTTAATCTTAGGTATTACAATTACGAATAACTTAAATTATTAAGATCACATAGAAAATGTTGTGGGAAAGGCGATCAAAGACTGCGTTTTATCCGCAGATAACTTAGGAGACGTAGTATGTCTACTAAAGAGACTGCCTACACAACGCTTGTCCGTCCTCTTCTAGTGTAGTGGTTCCGAACAAATAACACGTTAAAATTGAAGCTCCGGCATAGAATATGTAATAGTAGGAATAAATTTCAGGATTCAGGTGTATATAAGATCAAATGTAATGACTGCTGTAAACAATATATAGGGCAGACTGGTAGGAGCTTTGAAACCAGATTCAGGGAGCACATGTACTCTCAAAACAAAACAGCTTTTGGGGCGCATATGGCTGCGACAAAACACTCAATCACGAACATTGAACACAATTTAGACATCCTGCATAGAGCTCATAAGGGACGGTTTCTTAACATTTTGGAAGAGATTGAAATATACAGCCACAAAAATAAAGATCCGGATTTAATCCTCAACGAGCAAAGCGAATTCAATCATAACGCCCATTTTAGCATTTATGACGACCTACTAAGATGACAGCTGTTGCGTGTGGAGATCCAGGCCGAGGGATGAGAGATGGTGCGCGGCGGAGAAGCCGGAAGACGCGTGCAGCGCCTGGCGTCGTTGACGGGGGCCCTCCTGCGCCGCTCTTTTGCCCGCGGCGATGGACATCAGACGACTGAGCGGACCGCGGCAAAACACCGAAGTGGCGGGAACCACGGAAGCAGACCGTAGAGGAAAACAAGTTCACACCAGCACCATAGATATATAAATCACCCTATGCTTTGTACATCCTATAAAAATGAAAATTTTACTGTTTTTTAATTCTGACAAGTACAGATTTTAACCTTGACATCTACATATTTTAATTAAATATTTTTAATATAAAAAAAGATCTACTGAATACAGTATGTGCAAATGGAATGTAACAAATGTACCAGACGCCACCTGTCGGTAATAGTGTTATAATTAATATAAATGACGTGCACTCTGACAACCAATTTTATGTGACGTAGCATGTGAAAGTTGCTGGATTTGGACGGGTTACTCCTGTAACTGAAATATCAGGTACATTCTGGTACATTTGATGTTGATTAGATAGATTTGATTCCGTGAAACAGTAAATTAGTATCATTATTTTTAGAGATCTGAAGATGGTTCTGAATGAACCGAAACCGGTCATATGAATAAAAAAAAAATTGCAATCAAGACGGATTTTAAGTAACTACCCATCTAATCTTCAGCATTCTTCTGTAGAACCACATTTCGAAAGCTTCTATTCTCTTCTTGTCCAAACCATTTATCGTCCACGTTTCACATTCACACATGGCTACACTCCATACAAATACTTTCAGAAACGACTTCCTGACATTTAAATCTATACTCGATGTCAATAAAATTTTTCTCTTCAGAAACACTTTTCTTGCTATTGCCAGTCTACATTTCATATCCTCTCCACTTCGACCATCATCAGTTATTTTGCTCCCCAAATAGCAAAACTCTTTTAGTACTTTAAGTGTCTCATTTCCTAATCTAATTCCTTCAGCATCACCTGACTTAATTCGACTTCATTCCATTATCCTCGTTTTGTTTTTGTTGATGTTCATCTTATACCCTCCTTTCAAGACACTGTCCATTCCGTTCACCTGCTCTACCAGGTCCTTTGCTGTCTCTGACAGAATTACATTGTCATCGGCGAACCTCAAAGTTTTTATTTCTTCTCCGTGGATTTTAATTCCTACTCCAAATTTTTCTTTTGTTTCCTTTACTGCTTGCTCAATATACAGATTGAATAACATCGGGGAGAGCCTACGACCCTGTCTCACTCCCTTCCCAACCTGCTTCCCTTTCATACCCCTCGACTCTTATAACTGCCATCTGCTTTCTGTACACATTGCAAATAGCCTTTCGCTCCCTGTATTTTACTCCTGCCACCTTCAGAATTTGAAAGAGAGTATTCCAATCAACATTGTCAAAAGCTTTCTCTAAGTCTACAAATGCTAGAAAGGTAGGTTTGCCTTTCCTTAATCTTTCTTCTAAGATAAGTCGTAGGGTCAGTATTGCCTCACGTGTTCCAATATTTCTACGGAATCCAAAGTGATCTTCCCCAAGGTCGGCTTCAATCAGTTTTTCCATTCGTTTGTAAAGAATTCGCGTTAGTACTTTGCAGCTGTGACTTATTAAATTGATAGTTCGGTAATTTTCACATCTGTCAACACCTGTTTTGGTTCAAATGGCTCTGAGCACTATGGGACTCAACTGCTGTGGTCATAAGTCCCCTAGAACTTAGAACTACTTAAACCTAACTAACCTAAGGACAGCACACAACACCCAGCCATCACGAGGCAGAGAAAATCCCTGACCCCGCCGGGAATCGAACCCGGGAACCCGGGCGTGGGAAGCGAGAACGCTACCGCACGACCACGAGATGCGGGCAACAACACCTGTTTTCTTTGGGATTGGAATTATTATATTCTTTTTGGTGTCTGAGGGTATTTCGCCTGTCTCATACATCTTGCTCACCAGATGGTAGAGTTTTGTCAGGACAGGCTCTCCCAAGGCTGTCAGTAATTCTAATGGAATGTTGCCTACTCCGGGGGCCTTGTTTCGACTCAGGTCTTTCAGTCCTCTGTCAAACTCTTCACGCAGTATCATATCTCCCATTTCATCTTCATCTACATCCTCTTCCATCTCCATAATATTGTCTTCAAATAAATCGCCCTTGTATAGACCCTCTATATAGTCCTCCCACCTTTCTTCTTTCCCTTCTTTGCTTAGAACTGGGTTTCCATCAAAGCTCTTCATATTCATGCAATTAGTTCTCCTTTCTCCAAAGGTCTTTAATTTTCCTGTAGGCAGTATCTATCTTACCTCTAGTGAGATAAGCCTCTACATCCTTACATTTGTCCTCTAGCTATCCCTGCTTAGCCATTTTGCACTTTCTGTCGATCTCATTTTTGAGACGTTTGTATTCCTTTTTGCCTGCTTCATTTACTGCATTTTTATATTTTCTCCTTTCATCAATTAAATTGAATATTTCTTCTGTTACCCAAGGGTTTCTACTAGCCCTTCTCTTTTTACCTATTTGATTCTCTGCTGCCTTCACTATTTCATCCCTCAAAGCTACCCATTCTTCTTCTACTGCATTTCCTCCCCCCATTCATATTAATTGTTCCCTTATGCTCTCCCTGAAACCTTGTACAACCTCTGGTTCTGTCAGTTTATCCAGGTTCCATCTCCCTCAATTCCCACTTGTTTGCAGTTTCTTCAGTTTTAATCTACAGTTCATAACCACTAGATTGTGGTCAGAGTCCACATCTGCCCCTGGAAATGTTTTGCAATTTAAAACCTGTTCCTAAATCTCTGTCTTGCCATTATATAATCTATCTGATACCTTTTAGTATCGCCGGGGTTCTTCCATGTATACAACCTTCTTTCATGATTCTTGAACCAAGTGTTAGCTATGATTAAGTTATGCTCTGCGCAAAATTCTACCAGGCGACTTCCTCTTTCATTTCTTACCCCCAATCCATATTCACCTACTACGTTTCCTTCTCTCTCTTTTCCTACTTTCGAATTCCAGTCACTCATGACTATTAAATTTTCGTCTCCCTTCACTACCTGAATAATTTCTTTCATCTCGTCATACATTTCATCAATTTCTTCGTCATCTGCAGAGCTAGTTGGCATATAAACTTGTATTACTGTAGCAGGCATGGGCTTCGTGTCTATCTTGGCCACAATAAGGCGTTCACTATGCTGTTTGTAGTAGTTTACCCGTACTCCTATTTTGTTATTCATTATTAAACCTACTCCTGCATTACCCCTATTTGCTTTTGTATTTATAACCCTGTATTCACCTGACCAAAAGTCTTGTTCCTCCTGCCACCGAACTTCACTAATTCCCACTATATCTAACCTTGACCTACCCATTTCCCTCTTTAAATTTTCTAACCTAGCTGCCTGATTAAGGGATCTGACATTCCACGCTCCAATCCGTAAAACGCCAGTTTTCTTCCTTCGCTAAAGACGTCCTCTTGAGTAGTCCCCGCCTGGAGATTCGAATGGGGGACTACTTTACCTCCGGAATATTTTACCCAAGAGGACGCCATCAACATTTAATCATACAGTAAAGCTGCATGTTCTCGGGAAAAATTACTTCTGTAGTTTCCCATTGCTTTCAGCCGTTCGCAGTACCAGAACAGCAAGGCCATTTTCGTTAGTGTTACAAGGCCAGATCAGTCAATCATACAGACTGTGTATGTAGGCTGTTTAGGTTCTTATATTGGTAACGCCACCGCCACGTAGCGCTCTGTATGAAAATCACTGGATGTGCTGTGTACAGTCTGTGGCTAGTTTGCATTTTTGTCTGCCATTGTAGTCGTGGGCAGTGGGTTGTTACAGCGCGTAGCGTTGCGCAGTTGGAGGTGAGCCGCCAGCAGTGGTGGATGTGGGGAGAGAGATGGCGGAATTTTGAGAGAGGACTATCTGGACGTGTGTCCACCAGAGACAGTAAATTTGTAATATTGCAAATCACTTTTGAACACTATTAAGGTAAATACATTGTTTGTTCTTTATCAAAATCTTTCATTTGCTAAGTATGCCTATCAGTAGTTAGTGCCTTCAGTAGTTTGAATCTTTTATTTAGCTGACAGTAGTGGCGCTCGCTGTATTGCAGTAGTTCGAGTAACGAAGATTTTTGTGAGGTAAGTGATTTGTGAAACGTATAGGTTAATTTAGTCAGGGCCATTCTCTTGTAGGGATTATTGAAAGTCAGATTGCATTGCGCTAAAGAATATTGTGTGTCAGTTTAGTGTTGATCAGAATAAGTAAAGAGAGTAATGTGTGAGTACGTTCAGTTTTGCTCAGCTGTTTGAAAATCAAATAATGTAAGAGATTTATAAGTACAGTTATGTATAATTTTTCAAAGGGGACGTTTCATATGTCGACCCTTGGCCGAGGATACCTCACTGGAATCTTCTGATTTTTTCTTGTAGTTTGTGTAATTAGTGTAGCTTTTGTTTATTGCTAGTGCGTAATTGTAGAGAGAATCTCCTTTGTTGTTGCAGTGTTTCATTGTTGTACAGTAAAACAGTTGTGGCACGCATGTAGATTTGCACCAAGTACACTCCTGGAAATTGAAATAAGAACACCGTGAATTCATTGTCCCAGGAAGGGGAAACTTTATTGACACATTCCTGGGGTCAGATACATTACATGATCACACTGACAGAACCACAGGCACATAGACACACGCAACAGAGCATGCACAATGTCGGCACTAGTACAGTGTATATCCACCTTTCGCAGCAATGCAGGCTGCTATTCGCCCATGGAGACGATCGTAGAGATGCTGGATGTAGTCCTGTGGAACGGCTTGCCATGCCATTTCCACCTGGCGCCTCAGTTGGACCAGCGTTCGTGCTGGACGTGCAGACCGCGTGAGACGACGCTTCATCCAGTCCCAAACATGCTCAATGGGGGACAGATCCAGAGATTTTGCTGGCCAGGGTAGTTGGCTTACACCTTCTAGAGCACGTTGGGTGGCACGGGATACATGCGGACGTGCATTGTCCTGTTGGAACAGCAAGTTCCCTTGCCGGTCTAGGAATGGTAGAACGATGGGTTCGATGACGGTTTGGATGTACCGTGCACTCTTCAGTGTCCCCTCGACGATCACCAGTGGTGTACGGCCAGTGTAGGAGATCGCTCCCCACACCATGATGCCGGGTGTTGGCCCTGTGTGCCTCGGTCGTATGCCGTCCTGATTGTGGCGCTCACCTGCACGGCGCCAAACACACATACGACCATCATTGGCACCAAGGCAGAAGCGACTCTCATCGCTGAAGACGACACGTCTCCATTCGTCCCTCCATTCACGCCTGTCGCGACAGCACTGGAGGCGGGCTGCACCATGTTGGGGCGTGAGCGGAAGACGGCCTAACGGTGTGCGGGACCGTAGCCCAGCTTCATGGAGACGGTTGCGAATGGTCCTCGCCGATACCCCAGGAGCAACAGTGTCCCTAATTTGCTGGGAAGTGGCTGTGCGGTCCCCTACGGCACTGCGTAGGATCCTACGGTCTTGGCGTGCATCCGTGCGTCGCTGCAGTCCGGTCCCAGGTCGACGGGCACGTGCACCTTCCGCCGACCACTGACGACAACATCGATGTACTGTGGAGACCTCACGCCCCACGTGTTGAGCAATTCGGCGGTACGTCCACCCGGCCTCCCACGTGCCCACTATACGCCCTCGCTCAAAGTCCGTCAACTGCACATACGGTTCACGTCCACGCTGTCGCGGCATGTTACCAGTGTTAAAGACTGCGATGGAGCTCCGTATGCCACGGCAAACTGGCTGACACTGACGGCGGCGGTGCACAAATGCTGCGCAGCTAGCGCCATTCGACGGCCAACACCGCGGTTCCTGGTGTGTCCGCTGTGCCGTGCGTGTGATCATTGCTTGTACAGCCCTCTCGCAGTGTCCGGAGCAAGTATGGTGGGTCTGACACACCGGTGTCAATGTGTTCTTTTTTCCATTTCCAGGAGTGTATTTCGCAGCTGCGCTTGCAATTAACTACATATTATATTTAGTGCTATGTTAATGTGTTCTCTTATTTTTGCTCTTCAAATTGTGCTTTTCTGTGTTATCGTGTGAAATATTGTGACAATAATGGCGTGTGAAAAACGTAACAATAGGCTCCAAAGTAAACTGAGAAATAAAAGTGACGACGAACGTAGCTTATCAACACCACTGTGTACTGAATTAATAGACATTCGAAGCAGTAATTTGGTAATTGTGCATAGGGAAATGGAGCGGGCGGCAAATAATGGTGTAGACAGTGAAACAAGTAGTGAACAGGGAAGCATTATCGATCGATCGGTCGGCAACAGCTCGCCTCAGGAATCCGAAAGGACAGAACACAACATTGCAAATACTGTAGACTCAGGTTTTGGGTCCTCACCGTTTTCTCAAATAAGTTAAGATATATTTTCTGCTTGTCAAAATGTGAATGTAGCCGGTGAAAATGCACTCCCAAAAAGCATAGAGAAACAGATTCCAGGCACTAATACATTATTATTGCAATTAATGCAACAAATGGAACAAAATCAGAGACAAACACAGCAAAAGCTTCAAAAGTTAGACACAATGGAACAAAATCTTCGGAAGTTAGACACCACGCTTGACAAACACGTGAAGATTTAACTACTGAGTTACATAACATTGAATCGAAATGTTAAAAAGTTTGTAATGACATAAAAACACAAATTTGTGAGCATTTTCAACCCATTTTTTCACGGCATGAAAATGCATTACGGAATCACGAAGCAGCCATAAAAGAACTGCAAACCATTGTTCATGAAAATCATTAGACCTTGCAAGCTAAAATTGACTCAGTGGCATCTACCGATTCGGTTACGCAACTTGCAAAAACTCAGGAACACTGAAAGGACACAGTAGATACTCTGAAAATTGGTTCAGAAAGACACATGGAGGAAATTAGTTCATTATCAGAGAAAGTTGTTGAACTTTCGGATCAGCTAAATAATTTATCTACGAAGGTAGATGATAATCTGAATGACACAAAACCGGTAGTTTTTAATGACACAGAAGAGTGCGAACAAATTAGGAAATTCAAACAAAATCAGAATCAAATTAATACGCAACACCAAAGAGAAATCCGGGATGTACAAGATCAGCTGACACAGGTAATACAAGAATTACGTATTTGAGAGGACATTCGCGCTCCAATACAGGAAGAGAGACATAGAAATACGGAAGAGCCACTAAATAATAACTCACGGCACTTCGGAAATTATGAAAGAAATTGGCAAGGTACACCGAATTTTGAGATGGAACCTCCGAAACGACGTAACAATGACCTACATGCGAATCGTCGACATGATGATTTTGACTATAAGCTGTTTATTACTACACGTAAATTCAAAACATTTAAGAATTCCGACAACGACATTCATCCACAAGCGTGGCTTCAAAAATTCTCTCATTGTTTTCCTCCCAAGTGGTCATTAGAGCACAGATTAGAATTTATGTGTGGCTATTTAGAAAACGAACCAGCTGTAAGAATGCAATCGGTCATTCACGATTGCCACAGAGAAGGAGAATTTTATCATGCCTTCCTCTCAGCATATTGGTCTCATGCTACACAAGATCGAGTAAAACACAGCATCCTAATGATGAAACATTTCGAACAATCTGAATTTTCCAGTCTTGTGAAATATTTTGAAGCCATGTTGCACAAGAATCAGTACCTGTCAGACCCATACAGCCCCTTAGAACTTATCCGCATTTGCTTAATCAAATTACCTGAACATTTACGACATGTTATTTTGGCAGGACGTTGCAAAGACGACATTGAACCTTATCAGGGACTCTTACAAGAATTGGAAATTGACACTGACAATCGCGGGACGCGAAAACAGGAACACAACAATTACAGGTCACATCCGTCACAATTCCGCAATGAAAGAAATAATAACTGGAAACGACAAGGCTATTCTCACAACACAAATCGTGACCAAAGCAGACACCACCCGTATGACAACCATTGGTAGAGTAAAAATAGTTACAGAGAAAGATCGCATTCCCATAGTAATGACTATCACAGAGACAATCAGAGAAACAGACAATATGGGAACCAAAATAATTATTATCAAGGGAGACAGAATAACTTGAGACGCAACGGTCCAGCGTGCAGTTACGATTCAGGAAGAAATTCTCCACCACGTGACCGACAAGAAAGAAACCATGGCCTCTACCGACATGACGACAGACGATATGATCGTAACAACAGACCTGAATTGCATCAGAACTGGCGGGATTCAAACAGGGCAGGGCCCTCTCGACAAGGTGAATTTGTAGAAGTTAGGTCTCCTAATCCCAATAACGACGCACGCCATCAAAGAGATTGCAGACAGTGACTCGCACCGCAGGCAGCCACGTGCGCCGGCGGCTCAGAGAAAAATAACATAGACGCTAACCTTGAGAAAAATTTGAGCATTCTTTACCGATGTACCATACCACAAGATAATTCCGTTGAAGCTGGAGCTCTGCATACTAGGAAGAGTAAAGGTTTACACCACATTTCACATGTAAAACTGTTTATTGAAAGATAATCTGCAGTGTTTGAAGTTAAATATCCAGTCGAGAACCAAGAGAACTTATTTAAACAGAAATTACGAATGCATTGTTATAGTGAACAGATGACACAGTGTTGTTATTTGTACACTCTTGCTTGTTAGTTGCACGATCACGTAACGACTATAAGGCTCACATACTTAGAACATATACCAACACTGCTAATGAGATTTTCATGCAACATTTTGGTTTACTTGAAAAGATACTCTTTATTTGAAGTACATTCAGTGAGATTAAAGATGACTTAGCATTTGGTTTCTTTGATAGCTACACGATTATACCATAATGCTACTAATATATGACACAATTTACATTGTTGCTTTTGCGGTGTATCTGTTTTGTATCTGCACAGTTTTTCTATATTATTCTGGAAAGTAAAACATGTTTTAGTAGTAACTTTTGTGGTATAGCTACAATGAGACAGCCTTTTTTTTATCACAACAATACATTACATTATCGTACTTTCTTGATCACGGTAAGGTACGTAGTAACTACGATATCTATACGCAAAGCATTTCACTTTCGTCTATGATGAGGTAAGTACATTGACTTCAGCAGAACTTTGGCTATAGAGGACGATAACTACGACACTTCCACAGAATTATCTTACAGCAAGACGCACATTTAGTGCTACAGGACATGCATTTGAGTGATTAATTACTTAAACCATTTATTTTCAAGATTTTTGAATTACAAAGAAAGTTTTCCATGATACATTTCATTCCATTGCTGTAATCTGTAACACCTGAGGGTATAATTACATTAATCCTCAGGGGGTACACGCCTACATTGTGTACTATGTGTCTGGCAAACACAAGGAGCCCTAGCTAATATGGTATTTGCTTATACAACTTTACACATCGGTACCATATTTCTCTAACACATAAATTACACAGCTATCTGACCATTTAACTGAGAGACAAACATTTTTTTTACTACATCAGTGACAGATGTTTATGCAATTGCACAGTTGGGTAACTTGACACTTATGAAACTGTATTTTGTATGTACTTTCTGAACTCTTCATATTTCTTCAGAACCATTGTGATACTATGAGAGCTTTGAATGATTATTTGGTATGAGATCATGATTTTTAAAGTACGTTTGAGGTAGATGACACTATTGAAATGAGCAGAGAATATTTTTTAGGGTTTGAAGTTATTGCAGAAAGCTACGACGTTTTTGAGATTTGGCTGAGTTTTTATGATGTTATTATTACGATGACAATGTGTATTATGCTGTTGAGGTATTGTTATGATCAATAAGCTGATGCTATATGAGGAACTTGATTATGCTACGTATCTTTTATGATGAAACATTGAAGAAGTGTCGACAAATATGTATATATGTAATAAGGTAAGGAATAATGAGTAGTGGTAATGGACTCTGGTTTGTGAAAAAGGCTGTTGGAAACCAAGAATCATACTTTAAGAGTTATGAAATATGTGTAAATGCGTGAATGTACCCCAATGTCGACGAAAATTTTTTGGACACTGTTATATTTAAAGCATTTTGTTTTTACACATTTGTAACGCAAATTTTCGACCTGTGAAATTTTTATATGAGACTGTCACTGTAGCGGAAACTGATGTCGTAAATATTTAGGTAAAGAAGGTAGGTCACCTTGACGTAAAGCGTTTTGGGCGCCCAGCTGAGAGATAGTCGTCTGACAAAAGAAAGCCATTAGGTGGAGAAAAAAAAGAGGCCATTATCCTCGCTATTGACATATCTTTGTCGAAAGCATCGCAAATACTACATGCTCAATCTTGAAAACATATGATTACACTGTGGATCTCTTAATTTATGATATTTACTGAAATGCCTAGTGAAATGATGAGAAAAATTTTACATCTATTGTCTTTGTAGTTGAGAGATTGCTCATTTTGTTTAATATCTGGTTTCCAGCTTTGTTACATCATTGGTTTTATAAAATAAAATTAAATGCATTTGCTATTGTGAAAACTTTCTGCCAACAGATCTATTAAATAATAATTTTATGATCCACATTCTTCGAAAAAGGAGCACTTGGAGTAGAAAGAACAATAAGAAGTAATTGTAACTGCATACATAATTTTCTTTTCAACTACTTGGTAATTTTTTTGGTAGAGTAAGTTATCGTGATGCATCACTGTAGTGTTAAGATGTAAAATAGGTATTAAACATGGCCATTTTTACTGCAATATTTTTTCTGCTTGAGCTTTGTCATGTTTAGATATAAGTTATAGCATTTGCTGCTGTTGTTTGCCAGGCATAGTTCTACTGAATTTTACCTTGTGTTAAGCCAGTTTTACTACTGATTTATTTTTCTTGTTTGCTGCACATTGCCTTATATTAGTTGTAATATTGCAATTGCTTTACTAATTTATACACTCCTGGAAATGGAAAAAAGAACACATTGACACCGGTGTGTCAGACCCACCATACTTGCTCCGGACACTGCGAGAGGGCTGTACAAGCAATGATCACACGCTTGGCACAGCGGACACACCAGGAACCGCGGTGTTGGCCGTCGAATGGCGCTAGCTGCGCAGCATTTGTGCACCGCCGCCGTCAGTGTCAGCCAGTTTGCCGTGGCATACGGAGCTCCATCGCAGTCTTTAACACTGGTAGCATGCCGCGACAGCGTGGACGTGAACCGTATGTGCAGTTGACGGACTTTGAGCGAGGGCGTATAGTGGGCATGCGGGAGGCCGGGTGGACGTACCGCCGAATTGCTCAACACGTGGGGTGTGAGGTCTCCACAGTACATCGATGTTGTCGCCAGTGGTCGGCGGAAGGTGCACGTGCCCGTCGACCTGGGACCGGACTGCAGCGACGCACGGATGCACGCCAAGACCGTAGGATCCTACGCAGTGCCGTAGGGGACCGCACCGCCACTTCCCAGCAAATTAGGGACACTGTTGCTCCTGGGGTATCGGCGAGGACCATTCGCAACCGTCTCCATGAAGCTGTGCTACAGCCCCGCACACCGTTAGGCCGTCTTCCGCTCACGCCCCAACATCGTGCAGCCCGCCTCCAGTGGTGACGCGACAGGCGTGAATGGAGGGACGAATGGAGACGTGTCGTCTTCAGCGATGAGAGTCGCTTCTGCCTAGGTGCCAATGATGGTCGTATGCGTGTTTGGCGCCGTGCAGGTGAGCGCCACAATCAGGACTGCATACAACCGAGGCTCACAGGGCCAACACCCGGCATCATGGTGTGGGGAGCAATCTCCTACACTGGCCGTACACCACTGGTGATCGTCGAGGGGACACTGAATAGTGCATGGTACATCCAAACCGTCATCGAACCCATCGTTCTACCATTCCTAGACCGGCAAGGGAACTTGCTGTTCCAACAGGACAATGCACGTCCGCATGTATCCCGTGCCACCCAACGTGCTCTAGAAGGTGTAAGTCAACTACCCTGGCCAGCAAGATCTCCGGATCTGTCCCCCATTGAGCATGTTTGGGACTGGATGAAGCGTCGTCTCACGCGGTCTGCACGTCCAGCACGAACGCTGGTCCAACTGAGGCGCCAGGTGGAAATGGCATGGCAAGCCGTTCCACAGGACTACATCCAGCATCTCTACGATCGTCTCCATGGGAGAATAGCAGCCTGAATTGCTGCGAAAGGTGGATATACACTGTACTAGTGCCGACATTGTGCATGCTCTGTTGCCTGTGTCTATGTGCCTGTGGTTCTGTCAGTGTGATCATGTGATGTATCTGACCCCAGGAATGTGTCAATAAAGTTTCCCCTTCATGGGACAATGAATTCACGGTGTTCTTATTTCAGTTTCCAGGAGTGTATATACTGCTGCTTGCTTTGGCAATTTCCATTTTTTTGTCATTGCTGTTTGTGTTATATGTTTTGTGCTGCTGCATTGCCTCGTCCCTTAGTTTAGCATCTGAGCTCAGTATATTTAAGTTAGCTTAAGATGGGGTAGGTTATATCGGAGAACGAGTTGTGATGAATTGGAAGAAATGCATTGAGAAGCTATAAGAAAATGGTTTGGCCAAAAACGTATTTTGAAAGAGGATATGAACAAAAAAGTAGGGTTTAGGTAGGATTTTCTTGGAAATAAATGATGAGGTAAGATAATAGAAAATAAATAATGAGGTAAGAAATATGGGAACATATAAATACAGACAGCATGCTTGGATAGGATTTTTTTTGTGGAAACAAATGTTGAATTACGAGGAAAGATCTATGAAATGAAGTTTTGGGTTGGAGTGCAGTACCAGATGTCTCACTGAAAACAAACCCTGTCCTTTCCTTTTCTGTTATTCCGTTATGTGCGTGTGTGCCCTTTTGTATTTGTGTTCTTCCTGTCTTTATATGTTTATCTGATAAGACTTATGTTGTAGAATTTTTCTAATACTCAGCTACATTCACTATGATGAGGAATACTGTTATCCTCAAATATAATTTGCATTTATAATATGTTATTTTCTTTGTAGAGATGTTTAGACATTATTTATTCTGTTCTGTTTTAATGCTCATGTGTGAAATTAATGTTTTGATAACTATTCTTATTATTTTATATATTTACTTATGTCATAATTCCTGCAACACCGATGTATATGTTTATTTCTATTCTTTTGTAAAGCCTGTGTTACTACAAATGTTATCTGTACTGTTATGTTTTTAATGATGTTTTCTGTATCTTTGTAATTGTATTCTCATGTTATAAAATTGTAATTGACACCAGTTCATCAAATTAAGTAACTTGTAAGCATTCATTTCACTGCACATATTTCTGTTGGTCATAGTAGATGCTGCCCGCATCTCGTGGTCGTGCGGTAGCGTTCTCACTTCCCACGCCCGGGTTCCCGGGTTCGATTCCCGGCGGGGTCAGGGATTTTCTCTGCCTCGTGATGGCTGGGTGTTGTGTGCTGTCCTTAGGTTAGTTAGGTTTAAGTAGTTCTAAGTTCTAGGGGACTTATGACCACAGCAGTTGAGACCCTTAGTGCTCAGAGCCATTTGAACCATAGTAGATGCATAATATGTGAAAAAAAAAGAGAACTGTTAGTCTTTGGACGTGTGTTAATAATTCAGCAAGGGACTGATTAACAGCATTGTTGGTTCTAAGGACAATTCCAAAAACTTTGTGCATGGACAAGTGGTGGTTTATGGACTTACTAAATTCTCTGCAAGACTCTTCGATGGTGACTGTGCACCTGCACAGTCGCAACAGATGGCTGCTGGCTGTCTCTACAAGGACTACAGTGAGTCTGCATCTTTGATGGCCCACCAATACCATTATTTCTACAAAGACTGCAGTGGGTCTGCACCTCTGGTGGCCCATCAATACCATACTCTCTACCAGGACTACAGTGGGTCTGCCCTGTGATGACCTACCTACCAATACTCTTCAAAACTTCTAATGACTCCGCTGTGGGTTTGCTCTGTTGTGGCCCATTACCTGTCTGCATGTCAAGAGTCTGCACTGTCTTTCCGTTGGAAGTACAACACTACTTCTTCAAGACTGCATGGAAATCCACTACTTCCGTGTGCATTCACCTTTACTGCTCAGACTTTGAGAAAAACACTGCAATTTTACTGTGATAAATGATCAGGACTGTCTTCATGGACTGTGCGAATATTTTAGCTTTCGACCAACATTGTATCAATAAGTGTGTGCATTTGATTTCTTTGTTATTGTAATTATGAAAAAATTTTTCAAATCTGTATTGGCCACTGCCCAAAACAATTTGTAAAATTTTTTGTGGGGAACATGGGGGCTATGTAAGTAGGCTGTTTAGGTTCTTATATTGGTAACGCCACCGCCACGTAGCGCTCTGTATGAAAATCACTGGCTGTGCTGTGTGCAGTCTGCGGTTAGTTTGCATTGTTGTCTGCCATTGTAGTCTTGGTCAGTGGGTTGTTACAGCGCGTAGCGTTGCGCAGTTGGAGGTGAGCCGCCAGCAGTGGTGGATGTGGGGAGAGAGATGGCGGAATTTTGAGAGAGGACTATCTGGACGTGTGTCCACCAGAGACAGTAAATTTGTAATATTGCATATCATGGACTGATATATATATATATATATTTCGAACAGGGCTTCAGGAAAGGAAACGGATTTCTAAATGAAAAGTGTAGGACGCAATTTAAAAAATACGTACTACGTTGACATCTTCTTAACGGGCAAAAATACAAGAAAGATAATCATGCTGGTTAAATGCGAACATCCTGTATATTTTTCCTTGCAACCCTTGAGTCTTCTCTCCATGGTCCTTACGCAAGCTGTAATTGCACGAAGTAGACTAGTTCTGCAGTCCATCGCAAATGTCAGTTATCTAAACATTCTCAACAGTGTTTGCCGAAATGAACTTGTTCTTCCCTCCAGGATTTCCCATTTCTGCAATATTCAACTGTTAATCGGACATACCGGTAACACACACGTCTCCTTTAAGCTGACCTGACGAGTATCCCAAACACTTTTATTCTCCTTAATAAATGAAGTACAGTTTTGTACAATTCTCTCAGTAAATCGAGGTTTGTCATTCACCTTGATTCACATGGCAGTTTAGTCTCAAATTCTCTCGTAATATGCAGTAATATTCAAATAAAATTACTAACGCTGCACCAGAACTGCAAGCAGTATTCACTATTGTCAATGACTGCATTTCTTGCATTTCTAGGGGTATCTCCTTTCCTTTAGGTACGGCTAGGGAGTCTTGTAATTAAGGTAACGTTGGGGCTCTTAGCTGGCACAGGAAAAGGGAATGTCAGGCAGTTTCACGTAGAGGACCAAACAGTCCTGAAGTTTTTTTCTGCTGAAAGCCATTCTCCACGCAGGCGTAGATTAGAGGAGGTCAGTCTGCCATCCCAGCCTCGCAGGGGCGTGAAGTGAGGTCAGGCAGTATGCCATAAAACTGACTTGTGCGATAAGTGAAAGGAATCCTCTTTAGCTATGATAAGAATCTGAAATACAGGAGAGAACATGACGACACGTAGCGTGATAGCAGTCGTTAAGGCCAGTGGAGGCAGCAGAATGCATGTTCAAATTTTCGTAAGAGATTCTCGGCTTGGCTCTTAGTAATTTTTACGGTAATGGGATCAAGTTTCTGCGCTTATATATGTGGAGGTGGAAGAGATTTTCTGCCTTCTTCCTAAATCCGGAGAAATATACCTTTTTGGTTGACCACAACAAAGGCCAGTAAGAAGACACTTGTTTAGGTATCGATGCAGACGAAACTTTGCCTGCGCTTGAGGTAGTACACTTCATCTTAGAGCTGCATTGCAAGATATCTCCTACTTAGAACAGAATGCAGAGGCGAAACTGGGCTTAGAATTTTCAGACACCAATGCAGCTGTCTTTGCCCTTACACATCTTAAGTGTGGTAAGCATGGGCTGTCGTTGTTGCCATCAAGATGAGGTAAGCGCAAAGTCAGTTAATTTGCATCAAGGTATGGTTTCTGAGGCCAAATTCCCACAGGCAACTAGTGGCACCCTCACGCATTTAGGCGAGAGTAATGGTATTGGTTCAGGCATTTCTGGGGACTTTTCCTTAAATCATTAACCTTCTCCGCAATCACTTGCCACATTCATAAAGTAGTTTTATACCGTTGTTTTACATATTAACCCAACTATGCCAAGGCTGTGGTTCGTATTTGCAACCCTTTGGCCACTTGTGAATGTCTGTATTCTTCATTCAATCAGTGAATCATTTTTAGATGTTTTTTTGCAGTCAAACAGTTTTTTTATAGTGACCAATACTGTCCTTCCATAATTGGATGGATGCCATTATCAATATACGCCGGTGAGCCGGTGAGGTGGGGTAGCCATATTCTCATGCTTAAATGGGCCACCCGTGGTGATTTTCACTTAATAAGCCGTTATCCATTGCATGGCCTTGTTTATTTTAAATTCACATAATCTTATGGGCAACTTTCCATCTCTTTAGGTCACCAGAGATCGTCTCTGTAGCATCTTACTTAATTGCTCCTCTCCATTACACTTTACAGCGCACAGCTGGATATTTAATCGATGTCATTGTTTCAAGAAGTACAATATCCAAACATTACAGGACTATTTTTTCCTACTCAGCACGGTGTTTAAATTAATAGAAACTACAGTTCTGTTATGCGAGAAGCTATTCTGTAGTGTGAGTCACCTATTCAATGTATATAGCTGAGACTCTACTGTTGAATGTTTTCAAGTACTTATCATGCTGTAAGTCGTACCACTACCCCCAAAACCTTCCCCCACCCATCCTTGGTTACTTACATCATTCTCATTACTCATACTTTCAAATATGACAAGACAACAACGGTTTATTGATTTTGATGTGGTAATGATTGTAACTTCAAATCTTATTTATCAGAAAAAGTTAAAATACAAAGTAAGACTACAATCTGCTAGTGACATGTGCAAGATTTACACACGTATGTTTAGGTACATACTGCCCACGTGCTGTTACACCAAAAAACCTAAAATCTAGCAAAGAGGCAGGCCTAACATCGTAGCATACGCTGTGCCCTGGCCATCGGACTCTGGCAGGCGAGTTTTCAGTTTAGCTAAACTAATATGAGTTAATAGTGAGCTTGGAAAGAAGTTAGAGAAAATTGTTGCACTTAGTCTAGATATTAAACGATATTGATTCATCGACTGTTCAGTATATAATTCTATCAAAGATACGTACTGTTTCCTCTATAAAAGGTTACATTGTATCTAAATGTGGTGGGCTTGGCATTGTGCATCTAGCAAAAGAAAAGCCATTCTCAGAGTTTAAAACAGGTGGAATAACTACATTTAAAGGGCATTAGCTGCCAAAAGTTTTGTAAGTAAATTCTGACAGAATATGGTGGGAGGGCATGCAGAGAGGAGAAATGGTTTCTTCATAAGAATGCAGCTGTGTGCGTACAACAGGAGGCATTTAAAATTGTTTTAGCAGTAAAATACTGGTTGTTTGGCTGAAAATGCGTGTGTTGCAAATGTATAAAATGTAGCAAACTGATTGTAGATGTACCCTTATTATGAAAATATATTTGTGATCCACTTATTTTACATATATTATGACAATGCAATGCTGAATGACATATTGTGAGGTGTCAGACAAATAACACACCTTACACTGAATTCCTGAAACAATTCTGGTTACATTGATGTCACACGACATAGTTACATGAAACTGTACGAATTTCATTGATAGGCAAATCGAATAAACAAGCCGACTATTCGTGAATATAAATCATTAACAATCACACTAGTAATTGCACGCAAGTAATTTCCCAGACCCGCGCTAAGAGACGCAGTCCTGAGGAAAGGAGAATATTACAATGGCAACGCCCATCCCATGTTCAGCTGAAACCTCCAACTCAAAACACTGGTAACGCACTGTAGCCACCTGCATAAAAACCCATGTGGAAAACAGCTGTTTGCCTCACTATTACGTAGGAGAAGCTAAACTCTGCCCTACGAAAGAAATGACATTATCTCGGGAACAATTCACACATTTCGTCTTCTTTTTCCTATATAAACCTTCATAGGATTAACGTGTACCTGCCAACCACAAACCAAAAGCTGCTCCACAAAGTATCATCCAAATTAACCTTTAATTTCTTCATGTATTCGCCAGTCGCCACCAGATTCATTCTGCACTTAGGTCGTGTAATCTCATTACAGCACTGTAACACGCTTATAAGTCGTCTGCAGCTCATGGTATAGTGGCTAGCTTCGCTGCCTATAGAGCACGGGGTCCCAGGTTCGATTCCCGGCAGGGTTGGGGATTTTCTCTACCTGGGAAGTGGGTGTTTGGGTTGTCCTCATCATTTCATCATCATTCGTTACAGTGGCTAGATTGGAATGCATAAAAAATTGGAGTGTGAAAAAATTGGGATTTGTGCGGACTCGGATGACCACGTAGTTGAGCGCCCTACGCGTATAAATTGTTTGATGTAACAGTGGATGCATAAGAGCTTAATTTTGATTATTTTAATTCAAAAATATTTATAAGTTTACAACATGTTAAAATGTAAATCTAAATTTAATTGTTTTATAATGTTTGGCTGGAGAACGTATCCCATTGTCGAAATAACGTATTTCCCTCCTCCCCTCCCCATTGCCAAGACCCAAACACCATCCATGATGGAATTCCTGAAGGCAGAGGGGGTGGGGTGAGGTAACGTAATGAACGTGAGATTAAACACCAGTTGAAAAACCCCTAATACGTTTATATTTAAATTCAGAAGCACCTATCACTGTAGCTGATGTCGATTACTTGAGTTTGTATGGTTGTACTCGAGCCGTAGGTGGCCATTTCGGATGCAGGTAATGGGAGAAATATTTTACAGTAGTATTTGGCTGTCCGGAGAAGGAGAAATAGCAGTATAAAACACCTGATTACCAGATTGTACTCCGGAGTCTTAAGCCGTCGGCACACGGACCGTGCACCCGAACGTTGAACGATGAGCGTGCCGAGTTTCTGACGTCATAGCGTTGAACAGCACGTTCGGGAGTCTTTCCGAACGAGCAGAGCAATATCTGGCATGTCAGATATCCTGAGCGTGCGTTTGAGCGTTGACCAATGAGACGGCACAACGCCACCTACGTCACACGCACGCCGTCTCCCTTCAGCACAGAGCTGTGAGGCGCCATACTGGCATTCATTTCAAGCCTATATATACGTATATATGTCGTTTCTGAGCACCAGCAAATTGAGAATCACTGGAAAACCCGTTGTTAAATGTGTCATTCGTTCCAATAAAATAACGAGAAACATCATATTCGTGGCAAAAGAATTATTATAACTTGCGTATTATGAGAGCAGGCTATTTGAAGTCAGCGACGCACTGAAGATCCACCCAAAACGCCATGTTCTTGGTTAAATTTCAATTCGCAATATATCTACGAATAAGGCTTTCAGAAAGGCGTAACAAGCTATGATTAGGTGTAAGGCATGTGATGTTGGGTGAGCGTAATGAGTAGCGTCCCTGACATCTATTGAATTGTTCATTAGGGCGGTGGTTCGCTTCTTGATACTCCCAAGTTTTTTCCCCTAACAATCGCGTTTTTATTAGGTTCTGGTACTTTATTATTAGTTTAACATAAGTATATACTATAATAGTTCACGTTATGTAAATATAAGTTCACCTTTTTTTGAGGGATGATTTTGTTCGATTGGGTTAATCTACAGGACAGCTTGCGCTACTTGTATAAAGATATTTTGCTCCTTTTTCTTTTACGCTTCTTAATTCACATGTTGCAAATTTTCTGCTACTGGGTAGGAACAGTGATCAAGTAAGACTGACCTTGGGGTTTTACTAAAATGTGGGAATGATGAAATAATGTATATCTTATGCGCAGAAATAGTCCAAATTTGTAACGCACTGTTTGTAATGGAACTTTTATAAACCTGTGTCCTTATTGATTGGACATGGTACCTTCCTTTTTGTGGACGATGGAGGAAATGTGCGTTTTAATAGAGGTAACGTGGGAATTTTACGCGCGCCCGTTGAGTAAATAGTGTGATTTACGAACTAGAAACATCCCTCAACTGCCTCTGGAGTGCGTTGCGATCGCGTATACCACGTTGGTCCCACGTACCGTGTGCACAAGTCGCATCGTTCCTGGGCGTTCAGCAGCACGTTGAACCTGACGAGCTCAACGTTAACGTTCGACAGTACGGTCCGTGTGCCGACCGCTTAAGGTTAAATACGAAATACCTCCGTCTCGTGGATTGAGTCTGACACTTCGTCAAACGAATGGATATACCAACTCAGCTTGCTCCATGGACCTATTCGAGAGAAATAAAGTGTGTCCAGGTACCGATTTCATCGTTTCCCATAGTCAGCATAGAGTCATAGTGCTGGCCCAGTTAAAAGGCACCATCAGATACTGAGCTATATCAAAAGTCGGAAATAATCCAGAAGCCAACATCCGACATATCACCATTATTCTTTCACCGAAATTTCAGTGGAATTCAGAATTATCAAAGTACACTCCTGGAAATGGAAAATAGAACACATTGACACCGGTGTGTCACACCCACCATACTTGCTCTGGACACTGCGAGAGGGCTGTACAAGCAATGATCACACGCACGGCACAGCGGACACACCAGGAACCGCGGTGTTGGCCGTCGAATGGCGCTAGCTGCGCAGCATTTGTGCACCGCCGCCGTCAGTGTCTGCCAGTTTGCCGTGGCATACGGAGCTCCATCGCAGTCTTTAACACTGGTAGCATGCCGCGACAGCGTGGACGTGAACCGTATGTGCAGTTGACGGACTTCGAGCGAGGGCGTATAGTGGGCATGCGGGAGGCCGGGTGGACGTACCACCGAATTGCTCAACACGTAGAGCTTGAGGTCTCCACAGTACATCGATGTTGTCGCCAGTGGTCGGCGGAAGGTGCACGTGCCCGTCGACCTAGGACCGGACCGCAGCGACGCACGGATGCACGCCAAGACCGTAGGATCCTATGCAGTGCCGTAGGGGACCGCACCGCCACTTCCCAGCAAATTAGGGACACTGTTGCTCCTGGGGTATCGGCGAGGACCATTCGCAACCGTCTCCATGAAGCTGGGCTACTGTCCCGCACACCGTTAGGCCGTCTTCCGCTCACGCCCCAACATCGTGCAGCCCGCCTCCAGTGGTGTCGCGACAAGCGTGAATGGAGGGACGAATAGAGACGTGTCGTCTTCAGCGATGAGAGTCGCTTCTGCCTTGGTGCCAATGATGGTCGTATGCGTCTTTGGCGCCGTGCAGGTGAGTGCCACATTCAGGACTGCATACGACCGAGGCACACAGGGCCAACACCCGGCATCATGGTGTGGGGAGCGATCTCCTACACTGGCCGTACACCACTGGTGATCGTCGAGGGGACACTGAATAGTGCACGGTACATCCAAACCGTCATCGAACCCATCGTTCTACCATTCCTAAACCGGCAAGGGAACTTGCTGTTCCAACAGGACAATGCACGTCCGCATGTATCCCGTGCCACCCAACGTGCTCTAGAAGGTGTAAGTTAACTATCCTGGCCAGCAAGATCTCCGGATCTGTCCCCCATTGAGCATGTTTGGGACTGGATGAAGCGTCGTCTCACGCGGTCTGCACGTCCAGCACGAACGCTGGTCCAACTGAGGCGCCAGGTGGAAATGGCATGGCAAGCCGTTCCACGGGACTACATCCAGCATCTCTACGATCGTCTCCATGGAAGAATAGCAGCCTGCAGTGCTGCGAAAGGTGGACATACACTGTACTAGCGCCGACATTGTGCATGCTCTGTTGCCTGTGTCTATGTACCTGTGGTTCTGTCAGTGTGATCATGTGATATATCTGACCCCAGGAATGTGTCAATAAAGTTTCCCCTTCCTGGGACAATGAATTCACGGTGTTCTTATTTCAATTTCCAGGAGTGTATTTTCAGAGTGAAACATTGATGCTGGCCCTGCAATTTTCTCGCATATTTCTGTTCATAGAACGATAGTAGAGAACCTGATTCCTGTCCCTGTTACACATGAAGATATAATTTCCCTTGCCAGTCAACGAAGAGATTCGTGATCACATTATTCCTACTAAGATAACGAGCCAAACAAAAGCAAGTCTATGACGGGTTACTAAAGAGGCGTGAGCATAGACCTAGGAACAACCTACCAGATCGCGTGTTTCCGCGACTACTTCCTCAGACTTCTGCTACCTGCTCCAACGCGCGTTTGCACGGCAGTATCTAAACCGCTGTTTCAAGAGTGCGGCCGGGAGCTGCTCTTCCCACGTACCACCGCAGTGACCTTCAGCGATTAAACGCCGTTGCGGCTTTGGAGAGCCCAGCTGCGCGTACCTTTACTTCCCAGAAATTATGTTACGGTACCCGCAAATAAATCGCGAATCCGGTACGGTTGCGTATACTTCGCACTCGTTAATATTTCACACTGCACTCGGCAGTAACATACGGCCATATCTATGGGCATTACTCCAGCACTCGGCTTTGTAATCAGGAAATGAAGTTGTAACTTCTCGCCATTACTTTAAGGTGATGAATAATTCAAGGGTCGGATGTTACCAGCATCCCACCTCACTTCTTAGGGAACTTTAAACGTCAGCTGCATCTCTTCGCGGCAACTGCAGTTCTAGGAGGAAACAGGTATTATAACAGGCGTCCTTACTACATTTACCTAGCAACTCCTAGTTTGTAGTCTAGAATTCTCGACTGAAAATGTCATTTATATAGTTATTCACGAAATACTACTAGTCTCAAGTAATACGCAAACGCCAGTTGTAACTTTTTTCCGTTCAAAGACGTTTGATCATGTGGTTCATGATTCTATCTTAGACAATCATACTCAAGAAATATTAAAAAGATGTATTGCAGAATGATGATGATGATGAGGTCCCATACTCTGAGGAGCGTAGTGGGCGATGCGGGAGACCCGCACCGCCGACTAGGCAAAGTCCTAGAGGAGGTGGTTTGCCATTGCCTTCCTCCGACCGTAATGGGGATGTATGATGATGATGAAGACGGCACAACACCCAGTCATCTCTAGAGAGGAAAAATCCCTGACCCCGCCGGGAATCGAACCCAGGACCCCGTGCGCAAGAAGCGAGAACGTTACCGCAATACCACGAGCTGCGGACGTATTGCAGAATAACTGAAATAATGCTAGAAGGAGAGCAAACCTTTGTGACTAGGGAGAAATCACGAAAGGGGTTCCACAAGTATCTATTTTGGGACCAGTTTATTCCTTATACCTGAGAATTAGCCTTTATTAAACCTTCATCAAGAACTATTAATCATTTCTGTAAACGACACAGGCATTATAATTAAAGCTCTTAGAGACAAAGTAAAAGAATAAATTCTTAACAATATTTTTCAAAAAGGTGGTAAGAAACAGGTCGGAGCTGAAGTTCGAAGTTTTAGTTACTAAGTAGGTCTCTGAAGTTAGATTCTCTACTGATTTTGATAGAAAAAAAGAACTGTACGTTCAGATTCACTCTACAAATTGCGAGGGCTATTCAGAAAGTAACCGCCGTTTATTTATTTATTATTTTCATGAGAATGAAGTTACAGAATTTGTTTTACAATACTCTAAAAGTACATCTGCATCTACCTAGATACTCAGCAAGCCACTGTAGGGTGCGTGGGGGAGAGGACTTGCCATTTGCTTTCTTGCTCCACTCGCAAACAGAGCGAGGGAAAAACGACTGTTTATATGCCTCCGTATGAACCCTAATTTCTCGTACCTTATCTTAGTGCTCCTTACGCGCAATGTTTGTTGGCGGCAGTAGAGTCGTTCTGCAGTCAGCTTTAAACGCCGGCAGGATCCTCATTTCGTACAGGCGACTGGCGGAGGTGGTTAAGACTTCTGGCCTCGCGAGTGCGATTTTCAACATCAGCCTCCTTTAATCTCCATTTGCGCTCCCCTTGCGTATCACTACCAACAGATCCCCCCATTTCTCTCCCAATAATAATTCAACGAGTTCTCACTTCCAGATAACGGAATACGTCCTGATGTATGCTAATCATGCGAATTGTCTGTAACACTTACGTGTTGTTCGATAACTACTGCTATCAAATCTAGGATCCCGCCTCTGATTTCCTTCGATGTCTTCCTTCAATCCGATCTGGTACGGATCCCAAACATTCGCACCAGCGTCCTATATGCGTTTTCCTTTACAGGTGATCAAGTCTTTCCTAAAATCCTCCCAGTAAACCGAAGTCGACCACTCTCCTTCCCCAACACAGTTCTCAGATGTTCTTTTCGTATCATATAGCTTTACAACGTTACGCTCAGACATTTAAACGACTTGAGAGCATGAAGTAGGACACTAATTATGCTGTATCCGAATATTACAGGTTCGATCTCCCTACTCATCACAATTAACTTACATTTTTCCACACTTAGGGCTAGTTGTCATTCATCACACCGACTGGAAATTTTATCTGAGTCGTCTTGTATCTCCCTACAGTCATTACCCTGTCCGCCAAATGATTTATGTACGAGTATATGGAGAACAACAGCGGTCCTATCACACTTCCCTGGGGCACTCCTGACGATACTCTTGTCCTCTGATGAACACTCACCGTCGAGGACAACATAATCGGTTCTATTCTATAAGAAGGCTTCGAGTCACTAACATGTCTGTGAAACTATCCCATATGCGCGTACCGTTAGCAGCCTGCAGTGGAGCACCGTGTCAAATGCTTTCCAGAAATCTAGAAATATGGAATCTGTCTGTTGGTCTTCATCCATAGTTCGCAGAATATGATGTGGGGAAAAGGGCAGTCTGAGTTTCACACGGGCGATGCTTTCTAAAACCACGCTGATTCGTGGACATAAGCTTCTCAGTCTCAAGAAAGTTTATCATATTCGAACTGAGAATATGTTCAAGGATTCTGCAGCAAACAGAAGTTAGGGAAATTCATCTGTAATTTTGCGGGTCCGTTCTTTTACCCTTCTTATATGCCGGAGTTACTTGCGCCTTTTCCAGTCGCTTGGGACTTTGAGCTGTGCAAAGATACACGATAAATGCAAGCTAGGCAAGGGGCCAGTGCCTTAGAGTACTCTTCGTCAAATCGAACTGGGATTCCATCCGGACCCAGTGATTTATTTACTTTCAAATCTTTAAGTTGTTTCTCTACGCCAGGGATTCTTATTACTACGTCGTCCATATGTGAGTCTGTGCGATGGTCAGATGACGGTGTGTTTGTACGATTATCCTATACGAGGGGTTTCTTCAACGTTAAATTTAAAACTTCAACTTCGTTTTGCTATCTTCAACTGCCATACTAGACTGGTCAACAAGTGACTGAATGGAAGCCTTAGACCCGCTTAGCTACTTTACGTAAGACCAGAATTTCCTTGGGTTCTCTGCCAGGTCTTTTACTGAGGTGTGACGGTGGTGGTTGTTGTATGCTTCGTGCACTGCTTTTTTCACAAGCGCCCGAACCTCTACTAACCTTCGCTTGTCGTCATTTCTTCCTTCCCTTTTGAACCGAGAGTGCGACAGCCTCTGCTTCCTCAGTATCCTCCGAATTCAGTTATTAAACTATGGTGGGCCTTTTCCATCCTTTATAAACTTACTAGGTGCATAACTCCCATATCACGATTTCCAATCTGCTTAAACTTCGCCCAGAATTTCTCTACATCCATCTTACTGAAACTAAGTAATGCCAATTCACTCTCTAAATGAGGCGCTTATAACTGCTTATCTGCTCTATCTAGCAGAAACACTCTCTAGTTGCTATAATACCACGAAGAGCAGTAATCCCCGTTTCTATACTAACGTTGTCGATATGATCCAGCCTATTTGTAACTACAAGCTCTAAGATATTTCCATTCCGTGTGGGCTGCTCAAGATAATTTTCAGAAGATGTGTTCAAAGGTATTTCGCATGACTGTCTGTCTATACAGCATCTGCAATGAATCCATAGACATCCCAGTCTATATTGGGAAGGTTGAAGCCGCATCCAACTAGTATTGCGTGATGTGGGTAATTAAACGCTATTGACCCCAAACTTTCTTTGAATGACTTCATTTCAGATAACTTCATTTCACACTGAACCTCGGCCTCACTATGGCCTCCCCCTCCTATGGCCTCTAATCTATCTTTCCCATAAACGTTCCACGGCTCCCTAAATAACTCAGAGCTTTCCACTTCAGGTTTCAGCCAGTTTTGGTCCCAAGAATAATTTGAGCGTGACAACTTTCCTGGAGGGCAGTAAATTCGGGATCTTTATTATGAATACTTCGAGAGATTACAGGTAAAATTATGATAGTCGAAGTGTCGTTATTCTGAAAGCCGTTTGACTTCCCTTGCTGCTTATCGGCTGCTGAGGGTTTACCAGAGCACCTCAAACTGCCGCCTAGCATAAAAAAAACCTATATGCACTCAACAAGTACTCTGCTATCCGAGTGACTACTTCCTTTATGTAGTGCACCACTCAGTTATCAAGGGGAGTCCTACGAATAATTACACAATAACGCAGGTCGAGAAATCTGCAGCCAAGATCGTCACAGAATCGACGAAGCCTTTGATTCAAATCCTCCACTCGGCTCCAAACCAAAAGACCCCGACCAACTGTGGGAACAGTGCTGCAAATTGTGAGCTCTTCATGCACCCCGCACACGAGACTAACAGTCTTCACCACCTCCGCCAGCCGTCTGTACGAACTGAGGATAAAATCAGAACCCATGCGAGAGGCATCACTGGTGCTGACATGAGCCACAACTAGCAAACGACTGTACCCTGCACGGTCGATAGCGCCAGGCACGGCCGTCTCCACATCTCGAATCAGGCCCCTCGGCAGATATACCGGGCGCAGATTGATT
Organism: Schistocerca cancellata; assembly: GCF_023864275.1. Classification (NCBI taxonomy): domain Eukaryota; kingdom Metazoa; phylum Arthropoda; class Insecta; order Orthoptera; family Acrididae; genus Schistocerca; species Schistocerca cancellata. Next base: position 328,526,883 of record NC_064631.1, read on the forward strand.
TTCTTTCCAGCCGTGAACGTTATCTGCCTAAGGGGCTCCATAAAGCGCTTAACAAAGGAACTCCAAATAACTAGCAAACCCCTGCCCCCGTGTGCCTGCTCGGACCCTGCTGAAGGAGCAGCCACCTGTCCAGTCATAGACTGAATGGGGGCAAGGCTAGGCGGGCCCGTCTCCACATTCGCCCTACGCCTCGAGCGACGCGAACGGGCTACCATCCGCCACTCATCTTGCTCTGAGGGGAGATCCGCCGCATCGGGTGCATTAGAAGGTGCCTCGGAAGCAGAGCCCGTGGACAAAACAAGCTTCACCAGTCCCATGCGACGAGCGAGTTTCTCCGCCACCGCTACACCCGAGGCAGCAACCTGAAGGTCACTAACCACAGCCAAAAGCGCATTCAGGTTTTCGCGAACTGCGGCCAGCTCCTCCTGCGTGCGCACATAGCACGCGCACGTCCTAGCCATTCTAGAAAGGCTTACCGGAAGAAGTAAACTAGAAAAGCAAACAGAATTCTAGATATGCAACTCGCTACCCTCTTGATGTGTCACCAATGGACTCAGATGCGTTAATTAGCTACGTATATGGCTGTTCAGTGAGAAACTACTGCGCTGCCGGCTGAATGATTTTACACTTACAAAAAAAGTGAGATTAAACCTCTTCAACAGAAAAGCACGCGCGAAATTTAATACATATTGTACGATGAAAAACACAGAAAAGGATAAACACTAATTTGCCGCTCTGTAGTCGTATATCAGCTGGTAGCTGGAGCCTGGCACACAATAGCTTATTTTGCGGCGTAGTTTACAGCCACACTCAGTTATTTATCGTAGCCTTTGATGAGCATTGAAATTCGGCAATCGTACAATTTTGCCGTCCGCATCCATCTTGCATTAAATTTTGCGGTAGCCTAAATCTTCGGTAATCACTTTGTACAGATGATACGACTATCCCGTGAAAAATGAACGTAAAGCTCCGAGTAGTACTCTGTGGTTTTCTATAACACTTTTTGCCAACCAAACGAATCAGATCTGCATTCACCATACTTGGTGGACCACTTTTCTCCTGATCGTGGACATTGCTTCATCCATTTTTTAACGTGCGGCACCATTACCTCAGACCACCTTCACTCATTACCGAAAATTTAGGCTACTGGAAATTTAATTCCAGGTGGGTGCAGGAGGTAAAATTCTGTAATTGTGGAATTTCAAAGATCGTCAAACGCTACGACAAATGTCTCAACGTGGCTGGAAACAATGCAGAAAAATAAATTACTGTGTGTACTTCCGCAATATAGTAAAATCAATTCTGTTATTTCATTCATATTTTTCTTTTTTTTTAATAAACGGAGGTTAGTTTACGAATAGTCCTCGTAAACACAGTTTTTTAATGTGTATATGTGACGAGAACGTAAGCGCTAAACTATGGTTCTGAGCTCCTAAAATAATGAGTTTCAACAACTGTTGCTATTAGTATAATTGGCTGTTTTGGAAGCAGAAACATCAACATTTTATTGTATTTTGCATATATCCTCCCAGCAATACCTAAAATTAGATTTTTTGGGGTAATTCATCAGTTAGAAAAGTTACCCACCAATAGTCCAACATAATTTGGAAGAATTGTTATCCACAGATATAATGCTACAAGGAAAAAAGTACTTTTGTTACTCATTACGAAAGCTGTCAGTCAGAAAGGAGTTCAATAGGCATTCACAAAAAATTTTTGATTTTCTGTACAATAATATAAACGTCTGAGAAGCAGCAAAGGCCGGCCGGTGTGGCCGTGCGGTTCTAGACGCTTCAGTCTGGAACCGCGTGACCGCTACGGTCGCAGGTTCGAATCCTGCCTCGGGCATGGATGTGTTGATGTCCTTAGGTTAGTTAGGTTTAAGTAGTTCTAAGTACTAGAGGACTGATGACCTCAGATGTTGAGTCCCATAGTGCTCCTAGCCATTTGAACCAAGCCAAGCAGCAAAGAATCACATATACATCCTAAAATGATTTTTTGGCCATTTTGTATTCAATGGACAAAATTTTAAATATAAACTCGAAACGTCTGTAGCTAAGAAAAGTAAATTTACGTATATCATTTCATTACATGACAAGTATTCAATAATATTATGCTGATTCGTATTAAATTTAAGCCAATACGACATTTATCAACGTGTAAGAGATCAGCACTTCCACTCATCGCCATACAGTGTGCACTGCTGACCTAAAACATTATGATCACTGCCCACCGAGAGACTCACCGCCGCCAGTTGGCTTTTCGGGCAACTGGTACTGCAAGCAAAGTATACAGGTTGGTCAGAAAATGTCTGAAACGCTGTTAGGGATGTTGCAGGGCAGGTTTTACTGAGACATAAATGTTAAGAAAATATTCGATATGTTGCCCCGTTTCCGAATGGCTCTGAGCAATATGGGACTCAACTGCTGTGGTCATAATTCCCCTAGAACTTAGAACTACTTAAACCTAACCAACCTAAGGACATCACACACATCCATGCCCGAGGCAGGATTCGAACCTGGGACCGTATCAGTCGTGCGGTTCCAGACTGTAGCGCCTTTAACCGCTCGGCCACTCCGGCCGGCGCCCCGTTTCCGAGTTATTCTCTTTTGAAGTTAGCCAATCAGGTTGTCACGCGCGAAAATTCAAGTTTCAGCTAACAATACAAAGCACTTCTTGGGCAACACAGCCCATGGCAAGCCGCTTGAATGTGAGCGGGCTACGCCCCGTTTGTTTAATTTCAATACTAAACAAGTCGGAAACGGCGCAACGTATTGAATTTGTTCCTTAACGTTTATGTCTCAGTACAACCTGCCCTGCAACATCCCTACAAACGTTTCAGACATTTTCTCATCACCCTACATAAGCGGAGGAGAGGCGTATGAGGCCGTCATCGCTGCCGCGGGGTAGCGGTGTACAGGCAGCTCCGCAGACCGACACTCGAAACAGACTTCATCGTCCTGCTATCACTGGAGGGACGACCATTCGTTGCAGGGGACTTAAGTGCGAACCAGTCTGAATGGAACTCCCACGTCGCCAGCGCCAACGGATATCGATTCCGCCGCATCGTCCATCGTAATGGCGCAGTCAACCTCGGGCCGTTTGACCCCATGCACTTCCCGGGGCCAACCTGACGTAATCGATTTCGCACTTCTGAAGGGCATCCGGACAGTACACATTCGCTGACAAACGGAACGTTCTGTCGTCCGATCATGTGTCACTCATCTTTGACGAGGATGTAATTGGCGCCACACAGATATACTAGAATCACTCGAAGACAAGCCAAACACCGAAATAGTCGGGGCCGGCGCAGCCCCAGCTTTCCTCAACCGAAGAATACTCCGAGCAGCAAATGTAGCTATTCTGAGACGACCGCAGAGACCATGAGATTTCTCGCCCTACCGTCCCACATCATGGCAGCGGTCACTGTGAAGAACCGACTGTCCTGTGAATGGCATCTCACTTGCCTACAATACACTACACACCGCGTCATCCTCATAAGGCGGGAGATAAGGGCTGCAGTCGAAGATCACAGGAACAGGGAATGGGCAGACCTAGTGCCCATGCTCAAGCCGGGCGACAGCAGCGCCTGGAAAATCGTGACAAACCTCCTGCACCGCCGACAGCGCAGACAGCCCCCACGACTCGGCGAAGAGTACTTTAGCGAGCCATATCAAAACCCAGTGTCCTGGCCGACGCATTCCCAGGTAACTTCAAGCCAGTAACCAAAGTCGTGGATGAGGGCCACATCCGTCGAGTCGACGAGCATCTACCGATCTTCCTAGACGCCAGGAATGAAGAAGACGACATCGAGCTGATCTCAGAAGAAGAGGTCGCTGCGCAGCTTTGTTCCCTGAACAATAAGAAATCAGAAAGCAGAGATGGAGCCAACAATAACCTGGTAAAGGACATTCCGCCGCAGCACATCAGCATTTAGCCGGCTGTTCAACTAGATACTCCGCTCAGGCGGCTGTCCTGTGACATGGAAACACTCTGTTGTCGTCATCCTGAAGACTGGCAAAGAAGCTACAGGGTGTTTCAAAAATGACCGGTATATTTGAAACGGCAATAAAAGCTAAACGAGCAGCGATAGAAATACACCGTTTGTTGCAATATGCTTGGGACAACAGTACATTTTCAGGCGGACAAACTTTCGAAATTACAGTAGTTACAATTTTCAACAACAGATTGCGCTGCGGTCTGGGAAACTCTATAGTACGATATTTTCCACATATCCACCATGCGTAGCAATAATATGGCGTAGTCTCTGAATGAAATTACCCGAAACCTTTGACAACGTGTCTGGCGGAATGGCTTCACATGCAGATGAGATGTACTGCTTCAGCTGTTCAATTGTTTCTGGATTCTGGCGGTACACCTGGTCTTTCAAGTGTCCCCACAGAAAGAAGTCACAGGGGTTCATGTCTGGCGAATAGGGAGGCCAATCCACGCCGCCTCCTGTATGTTTCGGATAGCCCAAAGCAATCACACGATCATCGAAATATTCATTCAGGAAATTAAAGACGTCGGCCGTGCGATGTGGCCGGGCACCATCTTGCATAAACCACGAGGTGTTCGCAGTGTCGTCTAAGGCAGTTTGTACCGCCACAAATTCACAAAGAATGTCCAGATAGCGTGATGCAGTAATCGTTTCGGATCTGAAAAATGGGCCAATGATTCCTTTGGAAGAAATGGCGGCCCAGACCAGTACTTTTGAGGATGCAGGGACGATGGGACTGCAACATGGGGCATTTCGGTTCCCCATATGCGCCAGTTCTGTTTATTGACGAAGCCGTCCAGGTAAAAATAAGCTTCGTCAGTAAACCAAATGCTACCCACATGCATATCGCCGTCATCAATCCTGTGCACTATATCGTTAGCGAATGTCTCTCGTGCAGCAATGGTAGCGGCGCTGAGGGGTTGCTGCATTTGAATTTTGTATGGATAGAGGTGTAAACTCTGGCGCATGAGACGATACGTGGACGTTGGCGTCATTTGGACCGCAGCTGCAACACGGCGAACGGAAACCCGAGGCCGCTGTTGGATCACCCGCTGCACTAGCTGCGCATTGCCCTCTGTGGTTGCCGTACGCGGTCGCCCTACCTTTCCAGAACGTTCATCCGTCACGTTCCCAGTCCGTTGAAATTTTTCAAACAGATCCTTTATTGTATCGCTTTTCGGTCCTTTGGTTACATTAAACCTCCATTGAAAACTTCGTCTTGTTGCAACAACACTGTGTTCTAGGCGGTGGAATTCCAACACCAGAAAAATCCTCTGTTCTAAGGAATAAACCATGTTGTCTACAGCACACTTGCACGTTGTGAACAGCACACGCTTACAGCAGAAAGACGACGTACAGAATGGCGCACCCACAGACTGCGTTGTCTTCTATATCTTTCACATCACTTGCAGCTCCATCTGTTGTTGAAAATTGTAACTACTGTAATTTCGAAAGTTTGTCTGCCTGAAAATGTACTGTTGTCCCAAGCATATTGCAACAAACGGTGTATTTCTATCGCTGCTCGTTTAGTTTTTATTGCCGTTTCAAATATACCGGTCATTTTTGAAACACCCTGTAGGTACCCACCTACCGGCCCATCAGCCTGTTCCCGTCGCTCTCGAAAGCATTCGAAAGGCTGTAAGTGAAATGGCTGTTGAAACACGTCACGCAGGAGGGTCTCAGCCCCGACGAACAGTTCGTCTTTCGAAGCGGCCATTCAACCTCCCACCAGCTCCTGCGACTGGTACAGCCAGCCATGAGAGCACTGAAAACAAGACAGTAACTTGACGCAGTGGTCTTCGACGTGTCCAGCGCCTTTACTTCCGAGTGGCACAAAGGCCTCGTGTTCAAGCTCTTTGTACTCGGGCTGCCGACTCGCACACGGTCCTCCACAGATCGTACCTATCGCAGCGAACTTTCCGCATGAAGGCAGACAATGGATCGTCCACAAATCGGTAGATACCTGATGGAGAGCCGCATGGGTCGGTTCTCAGCCCCTTGCTGTACTCACTGTTGTGGTAAGGTCTTATGGGACCACACTGCTGAGGTCGTAGGTCCCTAAGCTTACACACTACTTAATATAACTTAAACTAACTTACACTAAGGACGACATACACACACCCATGGCCGAGGGAGGACTCGAACCTCCGACGGGGGGAGCCGCGCGGACCGTGACAAGACGCCTCAAACCACGCGGCTACCCCGCGAGGCCTACTCTCACTGTACACTGCTGATAATGTGCGGGTGACATGCGTTGAATTGACGCTCTACGCCGATGATACAGCTGTGTTTACCCCCAGCTTGATCAAACAGACTATGCGACGTTACCTCCAACTATGGTGCGAAACGCTAGGTTCACAGTCAACGAAATTAATGATCACGCAGCAAAGAGCCAGGCAGATATCTCCACCCGAAGGATGCTGCCGCCTGATCTTCCACCAATCGGAATCTTCGGAGCACCGGTCCCTTGGAGCAAGACAGTGAAATACCTTAGGGTCACCCTACACCAAAGACTCTCCTGGGCGTCTCACATCAGCAACCTCAGAGACAGAGCCATAGGGGGCCTTTGTGCTCTTTGCTCGCTGCCCAACCGCGAGCTCCTGCTACGAGAAGTCGGGTCAGTCTCGCAGCCGGCTCGCAGAAGACACAGGACATCAGTGTCACATCACCCAGGGCCAGTTCTTATAGGTAAGGTTTTATTTTCCTTCGCAACAGTAACGGCAGGAACCACATTTTTATGCATATGCTGCTCAACATGCCGAGCAAGAAACGCTCGCCAATGAAGTGACAGCGATACATGAGGAATCATTCTAGGGACGACTCTGACTGCAAATGGAGAAATTCATTGGCATAACCGATACTGACAAGAGGCAGATTGCTATAGCCAGGGAATGAGGTTTTCGGAAACGACGAAGCTGTTCTGCTTTTCGCATGCTAATATCACTGAAAGTCTATGGAATGTGGTTACAGGACGGTGAAACCACGAGTAGGCGACGAGGTGCTGGAGGTCCACGCCTCATCACAGTACGTGGACGTCAGAGCCTCGCCCGCTCTGTAAAGCAGGATAAGCGGAAATCTGTGCCAATCTGACAGCAATGTACAACACGGGGGCAGGCACAAGTGTTTCGGAGTAGATGACCTCAGCAGATGACCCCTACGTACTTTCGTGTTGAAGATCGACATTGTCGATTACGATTGCATTGGGCACGAGGTCGATTATAGTGTACAGATACGCCGTCATCCAGGTGAACGACTGTTCGAAACGTGCACCACGCCACGGACGCAAGCCAGTGGTGCTAGTATTATGGTACAGTGGAAATTCACCTGGGATTCCATGGGGCATGTCTGTGGACTACGCGAATATCATTGCACTGCATCTACTTGTGCTTGATATCTTCCCCAACTTCGATGGCATCTTCCAGCGGGAAAACTGTCAGTTTCATAAGGGCAAATTCATATTACAGTGGTTTGAGATGCAAGATAGTGAATTTACGTTGATGTCCTGACCGCCAAATTCGACTGATCTCAATACGATGGAACACATCTGAGGCAATATCGGGCGCCAGCTCCACGCCCACAAACCATCGCTACGTAATTTACGGGAACTGCGTGACCTTTTCGTAGACATCTTGTAGCGCCCATTGCCCTATATTTTTGTTCATTTGAACACTTCATCGGACATGGATGAATAGTGCTCAACAGGAACACGTTTCCTTGCGAAATTTGAACATATTTCTTGAGTGGAAAGGTATCTCTTTAAATTGCGAATATTAATGTTACTCAAATTTAGGTGGCAAAATGTTGCTTTGAATCGATGAATTGATAACGGTACATACCATTTAACGTCGCTTATTGATTTCGTAAGTAACATATTTCCAAACATTACCTAGACCTAATCGTGCTTATATTGACAGATTATTTTCACTGGTCTTCTAAGTTAATCTTTCATGCCACCACCCACCGCAATTACTCATTGTTGCCCTATGGATCGACGAAACAATGTTATTGAACTAACAATAAGATCCCAATGGAAACAAATGCCGGCCGGTGTGGCCGTGCGGTCTAGGCGCTTCAGTCTGGAACCGCGTGACCGCTCCGGTCGCAGGTTCGAATCCTGCCTCGGGCATGGATGTGTGTGATGTCCTTAGGTTAGTTAGGTTTAAGTAGTTCTAAGTTCTAGGGGACTAATGACCACAGATGTTAAGTCCCATAGTGCTCAGAGCCATTTGAAACAAATACTGAAAATACTAACATACCGCAATGGCTCCGTTATTTTCAGTCGTGGTAAAAGTGATACCAGAAAACTATCACGTATATTTCACGGTCTCTCAATCTTGTCCCGCCGGCCGTTGTGGCCGAACGGTCTAGGCGCTTCAGTCCGGAACCGCGCTGCTGCTACGGCCGCAGGTTCGAATCCTGCCTCGGGCATGAATGTGTGTGATGTCCTTAGGTTTAAGCAGTTCTAAGTCTAGGGGACTGATGACCTCAGATGTTAAGTCCAATTATGCTCAGAGCCATTTGAACCAATTTTGAATCCTGTCCCTGAAATTACAACATGTTTACATTTCTGGTTGTACACGTGCTAGGAAACGTACTATACACGACGAAAGTAATGTGGGTATATCTTAGGCTAATGAACAACTAAACAGCAAGAGTACTTTTATTTAACTTAATACATTAGATCAATTTCGGGAAGTACATACACCACCAGAAAAAAAGTGAAGCATCCAGAAGACATGGTCGGATGTTAATGTAATTTAGTAAAGATACTCACCACAAATAGATATGTACATAATTAGAGTAGCAATTTTCTGTGATAGAATCACCTCCAGAGTGCATTATTGTTGTTCGTGTTTGGTGTTGTTGGAGCTTATGGTCGCTCAACGGCGATTTTCGCAGCGTTTAGTGTTGTTATCAGGCCCGGTATGGTATATAGGATGTTCCGAAATTCTCGTTACAAACTTCTAGGACCTGTAGAAGGAAGTGAGTACATAATATTTCGAATAGGAACGCATTCCCAGAAACATTACGTTTCCATTATACAACGGTTACAGTTCAGATGTGTAACGCACGCACGTCTGCTGATGGAAAGAGAAAAGTCTCAGGAATGCTTATCGTCGTATGCAGCAGGGTAGACAGTAAGAGGCGATTGCCGGATTTAATTTCAACGGACTACTTCTCGTGGGGTCGTATGCAAATTTTAATTTACGAGACTCATGTAGAGACAGAGGAAGATCTGCTGGCACGAGTTCTGGACGCTGCTCTAGGAAGTGAAGAGACACCAGGCGGGATGAAGATTGTCTACCTGAACATGCATCATAGGTACAATTCTGCGACAACGTTGGCTGTCGCCACATCGAGCCGCTGTTGTAATGCATCAGTACTGTTCTCTATGTACAGTACGATGGGTTCTTGTTTGTTTTGGAGAAATACAAACCCGCAAGTTTAAGTATTAACACTAAAAAAAGCGCTTAAGTGATGAATCAAAATTTCGATATGCTTCCTTTCGAACTGTTGCCTAATAATTATACTGTGTCGCGCCTGATTCAGTTCCTCAAGCAGAAGTGGATGAGTTAAATATCTGAACCGAAACAGTCGTAGAACGGAAACGATAGGCTTTCCGGACATGGGTTCCTATTCAAAATATTGTCTACTCACTCTCCTCTACAAGTCCTACAAGTTTGTCACTGGAATTTCCGAACTCACTGTACAAGGAATGTGAATAGCGTCAAATGTTGAGTGATCACTGTGAAAGGCACGGAGTTGCCGTGAACTCATGTGAGACTGCGTTATCAGGTCCAGACAGAATTTGTACGTCTCGACTTGGCTGTATGGTGGAATCGTGCAGTATCTATATTTATGGGACGTCCGTCTATAACAGAGGCCCGATGAGGGCTGCATGGGACCATAAACATAATCGATGATCCGGTCCACAACCCATGCCCACCACAAGGGAGAATCGCCTTACTGTCCAAAGTAATGGACTCCTGCTTCATTCTGTATCAATCCGCATCATGGGTCAAAGACTAGCTGCAGCTGGACTAGAGAATTGCCGCTCCATGGGTAGGCTGTCGTTAACAGCACGACACAAACGACTGTGTCGGGAGTAATACCATGACTGGTACATATTAACTGCTGATAAATGGCGACGGGTTGTGTTCAGTGATGAACCACGACCGTGCACGACCTTGGGTGACCATTGCAATAAGTATAGTGGTGACCTCGGGAGAGGTCAAGTTATCCCAATATTTTGGAGATGCACAGCAATGTTACTCCTGGCATCATGGTGTAGGGAGCTGTTAGGTATGACTTCATTAGGGATGAGGGGTCGTTGACGCCACAACGGTACGTCAAAGACATCTTGCGGCCTCAAGTGTTGCCTCTCAATGCAGTAGTATCGTGGTGCCTTTTTTTCACCAGGACATCCTCACATGACACGTGTCTCAGTGAACTGCTTCTTTATATTGAAGTACTCTCATGGCCATCAAGGCCCTAAATTTGTCGTCGATATACCATATGTGGAAGCAGCTTGAACATCAACTCCCTCCCAAGACCAGTACACAGGACGTGAAGGATCAGTTACAGCTTCCCTCAAGAGAGCACACAACGGCTTTGTGACAGTTACCGACCGAATTAGTACATCCATCCAACATAGACGTACTGTTAAATGGGCTCAAAATGCCAAGCTCTTTCTAAATTTGACTCAATTTTGCAATCGCCGAAAAAAAAACATCATACACCTTCGCAACCCATGTGGTTTCATTTCGTTCCATTTCGCTTTCTGAGTGGTTCACTTTTTTTTATCAGGCTCTCTACTAAACAGAGGTGACAAGAGGCGTGTAAAAATGCAGTTTACTGGCGGAACTGTCATTTTCAGCCAGGTGATTCGTGTGAAAAGGTCTCCGACGTGATTATGGCCGCACGCCGGGAAATAACAAACTTCGAACGCGGAATGGTAGTTAGATTTTGACGTAAGGGAGATTCCTATTCGGAAATCGTTAATGAATTCAACACTTCGAGTGAAGAGTGTGCCGAGAATACCAGATTTCTAGCATTACCTTTCGCTGTGGACAACGCAGTGACCGGCGGCCTTCACTTGACGATCAAGAACAGCGCCGTTTGCGTGGGGTTGGCAGTGCTAACAGACAAGCGCACGGCGTGAAATCACCGCAGAAATCAATGTGCGACGTTCGACGAAATTATGCACTTGGACAGTGCGGCGAAATTTGGTGTCAGAGGGTTATGGCAGCAGACGATAGACGCGAGCACCTTGGCGAAAAGCACGACGTCTCCTGGACTCGTGACCATTTCGGTTGGACCATAGAAGCCTGGAAAACCGTGGCCTTGTTAGATGAGTCTTGATTTCAGTTGGTAAGAACTGATGGTAGGGTTCGTGTGAGGCGCAAAGCCCAAGAAGCCATGGACCCAAGTTGTCAATAAGACACAGAGTAAGCTGGTGGTGGCTACGTAATGGTATGGACTGTGTTTACATGGAATGGACTGAGTTCTCTGGTCCAAATGAACCCATCATTGACCATTTACACCCATTCATGGATTTCATGTGGCAACCAATGGTGGAATTTTTATGGATGACAATCCGCCATGTCACTCGGCCACAGTTGCTCGAAATTGCTTTGAAGAACATTCTGGACAATTTAAACGAATGATTTGGCCATCCGCATCGCCCGACATGAGTCCCACCGAACATTTATGGGACATAATCGAGAGGTCACGTCGTACACAAAATCCTGCACCGGCAACACCTTCGCAATATAAAGGCAGCATGACTCATTATTTCTGCAGGAGTCTCAGCGACTTGCACAGTCCGTGCCTCGTCGAGTTGCTGCACTAAGACGGGTAAGAGGGAGTTGGCCGCGATATTAGGAGTTGTCCCATAACTTCTGCCACCTCATTGTATAGTACATAGCAGAACTGCCCCAAGATAGGAATAAAGCGAACAGAGCGACAAATAAAAAGGAATAAAATATACACTACTGGACATTAAAATTACTACACCACGAAGATGCCGTGCTACAGACGCGAAATTTAACCGACAGGAAGAAGATTATGTGATATGCAAATGATCAGCTTTTCATAGCATTCACACAAGGTTGGCGCCGGTGACGACACCTACAACGAGTTGACACGAGGAAAGTTTCCAACCGATTTCTCATATAAAAACAGCAGTTGGCCGGCGTTGCCTGGTGAAACGTTGTTGTGATGCCTCGTGTAAGGAGGAGAAATGCGTACCATCACGTTTCCGACTTTGATAAAGGTCGAATTGTAGCCTATCGCGATTGCGGTTTATCGTATCGCGACATTGCTGCTCGCCTTGGTCGTGATCCAATATGGAATCGGTGGGTTCAGAAGGGTAATATGGAACGCCGAGCTGGATCACAAAGGCCTCGTATCAGTAGCAGTCGAGATGACAGGCATCTTATCCGCATGGCTGTATCGGATCGTGCAGCCACGTTTCGGTCCCTGAGTCAACAGATGGGGACGTTTGCAAGACAACAACCATCTGCACGAACAGTTCGACGGCGTTTTCAGCAGCATGGACTATCACCTCGGAGACCATGGATGTGGTTACCCTTGGCGCTGCATCACAGACAGGAGAGCCTGTGATGGTGTACTCAACGACGAACCTCGATACACGAATGGCAAAACGTAATTTTTTCGGATGAATCCAGGTTCTGTTTACAGCATCATGATGGTCGCATCCGAGTTTGGCGACATAGCGGCGAACACACATTGGAAGCGTGTATTTGTCATCGGCCGGGTGCGGCGCGATGGTATGGGGTGCCATTGGTTACACGTCTCGGTAACCTCTTGTACGCATTGACGGCACTTTGAACAGTGGCCGATACATTTCAGATGTGTTACGACCCGTGGCTCTACCCTTCATTCGATCCCTACGAAACCCTACATTTCAGCAGGATAATGCACGACCGCAAGTTGCAGGTTCTGTACGGGCCTTCCTGAATACAGAAAATATTCGACTGCTACCCTGGCCAGCACATTCTCCAGATCTCTCTCCAATTGAAAATGTCTTGTCAATGGTGGCCGTGCAACTGGCTCCTCACAATACGCCAGTCCTACTCTTGATGAACTGAGGTATCGTGTTGAAGCTGTATGGGCAGCTGTACCTGTACACGCCATCCAAGCTCTGTTTGACTCAATGCCCAGGCGTATCAAGGCCGTTATTACGGCCAAAGGTGGTTGTTCTGCGTTCTGATTTCTCAGAATCTATGCACCCAAATTGCGTGAAAATGTAATCACATGTCAGTTGTAGTATAATATATTTGTCCAATTAATATCCGTTTATCATCTGCATTTCTTCTTGGTGTAGCAATTTTAATGGCCAATAGCGTATACAGGGTGTTACAAAAAGGTACGGCCAAACTTTCAGGAAACATTCCTCACACACGAATAAAGAAAATATGTTATGTGGACATGTGTCCGGAGACGCTTACTTTCCATGTTAGATCTCATTTTATTACTTCTCTTCAAATCACATTAATCATGGAATGGAAACACACAGCAACAGAACGTACCAGCGTGACTTCAAACACTTTGTTACAGGAAATGTTCAAAATGCCCTCCGTTAGCGACGATACATGCATCCACCCTCCGTCGCATGGAATCCCTGATGCGCTGATGCAGCCCTGGAAAATGGCGTATTGTATCACAGCTGTCCACAATACGAGTACGAAAAGTCTCTACATTTGGTACCGAGGTTGCGTAGACAAGAGCTTTCAAATGCCCCCATAAATGAAAGTCAGGAGGGTTGAGGTCAGGAGAACGTGGAGGCCATGGAATTCGTCCGCCTCTACCAATCCATCGGTCACCGAATCTGTTGTTGAGAAGCGTACGAACACCTCGACTGAAATGTGCAGGAGCTCCATCGTGCATGAACCATATGTAGTGTCGTACTTGTAAACGCACATGTTCTAGCAGCACAGGTAGAGCATCCCGTATGAAATCATGATAACGTGCTCCATTGAGCGTAGGTGAAAGGACATGGGGGCCAATCAAGACTTCACCAACAATGCCTGCCCAAACGTTCACAGAAAATCTGTGTTGATGAAGTGATTGCACAATTGCGTACGGATTCTCGTCAGCCCACACATGTTGATTGTGAAAATTTACAATTTGATCACATTGGAATGAAGCCTCATCCGTAAAGAGAACATTTGCACTGAAATGAGGATTGACACATTGTTGGATGAACTATTCGCAGAAGTGTACCCGTGGAGGCCAATCAGCTGCTGATAGTGCCTGCACACGCTGTACATGGTACGGAAGCAACTGGTTCTCCCGCAGCACTCTCCATACAGTGACGTGGTCAACGTTACCTTGTACAGCAGCAACTTCTCTGACGCTGACATTAGGGTTATCGTCAACTGCACGAAGAATTGCCTCGTCAATTGCAGGTGTCCTCGTCGTTTTAGGTCATCCACCAGTCGCGAGTCACAAGCTGGAATGTTCCGTGCTCCCTAAGACGCTAATCAATTGCTTCGAACGTCTTCCTGTCGCGACACCTTCATTCTGGAAATCTGTCTCGATACAAACGTACCGCGCCACGGCTATTGCCCCGTGCTAATCCATACATCAAATGGGCATCTGCCAACTCCGCATTTGTAAACATTGCACTGACTGCAAAACCACGTTCGTGATGAACACTAACTTGTTGATGCTACGTACTGATGTGCTTGATGCTAGTACTGTAGAGCAATGGGTCGCATGTCAACACAAGCACCGAAGTCAACATTACCTTCCTTCAATTGGGCCAACTGGCGGTGAAGCGAGGAAGTACAGTAAATTCTGACGAAACTAAAATGAGCTCTAACATGGAAATTAAGCGTTTCCGGACACATGTCCACATAACATCTTTTCTTTATTTGTGTGTGAGGAATGTTTCCTGAAAGTTTGGCCGTACCTTTTTGTAACACCCTGTATAACTGGATATTTGGTCATTTCCGGATATTCATATAAGTAGCTGTGTAGGGAGGGAAAACATTTAAAAATTAAAGCTACAACGTGTTTTGTTGTGGTTTAACTGTTGAATCACTTGCCTGACATAATCTTGTATTTGCCAGGCTCGAAGCGACTTAGTATCGACTTCATCACTTGTAGGTATCGTTGTAAAACCCATGTTAGCTTCCAAACGTGGGACGCAGTAAAGGCATATCTTGTCGAAGGTTCATACAGTACTCGCATATGCTGCGTAACTGAACAAATCCTGAAAATTATTAGGTACTGAAAAGAACGACGTCAGGTAGGTGTGTAACAGAACGGTAGCACTAGGACCTGCCTAAGACCGACAGGAGGACCAGCCTTACATGCCGTCCGCACTGACTCTGCCTCCCTCGGGCGCAGTACACAGGCAATAAAGACGTTGCGCCTTGCCGCAGCGCTGTTCCAACAAGTGAACGTAATTACGCCGGCGTTGGCGCGCGCGGCCGGTGTGTAACTAATGCACGGCGGGGAAGCGGCCGCCGCCCGTTACCGCTGCAACACGTCGCGTGTTCGATCGCACGCCCACCTCGGCAGCGGCCCGCGCACTCGGGACCTGGGAACGTCGCGCGATCTCGTAAAAGGCGGCTTGCCGGCTAACGAGCGAGCCGCATTACTCAACAAAGCTTTCACGCTGCCGTATAACTCTGCGAGCTACAATAGCGAAACGGCGGCTACTGTTAGCCACGACGCAGTCTTCCAGTTGTCGGTTTGCTGGCTACCGTCGAGGCCGTGCGCATGTGGGAGATAATATCGTACTTTAATTACGACATGCAGTAAACGTGTGATGGCTGCGTCTTTAACGAGTCGAAAGTTTTCGACAGTAATGCAGTGAATCTCAGGTAGTGGTTACTCGTTTCTACAGAGTGAATTGTGCTTCGTATGCAAGAAGTTTCTACACATTCTACTGTACGTATCACGATAAAGGTTTTTTTTCGACACTGTTTTGCTGTCGCTAACTTCATCTACACTGATGAGTCCAAACATCATGAGCACCTTTGGAACGCGGTAGCAGCGATTCTGCGTAATATGTATGGATACGTCCTTGATAGATTACACAGGCCAACGAAAAATATTTTTTGAAAAACTTTTTTTAGTTTGATAGCTGATCTTTACAGATGTTTATGAGCTGAATCCAATTCGAGCCTTAGGTTTTTTTTTTGTATCACCCATAGTTTTCGAACAATATGCATTTTACTATACAGTATAAAAATCCTATGCTATACGCTAAATGGGGAAATTAATGAAACATTTTGTTACAACATAAGCATGGTTTGTGTATTTACAGTAGGCTACCAAAACATATATATGTGTTAATAGAGGTTTCACTTGTTAGCTGGAATTGGTTTGTCTTTTCTTTCTCGTTTTTCTTTGAAGCCTCTTGTGTAGCTCTTTCTGCGATGAGTCGCTTGCTGAACTTCTCGGTGAAGTGACCAACAGTAGCCCCCCACCATATTGGTGTTCCAGCGAGCTTGCCTTGGTAGCGTTTTTCCATCACTTTAATGCCCTGGTGAAAACGCTCTCCTTGCTCCTCACTAACATCTTCCATATTGTCCGGGAAGTAATCAAGGTGACTGTTCAAAAAGTGAACATTAAGGCTATATTAAAACATCCTAAAGTTTGAAACTTCTTTAACATTTTAGCTTTAATAGAAACATATTCTTGGTCTTTTTCACGTCCTAAGAACTTTGTAAAGACTTGCTTGAATGATACCAATGCTTCTTTCTCATTTAAGGTCATTGTGGATTCAAAGTTAACATCAAACGTCAATGTTCTAATGTCATGTGCGACAAAGACGCCTTCTTTTAGTGTAGCTTCTGAATGATGCGGAAACTTTTGGCAGGGATACTTAAGACATGGTCCATCTTCAGGTAAAGCCTTTACAAACTGTTTCATTGGGCCTAACTTCATATGTAGAGGGGGTAGTAGTACGTTTCTTGGATCTACAAGACTTTTGTGTAGAATGTTGTTCTCATGAGGTTTTAAAGACTCGCTCACAGGCCAGTTCTTTCTGCACTAGTGTTGATAACTAGCCCTACTGTCAAATTCACGCAAGAAACATGATAATTTGGTAAAGCCATTTTGCTGACCAAGGAGCATGCATGTTACTTTTAGATCGCCACATATTGTCCAACCATGAGCAGAATAGTCTAGCAATCACCGGAATAATTTCTTGGCTCCCTCCATATCATAGGAACAGCAAATCTAAAGGCCTTTTTCTCCTTTTTGGACCATTTTCTCAGATCTTCAACACATACATAACATACCTTATGTGGCACCCAAGATTTATCTTGATCACCAAGTTTAGATCCAAAGTATAATATAGAAACCTTTTACACGAAGTCATTAATGTTTCTATGGCGTTTTTAAATCACAAAATCACCATAAATATAACAAAAACTTTCAGCAGAGTTTTTACAACCACAATTAGACATTGTACTGAGCACATGTATAGGAAACGGGAAAGTGAGGTTACATTGACAGTAATCAAAACACCATCTGTTAGCACAAAAATAGAATCGACCTTTCTTTGCCAGCAAATGTTTTTCAGCAGTGCTACCAACGTCATCTAAATTCATTACACCTCCTTTTTAAAATATTTTAACTATAAAAAAGCTGTTAAATTCTTTGAAAAATCGCTTAATTACATAAATTTAACAGTAATATGTGAAGAAATGGTGGGTGACACAGTTTTTAAGTATCATATTTGGATTTCCCACCCTAAAAACATAAGAATAAGTTATTTTCAGCAAAAAAGTTTTTCCATCGTTTGCCTGTGTTATCCGAGAGGAAGTGGTACCAGATATCTACGCACATGTCATGCAATTCCCGTAAACTGCACCGGTGGCTTTTTGGCTGAGAGCAGGTGCAGGTAGTATAACAGAGGTGTTCCATAGGGTTCATATCAGGCGAAGCTGGTGGCCACGGTCTTAACTTGAGTTCACTATCACGCTCCGCAAACGACCGTAGCATGATACCGGCTTTGTGACACGGACAGTTTTCCTGATGTAAGATGCCAATGCTGTTTAGGAAGACATTAAATATGAAGGGATGAAGGTTGTCTGTAATTACATTTACATTGTGCACAGTTGTAATGGTGTCTTCGATTACAGGTTCCATGTAAGCCCAGGTGAATGTGTACTGCAGCATAACACTAACCCTAGTGGTCTTCCATTGCCCTGCCTCCGCGGCGCGGTGCATGTTTCGAGAACCATTTGCCTGAATAGATGGTGTATCCGGATACGTCGATAGATCTGGTATAAAGAGCAAGGCGATTCATTCGACCAGATGACACGTTTGCGGTGATG
Source organism: Schistocerca cancellata (assembly GCF_023864275.1). NCBI lineage: Eukaryota > Metazoa > Arthropoda > Insecta > Orthoptera > Acrididae > Schistocerca > Schistocerca cancellata. The sequence goes on from NC_064631.1 coordinate 328,545,207, forward strand.
CAAGGGCAATCCAATCGCGATTCAGAACTCACTGGCATCGTAATTAACGAAGCAGGACTGATGTGGAGCCTTTCACTGTATTTGTTGAAAGCTTAGACAAAAATGTTAGAAATTTTACGTCCTATGTCTATTGGTAAATTGATATATTCGTACGGTGCCCACCTTCAAAAACATATCATAAATACATGTGCGTCAGGCAGGAACAGAGTGAAAATTGAACTGAAGTCAGGAATTGCAGCGAACACTCAACTGGAATAACATATATTTAAAGCAAAAAATCCTATGTGTATATCTTCAGCGTCTAGCTACAATAATACGGGATCGTAAGTGATGGCCGGCCGGAGTGGCCGCGCGGTTAAAGGCGCTACAGTCTGGAGCCGCACGACCGCTACGGTCGCAGGGTCGAATCCTGCCTCGGGCATGGATGTGTGTGATGTCCTTAGGTTAGTTAGGTTTAAGTAGTTCTAAGTTCTAGGAGACTTATGACCACAGCAGTTGAGTCCCATAGTGCTCAGAGCCATTTGAACCATTTTTTGAACGTAAGTGATGTTGACAGAATATAACAAATAAAGAAATCTAAACGAAAATACAGAGTAAATATCTAGCTGCGAATGTTGTGCGATACACACAATAAGTTGGTACAAATGCAGCAAGGAATATGTCACTAACACTATGGTACGCAAGACTACATTTAGTCTTGGATACGCGATGCTCTGTAGGAATTGCTTACAATGCAGGGTGATTCAAAAAGAATACCACAACTTTAAAAATGTGTATTTAATGAAAGAAACATAATATAACCTTCTGTTATACATCATTACAAAGAGTATTTAAAAAGGTTTTTTTCACTCAAAAACAAGTTCAGAGATGTTCAATATGGCCCCCTCCAGACACTCGAGCAATATCAACCCGATACTCCAACTCGTTCCACACTCTCTGTAGCATATCAGGCGTAACAGTTTGGATAGCTGCTGTTATTTCTCGTTTCAAATCATCAATGGTGGCTGGGAGAGGTGGCCGAAACACCATATCCTTAACATACCCCCATAAGAAAAAATCGCAGGGGGTAAGATCAGGGCTTCTTGGAGGCCAGTGATGAAGTGCTCTGTCACGGGCCGCCTGGCGGCCGATCCATCGCCTCGGGTAGCTGACGTTCAGGTTTCATAACTAACCTTTTTCGTAGGACTCTCCATACAGTTGATTGTGGAATTTGCAGCTCTCTGCTAGCTCTGCGAGTCGATTTTCCTGGGCTGCGAACAAATGCTTGCTGGATGCGTGCTACATTTTCATCACTCGTTCTCGGCCGTCCAGAACTTTTCCCTTTGCACAAACACCCATTCTCTGTAAACTGATTATACCAACGTTTAATACACCACCTATCAGGAGGTTTAACACCATACTTCGTTCGAAATGCACGCTGAACAACTGTCGTCGATTCACTTCTGCTGTACTCAATAACACAAAAAGCTTTCTGTTGAGCGGTCGCCATCTTAGCATCAACTGACGCTGACGCCTAGTCAACAGCGCCTCAAGCGAACAAATGTACAACTAAATGAAACTTTATAGCTCTCTTAATTCGCCGACAGATAGTGCTTAGCTCTGCCTTTTGTCGTTGCAGAGTTTTAAATTCCTAAAGTTGTGGTATTCTTTTTGAATCACCCTGTATAACCATCTCACCCCACAATGCAGAAGCCGAACTAGGTGCAGTGACCGCGCTGAGCTGCCTTCGGTACAGCTTTGCACGGAAGAAGCTGTGGCGCACACCTCGCTAAAGAGAAGTCATGCAAACTCATGAACACCAACAAGGAATAAAACGCGCCACGGACCGTGGTACGATCGCAGAGATAATGAGAAATCCATTCCAACAGCAGATCACGTGTGAAGAAACCTTAAATAAGTCTCCCGCCTACAACAATTACACGGAAAATTCACTCCTGTAAGCACGGATATGGCAACCAATAAATGCACATCTTACCTCCAGATCAATCGGCTGAGGTAATGCAAAAACAAAAGTACCAAAACATCAACAACAAAAGTAAATACAAGATACAGCACAGCAGTACAGAGAGCGGCCAGTGGACAGATAGAGCCTACCAGTAAACCTTACAAACCAACCAAACCCACATAGCTCTAACAGAGCAGATGAATCAAGAAATATACTACCGGCCATTAAAATTGCTACACCACGAAGATGACGTGCTACAGACGCGAAATTTAACCGACAGGAAGAAGATGCTGTGATACGCAAATAGCGTTTCAGAGCATTCACACAAGGTTGGCGCCTGTGGCGATACCTACAACGTGCTGACATGAGGAAAGTTCCCAACCGATTTCTCATACACAAACAGCAGTTGACCGGCGTTGCCTGCTGAAACGTTGTTGTGATGCCTAGTGTGAGGAGGAGAAATACGTACCATCACATTTCCGACTTAGATAAAGGTCGGATTCTAGCCTGTCGGAACTGCGGTATATCGTATCGCGACACTGCTGTTCGCGTTGGTCGAGATCCAATGACTGTTGGCAGAATATGGAATCGGTGGGTTCAGGAGGGTAATACGTAACGCCGTGCTCGATCTCAACGGCCTCGTATCACTAGCAGTCGAGATGCCAGGCGTATTATTCGCATGGCTTTAACGGATCGTGCAGCGACGTCTCGATCCCTGAGTGAACAGGTGGGGACGTTTGCAAGACAACAACCATCCGCACGAACAGTTCGACGACATTCGCAGCAGCATGAACTATCAGCTCGGAGACAATGGCTGCGGTTACCCTTGACGCTGCATCACAGACGATGGTGTACTCAACAACAAACCTGGGTGCACGAATGGCAAAACTTCATTTTTTCGGATCAATCCGTGTTTGGCGACATCACGGTGAGCGCACATTGGAAGCGTGTATTTCGTCATAGCCATACTGGCGTATCACCCTGCGTGATGGTATGGGGTGCCATTGGTTACACGTCTCCAGACCTCTCACCAATTGAAAACGTCTGGTCAATGGTGGCCGAGCAACTGGCTCGTCACAATACGCCAGTCACTACTCTTGATGAACTGTAGTATCGTGTTGAAGCTGCATGTACAGCTGTACCTGTACACGCCATCCAAGCTCTGTTTGACTCACTAAAAAGCGCGACTGGTGCAACTGTAAGTAGAGACTTCTGTAGAGACTTCATAAACCAAGTGGGAACTGTATACTGTATTATCTCAGATAATGGACCACAATATAAATCTGAGGTAAGGAAAAGAACACTAAGGAGGTAAACCACTTTGAACAGTGGACGTTACATTTCAGATGTGTTACGACCCGTGGATCTACCCTTCATTCGATCCCTGCGAAACCCTACTTTTCAGCAGAATAATGCACGACCGCATGTTGCAGGTCCTGTACGGGCCTTTCTGAATACAGAAAATGTTCGACTGCTGCCCTGGCCAGCACATTCTCCAGACCTCTCACCAAATGGAAACGTCTGGTCAATGGTGGCCGAGCAACTGGCTCGTCACAATACGCCAGTCACTACTCTTGATGAACTGTAGTATCGTGTTGAAGCTGCATGGGCAGCTGTACCTGTACACGCCATCCAAGCTCTGTTTGACTCAATGCCCAAGCGTATCAAGGTCGTTATTACGGCCAGAGGTGGTTGTTCTGGGTACTGATCTCTCAGGATCTATGCACCCAAATTGCGTGCAAATGTAATCACATGTCATTTCTAGTATAATTTATTTGTACAATGAATACCCGTTTATCATCTGCATTTCTTCTTGGTGTGGCAATTTTAATAGCCAGTAGTGTATGTATCCCTCAACCTCTCCCCATTCGCCCTGTCTTAAATTACTCATATCCACATCTGCCTCATAATCGAACGACTTCACCGAATGGGAGAAAATTATCAATAGAAAAAATATTGAGTTTATTATCAACTTAATTGAAGAATCTGCCATCAAGAGCCATTCACATATACCCAAGTGACAACTACCTTATATCTACATCTACACCCACATACACACTCCGTAAGCCACCGTGCGATGCGTTGGGGGAGGGTACCCTACATCACAACTAGTATTTTCCGTTCCTGTTCCACTCGCAGACAGAACGAGGGGAAAACGACTGTGTATATGCTTCCGTATGAGCCCTAATCTCTCGTATCTTATCTTCGTGGTCCCTACGCGAAATGTATATTGGCGGCATTGGGATCGTTCTGCTGTCGGTTTCAGATGCCGGTTCTCTGAACATTCTCTGTAGTGTTCTTCGAAGTGAATGTCTTCTCCCCTTCAGAGAATCCCACTTTAGCTCACGAAGCATATCCCTAACACTTGCATGATGTTCGAACCTACCGGAAACAAATCTAGCAGCTCGTCTCTGAATTGCTTTGATGTTTTTTTTTTTCAATCCTATCTGGTGTGGATCCTAAACATTCGACCAGTACTCAAGAACAGGTCGCACTGGCGTTTTATATGCGATCTCCTTTACGGATGAACCACACTTTCCTAAAATCTCCCAATGAACCGAAGTTGACCTTTCGCCTGCCTTACCACAATACCCACATGCTCGTTCCATTTTATATCGCTCCGCAACGTTACGCCCAGATATTCAAACGACGTGACTGTCTCAAGCAGGGCACTACTAATGCTGTATTCTAACATTACGGGTTTATTTTACCTACTCATCGGCATTAACTTGCGTTTTTCTACATTAAGAGCCAGCTGCCATTCACTACACAATGCATGCATTCGCAGCGTCTTTCACTATTAAAATATTCTCGGGTTTAAGCACATCAAGTGGTTAACTGCCCATCAACTTTCGACAGAGGTCTCCTTTGCCATTATCGAGCGGTTGACTGTGGTGTGAATTCGACAGCCACTCTCGTACAGTCCCGCAGCCGCCAGTGACGTCACTTGTGTCTAGTCCAGCACCATATATGGTAGTGTTTTGGTGGTGCGATCACCGCTCCCACTTCAGTTCCCCAATCACAGTTGGAATCCACCGTCTTTATTGAGGGTGTTATCCGATACTTTGATCTCTATTACCACATTTATTACGCTAATCCTGAAGCGTTTGGTCCTATCAATAACAGAAGTATCGGCGAATGCGATTCGGAGTCCGCTTTCCATTGCATGCTCCGCTGTAGCTGATTTTTCGGGATTGTCTAGGCGGAAACACCATTCACGTTCTCTGCGACGCTGCTCAACTGTATGGACAGTCTGACTGATATACAACTGTCCACTCCCGAACGGTATGTCGTATATTCCAAATATTCTGAGGCCTACATCATCTTTCACGGGCTTCATTACTTGCCGGATCTTTGCTGGGGACCTGAAGACTGTGTCGACTTTATGTTTCTTCAGGAGCTGGCTAATCCTTCCTGTTTCTGAGCCACAAAACGGTAAAAACGCAATTTCTTCGTGTCTTCTTCGGATGCCTTCTGCTTTCGGGGCTTAGAAGAAAATGGTTTAAATGGCTCTAAGCACTATGGGACTTAACATCTGTGGTCATCAGTCCCCTAATTTTAGAACTACTTAAACCTAATTAACCTAAGGACATCACCCACATCCATGCCCGAGGCAGGAATCGAACCTGCGACCGTAGCAGCAGCGTAGTTCTAAACTGAAGCGCCGAGAACCGTTCGGCCACAGCGGCCAGCGGGCTTAGAAGAAACTGCTTGCGAAATTTGTCTGTTGTTGTAATCGGTTTCCCTGAAAACTTTACTTAACCAGCTCAGTTCCCTAGGCAGGTTTTTGGTGTCTGAGACTGTTTCTTCTCTGCTTCAATCGTGAACAACGTTATGTGGTCGTGGATGTTGTTGATGCGTCCCAGGAAGTCTTTCAGCTTTTCATGTCCATGAGGACGTATGATGAAGATATATCGACGTAGCGATGAAAAAAACTAGACTTTGCAGGAGCCATGTCCAAGGCGATGTCCACAAAATGCTCCATAAAGAAGATGGGTACAACTGTAAATCTGGGCTCCCCATCGCGACTCCGTCCATGTGGTTAAACATTCTCCACCACACAAAATACGATTACGTCAGGGTATGTTTAGATAAATCCACGATGGTGTCGTCAAAGAACCGGGACGGTAAGTCTACAGAGTCTGTGATGGGCACACACGTGAATAGGGAAACCACTTAAGAACTAACCGCAACGTTCCCTTCACCTAGGCGTAGACGTTTAATTAGATCGATGATGTCCGCTGTATTCTTTGTATGATATGCGTCTAGTGGAGATTGGTCAAACGCTTTACAGGTGTGTAGGTCGGGATCTGATGGTGCTCAAAAAATGTTCAAATGCGTGTGAAATCCTATGGGACTTAACTGCTAAGGTCATCAGTTCGTAAGCTTACACACTACTTAACCTAAATTATCCTAAGGACAAACACACACACCCATGCCCGAGGGAGGACTCGAACCTCCGCCGGAACCAGCCGCACAGCCCATGACTGCAGCGCCTTACACCGCTCGGCTAATCGCGCGCGGCTGATGGTGCTCAGTACACACCTTAGACGTGTATCCTTCCTATGCACTTGGCAGCCTAGAACGGGGCCGCCCATGGCGTGCCGATCTTCACGTGTACAGTGTGTGCGGCCCGCAGGCGGGCCAAGGCACTGCCTGTTACTCGACTTTGCTCGGTCTGTCTCGGAAGTGCACGTTCAAATGGTTCAAATGGCTCCGAGCACTATGACACTTAACATCTGAAGTCATCAGTCCCCTAGAACTTAGAACTACTTAAATCTAACTAACCGAAGGACATCACACACATCGATGCCCGAGACAGGATTCGGACCTGCGACCGTAGCGGTCGCGCGGTTACGGACTGAAGCGCCTAGAACCACTCGGTCAACGTGGCTGGCGGAAGTGCACGGAAATGCATTTAGAATTGCAGTGCGACATTTTCGATTTGCACAACTCTCTGAGTTCGGTAGAATCGTGCTGTCAGCACTGTTAAACTTTAATTGTTCTTGAAGGGCGTTCACAGGTCAGCGGCTGTTTGCAAAAAAAGAGGTAGTCTAGCGATCTATCGTCACAATCCTTTAAACTTAATCGGAATGACAGAAGAGAGGGATGAGACTTCTCAATTCGCATAAGCGACAGGTATTGCATGTTTCCCATGAAACGTCATTACAATACTATACAGAAAGAATACAAAGATTTAGTTCACAAAGAAAGATCAAAAAATTACAACGAGCCACAGGAGGTATTCGTTGCTCCGTACATCGGAAAGCACTTGCGCTACATATGCCGGCCTGTAGCACGTGAAGACATTTGCGGTACGAATAGTAAAGTTTCTTACGAAGCACGCATCACCCCATTGACAGTCGCGACAGTTTTCAGTGGAACTGAGCGAACAGTATTAAGACTTCTTATATTACTCCAAAGTTCGTTGGTTAAGTCAATGGGCATGTCTGGAACAAATTTTCTATCTCAAACCCGCTATTGTTGAATTTATAAAGGAAGACGAAGTGCAGGAACGAAAATTAGAACATTCAGAATTTATTTCAGCCTTAGAATTTTAAGTGAACTTGACTGGACATTGCCCACAGTAATACACTGCAAGGTAATATCTTTTTGATTTGATGTGGATGCATTTAAAAAGAAAATTGCATTGTGGAAGCGACCCATTCTGACAATGACAGTCCAGTTCCCTAATCTCACTGATGTCAGAGAAAATGCGAGGTCTGAAGAATTCATTGTGGTCTTGAAAGAATTAAAAGGGTACCTTCATAAAGATTGAGAGGGAACTACCAATCTTACATATTTTACCGAGCTGTTTGCGAGACCGTTTGCGCTATTCCTGTTTTAAAGACAAATGCGTCAAGATCGCCTACATTGATTTCCTTAGGTAGAGTTTCCAAGTCCTCATAATGAGGTTGCAAATGTGCTACAATTTTCCTATCGATATATTTGTCTGAAAGATCTTTTCTCGATTATTAAACAAAATAAGTTGCGATTCCGTGGCAACTTGAGTGTACCTGCCCGTATGCCGACTGTTCGTAATAGTTCTACACTCCTGGAAATGGAAAAAAGAACACATTGTGTCAGACCCACCATACTTGCTCCGGACACTGCGAGAGGGCTGTACAAGCAATGATCACACGCACGGCACAGCGGACACACCAGGAACCGCGGTGTTGGCCGTCGAATGGCGCTAGCTGCGCAGCATTTGTGCACCGCCGCCGTCAGTGTCAGCCAGTTTGCCGTGGCATACGGAGCTCCATCGCAGTCTTTAACACTGGTAGCATGCCACGACAGCGTGGACGTGAACCGTATGTGCAGTTGACGGACTTTGAGCGAGGGCGTATAGTGGGCATGCGGGAGGCCGGGTGGACGTACCGCCGAATTGCTCAACACGTGGGGCGTGAGGTCTCCACAGTACATCGATGTTGTCGCCAGTGGTCGGCGGAAGGTGCACGTGCCCGTCGACCTGGGACCGGACCGCAGCGACGCATGGATGCACGCCAAGACCGTAGGATCCTACGCAGTGCCTTAGGGGACCGCACCGCCACTTCCCAGCAAATTAGGGACACTGTTGCTCCTGGGGTATCGGCGAAGACCATTCGCAACCGTCTCCATGAAGCTGGGCTACGGTCCCGCACACCGTTAGGCCGTCTTCCGCTCACGCCCCAACATCGTGCAGCCCGCCTCCAGTGGTGTCGCGACAGGCGTGAATGGAGGGACGAATGGAGACGTGTCGTCTTCAGCGATGAGAGTCGCTTCTGCCTTGGTGCCAATGATGGTCGTATGCGTGTTTGGCGCCGTGCAGGTGAGCGCCACAATCAGGACTGCATACGACCGAGGCACACAGGGCCAACACCCGGCATCATGGTGTGGGGAGCGATCTCCTACACTGGCCGTACACCACTGGTGATCGTCGAGGGGACACTGAATAGTGCACGGTACATCCAAACCGTCATCGAACCCATCGTTCTACCATTCCTAGACCGGCAAGGGAACTTGCTGTTCCAACAGGACAATGCACGTCCGCATGTATCCCGTGCCACCCAACGTGCTCTAGAAGGTGTAAGTCAACTACCCTGGCCAGCAAGAACTCCGGATCTGTCCCCCATTGAGCATGTTTGGGACTGGATGAAGCGTCGTCTCACGCGGTCTGCACGTCCAGCACGAACGCTGGTCCAACTGAGGCGCCAGGTGGAAATGGCATGGCAAGCCGTTGCACAGGACTACATCCAGCATCTCTACGATCGTCTCCATGGGAGAATAGCAGCCTGCATTGCTGCGAAAGGTGGATATACACTGTACTTGTGCCGACATTGTGCATGCTCTGTTGCCTGTGTCTATGTGCCTGTGGTTCTGTCAGTGTGATCATGTGATGTATCAGACCCCAGGAATGTGTCAATAAAGTTTCCCCTTCGTGGGACAATGAATTCACGGTGTTCTTATTTCAATTTCCAAGGGTGTATGTCTTCAGCGCACCGAAATATACTACTGGCCATTAAAATTGCTGCACCACGAAGATGACTTGCTACAGAGGCGAAATTTAACCGACAGGAAGAAGATGCTGTGATATGCAAATGATTAGCTGTTCAGAGCATTCAAGCAAGTTTGGCGCCGGTGGCGACACCTACAACGTACTGACATGAGGAAAGTTTCCAACCGATTCCTCACACACAAAAAGCAGTTGACCGGCGTTGCCTGGTGAAACGTTGTTGTGATGCCTCGTGTAAGGAGGAGAAATGCGTCCCATCACATTTCCGACTTTGATAAAGGTCGGATTCTAGCCTATCGCGATTGCGATTTACCGCTCTCGTTGGTCGAGATCCAATGACTGTTAGCAGAATGTGGGATCAGTGGGTTCAGGAGGGTAATACGGAACGCCGTGCTGGATCCCAACGGCCTAGTATCACTAGCAGTCGAGATGACAGACATCTTATGCGCATGGCTGTAACGGATCGTGCAGCCACGTCTCGATCCCTGAGTTAACAGATGGGGACGTTCGCAAGACAACAACCATCTGCACGAACAGTTTGACGACGTTTGCAGCAGCATGGACTATCAACTCGGAGACCATGGCTGCGGTTACCCTTGACGCTGCATCACAGACAGGAACGCGTGCGATGGTGTACTAAACGACGAATCTGGGTGCACGGATAGTAAAACGTCATTTTTTCGGATGAATCCAGGTTCTGTTTACAGTATCATGATGGTCGCATCTGTGTTTGGCGACATCGCGGTGAACGCACATTGGAAGCGTGTATTCGTCATCGCCATACTGGCATATCAACCGGCGTGATGGTATGGGGTGCCTTTGTTTACACGTCTCGGTCACCTCTTGTTCGCATTGACGGCACTTTGAACAGTGGACGATACTTTTCAGATGTGTTACGACCCTTGGCTCTACCCTTCATTCGATTCTTGCGAAACCCTACATTTCAGCAGGATAATGCACGACCGCAAGTTGCAGGTTCTGTACGGGCCTTCCTGAATACAGAAAATGTTCGACTGCTGCCCTGGCCAGCACATTCTCCAGATCTCTCTCCAATTGAAGATGTCTTGTCAATCGTGGCCGTGCAACTGGCTCGTCACAATACGCCAGTCACTACTCTTGATAAACTGTGGTATCGTGTTGAGGCTGCATGGGCAGCTGTACCTGTACACGCCATCCAAGCTCTGTTTGACTCAATGCGCAGGCGTATCAAGGCCGTTATTACGGCCAGAGGTGGTTGTTCTGGGTCAGATTTCTCAGGGTCTATGCACCCAAATTGCGTGAAAATGTAATCACATGTTAATTCTAGTATAATATATTTGCCCAATGAATATCCGTTTATCATCTGCATTTCTTCTTGGTGTAACAATTTTAATGGCCAGTAGTGTAACTACATAATACGTAAAATTTGTTTACATAGTTGAAATATGTGAACTATGCAATGAACTAGTATGCAGTGTGACTGCGGCGTCATTTAAATGTGGAGGGTTCGCAATTCTCCATTCTTCCCCCTCCTCGCATTAAGACAGCGTGGAGTGGCGGTGGAGGAAATGGAAGTGAGGCTGAGCGCTTTGGCAGTCGGACTGGAGCATGGCCTGCGGGCTAAAATCTTGGACGCCCCTGCCGTAGAACGTCGATGGTGTGGATGTCTGAGGGAGGAGGTTTTTAATAACACTCTCCTCCACCATATAAGGAATACGACGGACCTCGTCGATCAAATTAAACGTCTACATCTTGTTCAAGGGAATATTGTGGATAGTTTTGATGTGGTTTCCCCATTCACGTGTGTGCCCATCAGAGATCGGTTCTTTGACAATATCATCGTGGATTTATTTGAATATACTCTGACATAATCGTATTTTTTTCATGCTGGAAAATATTTCAACCAGGAGGACGACGTCCCAATGGGGAGCCCAAATCTACAGTTGTAGCCAACCTCTTAATGGAGCATATTGTAGACATCGCCTTGGACATGGCTCCTGCAGAGCCTAGTTTTTTTCATCGCTACGTCGATATATCTTCATCATGTGGCATCATGGACATGAAATGCTGGGAGAGTTCCTGGAACGCATCAACAACATCCACGACCACATAAAGTTCACGACGGAAGCGGAGAAGGATTCCTTGTCGTTCTTGACGTCCTTGTCCGCTGTAAACCTAATGGGTGTCTCGGCCACAGCGTTTACCGCAATCCCACCCACACGGATCAGTTCCTGCACGGCACCAGTTACCACCACGCACAATAGATATGGTCTGTTCCGAGGCTCGTGATAGAACGAGCTGAAAGCGTCTCAGACGCCCAAAACCTGCCGAGGAAACTGAGCCACTTACGTAAAGTTTTCAAGGAAAAGAAAGAAGATTGCGATTTTACCGTTTTGTGGCTCAATAAAGGGTAGATTAACCATCTCGTGTTCAAATATAACATTGATACTTTCTTCAGGCTGCGGGCAAAGATCCGTGAACTAATGAACAATGTCAAAGATTATATAGGTCTCAGAATACGTAGAATGAACAAAACAACCGTGTGTGTGTGGGCAGTCTTACGTCGGTGAGACTGTTCACACTTATGAACAGCGCCGCATACAACACTACAGGTGTTTCCGCCTACGTGAAACGTCCCCTTAGAAAAATTATACACGACTGTGCTTAAACTGACACACAATATTTTTTAGCGCAACGCAATCTGACTTCCAATAATCCCTACAAAAGAATGGCCCTGACTAACATTAACCTATACCTTTCACAAATCACTTACCTCACAAAAATCTTCATTACTGGAACTACTGCAATACAGCGAGCGCCACTACTGCCAGCTAAATAAAAGATTCAAACTACTGAAGGCACTAACTACTAATAGGGATAGTTAGCAAATGAAAGATTTTAATAGAGAACAAACAATGTATTTACCTTAATATCATCAAAAGTCATAATATATGTAATTTCAAAACTCCGCCATCTCCTTCCACACATCCACCACTGCTGGCGGCTCACCTCCAACTGCGCAACGCTACGCGCTATTCACATCCAGCTGCCGCTGCCCAACACTGCAATGGCAGACAACAATGCAAACTAGCCACAGACTGCACACAGCACAGCCAGTGATTTTCATATAGAGCGCTACGTAACGTTGCCAATAAGAAAACATAAACAGCCTACTTACATACGCTATCCCAAAAAATCAGCTGTAGTAGACCATGCTCTGGAAAGCAGACACAAAATCGCGTTCGACGATACTTCTACACCGAAACGCCTAAGAAACTGGTGGAGGCATGCGTATTCAAATACAGAGATAAGTATACATGCAGAATACGGCACTGCAGTCGGCAACGCCTATATACCACAACAGTGGAATATTAGATCGGTTACTGCTGCTACAGTGGCAGGTTATCAAGATTTAAGTGACTTTGAACGTGGTGTTAAAGTCGGCCCACGAGCGATGGGACACAGCATCTCCGGGGAGCGATGAAGCGGGAATTTTCCCGTACGACCATTCCACGAGTGTTCCGTATATATCAGGAATCCGGTAAAACACCAAATCTTCGAAATCCCTGCGACCACAAAAGATCCTGCAGCTACAGGACCAACGACAGTTGAAAAGAATCGTTCAACGTGACTGAAGTATAATCCATTGGCAAATTTCGGCACATATCAATGCTGGGCGACCAAATAGCGTCAGCGTGCGAACCATTCGACGAAACATCATCGATATGGTTTTCCGGAACCGAAGGCCCACTCGTGTACTCTTTATGACTGCACGACAAAAAGCTTTACGCCTCGCTTTGGCTCTGGACTGATGATAACCGTACAGTCTGGAACCGCGCGACCGCTACGGTCGCAGGTTCGAATCCTGCCTCGGGCATGGATGTGTGTGATGTCCTCAGGTTAGTTAGGTTTAAGTAGTTCTAAGTTATAGGGGGCTGATGGCCTTAGAAGTTAAGCCCCATAGTGCTCAGAGCCATTTGAACCATTTTTTTATGATAACTGGAAACATGTTGCCTGATCGGACGCGTCTCGTTTGAAATTGTATCTAGCGGATGGACGTGTACGGGTACGTAGACAACCTCATGAATCCATGGATCCTGCATGGCACCAGGGGACCGTTCAAGCTGGTGGAGGCTCTGTAATGTTGTAGGACGTGTGCAGTTGAAGTGATATGGGACCGCTGATAGGTCTAAATACCACTCTGACAGATGACAAATACGTAAGCATCCTGTCTGATCACCGACATCCAGTCATGCCCATTGTGCATTCCGACGGACTTGGGCAATTCCAGCAGGACAATTCGACACCTCACACAGTCAGAATTCCTAAAGAGTGGCTCCGGGAACACTTTATGGTTTAAACACTTCCGCTGACCACCAAATTCCTCATTACTGAGCATATCTGTGGTGTCTTGCAACGTGCTTTTCAGAAGAGGTCTCCACCCTCTCGTACTCTTACCAACTTATGGACAGCCCTGCAGGATTCATGGTGTCAGTTCCCTGCAGCACTACTTCAGACATTAATCGAGTCCATGCCACGTCGTGTTGCGGCACTTCTGCGTGGTCGCGGGGACCCTACATGATATAAGGAACGTATACCATTTTCTTGGGCTCTTCACCGTATTATTAAACAGACAAGCAATAGAGATCAAAATATCGGACAACACCCCCAATAAAGACCGTGGATTACACCTGAGTACGGTGTGGGATCCTTTGATTGGGGAGGTGAAACGGGCGATCGCGCCATCAACAAACTGACATATATGGTGCTAGACTGGGCACAAGTGACGTCGCTGTAACGAGGTACGATTTAATGGCAGACTGATGGTGCATTCTAGAGCAAGGGGAAGATGTTTCTGCAGGTCGTTTAACCATTTCTTCCGCTGTTCTGTCAGGATGCTTCAGTCACGTGACATAGCCTGCGTTCGACTCGTATAGAAATGCGTGTTCTGTGTGTGACTTGGAGACTGTCTACTTACTGTCGTCATCAGAGTACTTCTATCTCACGTGTGACGAAATGTGACCATCCTGTTTCGAGATATTCCTCTAAACGAACGAAGAATTATGCGAAGCACTCCATTCCCCTGTCGCATCTTGGGTATGAAAACTGGGACTTCAGTTTTATAACTAAGATTATTCTAAGTTAGCGATAGGTGTTTGTGAGGCACTGCAATCCTCGTGTATACATCTGCTTGACACATGTGTTGTTTACAGAGTTAGTGGTGGCAGGACGTTTTATTTCACTTGTCGGACGCCGCTGCTATACCTTTCTCTGTATCCTCATAAGAGAACTCTCCGTTACTAACGATGATTTTATATAGGACTAACGAGAGCATAGTATAATTTCCAAACATTGGAACATTGGACGCTATACATCTCTGGAAAGCTACAAAGACAGTGCGAGGATGTCTGTCAGTATCCAATTTTATCCTAAGACTGTGAGAATGCCCTGTGACTCCCATCCACACAGAGTCGATATTTTAAGGAAGTATTTTTTTCATTTTACACTTTGTTACCATAGTTTATCGTAGAGAAACGTGCAAGATTGTCATGCGCTGGAAATATATTTCTTGCATTGGAATATTAACAGCACTGCATTCCACACAACAATTGGTCAGAAACTGAAGCGATCTAACATTATAGCCTATTTTAAGATCAGAACTCGTTAGCCTTAGGGGTGTGTGTGTTTATGTCCTCTCTTACCAACACTCTTCTGGTACTGATACCAGACACTAGAACAATACTTTAAAGTTGATTTACGTAAAATGCTTCGAACTCCATCCATCTGTGCTCCATCCGTTTCTTGTTCTTCTTAACAGTCTGCTATTAATCACAACACTTTCAAATCTGCTACTGAACACCAATAAGGTGTGCTAACCTCCTGGACATGGGCGCGAATGGAGAAATCTTGTGCACTTGGATAGGCAAGGACTCGGCTAGCTCGATTCCTTCACGAGACGTGGAATGTAGCAGTCTACTTTTGGTTAGTTGCAGATTAAATCAGTAACGGTGCTGCTGGGCGGGTTGGTCAAAGACAGTCCGACGCTGTCTGTCAGTCTCTAATTTTATCATAAGACGGTGAGAATGCCCTGTGACTCACATCCACATAGAGATAGAGCATAAATTTTGCACTGTGCTCGAGGTGCTAGAAATATGTAGATCGCTGACTGATATACTTTAATGATGAATATGTTCGAGAAGTAACAATGAATGGACGTACTGCGCAGTCATCTATCTGCATTCGCAATGATACTCACAAATTAGAGAAGGGACGGTTTAGCTATGACACTGACTCAGGGGAACATGCTGTTGCATCAATGGTCACTGTTGAAATTACTGTAAAATTGGTAAAACTGTATGCACTATCAACTGTAATGCTTACTATTACAGAACATCAGTGGTGTCTTTTCCATCCATTGTTCACTGGTATGCTGTTACCACATAATGATTGACTAATATCGGTTGTTTGAGATGGCGAAAGAGTTTTGGTTGAGGAGCAACACCTTCTGGGGATGACTACCACCGAAACAGCGATAGTGTACATGACTACAATACGAGGAATAGTCTAAATGGGACACAGAGCCATCAGCTATTCCATCATGTGACAGATGAGTTGAAATGTAGAGGTCGTCAATAACATTCGAACAGCAGTTTTGAAACGCTACACAACGCCGCCAAACTCCTCCAATTTCCTTACGTTGTAACTGTCTTTTATTTAAAATCATCCATTGTGTGTGGTGTGTTATGGCAGCAGCAGTAACAACATGATTTACGCCATGTGGCGCCTAGTTTTTGGTGATAAGCAATGGATCAGAACGTGTTAATGTCAATTTAGAACCTGATAAAGACCTCGGAGTCGTGGCGGAATAAACAAAATGTATGCAGTGTGTAAAGCGAGTTACAGCAGAAAAAAATCAGTGTTTCAAACAACGACACAGGGTCACAGAGAGCGCCTCTTGCGACTTACAATGTATTCTGTGGAATACAGTCATCCCCCTACAGTATAGGCGATGCAACTTTACAGTGGTCTGTGCAATCTATCAATACCTGTATATTTAATAGGATCGTCACATGTGCCCAGTGCTGGTATGCAGATGGTATTTGTTTTCGATGTATGGGAGGGGAGAGATGCAGTATACATCTTATTGAGTTCTCTATCAGATGAAGTTAGTGGCGCTTTTATAATTCGTAATTTTTTTCTGTTAGGTTGTTAGATGTGAATGGGCTCTGAGGGACGTGGATTTGCTTCAAACTGCGGTACCTGTATGTAGTTTGCAGATGCACCACAATGCAGTAGCAAAATCCTTGTCCTACTAGTTTCTGTACTGTCTTATAACTACCTCGTGTTACAGGAGCAGGCTTAGTTTGGCGCTGATTTTACACATCGTACACTGTTGGCAGAGCAAATACAACATGTTACCACTATCACCAAATGGTCAAAACACGGTCCCCTCGCTCTAACTCAGGTCACTCTGTTTCTACACAGCTTGCAGAAAGTAATAGATACAGATCTTCAACTTCTCCTCAG
Source organism: Schistocerca cancellata (assembly GCF_023864275.1). Lineage (NCBI taxonomy): Eukaryota > Metazoa > Arthropoda > Insecta > Orthoptera > Acrididae > Schistocerca > Schistocerca cancellata. Next base: position 328,562,150 of record NC_064631.1, read on the forward strand.
TTCCGACTTAAATTGGACCGATCACATGTGCAAAGCTTCAGAAATGGCAGCAGTTGTAAGAGGCATAGGGACTATCTAGAATTTTACTATAGCAGATCGCTTCGAAAAAGCCGACTTGTTTCGAGATATGGGAGTGTCTGAAATATTATTCTCTAGTGGCTGCAATCATTAAAGGACTTCTCTGTAGAATACACTGCAGGTATGTGGTTGAATGGAAAGACTTTATTCCAAATCATAGACATCTTTTCTATCAGAACGTGTAGCGCTACTGTTTGTGATCGTTCTCAATTAACCATTGCCTATAACCCAGTGGATTTATCACCAAACCTCTGACGTGGCATCGAGACAGAATGCGTTACAAATACTGGAGAAATATCTAGCGGCGTCATGAGGGAGTTGCAAATACTGGTTTCATACCATGTTCTTCAACTTTCTGAATTCGGTAACTTTATTACGAGATTGCACCGTCAGAGACTTGTAACCACACTGTTGGTCTGATAATACACACTCCAGCAATCACCGTCTATATTCAGTGTCGCGATATTTGTCTGGAAAAACCACTTCATACAGAGGTAATGCAATACCTCGATTTATAAAGATAGTATAGCTGTTAACGTGGATACTTGTGAGCAACTGTAGAAAAAAGACTGCTTTTGACAGTAACGTACAGTAGTTGTTGTGATAGTGTTTTTTAACATCTGGAAGTTTGTAAGATGATTGCGTTTCTCTTTCTAAGACAGTGGTACACCACTCGCAAGAAAAAGTATGAGACATGTCCACCCATCGCTGATTTTTGGTCAGTATTATTTCGTATCTACAGCAATCAGGTATTTGCGAAGTATTATACTTAGTAGTAGGGGATTCATGATAGGTTCAACTTGAGCATCAGGCTCATAAAGTACGCGTGTGTGTTCCGACATGTGCAAAAGAAATTACTATGTCCAATCGTAAGGAGGGTATGGATTTGTTGTGGAATACTGTGATAGCAAAGGCAAAAGTATATCATGTCATAAGAATGGTACAGATATTTCTATTTCCAGGGCCACAGCTGTCAGCAGGGTGTATTTCCAATACTTCACTCATCGTCTAATGTCGTCCAATTGAGACTGCGATCATAATATTTAATTGTAAGTATAGCAATCAAATATGTATGTGGCCGGTTTCCTACGAATTATTCTGTCAAGAGGTGCATGTCACGCGGCGGCAGTGGCCTGTGGCGGGAATGATTCACGTATCCTGCTAACAACAGCAGCCGTCTGAATGGAAAGGCCTGTTGGGATACAGGAATGTAGTTGACTTAACGATGTCGTCCTCTAGACGACCGGATAGTGAACTAATACTTAGTATGTATTGGGAAGACTTTGTGATCGCTTGGAAATTTAATAAGATTCAATATGGACGTGTGTTTGCACTGGACCATTATTTCCTCCCATGTAAATTGTCTGGTTACCTGCTTCTGCACATTTCCCATCTTTATTTGGTTGAGAGAATATCGCTTGTGGTGTGCGCATCTAGCAGGTGAAAGAAGGGTGGAAGATTTGTTTGCTGGTTCTATAGACATGAGAAACACCTTAGTTGACTTCGTAAATTATAAGGATGATTTGGAATCTATCATATCAGTGACATCAGTATTCGCAAGTGGAAATATCAGTTTCCTCTATTTTTTAGAGTTTTCACATAAAGATCTTTGCAGATGGGAAAAGTTTCTAGTTACTCAGTGGTTTACGGCATGCTCCAACTCGCTAAAGTTTCAGATTTCTAGAGAAATAATTTCTAGTCAGCATCTTCGGAATTATACTGTGTAAGTGATTGGTAGCATACTGCTATGAGCTTGATATCGAAAAGTATCATGTAAATAGTACAATAATCTGCAAACCATGTGAAAATCCTTGTGTTCTTGTAATCCCAGGGTTTGGAGATGGGTGTAGCAAGTAAGTAGATACGGACCAGAAACGGTAAAGCCTGTTTGCCGAGGGGAACCTGTAACACCATAGCTCTTATGCTGTACGAATTTATTTTGCTTTTGTTTTATTTAATGTTACATCGTTGATCTTCTGTAAATTTTGTTTGATTGAATAGACAACCCAATACTTTGATGTCATTATTTGATTCTATGCAATGTAGTATATCTGTCATTTAAATTCTTTGTCCCATTTGGAGGGAACAAAACTTACTATATATAATTGTAATTTCTATGTGAATAATTTTTTGGAGTAATGTCAATACATGCAAATGTTCTGTTTTATTTAATGTGTTTGGTTGCTGTTATGTAAATTGCTGATCCTCACTTAGGGTTCTTAGTTAGTTTGTATGTAAAAGGTGTAGTAGTTCCCCTCGGGAATGGATCTGTGTAGCGCGCGCAAATTGTGGCTGGCCTAGGTAGAAAAGGTGGAACAAGAGTCAGTCGGGATCGAGCCACCAAACTGTGCACTGCCATGTAAATGTTGCATATTGTACTGGTTCCGAGAGAGGCTTTTTCTGCTACTTTCCAATGCCTCGGATGGATGGATAAATAGCTGGAACGATTCTGGAATTGGTATCCATCATCGCCACCAAGAAGGGACAGAGTCCAGCAATTCTGCCTGCAAATCCACCCACCAACATGCAGTTGCCACCACATTGCGCAATCACTGTAAAGGAGTACTATAATAATGTACAGTGAAGGATCGGCTTATTGGATGTTTTAGTGTGCTCAAATAACTGAATTTATATACCTACCTAGACTTTTTCCCCTATCACAACACCTTTCAGGTTCCTCTCCATTTAAACTATGATTACCGAGTGTCCTAGTTTGTGGAAAAAATGAAAGCCTCAGAACATTAATTAATGTTGTTTGATCCTTGCTAAGAAGGGAGTGTTCAGATTTACTGTGGGTTTAGTGAAATTGTGGAAGGCAGTAAATGTAGTTTTGTGAAGTTTCGAAGTCATCCATTTAATCATTTACTTGAAATTACATTACTGTGGTAATAAAGTTCTTAAAATTGAGGCTTATAAAGTTTTCCTTAGTTAATGATCATAGTGCTGCCTGTAGTAAATTTTAAAAGGTGAGTCAGTTTCTTGTAAATTTGTCAATAAAGTGTCTCACTGTAGTAAAAGTCGTGAACTGCATTTATGGAAAGTTATATACTCATGCTTGCTAAGCACTTGTTTTTTTTGGGTATTGAAAGTGCATACTAATAGTGTAATAAAATCCACAGGTTATCCTTTACCATTATTTATGAAAACAATAATTTCTTTATTCAAATGACAGTGAGAAATAACCTGTTAGTGAATTCCATTTAATTTTCATTCTAAACAGAATAGTATTTAGTTGAGAGATACTTAACCTGTGACCAGTTCATAATTTTGCAGTGAACTACATTTATAATTTCATGCCAGTTAGGAAAATGTTTTAACAGTAATACTGAACCTATGTCCATTTAATGATCCTGCAGTGAATGTTACTAGTAATGTTATAAAGACCATTCAGTTTGAACAAATCCTGAAAATATTAGTGTGTTTCGGTATCTGTTATATTTTTTCGAATAGTTTGTGCTGCTCTAGCTGTTAGCTTCAATCTTACCGTTAACATATGTATGTGTCAGAGTTCTTTGAACTCGCGTGTGGCCAAGTCTACGTTGTGTTTACTCGTTAAAGTTACTAATAACTATTTTCTTGGACAAGAATGTTAGTCATTCTCTTGCCTAATTAGGCTGGCGACCGTTTTCTTTATTCGTTAAACAGTGCAAATAGGCAACAATTTTGTTTGTTACTGTTGAGATATTTACGCAATTCTGACTTCCGATAAGCCATCTCCGTTCTGTACAACTCGGTCAACATAACAAAATTCCTCTCAGAGGGTAACACTGCTCTGTTGCTTTATACCATAATTGCTTTAACAAGATAGTTTTATTTCACGACCTGCCTCCTACTTTAAGGTTATGGTATAGCAGTAGTAGACGGTAGTGTTATAAACCGACCCAGCCTTTCAAAAAAATGGCTCTGAGCACTATAGGACTTAACATCTATGGTCATCAGTCCCCTAGAACTTAGAACTACTTAAACCTAACTAACCTAAGGACATCACACAACAACCAGTCATCACGAGGCAGAGAAAATCCCTGACCCCGCCGGGAATCTAACACGGGAACCCGGGCGTCTACCCCAGCCTTTGCACAACAGTCTTCTGCCTGATGGTTGATAGCTATATGAAAATGCAGAAGTGGTGATTTTGTATGTTGCAGAATACGAATTGTGTGTTTACAACATCGATATGCGATATTGTACATGGAGATCGGTTTCATGCTAAAATATTCTATTTTCTGTCCTCAGTGGCAGACCGGTGTAATTGAGGAAATGTCTTTCCGTATTTGATGATTTGTAGGTCACCTTTGCAGGGTTTAACTGTCAGTGCAATACAGCGATCTGTACAAAATAGTTTTGTCACTGAAAGTCTGACGTGCAGAAAAAAAAGGCGGACAGTACTTCCACTCCAACAGCATCAGTAGTTTTGCAGATAAATTCAGTAAGAGCCAATCAGAATGCTCCATTCATTCTCAAGACATTCTTTGTTCTGTGATGTAGGAGGCTCTACAGACTATTTCTAGTAAGATGGGGAGTGAGGTATCTGCGACAGGATGCTGTCCCTCATCTGTCATTGTGGCATTGGGACATCTCCAGCAATTGTAGGGCACTGAAAATTCCAGCCATTTTTCTCTTCTGCAGGACAGTGCTTCGAATTATGTTGGCCTAATTGTTCTGATTTTAATGTCTGTGCTTAGACAGTGCTCTCTTTCTAAACATGAATGCTTTTATGATCAATGGTGCACATACATGATGAAGGCTTTTAGCAGTGAAAACATTTACCATATCTGAGACATATGTTAAAAGCAGGACTTCACGATTTCCAGGAAGGATAACACTGCTGGATGGGGTGCTTCATTAGCACCATCAGGAAGAATGCATTCGGCGTTTTCCTGATCAATTTTCGTAAACAGGTTCTGGTAGGCCGAGAATTTCCATGCAGACAAGCTGAAACATCACGAAAGCTCCTAGAAAAACATCAAATGCAACCGATTTACATAGACATATGACATCAGCAAAACACTGAAAGCCTCTTAGGTGTGCCTGTGTGGGTGAGCCGCTGTGCAACCATCTCTCACTCAGCAATGCACCTGCAGCTCTGAGGAGTATGCGTTAGCCACAGTAAACACATGCACAGCTATACACATTTCTCATGTCTCGTTAGGGTCGCTAGGAGCAATGCATCCTGTGCTGTTCTGGGAAGCAATGCAAAATATTTCAATAGTACTGTACATCCAGAAGGTGACCTGGCTGTTATTTACATAGATGCGAGACATCAGTATAAAACTCGAAGATTTCTAACTATATACCCAAAAACAGATATGACTATCACCTGCTGGTTGAGGATGGCAGCGTCATGAGAGCAGTGGCTCGCACCCCCAGCATTCATCTCTCCAGTGGTGGCTCGCGTCCGGCTGACACTGCGAAGTGCATGTGTGGGGTTGGCAGTGTTGGCGTGTGCGTGCGTTGGACTTCTAATACGTCGTGGTCAAATTGCCTAATGAAAGTTCGAAAGTGGTTTTTATGTGCAATGACTGTTTGTGCACTGCATTATTTTCGGCTGTTTAAGCTTTGTGAGCGTGTTGGCAGAACGTTACACAGCTTTACTTTGCCAATGTTTTGCGTAGTGAACGTGTCTGTTGCATTATTTTGTGAACACGTCTGTGGGCTGTGCAATGCATTATTTTGACAGTTTATAATTAGTGAGTGTGTTTGCATAGCTTTTTACAAGAGTTATTTTGACAATTTATGAATTGTTTGCAATGTCTGTAGACTGTGCAATGCATTATTTCGATGATTTGCGAGTAGTCTGCCTGTCTGTGGGCTGTGCAATGCATTATTTCGAGAGCTAATAATTAGTGAGTGTGTCTGCAGAGCGTTATACATACATTATTTCGGTGATCCACTGATAGTTTGCGGGTCTATATGTTGTGCAATGCATTATTTCGAAAGTTTACAATTAGTGAGCGAGTTTGCAGAGCTTTATTCATGCATTATTTTGATAGTTTACATCAGTGTACTGCATTATTTCAGTGGTCTGTAGGCTATGTACTGTGACACCAAGCACGCCAGGGCGAGTGTTTTGTATCAGTGTAACAAATAAACTATTTGAAATCCATCTCTAAATAAATTGTTCCAAAAGAAATAAAGTACACTCCTTCCTCTCTCTCCAGCAACTGAACACAGACTGAGACCCTTTCCCACCATTTTCCCCCAGAACCCCATGGGACAACAGCGCCCTCTGGTGGCAGTACTGTGCAGTAGGTCAGTTGGGCTCCAGAACTCGTGATGAACACACTGGATGGAGCTACTGCCTATGACAACTTAAATTGTTAAATAAGGACTGCCTGCTAAATAAAGACTTATGTCCATTCTATCCAGCAGCCCAGCACAGGCTGAGTCCTTTTCGTGCCAATTTCAAGGAACAGTTGGCAGTCAGATGACAGGTTAGTGGAGGTAGCCAAAGTGACCTTTTTGCACCAAAATTTGAACTTCCCACCATATTCTGGGGGAGGGGAGAGGGAGGGGAGGGGGTTATATTAGTGGAGGTAGACCAATTGACCTAGTTTCCCGTCAAAATTGAACTTCCCACAATGATGTTGCGACGTTGACACATATATCGCCGTCATCTTCGATCCACCATCTTGAATAAATTTGGTAACAATGCAGAGTGGGGCCATATGAAGGTTGTCCCACTACTACCATGCCATGCTACATAATGCACGTAACAGTACAGTGTATTTGCAACAGCGCAAAGCTTTCTTCATACTGACAGAGCATGAAGGAGGCAGCCATCTCGACTGGGCCGTTGCTGACAGCATGCACAGTTTCTGTCAATGAATGTATTAGCATTGTTGGTGAAAGTGACTGTGACCCTAATGGCGCAACATGCCCCAGCGCTGAGATTCACGGCACCCAGACAGCACAGTGTGTGGCACCAGACCTGCAGCTGGCAGCTGACGCTACAAGCAGCGCCGGCCAGTTGACGCAGGCCAGGTAATATTTTGGGATGTGTCCAAAAGATTCTTACCCTCCCGATGTTTCGACTTCAACTTAGGGTATGGTGGCACAGAGATCAATACAGTTCTGTAGTGTTGGTTACGTTGCTGTCGTCGCTTCCTCTCCTAGTTTTTTTCAAGTTTGATACATTAGCCAGCTCCATCTGTCAGTGACAAGGAAGGTGCTACTACACTGGCGAGGATGTTATGAGAGTAGTGTGACTTTCCCTGCCTGCTGTAGCAGCACAAGTCCATGGCAGTCCCATGTTTTTGTTCCCAGGCTGCAAGTTGTGAACTTACCAGAAGAGACCCTCGCCAGAGTGGTGTTTGAGGCGCAGTTGTTCCTATCCAACATTGCTCTTAGCAGGAGTACCAGACGTGGTGTGGTAGCGGGCTCCTCGATCTGTCTGGTGATCGTGAACTTTGTAATCATGGAATAAGTAGTTTTTTCCCCTGCGAGGTGTCCCTCCTATACTACAGATAAGAACAGATCTTTTTTACGAGATGAGACAGTACTTACAGAAAATATAACCTCAGACATACTGTTGTACAGGATTTTCACGATACTTTAGCTACGCAAAAACATGTATTTGCTCCAATTTCCTCAGTCTACAAATCTTTGTGGGATATACGTTTAGGAAAGGACGCTCAAGAGACAGATATTTTGCTGTTGATCACAAGGCTAGCATGTGTCAGTCTGCAGAAAGCATTTCCCTCAGCGTTCAGGAATGTCCTTGAAGCCAGGCCGCTTAACAGTTCATGAGATATTCTAGACAGGAATTTTGTGTACGACGAACTGTCTGGTTTTGACAGGAGTTACCTCTGTCTCTCTCTGCTGCAGGTGCTTTTAGCATTAACAGCAGAATACCATGGAAATATCTGTATTATTGGAGGTTGATGCTGAAAGTTTTGACAACATGGAGGTTAGAGAGCTGTATCTCAGGAAGGACTCTGTCTGTGAAAGTGGTCATCAGAGTATATTATTTACGAATGGAGAGTACTGCTGACAGCATACCACACACACACACACACACACACACACACACACACACACACACAGGAGTTGCAAAAGTATGCTGTTGTTCTAGATTGGTGACAGATTTTGCCTGCTCTTGTCCATATATACACATGAGTCTGAGTGCATGTTTGTGTTTGGATCCCGCAGAATGGACCACTCTGGTGAAATCATATAAAGACTCCACATGCCATCTCACATGGCAATTGGGAGGCTGCACTGAGTGTCTCACTATAGTTCCGCCAATGTCTCTCAGGTATCGCAACGATCAGCAGTTGTGCAGCAGCACTGGTAGAAGCTGCAGTTGGCAGCAGAGCACCATGCAAACCATACCATCTCCAAAACACAATGCATCACCAATTTCTTAACAACACTGCAGTTCTCGTTTTTTAACACTCCGCAGTTTCTATACATGTATACCAGTTTAGGTGGTTCTTTCAATTATTGTTTTACACTGAGTCTTTTTCCTCCCAATGGAGCAGAGAGATTTATTTCGACATGTAGGTAAAGCGAGCATCCTATGTAGATGCACTATTTATTTTGGGTCTGCATCCTACTAGTTTGGAGTGATATTGTGAAATTTTTTCCAGCAGGATAACACCAGTGGTGAGACATCAATAATTTTGAGTCATGTTGCAATTTTAGGCACTGGTTGTGTAGCACTACACATGTAGGTGTGTAATTAGGAGTTACCTTTCCTTCAGTTTCATACCAAAAATAAATAAAGTACACTAACTCAACCTTCCTCTCTAGCAGCTGAACAGTGACTGGCCACTTCCTGCCATTCCTGGTGGTGGCTGATGGGCATGTCACAGGAGTGGGGGAGAGGTGGGGAGAGTTAGTTAGTGGAGGTACTCAATTGCCCTACTTCCCACCAAATTTTTAATTCCCCACCAAGATGTCAGTGCGACATTGTCGCATCTATAGCTCCCATCTCGAATTCGCCATCTTGAATAAATGTGGCAACTCCCCCACAAATACGTGATACCTTCCCACACTGATAAATTTCGTGGAAATAAAAGCAATTGAGATGATCTTTAACTACGTTCACTCTTAATCCTGTTAGTTTTTAGTGAATGCAAGTGTCAAAGAGACACTCATAATTTATAATTATCAATGCTGTTTAACTGATTGACCTTCTGAATGTGGATATCGTAATAAATTCTCCACAAAGCAAATAACTTCACAAAGCATACGTGATAATTTCAATGTATGAAACTGAACTAGCACCACAAATGTAAGTATGAATTAACTGACAAGGAAAGCAATAAATGCAGTACTCGCACACACTGTTTTCATTTCAAAAAACCCTTGTCAAGCAATAACATAAAATATTATAAATATCAAGTAAATACATAGTGTAGGAAAACATGGTCACTCCATATCCAATCTGATGAGATTTGCAACAAGTGGAGCTCAGCCACCCACGTTGTATTAACATGTTTTATGACCATATAACCAGTGAATGGAGTGGTAGTCTTACACGCTCTTTGGATTGAAGAGTCAGTCAGTTTCTCACTGACATTAGTAGCTGCTCTGCTCATCCCTGTTACCTTTCTTCGCTGCTGGTACTTTGACAACTTTTTTTTTCCTTTATTGTAATTTGGGAGAGGGTGTGGAGAGTGGAGAGATGAAGAGCAGGTGGGACATAGAAGTACAGGCGCGGCAGCGGACGGGGGCGGGAGTGGATGGGAGAGACCAGCGGGTGAGGAAGATCGAGTTTGCGGGAGGTGTAGAGGATCCGTATCCGTTCGAGGAAAAGGAGGAGGTGGGGGAACGGAATAAGGTCGTACAGGATCCATGTGGGGGAGGGGAGACGGATGCGATAGGCGAGGCGAAGAGCATGGCATTCCAGGATCTGAAGGGATTTGTAAAAGGTAGGGGGAGCGGAGAACCAGGCAGTGTGGGCGTAGCAAAGAATAGGGCGAATGAGGGATTTATAGGTATGGAGGATGGTAGAGGGTTCCAGACCCCAAGTTCGGCCGGAGAGGAGTTTGAGGAGACAGAGGTGGGAGCATGCCTTAGCTTGGATCGTCCGGAGGTGGGGGGTCCAGAAGAGGCGACGGTCAAGGGTGACAGCAAGGTACTTAAGGGTGGGTGTGAGGGCGATAGGACGGCCATAGATGGTGATGTAAAAGTCGAGGAGGCAGAAGGCAGGAGTGGTTTTGCCTACTATGATCGCCTGGGATTTGGCAGGATTGACCTTAAGCAACCACTGGTTGCACCAAGCGGTGAACTGGTCAAGATGGGATTGGAGAAGGTGTTGGGAGCGCTGCATGGTGGGGCCAAGGGCAAGGAAGGCAGTGTCATCGGAGTACTAGGGAAGGTGAATGGCGGGTGAAGGCGGCGGCATGTCCGCCGTATACAAGAGGTACAGAGGAGGGGAGAGGACGGAACCTTGGGGCACGCCGGCGGAGGGGAAAAAGGTGTAGGAATCCATGTTGTGGATGGTGACGTAGGAAGGACGGTGGGAAAGAAAGCAGCCGATCAGACGGACGTAGTTAATAGGAAGGGCGAAGCTTGAAGAGGAGACCGGAATGCCACACGCGGTCATAGGCTCGTTCAAGGTCATAGGAGAGGAAGATAGCGGAACGACGGGAATTAAGCTGTTCTGAGAGGAGATGAGTGAGGTGAAGGAGATGGTCATCGGAAGAGAAGGACGGCCGAAAGCCACACTGGGTAACGGGAAGGAGGCGGTGCTGGCGGAGATGCTGGTGGATACTTTGACAACGTCCTTGTCGCAGTTTTATTGCCGGATCTTAACTGTGTATCTTAAACTGGGAACTGAAACAGTCAAAAATAACTACAGACCATTTACGATTGGCCAGAATGATTCCGCCATCAGCTTACGAGGAGCGGTTAATAAATAATACAACAACCATCTGCACGTACAGTTCGACGACGTTTGTAGGACAGTCAGCTCGGAGACCATGGCTGCGGTTACTCTGGACGCTGCATCACAGACAGGAGCACCTGCGATGGTGTACTCAACGACGAACCTGGGTGCACAGATGGCGAAACGTCGTTTTTTCGGATGAATCCACGTTCTGATTACAGCATCATGATGGTCGCATCCGTGTATGGCGACATCGCACTGAACTCATATTGGAAGCGTGTATTCGTCATCACCATACTGGCGTATCACCCGGCGTGATGGTAGGGGGTGCCATTGGTTACACGTCTCGGTCACCTCTTGTTCGCATTGACGGTACTTTGAACAGTGGACGTTACATTTCAGATGTGTTACGACCCTTGGCTCTACCCTTCATTCGATCCCTGCGAAACCCTACATTTCAGCAGGATAATTCACGACCGCATGTTGCAGGTCCTGTACGGGCCTTTCTGAATACAGAAAATGTTCGACTGCTGCCCTGGCCAGCACATTCTCCAGATCTCTCACCAATTGAAAACGTCTCATCAATGGTGGCCGAGCAACTGGCCGTTACAATACGCCAGTCACTACTCTTGATGAACTGTGGTATCGTGTTGAAGCTGCATGGGCAGCTGTACCTGTACACGCCATCCAAGCTCTGTTTGACTCAATGCCCAAGCGTATTAAGGCCGTTATTACGGCCAGAGGTGGTTGTTCTGGGTACTGATCTCTCAGGATCTATGCACCCAAATTGCGTGAAAATGTAATCACATGTCAATTCTAGTATAATATATTTGCCCAATGAATATCCGTTTATCATCTGCATTTCTTCTTGGTGTAGCAATTTTAATGGCCAGTTGTGTATATAGATTTCCCTTGGCTATTACCCAGCAGTCTACAATATTAATATTGTAATTTTGTAATTACAACCAATTACACACAAATACACTGTTACATCAATTGCATGTAAAATGTAGTTCCTTTAATAAAGTTGCAAGATGCAGAATAAGCACTACGGTCCAAGTTATCAGTGGTTATTAAATGATGAAAAATTTTGGATGAAGCAGAAGGCGTTTTATTTGCATTTTCGATGTTATAAGTTGACGCCCGAACATCGGCGGGCACCGTCTGCGATGCTGTCAACATCCTGCTGACCGACCAACTAAGAGCTGGGTCGCATGCTTTCTCGGGTGGGAGCGGATACATTGTGATTTTGTTTCTATGTTGATGAAGTAGGGATTTTGGACGTTCTCTCACATGGCGGGATTTGGGAACACCAAGTGCGTCCAGAAACATTACTGAACGTGGTCGTTCTGGAGGTCCAGGTGTTATGGTGTAGAGAGGTTTAATGGTCTATGAGCGTACTGACTTCCAAACCTCTGAACCCACTGCACGCACTGCACTGACTGATGAACGTTACTGTGGCGCTCTCTTCTACCCCAAGTGCATCATTTCGAGGGTGCATTCAGTCCTGTCTTCATTTTCATGGATGACACTGTGCGATTGCATCGAACTGCGCAGCTGGAGGAGCTCCTGGAGCGAGAGGATATTCGGCGAATGGACTGGCCCGCCAGAACCCCCGACCAAAGCCCATCGAGCACGTGTGCCGTGCGTGGTGGTGGTAGTGGGAGGGGGGGGGGGGGAGGCGTATTTCAGCACATCCACCAACGATGACCGAGCTGTTGCCAGTCGCACTGGTGGAAGATTGGAACGCCGTATCACGAGAACTCTTTACCACCCTTGTTGCCAGCATGAGAGGACGTTGCAGAGCACACATTACTTTCGGTGGTTGCCACACATACTATTAAGAACCATATTCAGCCATGTCTCGCCCTTTTTAATGTCCAGTGGATCAACATAAATGGTGGTGACTTCAGTTTAATTATTGTCTTTGAATAAAAGTGTTTGTTCTCTTTGTGTATTTCTGTCAGTTATCTTCTATGCTATATTGCAGCAGTTCTTTCTATGTGTGGTCCGGATTTCATCGAGCCGTTATTTGTCAGTGACACATCATGCGATAGTTACTTTCGTCCTTAGATACTTATTGCTTAGCTAAGCAAATAACGTTTATGAATTCAATTTTTCTGCGGATGCCAAGAGCAAGATTGTTAAGATAACCTCCAAAGGGTAAAACATGAACTTAACAAAATGTACTGAAGACCCAAAGAAACTGGTACACCTGCCTAATATCGTGTAGGGTCCCGCGACCACGCAGAAGTGCCGCAACAAGACGTGGCATGGACTCTACTACCGTCTGAAGTAATGCTGGACAGAACTGAAACCATGAATCTTGCAGGGCTGTCCATAAATCCGTAAGAGTACGAAATGGTGGATATCTCTTCTGAACAGCACGTTGCAAGGCGTCCCAGATACGCTCAATAATATTCATGTCTGGGGAGTTTGGTGGCCAGCGGAAGTGTTTAAACTCAGAACAGTGTTCCTGAAGCCACTATGTAGAAGTTCTGGACGTGTGGATTGTCGCGTTGTCCTGCTGGAATTGCCCACGTCCGTCGGAATCCACAATGGTTACCTACAGGAGGGAATCCGTGAGCACCACCTGTCTGTGAATTGTGTAAACTGTGTTCTGAGTCTGATCGTATTTTAACTGTTTGTGTATCGTAATTTCCGAAGCGGTTACTGCGAACCACCAGCATTTGCCCAAATGAGCGAGGGGAAAACGTCCCAAAAACCATACTCCGGCTGGCTGGCGCGCCAGCCGAGGTGATGAATCCGCTGCGTGGATTCGATGCAGGTCTCGCTCACCTCCCTAACCGACATCTAACATACTGTGCGCTACGCTGTACGAGCAGGCCTTTAGCATTCTTGTGTAACGTTTCAAAGACGTCTCTACTCGTCTTGACTGTACCGTTACCTTCTATTTTTCTCTTCGATGTAAGACTGCACTTCAGATAAATATTTTGAAAGATGGTTTACTCACATTTAATTTGTATTCAATATTAAAATATTAATTTTCCCTCAGAAAAGCTTCTCTTTTCTATCGTCCCCTCTTTATGTTTGCCTTCATTTGCCATTTTGCTACCCAAACTGAAAAAAATCGTCTACTTCTCTGATAGTATCATTATCTAATCATCATCACTTGCTTTAAATCAACGACATTCCATTGACCTTGTTTTACTTAAGTTGTTGCTCAACTTAGAAACTCTATTCAAGAGATTATCCATTCCATTCAGCAGATCTTCCATGTCCTTTCTCGTCTTTGACAGAATTTCTGCGTGATCGACAAACCTTAAGATGTTTGTTTCATCCCCCGGGATTAAGATCTCTTGATTTCCTATACTACTTGTGTTACATAAAAACTGGATAACATGGTATCTAGGATGCGGTACAGTTTCTCACACTTACCCTCAGTATTTGGATTCAGTACCTGCAGTCTGGCTTGTGTACAAGTTGAACGTGCGGCGTTCAGCAAGTAAGGGGGGGGGGGGGGGGGGAGGGTAAGGGGCCTCAATAACGCAACACTTATTCTCGGCCATTTTCGGTTCAAAGAATTCGGAATTTGTTGTGGGACATTGTGGAATATTCCGCCTTCAGCCTCTATAGTTTCATTAATTTCCGATAGGTGCCGGCGCTATACATAGCTGTCGAAATGCGTCCCTAAAGGGGGAGCGTTCCAAGCAGAGTGCTGTCATTGAGTTTCATTTGGCAGAAAACTCGAGCATCTCAGATATTCATAGGCGCTTCTAGAATGTCTTCGAAGATATAGCAGTGAACAAAAGCAAGGCGAGTCGTTGAATGAGACGTCTGTCACCATGGTCGCTCAAACCTGTCCAATCTTCCGCATGCTGGCCGGCGCCACGCAGCTGTGACTCCTACAATGTTGGAACGTGCAGACACGTTTATTAGAGATGATCGACGTATCACAATCAAACAACATGCTGCTGGATATCTGTTGGTAGTGCTGACACACTGGCCCATCAGTTAGGGTAGTGAAAGGTGTAAGCCTACTGCGTTCTCCGCCGCCTAACAGAAGACTATAAGACCAACGAAGGACCATCTGTGCGGAATTGTCTGCTGGTTGCGAGGCTAACCGCGACAGTCTTTTATCGAACATTGTCACTGGCGATGAAACACTGGTTCATCACTTCGAACCGGAAACAAAACGGAAATCCTTGTAGTGCCGTCGCACCAACTGTCCTCTGAAGAAAACGTTCAGAGCCGCACCCTCAGCCGGTAAAGTCATGGCGACAGTCTTTTGGGCTCTGAAGGGGTTATTCCGTTTGATGTCCTTCATCGTGGTGCAACTCTGAACAGTATCTAAATCTACATTTACATTTACATGATTACTCTGCAGTTTGCAATTAAGCTCATGGAACCACCTTAATGTTATTTGCTGTCGTTCCACTTTCTAACAGCGTGGAGCCGGCTTCTGTGGCCGAGCGGTTCTAGGCGCTTCAGTCAGAAACCGTGCTGCTGCTACGGTCGCAGGTTCGAATCCTGCTCGGGTATGGATTTCTGTGATGTCCTTAGGTTAGTTTGGTTTAAGTAGTTCTAAGTCTAGGCGACTGACGACCTCAGATGTTAAGTCCCATAGCGCTTCGAGAGATTTGAACTTGATCCAACAGCGCGGGGGAAGAAACGAACACTTAAATCTTTCTGTGTGAGCTACTATTCCTCTTACTTTATTGTGATGATCATTCCTCCCCAAGTGGTGGGCACCAACAAAAGATTTTCACACTCTTTGGAGAAAGTTGGTGACTGAAATTTCATGGGAAATTCCTGCCGCAACGGAAAAGGTCTTTGTTCTAATTATTGCTACCTCGAGTCACGTATCACGTCCTCGGAGCTCTCTCCCCTATTTCGTGATAGTGCAAAACGACCTGCCCTTCCTTGGACTTTGTACTGTGCTACACACAGGAAATTAGAGAAACGACGTGTTCTGCCACAAAAATGAAAACGAACTGCTCCTTCACCATATCAACGCAAGATGTCACGCAAGTGTGCGCACCCGAGAGGAACTCACAAAACTTGTAGGTACGCTTTTGCTTCCTCGTAATAACTTCATAATTTCAAAGAGTGTACTTCAGTCACATACATGAGACACATTTACTAGGTGCGTGACTGTAAATGTTAAGAGTTAGCAAATGAAGTGATAAACTCCAAAATGAGCACTAAAAAACTTCAGATAGTACAATAAGTGTAGATGGTGCACCCAGAAAAAAAAGAAACGCACCACGGAGGAATTATACTAATGGGACAAAATTGGTAATGTGATACACATATACAGACAAATGAATGATTACAGCTTCAGAAAAATAAGTTAATTTATTCAAGAGAAAGAGCTTCTCGAATTGAGCAAGTCAATAACGCACTGGTCCACCTGTGCCTTTATACAAGCTGTTATTCGGGTTGGGTTTGGGTTGTTTGGGGGAAGAGACCAAACGGCGAGGTCATCGGTCTCATCGGATTATGGAAGGATGGGGAAGGAAGTCGGCACCGAGCGAGGTGGCGCAGTGGTTAGACAATGGACTCGCATTCGGGAGGACGACGGCTCATCTCCCGCGTCCGGCCATCCTGATTTAGGTTTTCCGTGATTTCCCTAAATCGCTCCAGGCAAATGCCGGGATGGTTCCTTTCAAAGGGAACGGCCGACTTCCTTCCCCGTCCTTCCCTAATCCGATGAGACCGATGACCTCGCTGTCTGGTCTCCTTCCCCAAACAACCCAACCCCAACCCAAGGACGCCCGCATCTCTGGTCGTGCGGTAGCGTTCTCGCTTCCCACGCCCGAGTTCCCGGGTTCGATTCCCGGCGGGGTCAGGGATTTTCTCTGCCTCGTGATGGCTGGGTGTTGTGTGCTGTCCTTAGGTTAGTTAGGTTTAAGTAGTTCTAAGTTCTAGGGGACTGATGACCATAGATGTTAAGTCCCATAGTGCTCAGAGCCATTTGAACCATTTGAACCAACCCAAGGAAGTCGGCTGTGCCATCCCAAAGGAACCATCCCGGCATTTGGCTGGATCGATTTAGGGAAATCACGGAAAACCTAAATCAGGATGGCCGGACGCGTCCTCCAGAAGGTGAGTCCAGTGGCAGTTATTCGGCTCAGGATTGATTGAAAGAGTTGTTGGATATACCCTGAAGGATATCGTACAAATTCTGTCCAACTGGCGCATTATATCGTCAAAATCCTGAACTTGCTGGAGGTCTTTGTCTATAGTACTCCCAACGTTCTCAGTCTGGGAGAGATCCGTCGACCTAGGTGGCCAAGGTAGGATTTGGAAGGCACGAAGACAAACAGCAGAAACTGTCGCCGTGTGCGGGCGAACATTACCTTGTTGAAATGTAAGCCCTGAAAGACTGGCGTGCAGGACCACAAAAAGAGGGAGGGTGAGGGGTAGAATATCGTTGACGAACCGCTGTGCTGCGAGGGTGCCTCATATGACAACCAAATGGATCCTGCAATGAAATAAAATGGCACCCCAGACCATCGCCGCTGGTTGTCAGGCCGTATGATAGGCGACAGTCATGTCGGTACCCCACCATTGTCCGGGACGTCTGTAGACGTGTCTTCGCCGGTCATCTGGACTCACTTCGAAGCGGGACAATTCTATTCCAGTCAACGAGATTCCAAGCTGAAGACGTTTCTGGAGACGCTCTGGATAGCGACGGAATACGAACCCGACTGTCGCCCGCCATATGGCCCAACAAACAGCAGTGATGGTGTGGGGTGCCATTTCATTTCACAGCAGGACCCCTTTGGTTGTCGCCCGTGGTACCCTTACAGCACACGTCGGCGATGTTCTGTGCCCTGTTTTGTTTTCCTCCACTACAAGCCATCCAGGGTTTATATTTCAGCAAGCTAATGCCCGCCTACACACAGCGAGAATTTCTACTGCTTGTCTTTGTGCTTGTCAAACCGCACCTTAGCCTTCAAGATTGCCATATCTCTCCTAGTTGAGAATGTTTTGAGCAGTATGTCCAGGGCCTTCTAACCAGCTCGGGATTTTGACGATCTAAAGCACCAGTTGGACAAAATTTAGCACGCTAACCCTCAGCAGGAATTTCAACAACTCTATCAGTCAATACCAAGTCACATAACTGCTTGTTTAAGGGCCAGTGGTGAACCAACGTGTCATTGACTTGCTCAGTTTATAAATCACCTAATTTTTCTGAAATTGTAATCATTTGTTTACATTTGTGTACATAATGTCTACCGATTTTTGCCCATTCGGTAATTCCTACGGGGCACGTTGTTTTCTTTGTCTTGAAGTGTATATAAAGTTAGAAGAATACGGACGATGTGAGGTGCTGTCATAAGGTTTAAATTCTTCTTGTTCTTCTTCTTTTGCTGTTGCCTTTGTCCCACAGTTTTCGCAGGGTCAGCAAGGTTACATTCGGATTTGGCATGGTTAATGTGAACGGATGGCTGGATGCCCTTCCTGCCCTGTACCCACTGGGATGGAATCAGTGTACCCCAGCTGTCTGTGTCTAGTGAAACCATGACAGAGTGCGAACATGTTTCAAATGTCTGCGAGTCGTGTAACTGAGGTGGACGTGGAGACCAGCCCAGTATTCACCTAGTGGGATGTGGAAAACCGCCTAAAAACACATCCATGCTGGCTGGCACACCGGCCCTCATCGTTAACCTGCCGGGCGGATCCGATATGGGGCCGGCGCACTTACCCGAGTCCAGGGAGCAGCGCATTAGCGCTCACGGCTAACCTAGCGGGTGTCATAACGTTTAAATTATCATTTCAAAAATATTTATATGGTTATATAATCAAAAATTTTGTTTGTTTGCAGAAACACGTCCTTAATCATGATATTCAGTGTAATATCGCTGCCACAGTTCTGGAGCACGCCGCCAGACGAATTAAAAAAAAAAATAGTGCGGTCCACTAATGGGCCACGCTGTTTTGGTTTGTCTTCTCTTGCGGTACTGTGTTGTGGGGATTCCAGTGTGCGACACGACTGCACACACGTATCAGCAAACAAGCAGAAACTTGCATACTTCGATTTCTTTTGAGATGATAATCAAAACTTTCCTCATTCAATAAGTAAATGAAAGAAGCAATCCTTTCTCTTATATGGTTTTACATAATTACTCTCTCGAATAGCCCCTTCTGTCAGACAAAGGTATTATGGACATGACGATGACTTCACTGAAAACGAGAAGCGCAATTTGATGATCACATGTTGTACGTCATTGTCTTTGGTCTTCTTACTGGCAAATTCTGACGATGAAGATTTCATCCAACACCAGTATTCGAACCGGTTACCTTTGGATAGAGTGCCAAGGCACCATCATGTGTTAACAACCGGTACTCTGGAAGCTAGGGCTGGACAAACGATACTCACGTTTGAATCTTCTCGAAATTTCCCGATACTCCACAGCCATTGATGTGGTGTCGAGCCTTCTCGATCTACAACGTAACTTTTGCCTCATACGGGACGAATACAGGGGATATGAGTAAGACTACGAACTTGCCACAAGAAGTTACATCTCTTCTCAAAATTTGAATATTTAATGGAACTCATGAGGGAATAACATGTATATATATCATAAGTCCCCCCACTGCGGTTTCATGTCTGCATGTGATAGTTTATCTCAGGAACTAGTTTAAGGTTTTTCATTACGTTTTGACTAATAGTATGACTGCTTCATGGAGAAGGTTTGTGTATGTAATTTATGATTACAGTAATGATGACTGTGTAATATATTTAAAGCTATTTGTCACAATGTCAACTTTCAAAATTTTTCTTTATCCCACATATTGTGGCTCAAATGGCTCGGAGCACTATGGGACTAAACAACTTAAGTCATAAGTCCCCTAGAACGTAGAACTACTTAAACCTAACTAACCTAAGGACATCACACACACCCATGCCCGAGGCAGGATTCGAACCTGCGACCGTAGCAGTCCCGCGGTTCCGGACTGCAGCGCCAGAACCGCTAGACCACCGCGGCCGGCCCACATATTGTGTATCGCCATCATATTGGAAGGATGTTATGTATCATATGATGCATTACTGAAGCTACGACAGCCTTTGACTTGCTGAATAAAGGTATGCCTGCCGATAGCTATTTTGCCGCGTAAAACTGCGAGCCAGTCGTAAGTGAGTGTGGCCACATGACCTCAGCATTATGGCCCGTTTGAACCACACATAGTATTGTAGTCTGTTCCTGTCTGTGTTTGCTCGTGTCCTCCACAGGCATCCCTGGCTGCTACCTTCACATTGCTATGCTCGACTGATGTAGCAGCTTCCTTTGACGATTGTTTATGGTGGCCATTCCAATGCAACAAGATGAAAACAAATATAGTGAAATTTCGGCTAGCAATTTGGCGGTTTGGTGTAGTATTTGTACGCAACACTATCAGATCTTTGATGTATATTTACGTCAGTTAAAATTTAACTTCCCTTGTTCAACAAAGTAGTCAGTTTTCGATGCACATGATATAGAATTGGGTTTTCATTAATCCGTCTGAGTAGCAGGCATGTTTAATACAGCACACTTGCGGTTATTTGAATGATTTCATGATTTTCCTATGTGTCTAGATATCTTCTTTGTTCAATTCCTTTTTAACTTAAGTGGCAGTGTAGAGATCCTGCGACTGCTGACGGCTGATCGAGCCCGCATCTCGTGGTCGTGCGGTAGCGTTCTCGCTTCCCACGCCCGGCTTCCCGGGTTCGATTCCCGGCGGGGTGAGGGATTTTCTCTGCCTCGTGATGGCTGGGTGTTGTGTGCTGTCCTTAGGTTAGTTAGGTTTAAGTAGTTCTAAGTTCTAGGGGACTGATGACCATAGATGTTAAGTCCCAAGGTGCTCAGAGCCATTTGAACGGCTGATCGTATTATGTTCGACGTAATTGTTATGGATCTTTAAATTTCAGGTTTAATACATAAAAGTGTTAAATTATCAAACGGAGCAAAGCATGCTCAATGCACATGCTTCACCTACAAGGTGGATCATATATACGTTCTTTGCACATGCTTTACCTGTAAGTTAAATTTATTGAACCAATTATGAAATTGCTAGAAGCAATTTTGATTATAAAATTCCCTCATACATTCATTTATGACATAGTTTTGTAGCGCAAACTAATGACTGACTACCCTTCAACATGTTTTGGAAATACAGTTAGATAACACTATAAATCATTTCTTTGGTCAAAACTTCATGTAGAAAGTGGCGATTATTCAGGGCACTTTTACGAAGATATACTTTCATGCACTCAGACAATACACGAAAGAGTAGTTGGGCGTTAATACTCGTTGTCAGCTGTTCCATATTTAATAGGCGCTTGGAAGGACGTCTCTTAACAATGATAGGAACTACGAACTAGTAAGTTACAGAGGAGGCGGCATCTGGCGTCAAAATGACGAAAGTAAATAGCTGCTACAGTTCTAGAGAGCAGCGAGGCTTGTTCCAATTCTATAACACGAAGCTCCGTCCGAACAGGCTTCGGAAGATCCAGCTGTACCAACAAACAGCTGTGTCATCCTCAGCCTATAGGCGTCAGTGGATGCGGATATGGAGAGACATGTGGTCAGCACACTGCTTTCCCAGCAGTTGTCAGTTTCCGTGGCCGAAGCCGCTGCTTCTGAAACAAGTAGTCCTCAGTTGGCCTCACAAGAGCAGAATGCACCTGGCTTGCCAACAGTCCTTGAGAGACCTCGGACGACCCATCCAAGGGCTAACCAAACCCCTAAACGCTTAATTTCGGTGATCAGAAGGGAACTGGTGTTACTGCTGTGGCATGGCCTTAGACATATCTATACGCCTGCCACGCTTTTCTGATTGTATGTGAAGGCTGAACTCAGGATCCGCAGTAACGATTTTGATACGGTTCTCACTAATAGATAGAGCGATGCATGAGGAATGTTTCTATATATAATTTGTTACAGCTACGCTAGAAAAGTTGTCTGGCCACAGATACTTTGTGCTACCCGTGTGAAACTGGGGAGAGTCTCTAGCTAAAAATTACCACTGCACAAGCTACTGTTATACACTGAGGAGCCAAAGAAAACTGGTACATCTGCCTAATATCGTGTAGGGCCCCGGAAAGCGCACAGAAGTGCCAGAACACGACGTGGCATGGAATCGACTAATGTCTTAAGTAGGCTCTAGTTCTGGAGGGATTTGACACCATGAATCGTGCAGGGCCCTCCATAAATCCATAAGAGTACACGGGGTTGGAGATATCTTCTGAACATCATGTTGCAAGGCATCCCAGATGTGCTCAATAATGTTCATGTCTGGGGAGTTTGGTGGCCAGCGGAAGTGTTTAAACGAAAAGGAATGTTCCTGGAGCCACTCTGTAGCAATTCTGGCCGTACGGGGTGTCGCATTGCCCAAGTCCGTCGGAATGTACAAAGGATATAAATGGATGCAGGTGATTTGACAGGATGTTTACGTACGTGTCACCTGTCAGAGTCATAACTAGACGTATTAGGGGGTCCAATATCACTCCAACTGAACACATCCCACAGCATTACAGAGCCTCCATCAGCTTGAACAGTCCCCTGATCACGTACATGGTCCACTGACTCGTGAGGTTGTCTCCATACGGCGGGGTCAGGGATTTTCTCTGCCTCGTGATGACTGGGTTAGTTCTGGAGGGATTTGACACCATGAATCGTGCAGGGCTCTCCATAAATCCATAAGAGTACACGGGGTTGGAGATATCTTCTGAACATCATGTTGCAAGGCATCCCAGATGTGCTCAATAATGTTCATGTCTGGGGAGTTTGGTGGCCAGCGGAAGTGTTTAAACGAAAAGGAATGTTCCTGGAGCCACTCTGTAGCAATTCTGGCGTACGGGGTGTCGCATTGCCCAAGTCCGTCGGAATGTACAAAGGATATAAATGGATGGAGGTGATTTGACAGGATGTTTACGTACGTGTCACCTGTCAGAGTCATAACTAGACGTATTAGGGGTCCAATATCACTCCAACTGAACACATCCCACAGCATTACAGAGCCTCCACCAGCTTGAACAGTCCCCTGATCACGTACATGGTCCACTGACTCGTGAGGTTGTCTCCATACGGCGGGGTCAGGGATTTTCTCTGCCTCGTGATGACTGGGTGTTGTGCGATGTCCTTAGGTTAGTTAGGTTTAAGTAGTTCTAATTTCTAAGGGACTGATGACCATAGCTGTTAAGTCCCATAGTGCTCAGAGCCATTTGAACCATTTTTTGTTGTCTCCATACCCGTACACGTCCATCTGTTCGATACCATTTCGTAACATATTTCCAGTTATCAACAGTCGAATATCGGTGTTGACAGGCCCGGGCGAGACGTATAGCTTTGTGTCGTGCAGTCATCAAGGATACACGAGTGGGCTTTCAGCTACGAAAGCTCACATCGATTATGTTTCGTTGAATTTTTCGCACGCTGATACTCGTTGATGGTCCAGCACTGAACTCTGCTTCAATTTTCGAAATGGTTGCACTTCTATCACGTTGAACGTTTCTCTTCAGTCGTCGTTGGTCCCGTTCTTGCAGGATCTGTTTCCGGCCGCAGCGATGTCGGAGATTTGATGTTTTAGAGGATTCCTGATATTCATGGTACACTAGTGAAATGGTCGTACGGGAAAATTCCCATTTCATCGCTACCACGGAGATGCTGTGTCCCATCGGTCGTGCGCCGACTACAACACCCCGTTCAAACTCACTTACACTTTGATAACGTGACATTGTAGCAGCAATAACTGATCTGACAACTGCGCCAGACACTTGTCTTATATAGGCGTTGTCGACAGCAGCGCCTATTCTGCCTGGTTACATATCTCTGGATTTGAACACGCATGGCTGTACTGGCGCTTCAGTGTATAAGTACATAACGGCAATAAGAGTTCTCACACAGTACCTACCAAAACATAAAGATTTGCTCTGATTTTTAACTAAATCGACCAGTTGAAAGCGAAAATGTAGTTCAAAAACTTTAAATTGTCTCTAAAGTCAATACAATATTTTATTTGGTTAACAGAGACTGTAATGATTTACCAGATCACGTAACAGAATAATAACGGGTCGTAAGTTATCGACTTTTAATGAACTTGAAAAGAAGGCGGTATCATTTTTAAAAAAAAAAACACGGAAGAATGTTAATCAGGAATTAAATAACTAATGAATGAAGTACATCGTATTAAAGTGGCTGCAATTATGAGAATAAATCACAGTGGCAATACTAGCTGTGGAGTTTGTACCAAGAGACATTGTAAGCGTATTGTCATATCGCTGGCTTAGTTGTAGAGTATCTTTGCGGGCAGCCGCGTCTGTAGTGAGTCGAGCACGGGACGTGAAACTGTTACATTGTGTAGTGTGTAGCTCTGCATGTAGAAGCATTGTTAGTATGCAGGTTGAAGTGTTGCTACAAGTGCTATTACAGTAAAGTGATTAAATGTGGAAGTAATACAGAGGAAAAATGCGTCAAGGTGTAATTAAAAATGAGCAGTACCGCCGATAACGTATATGTGTATCCTCTCGTTGCGTGTCGCACAGTATCTATCATCCGCGCCGTGTTCGGTCTCCCAGAATGAACTGATGTGAATCAGTAGAAATTAGTTACCATAAAAGAGTGTAGTCAAGTGCCAGTGTCTTATAGCGAGCGTGAGGACATGCGTTCGATCATCGCGTTTCCGCATTATCAACAATCAGCCGCGCCGCGACGGTTACGCGCACGCTCGTACAAGTGAGAACTGAGAACTGAAAAATTAACTTTACGAACAGTGTTATATCATTACTAGTGACAAGGAGGACTATTACCAGATATCTGTATGTGTGACGAGCGTAAGAACTTCCGTTCGATCATTCGGCTTCCACATCATCAACCATCGCCCGCGTCGTGTCGATTACCCGTACAATCGTCTGAATTATACCGGGTGATCAAAAAGTCAGTATAAATTTGAAAACTTAATAAACCACGGAATAATGTAGATAGAGAGGTAAAAATTGACACACATGCTTGGAATGACATGGGGTTTTATTAGAACAAAAAAAAAGTTCACAAAATGACGCGTGAAAGATCTCTTGCGCGCGTCGTTTGGTGATGATCGTGTGCTCAGCCGCCACTTTCGTCATGCTTGGCCTCCCAGGTCCCCAGACCTCAGTCCGTGCGATTATTGGCTTTGGGGTTAACTGAAGTCGCAAGTGTATCGTGATCGACCGACATCTCTAGGGATGCTGAAAGACAACATCCGACGCCAACGCCTCATCACAACTCCGGACATGCTTTACAGTGCTGTTCACAACATTATTCCTTCCAGAATGAGATTTCAACATTATTCCTTGACTACAGCTATTGTTGAGGAAGGATGGTGGACATATTGAGCATTTCCTGTAAAGAACATCATCTTTGCTTTGTCTTGTTTTGTTACGCTAATTATTGTAATTCTGATCAGATAAAGCGCCATCTGTCTGACATTTTTTGAAATTTTGTATTTTGTTTGTTTGTTTGTTATAATAAAACCCCATGTCATTCCAAGCATGTGTGTCAATTTGTACCTCTCTATCTACATTATTCCGTGGTTTATTCAGTTTTCAAATTTATACTGACTTTTTGATCCCCCAGTATTTTGGACTGTTAATAATCAAGATTGTTAATTGGGATAAACATTTACGATTTAGAGTGTAAACAGTGCAACCTGTGATTTCCATATCGTCTCGGAATATAGATGTTCATACCAGACATAGGACAGTGTTGTGTTTTAACGTTGAGTGGCTCCCCTAAACCTGCTTGCATATTTCGATAGATAATTTCAGGCAAGCCAACAGCAGTGTGGAGCGGGACAATACGACCGCCGCGGCATTATCAGGTACGTTATGTGGACAGGGCGCACGGTCACGAAATGAGAAGTCAGTTTAAGGTACCCCCCACCCATTCGTACTCCCGGGCGTGTTACAACATTACCAGATCTTGGGAAGAATGTAAGCTTGAAAATTTGACTAAATAGTGTTTGCAATCTTCTACTTCTGTTATTGTAAATGGTTTGTACCCTACAAGGCACCGTAAACGTGCTTCACGGCAGTTTTTATTATCAAACTAAGCAGAACATTAACAACGGTAAGACACATCGTGGAGAGTGTACCAACAGAAGCCGTTAGTTTATGGGGATACCGAAAGACAGCAGAACCCGAGACTTCGCGAGTTGTGACGTAAATTGATCGAGCCATTAGAGTAGCGCTCCAGCACAGCACCACGGGAAGCGCGTGGAGACGGGTGTGGAGCCGAAGCACACTGCTCAGCGGACTGCGGGGCTGGTCGGCTGACGAGGTGTGTGCCGCGGCTGCGCCCGCCAAGGCCGCCGCGAGGCGCCTGCCTGCCTGCATTGTCTGCGGCGCGCCCACGAGCCGCTCTCTTAATGGCCGGGCTGTCTTTTATTTGCAGGCCGCACTGTCAATGAAGCCGTGTTCCGTACATGCGGACAGATGGGGCGCGCAACCTCTCGGCATTATCCCTCCAATCGACGGTCTGGGAACGCTTTCACCTGCAAGGAGCTCTTCTGTCTTTATAGCTCCAGTCCGTACTGGTACGGGATAGTCCATCTTACTGCTTACAGAAGCGCCTGTACTAACTGTTGAATTGCCTGCCATCCGCCAGGGCATTATTTGCTGTGATTTAGAAGTCGACAAAGCCCTAATACACGGTCTAGTCACATTGATGTGACCACCACCTACGTTCGACATCAACGTGCAATAACCAGACAGCAGGTGGCAGGACTAGCAGTGGAGGATATATAAAGCAAATCCGAGAGACGTGGAAAACAGTGCAAGCGTTGTCGCAATGCGGAAAAAGAGTGACTTATCTGACATCCAAAGGACATGATCACTGGCTTTCGGGCCAAAGATGGAAACATTTCCGAAACGGCTAAATCTGTAAACCCATTCGTGTGTCACAGTGATTAAGGTATGCCATACATGGCAGAATGGAGTTACGCAAAACTGGCGCTGAGGCAATTTTGGTGCACCATGGGTCACAGGTGGCAACGGCCTTGCCGCAGTGGATACACCGGTTCCCGTGAGATCACCGAAGTTAAGCGCTGTCGGGCGTGTCTGGCACTTGGATGGGTGACCATCCAGCCGCCATGCGGTGCTGCGATTTTTCGGGGTGCACTCAGCCTCGTGATGTCAATTGAGGAGCTACTCGACCGAATAGTAGCGACTCCGGTCAAATAAAACCATCATAACGACCGGGAGAGCGGTGTGCTGACCACACGTTCCTCCTATACGCATCCTCAACTGAGGATGACACGGCGGTCGGACGGTCCCTATGGGCCTGAAGACGGAGTGCATGGGTCACAGATGACAGGAGTGAGCGACGGCTGTGCAGATGTGTACGGGCAATTAAGTGGGCAACTGTTGAGAAACTGACCAGGCGATCCCAGGGGCTACCAACAGTGTCCCTGAGCGACCATTCAGCGAACGGTGCTGCGTGAGCGCTTCCGCAGCAGCTGACTGCTGACTGCTGGGAGCTGTTCATCGGCGACGAAAGCTGGCAGCCGCGCACAAATATCGCAAGCAGACAGCCACTGAATGGCGACAGGTGGCCTTTTCAGATGAATCACTTTTTATGCCCATCAGACAAATGGCATTTGAGATGTACGTCGCGAAACGTGAGAAATGAAACACGTTGCAACAATTTTTGACAGTGTCTGTGCAAGAGGACGAAGCTGTAGGGCGTGGGGAATGTTTTCGTGGTATTCCCTGGGGCGATCTCGTCATTCTGGAAGGTACAGTGGATCAACACAAGAATGCATCTGTCCTTGGGGACCATGTCCACCGCTACGTGCAGTTTGTTTTCCCTCAGCAAGATGGCATCAACCATCAGGACAACCCAACATGTCATACAGTTAAAAGTGTACGTGTGTAGTTCGAACACCACCAGGAAAAATTTGTTATACTCCACTAGGGCTCTATTCTGAACCTTTCCACCATTTTGCGGATCGGTTCGGTACGCGAGCGCACCGAACGGTTTTTCTGCCGAAGGAGACCCCCAAGCCCCCCCCCCCCCCCCCAATCTTATTCCGTAAGCATTTCGGAGACGATGCCGAATGCTGTTCTTAGTTCTCCTTGCGGCAAGCAATCAAAAGCAATCTGCCCCAAATCAGCAAATGCGCACTGCAGCGCCACAGTGGCATGAACCCAAAGCGCCTACCAGCCGACACAGGCACATCATTCTTCACAGCACCGAAAAGTGTGGTTACAATACTATTCAAATTTCGCTGATCATGTACTTCTGTAAATGCATGATAACGATAGAATATGGACTGTGTTCTGGAACTGTCGTAAATGTCACATTATGTCATTTTATTCTCATTCACATCGACGTCTTGTTTTGGATTTTACGTTTCGAAATATGAGTTACGAATGGAGTGTAGTACCACATTCTACAAATACGTGTATAGAAACACCCGAAATTTTTTTCTGTTTTCTGTCATTCCGTTCAAAATTCATGGAGGTACGTTCCGTCTATGCAACTAATTGAAGGCAGTTTGTTTATTGCCTTACAAGTTTCGCTTCTTTTACTCGTGAAGATGCTTCACAAATAACAGAAGCGAAACATGTATGGCAATAAACAAACCGCCTACAATTAACTGCATCTCCACGAACCGTAAAAATTGTTTAAGAGAGTGTTAAAGAACAACAACATGGATAGAATGTGGTTATAACTCGCTCCTAGAAATCCAAATGATGAAGTAGCCTACTTCCCTATATGATACATCAACGATTGGGTTCATAAATACAAAATTTAAAAACCGCCTTTTCGTGAGCGTGTGGCGAGTGCAGATATAAAGGTTTGTTGTAGTTTATAACATGGATCTGATGAATCAAAACGTTCCATACATAGTGATATAGTCTGAAAATATTGAGACGGAAATCTTCCATCTCTACTGTTCTTAAGTGTTCGAACGCAGATAAAACTACTGACAAGCAAGAGTATAAAGACGATTGCTGCTAGTTTCATTCACAGTAATTTAAGTTGTGCTCTTAGATTCCTGTCCGACTACACACTCGGAAATCGCTACGTATTCAGAAAAATATGTTGAATTATTTGTGAGAGGAAAAAGTATAAATGTGACTGGTAGTTGTTTCATGCACAGCAATTTCATCTTTCATTTGTGAAACATATCGAAGTCACGAAATCGAAGATACTCATTACTGAGAAAGCGCGCAGTTCGTTGCCTTACCCACTGTACTACCACAATTCACATGCATTTAATGTTTTATTCCACCTAATTGCAGTCGACAGAGACGCAGGCTGACTTCGTTGCCGAATGATGTGGGCGTAAGCCGTAAATGCATGAAATTTTGGAAGTTTTCCTCTATCAGGCTTCACAAAATTCCTTTGCATTGTTACTTACAAGTTTTAAACGCGTTTCGATAATTGATAAGTAAACGATTTGCGGAAAAAAGTACGTGAAGTCAGTAATTTTCGCTAACACTCACGTGATATAAGTAAGCAGAGCCAACCTTTTGAAATTTAATCATTTTTAAACTCTTAATTAAGTAAAACTAACAGGTATTTTGTGAGAATATCGAC
Organism: Schistocerca cancellata; assembly: GCF_023864275.1. Classification (NCBI taxonomy): domain Eukaryota; kingdom Metazoa; phylum Arthropoda; class Insecta; order Orthoptera; family Acrididae; genus Schistocerca; species Schistocerca cancellata. The sequence goes on from NC_064631.1 coordinate 328,591,598, forward strand.
CAAAACTGTTTTTTAAAGTTATAATCAGTCAGAGTAACAACAATACAAACCATATTTCTAACAAAGGAAAAAGTCTATTACAAACTCACTTTCCATCTGGACGTGTCTTGGCGATTCTTCAGTAACACAATCAGTAAATCCGAAGCTAAAACCGCTCAATACGTTTAAAATTAAAAATTGTAGATGTAAATAAATCACACCAAACCGAATGAGAGGGCCATACCGAAATCCAGGACCTCTCGGTACAGTTATCGAAAAATCAGCAGGAGAACCGATCGGTAAGAGGTCTCAGAACCTTAGAGAATAGTAACTTCGGATAAAGAACCGGAAATGACGTCACTACGGAGGCTAACCTAATGCACCGATCGGTATGAATGATGCAGAATAGGGCCCCTGTTTATATGACTCCCCATATTTATACCGAACTGAGAATCCGTGGGGCCACCTCAATCGGGCTTTTAATGTTGTGAATCCTCAACTGTTAAAGCTACCGCAGATAGGCACGGCACTGGAATCGGCATGACTCCACATCACTGTCTGTACCTTTGAGACTCTCATAGACTTTCTTCCTGCATGTCTCACAGCAGTCCATGCCGTAGAAGGTCGTTAATTAGGCTTGTGACCAGTGGACATTAAAGTGACTGGAAAGTGTATGTACTGACTCGGCGAATACCTTACACTCACTTACTAGGGCAGCCGAAGGAAAAACTGTAAATCACATGACATTTGACGAGATAAGAGACAGTAACAGAAGAAAGTAGCTGGATCAACCGATTCATTTACCACTCATACTCATACTTCTTGATATTACGGTGAATGGTCACGTACACCAACTGGCGAAAATGGTGAGCATGTACTTCTCACCGACATACCAGAACCACACAGTGATTTTCATAGCACAAACCAAACAAAAAAGCAATTACTAATATTAATGGAAATGGACCATAACATCAAAGCCATTTGCTAATGGAAGACTCAGAAACAGATGGTACATCACCTTTGCATTCTCAGCTCGTTGCTTGCGAGAAAAGCAATTGTTATTATTAACAGACGAAGAGCAGGAAACATGAATTCTAATAAAAGGAGACAACTACTTAAATTAATAAATTCTCCAAGCAAAGAAGAGGGACCACATTGATAGGACATTGAACATGCTTTAATAGACGGTAATAAACGCAAACATCCAAGAAAAAATAGGTTGTACACCACTTTAAAAATAAAGGATTATTTTTCTCTTAGAGTAGCTGTTAGTTCCACGAATATATCATTTATCAAATGTATTCATCGCTTAACTCGCCTTTGTAAAAGAGAACTTCAAAATCTGACAAGATATTCTTATGGTTCTTTACGTATACTCCCGTTTACATATACTGCGTGATTCAGCTAAGTTGTTTACCTCAGATATTTTCTGAACCGTTTAAGATATCATAACATTGTTTTTACCAAAATGAATTCTGAATATGTCCCCACTAAACAGCGTAAGTCTCTTTCCATAAGTACATTAATTACAGTGGTATCGGTAACAGCTCGGTTTTTTTGGGAGGGAAAGGAGGCGCTCTTGTTGGAATCTGTTCTTATGTATCATGTAGCTCATGGGTGTGGATTAAATACATTTTTCAAGTCATAAGATTTTCTACGGTAATCATGTGCTTTTTGTTAAAATTGTCTATGGGATTAGGATGTATGAAGTGAAGATGTAACCATCGATTCTGTATTCGTATGATGGTCGTGAGGTCACGGCCAACGCTAGTAGTAATAATGTGGAACGGTATGTCACAGTCTACACAGACCAGGATCTTGTAGCTGTCGAATTTCTACACGTATATGTCTCTGTTTCTAACAAAAGACGTAACACTATTTTCCCACAATATCAGATCGTCATGGGATGATAATATCAGATCGATTTCTGAATGGAAAATCCGCTGCGTAATCCTTCCTGATATAAAGAATGTAGATGGCATTACTCTTACTTACATTATGCTGCAGCGCTTCGATGCTAATCACTTGCATATTCTAGAACTTAGAAAATATATGCCTGTTTGACATTCTTAGCATTTCGCCGTGATGTTGTTGCAGTTTTAATGGCGAGCAGTGTATATTGATGGCAACGATAATGACAATATGCACGTAACATGCCTCTCATTGGTACGATCCCTGCTTCCAGTTTTTTATGACTCTAAATATCAAATAAATTATTTTCCGTTTTTCCAGTGATGCAACAACTCCGGGTACGTTTCTTCATAGGAATGACCAACAGTTATGTATGCTTTATTTTAAAAAATAAATGAAGATAGAAACAGGAAAGTCGAAGTAGCCGATGTGCACCTATAGACATTTTTATAGTGAATTGTAGAATTGATGTAATTCGAAACTGGCACTTATCCTAAACGAAAAAAATTCTGTTTCTAGCTCCACGAAGTAATCAGTTTTGCCGTCGAAGTCACCGAATCAAGCAATAAATTACCAGTCGTGTTATCGTGTCACCAAATTATGAGTTCCGTCTGACTGTTGACATTGATATTGCACATAGGTACTGAAGCTATTTCCTAGAAACACCACAATCTTATTCTAAACATCGCAAAAGTTTCAGAGATTGGGTAATATCTCTTAAACTAGGTACAATTTTCTCTTTTATAATATTTGCCGGTGTGCTTCCCCAGTCACTACTTTAGTGTGATCCATCTTGTAGACACTTATTGTTACCTATCTGTTGCATGTGATTTTCACTTAATATTTTTAGCCGTCTTCAGTGATCTACACAGAAAGTGATTGTTAACTGAAATATAAATATTTTATTCTGAGGTAGGCAGTGTTTCGTAGCAGATTTTTTAAATTAATTTAATATTCACTTTATTTGAAAGTAAGAGGTTAATCTATATCCTTAACGTGTAAATAACTTGAATGCTAAATAAATCTACAACTGCTGGTATGTAACAATACGTACCACAAAACAAATTGTTCTATTCGAGCAAGGAATTATTTCAGTTATTTTCTTTGCAAGCAGTAATAATTTCTGTAATTGTTTGTAGATCATCGACAATATATATAAAATTATTAGGAGAAACGTATATGATAAAACAATAATAAAAATCGCGTTGAATAATCGTCGTTCGTATCTGCAACATAAATATTATAGACACGTCTGCGTCATTCCAATGATATTTACCAAATTTTCGTATAAACAATACCAGGGACAGATCTGAAAACAAAGGCGGCAACTTCTCCCACGCGCTTTTCTCATCCATACATCAGACTAGGAACTTTTTTGTCTGCCTCATTTTTAATATCCTTCCATAGTATGACGTTTGAAATACTTCTGCAAGTCACCCTCTGCCGGATTCGCACTGTATGTATATTTCTTCGAGGCATCCCTATTGCCCATAACTACAAACTCCGTAACGGCTATTTGAAATACAGTTTATTGTTTGATTACAGCACTTTTATTGTCAACCGAAGAAAACTTCATATAATTCTGCCCGCCGTAATATTTGATCTACAATGATTGATAACTGAGGTGATTAGCTGCTTCTTTCTCTGGTTCGCGTCCCTTCTTCTGCTGCTGAAATTACTCCAAAACACTCGAAACGGAATAGCCCCACTCTTCCCTCTCGAACTGCCCTACCTTCGCTCCCGTGATAAATAGTGTTTTAAATGCAAAGGCTGCAGTTGTCGGCGCCGAGCGCGGAGTATAAACTGTGAGCTAATGTATTCAGCCGCAAATCTGCACACTGGAGGCTCTTGACAGCGCGTCAATTCGCTGTGATAAATAAAGGCTCCCACGCGCCGGTAATAAACACGTCAATAACACATGCTGGCCGCAGCACAACAGCAAACACATGCCCCGTATCCTTGATTCCCGAAGAATGCTCGTGGGCAGAGCCTGACTTTTCGTTGAGTTTTTTGCGCGAGATCACAGCCGTGACTTCAGATATTAAAATAACTAACGGATGTTCCCATTTAGAGCCCTGAGGGCGGAATTTATAGCAGAATAATGCTTCGGTCGGCATAATTCATAGTTACATATTTGGCCCAAACCAATTAATTTCTTTCGGTTACTTTGAATGCAGCTATTAGTAGACGGACAAGATTTAACTTTCATCACTGCGTACAGGGTGAGGCGCTGAATTTTTGCCCTTCAAGTAACCTTTGCCTGGCTGGGGTGTTTATAATCTCTCCACTTAGACGAAAGGTGATTATGGGCTCATGAAACAAAGACCAACATAGTGTATTAACGTCAAAATGCTGTAATACCTTGGTTTTTTCGTACGATAATAAATTTTACCTAGGATTTCTAATATCTAAGTCACTAAGAAATGTTGCCGTAAAGAAGGTCCAGCATAGCTGCAATGTAAATGTCAGAGTTTATTTCACGACAGTCGTGTTTCGGGTATCATTGCCATTTTCAAGTGACCTGCGAATGCCGGCCGTTGTGGCCGAGCGGTTCTAGGCGTTTCAGTCTGGAACCTTGCGACCGCTACGGTCGCAGGTTCGAATCCTGCTTCGGGCATGGATGTGAGTGATGTCCTTAGATTAGTTATATTTAAGTAATTCAACGTTCTAGGGGACTGATGACCTCAGATGTTAAGTCCCATAGTGATCAGAGCCATTTGAACCATTTCAACCTGCGAATACAATGTTGACGATATCATTTAAGTACTTACGAATAATACGCATTTCGTATTTGATTTCTAATTTCTTACCGAGCGAGGTGGCGCAGTGGATAGCAAACTGGACTCGCCTTCGGGAGGGCGACGGTTTAAACCCGCGTCCGGCCATCCTTATTTAGGTTTTCCACGACTTCTCTAAATCGCTTGGTGCAAATGCCGGGTTGGTTCCTTTGAAAGGGCACGGCCAATTTCCTTCTCAGTCCTTAGCTAATCCGAGCTTCTGCTCCGTCGCTAATGACCTCGCTAATGACGTAATCTCCTCCTCCTCCTAATGCCCTCTTTCAATACAAGTTTCGTCCTGTTTGCCTGTTTGCCTGACGTTATTGCATTCGTTGCAGCATTCTGGAACACGAAAAGACATAAAAGTGAAAATAAACAACACACAACAACGAAAGATAACCCGCGTTTAAATCCAGCCAGTGGGAAATACTACCAAAGCTTTCCATTTGCGTTAATTTGTAATCATGTAACGTCATATTAATAGAACAGTCAAATTACTGTCAAAACATATTTAAAGTGTAATAACTAATACAATTACGTAATTTTACCAACAATAGAGCACTGACAATTACGTGACAGTCTACTGTCGACGTGAGATTGACGTCATGTTCACCTAGACATAAGTGCCAATATGTGATCAATCAAATACGGAAGGCTTATTATGTACGCAAATAACATGACCAACTTTTTATTCGTAGTACTTGAAAATAGCAATGAGAGTCGAAACGGACCTGTCGCGAAATATAGACTGATAATTACATTGCAGCTATTGTGGACCTTCTTTATAATAATGTCATTATATGACGTGTACCGTGCTGCAGTCCCAGATGAACAAAAACAAATGTAGCGTCTCATGGCTGTCTGACCGTTTACTGAACACCGCCGAAAAAATAAAACTGTCTCTCTCTTACGGCCGGATGAATGGCTTTCAGCTATATAGCGTTCTTTTTCGTACAAACCATCTGACAAAGGAGTAGAGTTTTACGCCTCAACCTATTTTGTCTGGTGAGTTGTGTCAATTCTGAGTGGAGCCAGTTAAACGGCCTTGAGAACAGTTGAAGAATCGCAACCTTCAATGGAGTTTTATTCGGTAATTTCTCGCCAGACGTGCAAGAGAGTTACTTCTTTGAATCGCTGAAGGTGTCTCATACAAATCTATTTTTGTGTAAAAAATACAATAGCTCTATTTGAGAAAATAGTGTGAAAGCTTTTGTCTCGGTGATGAATTACTTTACGATAGGGTGCTGGTCTTAATTTCCTGAAACCCAAATCATTACTAGTCCAGGTGAAAATACGTTATAGACATTTTAAACCAAAATAAAACTGTTCAAGATGACCAAGATATGTGCCTCCTACAGCATACACGCCCTACCTTTCAATCCCAAGATTCAATTACCTTTCCCTAAAGCCAAGAAAATTATCTTTTTTTTTTCAGAACAATGATTTCCGATGCATTACGACGTATAGCTGCAAAGTTTCCACAGATATTTAAAGCTACAGCCTAAACAGTGTCATTATAAATTAAATTGCGGATTGAAACGTGACGTGGTGAGTAAGAATACGGAATAACGACAATTTTTTGTTCTGCAAAGCTTAAGGACGAACGTAACTTTCGCATGATGTTTCACTGCCAAGTAAAATAGTTCGCTGAAACATGTAGCATACATTAAAGAACAGCTACAGTACTGTACAGAATTTAACTGAAAGATGGGACGAACAGAAATGACACTGTTATTCAAAGACAATAATTACACTGAAGACACCATGATTGATGATTGATCCCTGGACATTATAAAAGGCAAGATATGGTTCTAAATAGAGCGTTTTACCACCACGGACGCCAATGCCCGCTCTGCAATGCGCTCCCATGTGGGCCACAAGGTTGACATTTCATCACCATGGACGCCAATGCCCACTCTGCAGTGTGCTCCCATGTGGGCCACAAGGTTGGCGTTGGATCACCACAGACGCCAATGCCCGCTCTGCAAGGTTGGTAAAGAGTTTTTGTGGAGGACCATTCCAGGGCGGCTGACAACTGCCGGATGGTGGTTGTTGCTTCTGGACGTGCTGCAATATGCCTCCCCAACGCATCCCACACGTGCTCAGGGGGATGTTAAGTGGGTGGAATGACCTCCTCCTAGGAACACCCCCACCTGCGCTCTTCGATGCGGTCGCGCATTGTCATCCATAAAAAGGTAACCAGCGCGGAATGAACCCTGAAAATATCCACATCGTGAAGGAGTACAGTGTCACAGCAACGTTGACCGTAAGTGTACCATGTTTGAAGATTTGTAAGTCAGTACGCTCATGCAATATTGTGCCTCGCAACACCAAATACTGGACCATCAAAACGATCACGTTCGACATTGTTGCTTGGTGCATTTAAGTATTCTCACCTCTTGCCATCTGATGATATGTCCAGTATTGTCGAACATGATCGTTTTGGTGGCCATCTTATGGTGACTTGGGGAGCATGTATGTAGTTGTAGATCTTGAGGCGCCTGTCATCTTAGTGAAAAGAAGGAAATTATGGAAGTGTATTGTTGAGGGAAGTCATTTTCATGTACAGGCTGTTTTAGTCTCGAATAATCCTTTTATTCCATCATTCAACTATAACTTAATTCACCCCCACCCCCTCTTGTAGGCTTTTTCACACTACCTCTGTTACTTGTATGACAATAAAAAATAAGCATATAGCATCACATGCTACACGCTTCTTTGTGGAAGAATGAACATGTGATGCCGGCCTTTACTCTCACAATGGTCTCAGTCGTGAAGTCTCTATGTAAAAACAGAAAACTACGACGCTTTTGCGGGTTTCCTCACAGCATCGGGGTGCAACCCATCAAAATACGTTAGAGTAACGTTTAAAAAAAACTGTAGCATCCCAGGAAGGCCGTATCTCACGAAATGAGTGATCCGAATTTTAATCTCAATCAAGAACCTAAAAGTTCAACCTCTAAAGGTCAAACAAAACATGAAACAAGTGACTTGTGATCTTTCATGATGATGGTTTACCTAATAACATGAAGAATCTAGTGTAAGATAGCTTACTGGTCAAAGAACTTCTGTTTACCACGACGACCACGTCTGTCACGGCGCAACCTATACCGACATTGCCTCAGTCGTTAGTGGAGAGACACCATGTATAATGTGGATTTCGAGTCATGTTCTTCACTTAGTGTTATTAGAGGTTCTAACAACCCTACCACAACAAAGGTCAAAAATTAATTATGATTGTAGTGTTGCTCACGCTGCTAAATATTGCATTTGCAGGCAACATCAAAGTTATATTATGTGGCTGGTGTCATTAGATCACAATTAATAAAGTCATTTCTTGAAATAATGGATAAACTAGGCGCTCATCTTTTCGTGTTTCCCACGGTGGTGTCGTTGTGAACTCATGGCTCAATCGTCGAAAATCTAGGTAGTGATGATTCCAAACTCGGATGCAAAGAGGCCGAGGTGTTATTCTGCGATATTCAAAAGTTTTATAGATGTGTTTCATAAACCATTCTTGAAGATTAAACTTTTGCGAGTTAGAACAATGGTGATGTAAAAAAGTAATCGGCACTCCAAATTTAAGTTACACTTCTTTTTCATTACTTTTGTTGCAATAACACGTAACTCGTTCCAAAACATCACTTCACAATATAAAACATACTTGAAAATATCTTCCTCACTGTTAAAGTTCACTTTTCATAAACTGACTACAATTTTGGTCTTTTTAACATGACGACCAAGACTTGACTCTCTAATAACCGCTTGCGCGCCCTAAAATCAGAGTTACAAGTACGTCAAAGATCATAGTGACAAAATAAAGAACACACGTAAGAATAATATCATTGCAATATATACATATCGATGTATCGAAGTACCTCTACATTAATGAAATCAAATTTGAATGTTGTCACAGAAATATGTTAACTGTTTTACAGAAACACAGTAGAATATTGCTGGTATCGAGAGGTTGAGGTGAGATGCCGTAATGGTTACGTAATTCAAGTACCATTACAAGGTAAAGGACGTCAGTCAGTGCCTGTTAAAAATGGATGCCTATAGTGTCAACTCATGCCATACTGAAACGTCCCCTTAGAAAAATTATGTATGACTGTGCTGGTAAACTTCTACGTTATTTGATTTTCAAACAGCTGAGCAAAACTGAACGTACTCAGACATTTCTCTCTTTACATATTCTGATCATCACTAAACTGATCCACAATATATTTTAGCGCAACGCAGTCTGACTTTCAGTAATCCGTACAAAAGAATGGCCCTGACTAACAATAACCTATACCTTTCATGAATCACTTACCTCACAGAAATTTCCGTTTCTCGAAGTACCGAAATACAGCGAGCGCCAATACTGCCAGCTAAATAAAAGATTCTAACTACTGAAGGCACTAACTACTAACTACTGAAGGCACTAACTACTGATAGGCATAGTTAGCAAATGAAAGATTTTGATAGAGAACAAAGAATGTATTTACCTTAATAATGTTCAAAAGTCTTCATATATAGCTATCAATTCATGACATCAATCTTTACAAATTTCCTTTTTCTGGCGGACACACGTCCAGATCGTCCTCTCAATACTCTGATATCTCACTGTCCACATCCACCACTACTGGCGGCTCACCTCCAACTGCGCAATGCTACGCGCTGTTCACATCTGTTCACATCCAACTGCCCAACACTACAGTAGCGAATATTCCAACAATACCAACCAGCCACAGACTGCACACGGCGCAGCCAGTGAATTTCATACAGAGAGCTATGTGGTGTTACCAACATAAAAAGCTGTTAAGCCTACTTACAATACAAACCAGATCACTTTTTTCCATTCTTTAGAATAAGTTATTTGAGACTGTAGGGCTAAATTTGCGTAACATGCATAAAGTTATATTCCAGTCAGAGAAAGTTGATCGCCTCGAGCACAAGATTAAAGGCCTGTGAGCTTGTCTGTATAGAGTTCCGGTTGTCAGGTGGCACAATACTTGGAAAAATTCATTATTGCAGCCACTTATGAACAGACAGAAAAGTGGCATTCCATCTGAAATTGAGCTGTTCTTTACATGGCAGGCTAGTAAGTACACGTAAGTTATTCCGATATGAACCTTCTGATAGTTTCACGCTAGCGGTGACCTTTAAGCAAATCAACTGAGGACAGTTAGTCGAAAAGTGGAAAGGCAGTTTGTAGTACAGTTAAGCGGGAAGTGAATAGTCGAAACCTTTCCTGCGTGAGAGCCCTACCTAAACAACTTTTCTGCACTTAATTTGTGGTGCTGGTTGTCATATCGGTCGAGAACGATATTCCTGTCTATGATTTAGCCTCTTAACCTTACTAGTGAAAAGGAATAAATTCCAGTTTGCACTCTCCCGGCGCACAGCTATACATCAAAATAATTTAGGTCAGGCCCGCGCGTACTCTATAGTACGCGAGCTCGCGGAACCTTTCAAGCGGCTAATTTGCGGAAACTAGCATACATGGAAACTAACAGCATCGCAGGAAATGTTGACAACTCTTCGTTCTTCTACTGTCTGTCTATGTTCATTTGACATTGTGTTGTAATATCGAAGAAATATTTCTAATACTTCTCAGTCCGCAGCTCGTGGTCGTGCTCGCTTCCCGCCCCCGGGTTCCCGGGTTCGATTCTCGGCGGGGTCAGGGATTTTCTCTGCCTCGTGATGACTGGGTGTTGTGTTATGTCGTTAGGTTAGTTAGGTTTAAGTAGTTCTAAGTTCTAGGGGACTGATGACCATAGATGTTGAGTCCCATAGCGCTCAGAGCCATTTGAAAAAATGGCTCTGAGCACTATGGGACTTAACTTCTAAGGTCATCAGTCCCCTAGAACTTAGAACTACTTAAACCTAACTAACATAAGGACATCACACACATCCATGCCCGAGGTAGGATTCGAACTTGCGACCGTAGCGGTCACGCGGTCAGAGCCATTTGAACCATTTTTAATAATTCTCATTTAAGTTGCGACACTGAGTGAAACTCATTTATATGAAAGCGTGGAGTCTGTTCTTTCGGACATCTTGCGGGAATCTTTAAGAAGCGAGCACAGAGGGCACGGACAGGGACTGCGGATAGGTACGTTGTGTGGGAATACGGGTCGGCCGGGAGGCGTGTCGATAAAGATAAAATCCTCGCAGTTGCGATAAACATTGTGTCTGTGTGGTGTAGTGCTTAACGTAACTGCCTAGTGACCAGAAAATCCCGGACCGACACACATTTTCTCTCGTCGATGCTGATTTCGCACAAAGTCCCAGTGCTCCTTTCTCCACCCCCCCCCCCTCCATCTTAGGCCGGCCGGGGTGGCCGAGTGGTTCTAGGCGCTTCAGTCTGGATCCGCGCGACCGCTCTACGGTCGCAGGTTCGAATCCTGCCTCGGGCATGGATGTGTGTGATGTCCTTAAGTTAGTTAGGTTTAAGTAGTTCTACGTTCAAGGGTAGTGATGACCTCAGATGTTAAGTCCCATATTGTTCAGAGCCATTTGAACCATTTTGAACCCCTCCATCTTAAATTTACATAAAATCTCTGAGTTCAGGATGGGTGGTCAATACCTAATCTACGGCTGCTATCTTCTTTCATGTTCCGAAAAATCTGAGTTATGCGCTCGGTAGTAACGAGAAAATGTGTACTTTGGCAGTGTCACCTTGACTTGTTAGTAACGCGACCGGCTTCTGATGCGTTATCTGCTTTAGATGACAGATCAGACTTCGCTAGAGAAGCGCTGCGAGTTCTCGGAATTTTTTCTCGTTTTCTGCCAACGGCCAAACCGAAATTCAGTAACGAAATTTTGAGAGAAACTGCATGTAATCTGAAACTTACCGGCAGATTAAAACTGAGCGCCGGACCGAGACTCGAACTCCGGACCTTTGCCTTTCGCGGGCACATGCTCTACCATCTCAGCTACCCAAGCACGACTCACGCCCCGTCCTCACTGCTTTACTTCTGCCAGTATCTGCTGTAAAGCTGTGAGGACGGGGCGTGTCGTTCTTGGGTAGCTCAGAATCTATCTCACAGCCTTGAGTAAACACCTCGTAGGAGTAAATCACAAGTACTGACTTTGGTAATATTTATCTACCTCACAAGAAAGGCTGTCGAAGACCTGAAGGGACTATTAATGACTGTGATCTGTGTTTTATGCGAAACATCATCCTGAGGAAACGTTGCCGATGCAATGAACACTTGAATGCCTTTGTCTGTGGTAAATCTGGAGGTGAAAATGCTTTCAGTTTTGATCATGCAACAGAACACGTACATTTATCTTGTGAATACATATTTTGGGTACTGTTTTCAGAGTTTTCTTATGCTTCTACTTCCACCAGCATGTTTTCACATTACTACGGGATTCCTGAAATGCTACGAGTATATCGTAGCTACGTAGCTACGTAATGCTACGAGTATATCGTAGACCGTCGTATACTGTTGCTTCCTGACGTCTAGGCAAATTTGTAAGGCAGTTACTTTCGCTTTATAAGAGCTGATATACTTCCGTATTCTGTTTTATGAATAATGCAGCCATAACAGCGATAGAAGTCACTGATTCCATTGAAACCAACTGGTACAGAAGCGAAGATGGCCTCGAAGCGGACGCAAACGATCATGACCACTTGAAGCATTTCCGATCTGTTTCTGAAACAAACAATTTGTTTCCCTTTTCGTTTGATTACAACTAAGTTTCGTTGTAAGGTAGTTGTCCTAAGTGTACGATTCAGCTGCATCTTCCGGTAAATTTTCATCATGATAACAGTGTATATGCTGCAGTGATCCTCACGTCATATGCTGCAGAAAAAATTGTCACATGATTAACTTCACCATTCCTACGTCAAAATTTTATAACATTTACATTATCATCTATTAAGTTCTCACACATCCCATACTCGACATCTCTAACAAAAGCAGCTCTCATAAAATCAAGTAGAGTACCTATTATATCACTTTCAGCCGGCTTATGTTCTTAATCACTCCGTTAATGGAATCCAAAGTGGGAGAGTCTGCCCGTAATTCCATCGAAGACACATTGCACCGCTTTCATTCGGTATATCACAGTCTTTTTCCGTGGAAACTCACACAGCAACTACAAATAGTGTTACAATAGCCGAAACGAGAGCAGCAGCATACGTCGTAGACCTCAAGCAGTCGTTGTGCCTCATAAGGATCACCCAGGTAACGGTTGGCGTCAGTAGCTAGCGCCGGAGCCCACTGTATTGTGGGAGGACTCTGATCATGAAATTGTTCAGAAGTGGGCACCCAACTTAGAACTATATCGTAAAAATATTTGTGCTAGACTGCCACTAGTGGTATGCCAGAAAGTAAAAATTATGATTGTACTTCCGTCAGACATATAATTTTTATTAAACCGCCGAACAGCAGTATAACGAGTGGACTTCGGCATGGTTCTTACAATCCTTTCCCATTAGTCCACTAGCAAACACAGCATTTGATGGTTCCAGGAGTCGATAGCCAGCTTTCGCGTCCTGCAGTGTGGTCAGTTAACGCAGACTGCCAAACGTATCACTTACAGAGTGTCAAGTTCATTGCTGCCTAACGAATTAGTTTGGACTTAGCCGCTGCGAAGGATGCCCGGACGCCCGGTATTTTTGTCAAATGCTGTAGTATTCTGAATACATTCAAAGTCTAATACTTTAGACGTGAAATTTAGATTCATGTAGTGACTCAAGCTACGTTTCTCCGGCTGTTCTGTATATTTAAACAAAAGTCGGCCATCACAGATCACATCATGCCATTTCGTAATAGCCGTGTACCCACGTGATAGTACTGTATGGTGGTTAAATCAGTAAATTTGTAATTTTGTGCTCTAATTCCGTCACTTGTATACATTTTATTTCGATGCAAAAGTTATCGCATTAGGACAAAAATAATTGCAGCTTTTAAAGTATCCATAACTATATAACTCAGAAAGAAGTAGCCTCAACAGCTCGAATTTGGTTCCACATCGCAGGCCGCTCACCACTTTTTTTTTTCCTTTGAAGTTGGTTGCTGGGTCTGGGATACGGGACCAAACAGCAAGGTCATCGGTCCCATCAGATTAGGGAAGGATGGGAACCATGTCGACATTTTCCTAAAGCGAATTCGGGGAATCATGGAAAAGGCACATCAGGAACGCGGGTTTGAACCGTCTTCCTACCGAATACGAGTCCAGTGTGCTAACCACCGCGTCACCTCACTCCGTCCTTTCAAGTATTTTGCATTCCGCTTAGCATTAACAATAAAAGAAGTCTCATTTATGCTTCTGGCCGCTATTGGCGTTCTACCTGAGCGTAAATAAAGAGAACAGAAATAAATGTGGTTGCTTTCTTCTTGACGTGAATTTATCTCGCTTTGATGCGTTCATCGGCATTAGTGGCATACGTAATGTGAAAACCACCAAAATTATTTTCGTGTCGTTTTTGTCTTTTCTTTCTGTTAGAGCGATGGTTGCCAAATAATTTAAAACCAACACTCGATAGAACGATTGAAAGGCGATAATAAAATGATATATTCCGCTTTTCTCCTTTAAAGTAAATATCTTAGTCATCTTTTCAACTAGTCACGAATTATGACATACATTTTCAAGTTGTGTGTGTTCAACAAGGCAGATTTGAGCAAGTTACAGGTATGCAGAATGATGTTTCTGGGATCAGAGAAGATAAAATTAGGAATGAACACACCAGAGCAGAGGTGCAATTGGATGTATTAGTGTCTGAGAGACTGAGGGTCGCTTGGGTTAAGTGCTCTGGACATGTGAAGACGACGAAGGATAACCGCCTGTCATAATAATATTTAGATAGAAACACACAGGGGGAAAGACCAGTAGGACGACCTAGTAAAAGATGGGTGTATCAAATTAAGGAAACCTCCCATGTCGCGAGATTATGTGATTTTATTTCAGTACTTACAAAATCAAGTGAAGCGAACAATGAACTTGACAGTACGAGCACATATATGGTTCAAATGGTTCAAATGGCTCTGAGCACTATGGGACTTAACTTCTGAGGTCATCATTCCCCTAGAACTTAGAACTACTTAAACCTAACTAACCTAAGGACATCACACACACACCCATGCCCGAGACAGGATTCGAACCTGTGACCGTAGCGGTCGCGAAGTTCCAGATTGTAGCGCCTAGAACCACTCGGCCACCCCGGCCGGCCACATTTCTGGTGTCAGTATGATGCAGTGCCATTTTAGATGTGGCGCGTACAAAGCTGGAGGCCATGGCACTACCGAATTCTGCAATCCGTAAGCATTGCTTGCAGACGTAATTACCGTAATTATTGTGTAATTGTGGAGCCCAGTAAGTCAAGAGTATATTTTTCAACAAGAAAGAGCAATACACACCACAGTTTCATCTAAACTAGATATTGAAACTGGCGTTCCACGAGAATTCTGGGTTGCTGACTAAGTCTAAGATCGGTGAGTTGGGTATGAAGCTCTCAACAGTATAATATGTTTTTACATTGTTACAGTGGGCAATAACTTTAAACTAAATCCACGAAGATGGAAACCTGGACCACGTGGAATGATAATACTTGACTTTAGTGCAACGAAAACAGCTGATCTTTACAATATTTTCCTCATTATATTACTTGAAATAGATGACGTCCACTAAGTCGACAGCACGCAGGTTCCAATTCCGCCGACTCCAGGACATGTTTCTGCGGGCTTTCTCTGGCCCTCTCTCACTCTCTCTCTCTCTCTCTCTCTCTCTCTCTCTCTCTCTCTCCCTTTTATATATGTAGAAAACGCTCTTGTTGTTTGGCCTCATGGTAGTGAGAATTTAAACGGCTTTTTAGATCATCTAAATCCAATCCACCCGAATATTCGCTTCACGATGGAGGTGGAATGGGATGAATGCATTTCCTTCCTTGGCGTGTTCGTCGGGAGGGAGGCTGATGGTATTTTGTTTCGCGAATAAAACGATCTACGTCGTTTAATATTAGTCTTTGTTTATGACGTCGTTTGGGGTGCAGCCAACATCATATCAACAACACTCATTATGAATGAAACCTATGCCTAGTGGGTCCAGTCACCATTTCTACCCGGCCTTGGTTGCCGAGCGGTCCTAGGCGCTACAGTCTGGAACCGCGCGACCGCTACGGTCACAGGTTCGAATCCTGTCTCGGGCATGGGTGTGTGTGATATCCTTAGGTTAGTTAGGTTTAAGAAGTTCTAGGTTCTATGGGACTGATGACCTCAGAAATTAAGTCCCATAGTGCTCAGAGCCATTTGAACCATTTTTTTCACCATTTCCAACGGGACTCGTAATACTCCGTGGAAACGTGGTGTGAATTATGTTTTTCGACCGCTGTCTGAGATTATGGCCCTTTTAGGATATGTAAAGGATGATGGTACAAAATGTTCGAAATTCTGATAAAAATAGCAGTACGCTATAGGGAAAGACTGTTGATATACAATATGTACAAGAACCAACAGGGAACAGTAAGATTAGGAAACGAAGAATGAAGTGTTCGGATTAAGAAGGATGTAAGAAGTGGATGTAGCCTTTCATCCTTACTGTTCAAGTTATACATAAAAAAAGCAATGACGAAACAAAAGAAAGGTTCAAGAGTGGGATTAAAGTTCAGGGTGACAGCATACAATGATAAGATTCGCTGATGACATTGCTATACACTGCGAAGGTGAAGAAGAATTGCACAATATATTGAATGGGATGAAGAACGTGATGAATACAGAATACGGACTGAGGGAAAACCGAAGAAAGACGAAAGTAAGACCACAAGCAGAAACGAGAATAGCGAGAAGCATAACATCAAAACTAGTGCTCACGTACTACACGAAGTTAAGGAATTCTGCTATCCTGCAAGCAATCGAACCCTAACAGGAGAAGCAAGGAGGACATAAAAATCAGACTAGCACAGGCAAAGGGGCGTTCTTGACGAAAAAGAGTCTGTTATTATCTACATCTACATCTACATGATTACTCTACCATTCACATTTAAGTGTTTGGCAGAGGGTTCGTCGAACCACATCTCTCTACCATTCCACTCCCGAACAGCGCGCGGGAAAAACAAACACATAAACCTTTCTGTTCGAGCTCTGATTTCTCTTGTTTTATTTTGATGATCATTCCTACTTATGTAGATTGGGCTCAACAAAATATTTTCGCATTCGGAAGAGAAAGTTGGTGACTGAAATTTCGTAAATAGATCTCGCCGCGACGAAAAACGTCTATGCTTTAATGACTTCCATCCCAACTCGCGTATCATATCTGGCACACTCTCTGCCCTTTTACGTGATAATACAAAACGAGCTGCCATTTTTTTGCACCCTTTCGATGTCCTCCGTCAATCCCACCTGGTAAGGATCCCACACCGCGCAGCAATGTTCTAACAGAGGACGAACGAGTGTAGTGTAAGCTGTCTCTTTAGTGGACTTGTTGCATCTTCTAAGTGTCCTGCCAATGAAACGCAACCTTTGGCTCGCCTTCCCCACAATATTATCTCTGTGGTCTTTCCAACTGAAGTTGTTCGTAATTTTAACACCCAGGTACTTAGTTGAATTGACAGCCTTGAGAATTGTACTATTTATCGAGGTAGCGAATTCCAACGGATTTCTTTTGGAATTCATATGGATCATCTCACACTTTTCGTTATTTAGCGTCAACTGCCACCTACCACACCATACAGTAATCTTTTCTAAATCGCTTTGCAACTGATACTGGTCTTCGGATGACCTTACTAGACGGTAAATTACAGCATCATCTGCGAACAACCTAAGAGAACTGCTCAGATTGTCACCCAGGTCATTTATATAGATCAGGAACAGCAGAGGTCCCAGGACGCTTCCCTGGGGAACACCTGATATCACTTCAGTTTTACTCGATGATTTGCCGTCTATTACTACGAATTGCAACCTTCCTGACATGAAATCACGAATCCAGTAGCTCAACTGAGACGATACCCCATAGGCCCGCAGCTTGATTAGTAGTCGCTTCTGAGGAACGGTGTCAAAAGCTTTCCGGATATCTAGAAATACGGAATCAACTGGAGATCCCCTGTCGATAGCGGCCATTACTTCGTGCGAATAAAGAGCTAGCTGCGTTGCACAAGAACGATGTTTTCTGAAACCATGCTGATTACGTATCAATAGATCGTTCCCTTCGAGGTGATTCATAATGTTTGAATACAGTATATGCTCCAAAACCCTACTGCAAACCGACGTCAATGATATAGGTCTGTAGTTCGATGGATTACTCCTACTACCCTTCTTAAACACTGGTGCGACCTGCGCAATTTTCCAATCTGTAGGTACAGATCTATCGGTGAGCGAGCGGTTGTATATGATTGCTAAGTAGGGAGCTATTGTATCAGCGTAATCTGAAAGGAGCCTAATCGGTATACAATCTGGACCTGAAGACTTGCCCGTATCAAGCGATTTGAGTTGCTTCGCAACCCCTAAGGTGTCTACTTCTAAGAAACTCATGCTAGCAGCTGTTCGTGTTTCAAATTCTGGAATATTCCATTCTTCTTCCCTGGTGAAGGAATTTCGGAAAACTGCGTTCAGTAACTCCGCTTTAGCGGCACAGTCGTCGGTAACAGTACCATCGGCACTGCGCAGCGAAGGTATTGACTGCGTCTTGCCGCTTGTGTACTTTACATACGACCAGAATTTCTTCGGATTTTCTACCAAATTTCGAGACAATGTTTCGTTGTGGAACCTATTAAAGGCATCTCGCATTGAAGTACGTGCCAAATTTCGCGCGTCCATAAATTTTAGCCAATCTTCGGGATTTCGCGTTCTTTTTAACTTCGTATGCTTTTTCCGTTGCCTCTGCAACAGCGTTCGGACCTGTTTTCTGTACCATGGGGGATCAGTTCCATCTCTTACCAATTTATGAGGTGTGAATCTCTCAATTGCTGTTGCTACTATATCTTTGAATTTGAGCCACATCTCGTCTACAGTTGCATAGTTAGTTCGGAAGGAATGGAGATTGTCTCTTAGGAAGGCTTCTAGTGACACTTTATCCGCTTTTTTAAATAAAATTATTTTGCGTTTGTTTCTGGTGGATTTGGGAGAAACGGTATTGAGCCTAGCTACAACGACCTTGTGATCACTAATCCCTGTATCAGTCATGATGCTCTCTATTAGCTCTGGATTGTTTGTGGCTAAGAGGTCAAGTGTGTTTTCGCAACCATTTACAATTCGAGTGGGTTCGTGGAGTAACTGCTCGAAATAATTTTCGGAGAAAGCATTTAGGACAATCTCGGAAGATGTTTTCTGCCTTCCACCGGTTTTGAACAAGTATTTTTGCCAAAATATCGAGGGAAGGTTGAAGTCCCCACCAACTATAACCGTATGAGTGGGGTATTTATTTGTTACGAGACTCAGATTTTCTCTGAACTGTTCAGCAACTATATCATCGGAGTCTGGGGGTCGGTAGAAGGAGCCAATTATTAACTTAGTTCGGCTGTTAAGTATAACGTCCACCCATACCAATTCGCACGGAGTATCTACTTCGACTTCACTACAAGATAAACCACTACTGACAGACACAAACACTCCACCACCAATTCTGCCTAATCTATCTTTCCTGAACACCGTCTGAGACTTCGTAAAATTTTCTGCAGAACTTATTTCAGGCTTTAGTCAGCTTTCTGCACCTATAACGATTTCAGCTTCTCTGCTTTCTATTAGCGCTTGAAGCTCAGGGACTTTCCCAGCACAACTACAACAATTTACAACCACATATTCCGACTGTTCCTTGATCCAAGCACGTCCTGTATTTGCCATGCACCCTTTGAGATTGCAGCCCACGCCGTACTTTCCTGAGGCCTTCTAAACTAAAAAACCACGCAGTCCACGCCACACAGCCTCCGCTACCCGTGTAGCCGCCAGCTGAGTGTAGTGTGTGAAACATACATCTTAATTTGAGGAAGAAATATCTGAAAACGTATATTTTGAGTACAGCATTGAATGGTAGTGAGTCATGGACAGTATGAACCTGAAGCAGAAGAGAATCGAAGCGTTTGAGACGTGGTACTACAGAATAATGATGAAAATTAGGTGGCCGCATAAGGTATGGAATGAGGAGTTTCTCTGCAGAATCGACGAAGAAAAGACCCTATATAAAACACTGATCAAAGAAGGACCTGGCCACAGGACATATTTTAATACAACAGGGAATAACTTCGGTGCTACTAAAGAGAGCTGTAGAGAGTATAAACTGCAGAAGAAAGCAGACAATGGAGTACATCTAACAAATAATTAAGGACGCTGGGTGCAAGTGCCACAATGTGATGAAGAGGTTGGCGCAGGAGAGGAATTCATGGCGACCCGTATCAAACAAGTTAGGAGACTGATAGCGCAAACAAACAAACAAAAAAAGCCCGATGTATCGAGAATAAGCTTCTCACATGCTTACGACAGCACAGAAAATCTATTACTACAGAGCATTTCTTGGTACCGGTCGTCCTATGGAAAATACCAACAAAGAGATTCGTGTGTGCTCTTACCTGTTATGACAGTGTTGTTAACGAAACAACGAACATTAAATCTGCAAGTGACCTTATAAATAGAGATGAAGGTTTTTTCTTAAAGCCTACTTGTAGCCCTGCTCTCTCCCTGATCAGAAAAAAAGAAAAACAAACAAAACAAACAGAAGGACAGAGTTACTGCTACTTGCTCACCAGGTGGCAATTGTTATTCACTATCGATAACCTCTGACAGTTCTCCTCAACGACTTTGTGGTGGCGCTGGTGGTTTACGTGTGTTGTCTTTCTGCACATGTTGCACCAGCCCAGCGCACGATGCTTCGCTCACATAGACTATATGGTCTGCAAAGATTTTTCTTCGTACTCGAATTTTTATGTTGTTCACAAATTGCAACGTCTTCTAGACGTTAAACAAAGGTATCTTTGGAAATGCTTTAGCAGTACAATAATAATGAAACTTTTCAAAAAATCTTTCACCCACTATTTTACCCCATTAGTGGTTGAATTTTCAAAAATGTTGAAAAATGTATCTCTTTATTTTCAAAAAACCTTTCATGCCGTATTTTATTTACTTGACAGTATAATTTCGAGCAATCCCTTACTAAACGATGCTTACACTGTAAGAGCAATGAACTCTCAAAATTTCAAGATTCTATCATTAGCTTTTTGTGCTGGGTGATGTGAATCAGTGAATCAGTCAAGCCCTATTTCACCGCCTTAGGGGTTGACTTCCCAAAACACTGGCTATGGATCACATACATTTTTATTTCTAACCGAGAAGCGAAATTCCAATTTTCAAAGATTTAACTTGAAAAATGCTTTCATAATGAAATAGTTGTATAAAACGTTTCATCCACCGTTTCACCCCCTTAGATCTAATACAGATTTTCATAGCTACCGCCTCAAAAATGCTTTACTAATTCTTTAATAGTAATTTATGTTCGAAAAAAGGCTTTCAGTTACTATTTCACCCCCATAGAGGTTAAATTTCCTAAAATGCCGAAGCACCTACATTTCTTTGTTTCCGGCCGGGAAACCAATAAAAATTGTCTTAATAGCGACACATTTTTAAATAACCTCTCACTCTCTTAGCGGTGAAATATCAAAAACTCTCTTCTTAAACCATTCCTCCAAATTTCAACTTTCTGTCATTCGCAGCTTGGCCTGCGCGATGATGATTGTGTCAGTCAGAACATTTTATTTTATAAACAGAGATTATGGTTCTTGGTCGGTAAACCAAGGTTTTAAATTTCGTTGCATGTCGATAGTTATCAAAGGCAACAACCAGCTACATTCCAGTAAGTTGTGTATTCTATGGGTCATTCCAACATGTCATTGATTTCAGTACAGACATGATCGTCTTTCAGTTTTTAATTATATTTTACAGTGATATTCCCAGCAACAAATTCGCAGAGCATTCAGTGTGAATCCTAGAATGCAAGTACATGATGTGGAAGAAAAAATGATACCGTCAGGTCAAGAAACTTTTAGCATTATGTGGGTGTTTCTCCTCGAAGAGAAGCCGTATTCTCGAGAAACATCGTCGTAAGGTGATCTTCCGGCCTCCTACGAAGATTGCAGCCGTACTCTTTCTGTCAAGGATGATTAATTGCTGCGTAAGGCTAGTGTGTATCAAATTCCTTTCGGAAATTGTTATAAGTCAGATAGATGTCAGACAATACGCGCCGTTTAGGACAGGCGCGTGAAACATCGAAATGAAATGAAATGAGCGTATTGCATCGTTGGCGGCGAGGCCCCATCCGGGGAAGTTCGGCCGCCAAGTGCAAGTCTTATTTCATTCGACGGCACATTGGGCGACTTGAGCGCCTGTGATGAGGGTGCAATGATGATGAGGACAACACAACACCCAGTCCACGAGCGGAGAAAATCCCCAACCCGGTCGGAAACCGAACCCGGGCCCGCTTGCATGGCAGGTTAGCACGTTACAGCACAGTTAAGCAGGCGGACCAGGAACACCGGTGATACACATGCTTACTACACCCAGAGATGTCATGGGCAGTAGAACATTGTAGAGATACGAATGACTCGATGAACTACAGTGACGTAAAGATTTTGACATCCACCTGTTCCTTTAGGAAATCTATTTTCATGGAAGCCATATAAATTAGACTAACGAACAACTTAATAAATAGAGATAATGGTTTTAATTTGGATAAAGGATGGAATCCGGCTCTTGATGATAGGAAAGTCCGCAGCTCGTGGTCGTGCGGTAGCGTTCTCGCTTCCCACGCCCGGGTTCCCGGGTTCGATTCCCGGCGGGGTCAGGGATTTTCTCTGCCTCGTGATGACTGAGTGTTGTGTGCTGTCCTTAGGTTAGTTAGGTTTAACTAGTTCTAATTTCTAGGGGACTGATGACCTCAGAAATTAAGTCCCACAGTGCTCAGAGCCTTTTTTTTTTTTTTTTAGAGACAGCGCGTGTGTTAAGTGTACATCTTTGCCGGCGATCAGCATCTGTGACCCGCATGAGCAGTATCGCCACAATGGAGTATATAAGAGCGCAGTTGGCACCGTCAGTTTTGTGCCTCACTCTGAGGATGCCAGGACGATACGCGGCAGAAATACCAGTTGAAAAAGTAGTACCGGCACGGCTGCGTGCCTGAAATTAAATGGTTTATTCATTACATGACGAGAAGTAAAAAATGCAAAAAATGACTATAATTAGATGATTTATTCAAGAGAAAGAGCTTCACAAATTAAGCAAGTCAATCACACGTTGGTCTCCCACTGGCCCTTACGCAAGCAGTTATTCGGCTTCGTATTGACTGACAGAGTTATTGGCCGTCCTGAGGATATCGTGCCAAATTCTGTCCAACTGGCACCTTACGTCGTCAAAATCCCAAGCTGGTTGGAGGGCCGTGTCCATAATGCTCCAAACGTTTTCAATTGGGGAGAGATCCGGCTTGCTGGCCGAGGTGGGGTTCCAGGCAGAATGAGCCCGACACCCCCGTCAACTGACTTTTTGGTGTGTAGAGGTCAATGGTAGTCGGTGCAAGGAGTGCCTTGAGCTCAGGTCCCCTTCTGTGACCCACCTAACAGTGGTCCTTGTGGTCGATAATGATGAATCCAGGGCTCTGAGTGTCCTCTCTCTAAGTCGACCGCTTTCTTCCTGACACTGTTTTCTTCCATGGTTCACTGACTCCTACCAGCATCGTCGAATAGTGGCATCGCTTCTATTCAAATTTCGAGAGATTCCCCGATTATTCCAGCCAACTTCTTCGAGCCCAACTACAAGTCCTCCCTCAAAATCTGACATGTGTATATTGTTCACGCGCTTGTTTGCAAGATAAAGTCATTGTCCAGCTATGTGTATGGAATGAAATTCACAAAGAGTTTATGTCCCAGTATCGACATGTGCCCTTATTACTACCATTGCCACCTATACGGTGAAATTACGCTATAGCGTCGCACGTTCATCCATCGGCCGTTAGATTTTACAGTTTTGTGTTTCCCGTTGATACTTGTATGAATTATAACTTGTGACCAATTTAATTTGCATAACTACTTCGAGGTGCGTGGTTTTTTTTGTCTTCTCTGAGTGTACATTCAATTATACATACAGAAAGCTGCAACCAGTCTCTTGTTTGGAATATTCATATATTCCATTAACTTCTACTCAAACGATTTCAGGTTCGTCTTCAGATGGTGCACATGAAATTTACATGTTTATTTCCTAGAAGAGCCAGTAGATGAGATATGCGGCAGTGCAAAAGTCACAGAGGATGTTTTGAAACGATATTGTGATGGTTCAAGAGACATTGTTGAATGTAATGGCGCACAACCTAGAATGGGCGGCTTCTGCGTTAACAGCAGTGTAGGTAATCTATATGCAAATTCCGTGCCAGCTGGCGACGGAAGCAGACTAATATAATTATTCGAGCTCGTCGTTCTGTCCTCAGGGTTTATGGGAAGGAGGTATCGTGGGGGTTACTCCTTGTCTCCATGGATATGACTGAAGTTCGGGTGAGTCCAGATATCACTATGTTTCATAATTGCTACAGCAATAGCTCTGTCACAAAGATTGCAACATTTACGGCTATTCACTCACAGGCCACGCAGTTGGTCTTTGCAATTTATTTACCTAATCTGCTTAAAATTTTTCAAGGAGGACTGGCCATCGTAAGCAAATAAGCTATTGCAAGCCAAAAATATGCAAAAGTTCGTCTTCTCTTCTGTTTAGTAATGATCTTCAGCTGTTAGGTTTGTACCTTCGCTGGGAGTTTTGGTAAATGATAAATATTGTAAAATTAATCGCCGGTCGGAATCAATTTGTTGGCATATAACCACCAGAGGGCGAGTACGTGACCCTAAATTTTTATATGGCTCGTCTGCAATTTAGAGATTCAGTCACGCACTGTTTTTTTTAAACCTCTATAGAAGCGTCGATTATTCGTATTGCGCACTTAGCTGACAATCAGTGAAAAATTTATAAATCACAGGGGAAATAAGCACACTAATAAATAAATGACATACTATGGGAATAATCCCCCAGGATAATTATGGAACCTTACCGAAGGTTAAGAGATCACTTCCAATTTATACAAATCAAACACAAGTTACTTCGAATAGTGGAGTTATACAGACAAATATTTAAACATAGTAAGCAATAAGAGAAGAACTAACTGTGTTAGCAGCCGGCCGGTGTGGCCGTGCGGTTCTAAGCGCGTCAGTTTGGAACCGCGTGACCGCTACGGTCGCAGGTTTGAATCCTGCCTCGGGCATGGATGTGTGTGATGTCCTTAGGTTAGTTAGGTTTAAGTAGTTCTAAGTTCTAGGGCACTGGTGACCTCAGTAGTTAAGTCCCATAGTGCTCAGAGCCATTTGAACCATTTTTAACTGTGTTAGCAGACCAAGCAGAGCCTTCGGAGGCAATGACGAATATAAGCCAAAGGCTTCGTACAGTGCACCATAATCACACAAAGTTAATAAAATCCCTAAAGTTAAACAAGTCCATTCAAGATTATATACAGTGACCAAATTCCTGTGACAAAAATCAGTCGCTGTTGGCTGTATTAGGACTCACTTGTTCAAATAATTTGTAAGCAGCAAATTGTTACACTGAAAAATTCTTAAGTCCCTAATAGCAAAACATTGAAATAATACTACGAGTATCTGTAGGCTATAGCCTCTCAATCAACCACACGCAGCTCGCTGGCCGCTCAAACCTTGGAAACGACCTTATCCAACCAGACACGAACAGCCAAAGACTACGAACCATTCCCTGTTTGCCTGTTTTAAACGTACGTCACCCTACCAAGACATCCAAGTAAGCATCTTGGAACTAGGGCACCATTCTAATGTGTACATACACTCTAAGGAAAAAAAAGAGAGAGGGAGGGAGTGAAAAGATACACCACGAAGGAATTTGGCAATGAGACGGAAATCGGTAGATGTGATGGTAAATGTACAGATAAACAAATGGTTACGATTTCAGAAAAATTTGATGATTTATTCAAGAGAAAGAGCTTCAGAAATTGAGCAAGTCAATAACACGTTGGTCCGCCTCTGGCCTCTATGCAAGCAGTTACCCGACATGGTAGTGATTGACGAAGTTGTTGGATGTCTTTCTAAGGGTTATCGTACCAAATTATGCCCAACTGTCGCGTTAGATCGTCAGAATCCCAAAGTAGTTGGAGGGCCCTGCCCATAATGCTCTAGAAACTCTCATCATGTATGGGCGAGCATTGTCTTCCTGAGTTATGGCCTGGGGGTCCTAGCAGAACTCCTTGGGTCATGTGCGGCATCCCTATAGCACAGAGTAAGTCAACAATATTCTGTACCCAGTTTTATTGCCCTCCATGGCAAGCCATCATGGGCTTACATTTCAGGAACATAACGCCCACCCGCACAGGGAGAGGGTTTCTGCTGCTTGCATTCGTACTTGTCAAATCCTTCCTTGGTCAGAAAGTTGGCCAGATCTCTCCCAAACTGAGAAAGTTTGGTGCATTACAGGTATTGCCCTTCAACCAGCTTGGGATTTTGGCGACTCAGCGTGCCAGTTGGATAGAAATTGGCATGATATCCCTTAGAAGTACGTGCAACAGCTCTGTCAATCAATGTAAAGCTGAACAATTGCTTGTGTATGGACCAGAGGTGGACCAACGCATTACAGACTTGATCAATTTATGAAGCTGTTTCTCTTGAATAAATCATCCATTGTTTATGAAACTGTAATTTTTTTGTTCATGTACATATTTTCATCCCAATTCCTTCATGATGCACCGTTTGTTTTTCTTTTTTCCTCTCTCTTTAAGTATTTTTCACAATCTTCACATATTTCAAGCTTATATAACGTACATTTCTAGACAATTTCAGACAGATGTTAGTTTATGACACATTAAACATCCCAGACTAATCAGCTTTGCTGCATATTTGATACATCACATAAGAGAACAATAGCTAGATTCCCAACTTTATTATTCAGCTTGCCACTGCTGTATTATGCTACTCAAACAGCCATGATAGAAACACTGACTTATTAAAATTACGTGTTCCTGCCACTGTCACATGAGGGTACATAATACACCCAGGAACATTGTCGAACATGATTGTTTTGGTGGTGTGGTTGTCATAGTGTAATGAGGTTGTTGTACGTCCGACCTTTGTATCTGCTCAGTGAGTGTACCAACGTGTGCAAACTTAGCTTACCACTTAGCGTGCAAATGGACAAAATATCTGAACTGTCTTCTCAAGCCCAGGGTGTGAAATAAATATGACCTTGGTCGTGTAAGGACAGATCGTAACAAAAATCATTAGAAATGCTGCTGTCATTTACCTAGAATGCATGAATTAATAAAAGTGAAAGTTTGGGGCCTATTCTAGTAAGACGAAACAGCGATTCCCTTTTTTATTCTACATACAATTTAACAACTGTTGCTTTCAGGGATCAAGTGATAAGCAAGAATCATTTTCAGTTACTTTTGATAATCACTAACAAAATATTTAATTCTTGGATGTATTGAAATAACGATTATTAATGTATTTTTCACAGGAAAGAATGAATATTAAAAATCTCATCGGCTCATTTCATTGTACCTTGTCGTAGCTGGTCAACGCACCACATTGGTGGAGAATAAATTTACATTTTGAACCAATGGAAAAACTCTCATATACTCAATGTGATGGTAGGTACGTACCCTAGCTTTTGATTTTCAATGGTCAATGTGTACGCAAGTTGGAGTGAGCAAAATCTAGACTCAACATTTACTGTGGCCTAATGCGCGATGGTACTTTGCCAAGCAACATCTGCCACGGTGTTGTCTTCGTGCTGGATCTGAAATGCTAATTCCCTACTCTGGCCTTGACTGAATTCACTCAATCGCAACTTTCCTGCGTTCCGAAGAATGTTAATCTTTCCTTAGTCGAAACAATGGCTATTGCACACTCGCTATGGGTTGGAGCGACGTGCACAATTTCTTTTCGCACAAAAATTCCCGCAGGAATATTTAACTACCATTTTGCTATCTGTCGCCATGATATGTGAAGCACATCGTCCTCACTTCGCAGAAAGCAAACACTCTACGCCTTCGCTGATTTCCACACACTTGTGTGGTCCACTGCGAGAGGAGAGAGAGACAGAGAGAGCCTTAATTTTAGGTCTCAAAATGCTTTTATATAATGGGGATGTCCCCACCGTGTCGTGTCTACATCGCCAAGTATGGCTTCAGCCAATCACTTCCTCACTAGATGTTAATAAACATTTTTATTTTTCTTTCTGGATCGCGGCCCAGACCTGTTAATGATGTGCAGCCACTTACTCTTGGTCCCAGCCTTATTTATGCAAGAAGGAAGAATGTATTGTTCTGGCTTTACCTCTTTCTGGGCTGAAGCTTGCCATTCTCTTGGTAATGAGAGTTTTACAATATCATTAACCACCTGCTCGGCTCGTCTCCAAAATGTGTTTTGCTTTAACTTGTTTGGTTCATGCCACCGTCCATATATTTGTAGCGATGGTTTTGTTAGTTTTCGGCTACAAGAGATTAACTGCAATTATCTTTTGTTAATAGAATGTAATTATTATTTTCTGAAGTTCTCATACTGTATCGTACTGTCATTATAGATAAAGTTGATGTAAGGTCCGTTAATCTGGATGCCTTACAAGGTGTAATGTTACCTGGATATACTGAACTCGAAATCTTTGAACACGGTACACTTCCTGGTCAACCCCATTTACGTCTCCAGACAACCTTGTAGGTGGGGCAACCGCAGCTATGAGTGGTCATCTTGGGTATTAATTACCACTTAAGCTGTATGTAGTCCTTTATTATTGGATCACTACCAGTTTCATGGCAGTAAAAGCCACATCTTCAGGTGAAGATATTACTAAAACATTAGAGTGGAAAAGCTCGGAATCTTTATACCCAACATTCGGTGTTCGTCAAAACAAAACACAGCTAAAAGACGGAATGTCATAGAACAATACGCGGTTCTGTATAGATCGGAGAAGCAATCACTATGGTACGATTTGTTTAGGACCAGTCCACTATATTGGAATATGGCTGTTTTAATTATATGGCATACCGTCTTATAGCGGCGTTTTGTTTTGATGAACAACGAATGTTAGGTAAAAGATTCCGAGCTTTTCCACTCTAATGTTTCAGCCATACGTTTACCTGAATATGTGGTTCTGTGTGCCGTGAAACCGATAGTGATCAATAAGGAACGACTGCACACAGCTGAAGCGTTTATTAATACCCAAGATGCCTATTACGACTGTGTGCTCCTCCTGACGTGCATCTTTCCAGATATACATTCGGCCATTACTTCAGTTTTTTGGGTGAAAATGAGCGATTGCATCGAACATCGCTGGTGCGGGAACTCTTGGGTTTTCGGCGAATGGGTTGGCCTGCCCGTTCCCCTAATTTAAATCCCATCGAGCACATTTGGGATGTGTTGGGGAGATGTATTGCAGCAAGTTCACATGCACCTTTCTGCAGTTGTCAACCGCGCTTGTGGAAGAATGCAACGCCCTATCTACCGCAAGAACTCCTTACTGACCTTGTGGCCTGCACGGGAACACGTTGCAGGGCATGCAGTGTCGTTCGCAGTGACCGCACATCCTACTGAGAACGATGTCTCGCATTTTGTAGTTTCCTGGGGACACTCATGAACCGCGGTGACTTCATTGTACTTACTTCCTTTGAATGAAAGTGTCATTTCTGTTCGTCTCATTGCGTATTTCTTTCGGTTACCTTTCCACACTCATGCTCATAAATTAAGGATATGATACACGGTGAAATAACGCTCTGGTGGGCGGTTTGCGGGTTTAAATCACCTCGGGGTATGACCATGCGGTGCATCTGGCCTGCGGTCGTCGCACAATGACGCTGGCAGCAGTCCACACACACAGAGGTGTTGGTGCATGTCAGAGTACGGTCCAGCGAGATAATGGTGACTGTGTGTTGAAAATGGCTCAAAGAACACATATGGATGACGTTATGAGGGATAGAATCCTAGGGCGACTGGAGGCTGGTCAAACACAGCAGGTCATAGCACGGGCCCTAAGTGTGCCACAAAGTGTGATCTTAAGATTATGGCAACGATTCCAGCAGACAGGAAACGTATCCTGGCGCCACAGTACGGGACGTCTACAGTGTACATCACCACAAGAAGACCGATATCTCACCATCAGTGCCCACAGACGGACACAGAGTACTGCAGGTAGCCTTGCTCGGGACCTTACCGCAGCCACTGGACATACAATCTTCAGACGACTGAACAGACACGGTTTATTCGCCTGGAGACCTGCAAGGTGCATTCCACTGACCCCTGGTCACAGGAGAGGCAGTAAAGCCTGGTGTCAAGAACACAGTACATGGTCATTGGAACAGTGGTCCCAGGTTATGTTCACGGACGAGTCCAGGTATTGTCTGAACAGTGATTATCGACGGGCTTTCATCTGGCGCGAACAGGGAACAAGATACCAACCCCTTTAGTGTCCTTGAAAGGGACCTGTATGGAGGTCGTGCTTTGATGGTGGGGGGTAGGATTTGTGATTGGTACACGAACACCCCTCTGTCTTTGACAGAGGAACTGAACATGTCAGGCGTATCGGGGCGTCATTTTGCACCATTAAATCCAAATTTTCAGGGGTGCAGTGGATCCCACCTTCCTCCTGATGGATGATAACGCACGGCCCCACCGAGCTGACATTGTGGAGGAGTACCATGAAACAGAAGATACCAGGCGAATGAAGTGGCCTGCCTGTTCTCCAGACCTAAACCCCAATGATCACATCTAGTATGCTCTTGGTCGACGTATCGCTGCACGTCTTCAAACCCCTACGACACTTCATGAGCTCCAAGAGGCACTGGCGCAAGAATGGGAGGCTATACCCCAGCAGCTGCTCGAACACCTGATCCAGAGTATGCCAACCCGTTGTGCGGCCTGCGTACATATGCATGGTGATCATATCCCTTATTGAGGTCGGGGTACATGCGCAGGAAACAGTGGCATTTTGTAGCACATGTGTTTCGGGACGGTTTCCTCAACTTATCACCAATACCGTGGACTTACAGATCTGTGCCGTGTGTGTTCCCTATGTGTCTATGCTATTACCGCCAGTTTTGTGTAGTGCCACGTTCTGTGGCACCACATTCTGCAATTATCCTTAATTTATGATCATGAATGTATATTACGCTGTAGCAGTTCCTTCTATATGTGGTCCAAGTTTCATCGAGCTTTGTCGCTATGATACACGTCAGTGACACGTCATTCTAAAGTTACTTTCGTCCTTAAGTTTTGGACACCAGTGTGCAAACACTGATCAACTAATTTTGTGAGTTCATTGCCAGTTCGTGCTTTTTCTATCGCTTCTGCAATTTTAGTGCACTTGATTTTTAGGGCTGCTTTTAAAGTTGCTCTATAAAGACCTACTCATTTTCGGTAGCTGGAAGTGATCAATGGCAAAAACCTGGTGAACGGCTACCACCTCTTAAAATTGCGGTCTGAAACGTTCCGTTGTCTCAGAGCGAACTTCCGTAGCGTGACGCAAAATCACGCCTGCTGTCAGGTCAGAATCCGGGCACCGTTGGCGAGATGTGTCGCGCGGGAGAAATTACGCTACGTACAGTTGCGCAGATTTATTTGGAAACGTTTGTTGGCTGATGCGAACAAATTCTCTACACTCCTAGACTGTTAAATCAGTCTGAATAAGGGTCGACAACTTAACTTTTTCCCACAGGACACTGTAAACTTATCACTGCTCCAAAGTGAATAATTAGGAGACTGCAGCTATTTAAAATCTCTCAGGATTCAGAGATCCAACTGATATATAGTGTTTCTTTCTGAATAGACTATCGCTTTACCAATGAGGTTAGAGTGCGTTTATCAACCGATCTTAAACATAACGTCATTTTTTTATAATTATTTTGTGACAGGGATGTTCTGAGAAAGTCCTTAACAGTTATTTATGAATGGAGTACTTACTTTATAATGGTGCAACTTGTCCAAGCATATTTCAATATTAGCTAAAAATTCTAATGTATCTTAAGTATTTCTAACACTTAATCTACAACATTTACGCGAATTATAATGAAAAATCAAAATAAGAAACTAACATTTTCAAAAATGACAACGGTAGGAGAACTTGGTTTTCGTCGAAGCGTTTCCTACAGAATTAACAGCACATGCAAATCTTAACCTTTACGCAAACTGTAGTAAAGTGTTTGTCAAATACGGAAAAATTGATACTTTGGCGTAGCTACTCGACCAAATATTCTGAAATTCCTCGATCCCTGCCTTTATTATTATTGTTTTCAGAAGCAGACAACTGATTTCTAAGAATGAGGGCTTACATAAAACGGATACCTGTACCCATTCAGACGCCACAAGCTACCTTCATATTATTAACACAGCCTTAATCCCATATTTGTTCGAAAAATATACAGCACACTGTAACACGCATTTCACACATCTAGCATAGAGCCCTTTGAATTCAGTACTGGAAAAATTTTAACTTGTACTAAGACGTACGACCGAACAGAAGCAATTAGTGTTGTATGAAGAAATAAAGCCCTGAAGCATGGCTCCACAAGAGTGACGTTTTATTGACATATCGTACAGTTTATAAGGTCATAATCAGATATACTGATTGATTATCTCGGACAGCAGTAGCAGTATAATAATAAGAAGAATAATTTATCTAGAATCGAATGATTCATTGCATATGTGCAAAACAGCAAATGTTACAACACTTAATATATGTCACAGCAAAGCGTTTTTATGAAAACTTCATTCATTAACAGTGATAATAATTACACAATGCATTGATGCTAGTTAAATTTCTTCTCTTCAAAACAATTCTTGATCTGCACGTTACGCATCTAAGGTGTAGAAAGGGTTTTGTAGAAGGAATTTCTTACATTGAAAATTAAGCTTGACTGTGGGAAGTCTTTGCAAAACTTGCTAATCATATTCATTGCGCCGGCCGTCGGTGGCCGAGCGGTTCTAGGCGCTTCAGTCTGGAACCGCGCGACCGCTACGGTCGCAGTTTCGAATCCTGCCTCGGGCATGGATGTGTGTGATGTCCTTAGGTTAGTTAGGTTTAAGTAGTTCTAAGTTCTAGGGGACTGATGACCTCAGCAATTAAGTCCCATAGTGCTCAGAGCCTTTTGAATCATATTCATTGCACCTATATTCTTAGATGGCTTTCGTGTTAAAAAGTCAGTACACATCAAATTTCAGATTGCTGTGAATGACTACACCAAGTACTTTTATGCAACGTACAGCTTAATGTCATCATTTTGAATGGTTGTTTGGTTGATTTGGGGGAGGGGACCAGACAGCGAGGTCATCGGTCCCATCGAATTAGGGAAGAATGGGGAAGGAAGTCGGCCATGACATTTCAAAGGAACCATCCCGGCATTTGCTTGAAGCGATTTGAGGACAGCACGGAAAACTTAAATCAGGATGGCTGGACCCGGGTTTGAACCTTGGTCCTCCCGAATGCGAGTCCAGTGTGCTAATCAATGCGCCACCTCTCTCGGTCATCATTGTGGCTACTGTTACTGAGCTCCATGAGACACCTTCTTTCTCTGTAAAACACAGTTCAGCAGCGTTCGTAAAGACAACCAAAAAGTATACCGCGTTATCTTGGGGAAACTTCTCCATTCAAATGTGGTGTTTGTAATTTTTTTGTTACCGTAGGTACAGAATAAATTAATAACTGTGGTTTGTGAATCCTGAATCCGCTGTATGGTGGACCTTGGAGTAATGAAGTATTTATTTTATGTATTAGTTTTTTTTTTCAATTTTATTTTTAACTCGTCAATATTAGGGTCGTCGGCTAGCCTGTTAGACCTAACCAAGCTTTCTAAACATTTTACTCTGCGTACATTGTGTTAAGCATGCTATAAGTTACACTGGCATAGAATACAACATTTAGAATATACTATAGTGCAGAAAAGCACACACAATTTATATTCGTTCATGGAAAGTACAAATTGCGGAGACTTGGAAGTAATTTATGAGCACTGGCAGCAATGGATATAATAGAAACGATGGAAGGGGAGGAAAAAGAGAAACGTGATAAAATCCAATTAACAAAAATTGCGGAGTTTGGGGGGGGGGGGATGAAGTGAACGACTTATATACGAAAAGAGCAAGAAGTATGGATGTATTTGTTGCCTGAATGATTGTGTGTCAACAAGGATGTTGCACTTGGATAAATCGTTGCACACTATTAAGCCAGCAGGGCACTGTACTTTGTCGATCTCAATTATATGTGTTCCACCGTTCCACCGAATATTTGTTTTTTATGGTGTGAGTGGGGGGTGGGAGGGCCGTGGGGGGGGGGGGGATGTGTGATTGGGGTTAACAAAAGTTCACACGCGCGTTGGTAGTTCCTGTACCATAAAATGAAACGTTCCTTATAACACGCTTTTCAGCAAAAAAAAAAAAAAAAAAAAAAGTGGATTACTGGCACGAGTGCCATATCGAAACGGCAAAGAGGATTTAAAAAATGGCTCTGAGCACTATGGGACTTACGTTCTGAGGTCATCAGTCGCCTAGAACTTAGAACTAATTAAACCTAACTAACCTAAGGACATCACACACATCCATGCCCGAGGCAGGATTCGAACCTGCGACTGTAGCGGTCGCTCGGTTCCAGACTGTAGCGCCTAGAACCGCACGGCCACTCCGGCCGGCAAAGTGGATTTATTTAGAGGAAACAGGCATATTGTATCAGATTCTACCAAAATGTACAAACGGTAATGCAAGTAAGAAATGCAAACATAGATTACTATGTTACTTTACAGAAATACAACAGATACCAATGTACAAGCTGCATCGAAAACTTACCTTCAATGGCATCACAAAGAGAATAAGTTTAGAAGATAGAAATAATATAACTTTATTCTCATTCGAAAACATAATCATTGAGTAGAGCACACATTTTGTTACACGCACGTAGTCTGGTATCGACTGAAACACTCATGTCACAAGTCCTTGGATAACCGTCGACATGTAACGGACACAGCAGTACACTACAGTGATGATTGTCTCCATTCAGTGTCGTTTCGGGGCTTCAGACTCGTGTCTCTGCTGTTGAAACTGTGTTTACCTTCAGGTCGAGGTACATAGCAGTGTTAAAACAATAACATGTGAAACGTTTAGATTCTTACGTTATTTGTTATTGTATTAATGGTTCAAATGGCTCTGAGCACTATGGGACTTAACGTCTGAGGTCATCAGTCCCCTAGAACTTAGAACTACTTAAACCTAACTAACCTAAGGACATCACACACATCCATGCCCGAGGCAGGATTCGAACCTGCGACCGTAGCGGTCGCGCGGTTCCAGACTAAAGCGCCTTTAACCGCGTGGCCACACTGGCCGGCTATTGTATTAATATTGTCTAATGTGAACATATGCAATCTGACACACCTTCCATCTCATCTTAGTGAATTATAATGTTAATTTATATTAATAATCGTAAACAGGGTCCGTAGTAGAATGAGATTTTCACTCTGCAGCGGAGTGTGCGCTGATATGAAACTTCCTGGCAGATTAAAACTGCGTGCCCGACCGAGACTCGAATTCGGGATCTTTGCCTTTCGCGGGCAAGTGCTCTACCAACTGAGCTACCGAAGCACGACTCACGCCCGGTCTCACAGCTTTACTTCTGGCAGTATCTCGTCTCCTATCTTCCAAACTTTACAGAAGCTCTGCTGCGAACCTTGCAGAACTAGCACTCCTGAAAGAAAGGATACTGCGGAGACATGGCTTAGCCACAGCCTGGGGGATGTTTCCAGAATGAGATTTTCACTCTGCAGCGGCGTGTGCGCTGATCTGAAACTTCCTGGCAGTTCTGCAAGGTTCAATATCTCTGCTTAGCAACGTAAACAGAGATCGCAGTTTGGTTCGCATTGTGAAATAATTTTAAAATATAGTTGTACTACAGACAGTTATACCTTGAGCGATGTCCATTATCGTTCATAGCCTTCTGACAAGCAATTACACAAAAGTTTCGTTTGTCTGGGACCAGAATATCGGCTTTTCCGGCCGTCCTGAGCGGACGCACTGTGGCTCTTCTGTTTGGATTTCATGACTCTGCGTAACAGTGTTGTGTAAAATTGTGATTATGGTGATGCAGCATTTTAGTTTCCTTGTTTTCGCGAGCTGTTAACTGCTGACATGGCAACAATGTTTCCCAGAAAGCTTACCCTAAGATTTGGATTTGACAAAGCAACCCGTAATGTTCAGCCAAGTTCACTAGAAATTCATGACTGGATCGTTGACGTTATTGGCATTACTTCGGATCAGACGCACACTGATTATTATGACTTGGAGCAAAACTGCTTTTTTGTGACGCTGCTTTCCCCGTTGGTGCTGGAACGGATTTTGCAGAAATTTGAAGGAAAAGCGGAATTCCGCCATCGCGATAATTCGGTGAGTACAGTTATCATTTCAAATGTTGATGGTGATTATAAACAAGTCAGAGTATTTAATTTGCCCCCTGAGGTAGAAAACTGCTACTTAAAAGACGGATTATCTAAATACGGTGACATCAGGCAAATTCGTAATGAACGATGGTCAAGCCAGCATAGATTGCAATGCTTTAGTGGTGTTCGTTCTGTCGATATGCATGTCAAACAAAACATTCCATCTCATATTTTGGTTTGTGGCTACAAAGCGCACGTTATATACGATGGACAGACATTGACTTGTCATATATGTAATGAAAGTGGGCATCTCCGGCAAAACTGTCCAAAAAAGGTGTTTGTATTGCAGAATAATTTACAACAGCGTAAAAGGTTAACACGGCTGATCTTGTGATTGAAAATCAGATGACGGGTGGTGAAGTTTCCAGCATTTCGGGGAATGTAGACGACAGGCCACAAAATACTCTTGAAGCATTTCCACCTTTACTCAGGAAAGACACTGTAGACAATCCGGCTGGAAAAAGTAGTATAGCCACTAACAAGAGACGTCGAACTTGTGACGGCAGTAGCACAGATGAAGAAGATATCAACCTGTCGCTGAAAGCTGTAGGTGACATTCAGAAAACAGTACTGGAAACTGTTTCAGACAATATTGTCAGCATAGATTCGAACTCTGAGTCAAGTACATCAGTAGACAAATCGAATACGCTACCATCACCCGAACAGGTCGAAGTGACATCGGAGTCCCATTCTGTAGCGCTGGACGCGCCAGTAGATGGCAATGCGCTGCTCTTGGTGACGCCACAACCCCGCGCTGCAGTGCCCGTACGTCAATCAGTGCAGACAGATTCACTCGCGGATGCAACTGAAAGCAAACATGACGAGGTAGCGAGTGATTGTCAACAACAGGCGGCGTCACAGCCCAAATCCCAAGACGAAGACGCGGAGTTTTACAGCAATAAGACACAAACAGTAAACGAAAGTGTTCATAGAAGTGATGGGGCATTGGAAGAATGTTTGCAAACTGCTTCTGCGCCGCCTTTGGCAGACGAGATGGTGGCACACGACTGCCTCTCAGATCCACCGACACCGCTCTCGGTGGAAAACTGCTCAGGGGGTGGGCGGAGCAGACATTCGGTGAAGGCCAGTGTCAATGCAAACCGCAAGAAAAATAAAAAGAAAGGCTCTAATGCAAACCGTGACGGTGGTCTCCAGTCAGATTCTCAGGAAGTATCCGGCATGGAGTGGCATGAAATGATAGACTAGCGGGAAAAAGGTCACTCCCCTATGTTACAGTCATATACGATTACCACGTTAAACATTAATAGGATACAGTCGGATGTTAAAATAGCTGATCTGAAACAGTTTCTGTGTGAGTCAGCGACGGATATTGCTCTCCTACAGGAAGTGGTATTCCCACAATTAAATTTTTCCAATTACGTTGATTTTTACAATATTTCCACTGAAACGAATGTTGGCACGGCCATTTTAGGGCGAGGTATTGGAATAAATGTAGCAGGAGTTACTATAGTCAATTTATATGCTCCTTCTGGCAGCAGTAATAGAGCTGCAAGAGCCACATTCTTTAATGAAAGCGTAATTTATTTACTGAGGAAAAACCCCCTCCAACTTATAATAGGGGGAGATTTTAATTGTGTATTGAGTCGAAAGGATCAAATCCCCAACTTCAATTACACAACTGACTTGAGACGTCTTGTTGTTGATTTAAAATTAAAAGATGCGTGGGAAATAAAATACCCAACGATGGTGAACTTCACTCATATTGTTGCGAATTCCTGTAGTAGAATTGACAGAATTTACGTATCGGAAAATTTAGCAGATAAAGTACTGAAAACAGAAACTGTTCCCGTTAGTTTTTCCGATCACAGTGCGTTGTTGACCTGCGTAAATTTAACACCACAACCTACCCGAAGAGTAAGAAGCCAGTGGAATCTAAATATATCGTTATTATCAGAAGAAGACTTAGAAGATGCCCTAACCAGAGCTTGGGAAATGTGTCTCCGTTCACTGAACAACTTTCCAAGTGTGATAGAATGGTGGACCCAACGAGCGAAACCGAAGCTAAGGAAAGTTTTAATATCTTTTAGTATAGATATGGCCAGAGAAAGGAAACAGACTGTAGAATTCTACTACAGCGTGCTCAGGGGCCTCTACGATCAGACAGATGCAATTCCTACAAGATTAAAATACATCAAGAAAATAAAAGCAAAGTTAATAAGTTTGAAACGTAAGGAACTGGAGGGACTTAAAATAAAATCCAAAGCAAAGTCTGTCACTGAAGATGAGACTGTTGCATTGTACCACCT
This sequence comes from Schistocerca cancellata, assembly GCF_023864275.1. Lineage (NCBI taxonomy): Eukaryota > Metazoa > Arthropoda > Insecta > Orthoptera > Acrididae > Schistocerca > Schistocerca cancellata. The sequence goes on from NC_064631.1 coordinate 328,629,966, forward strand.
TGTCAGACACGCCAAGAATAGAAGAAGAAGTTTCATGGATGAACTTCAAATAGATGATGGTACCATAATCACCACCCAGAAGGAAATAATTAAAGAGATCTCAGTGTACTATGAACGTATGTATGCGTCAGGGGAAACAAACGAAGAAGAATACGATGAGTTCTTTGGTACATGTCTTCCACGAATATCGCGAGATGATGATGAGAACATTTCTTCGGACATCACCAAGGAAGATGTATTAGAAATCGTGTGCAGCTCCCCTGCTAGAAAATCTCCAGGACCTGACGGACTGCCCATTGAATTCTATAAACGATTTTGGACCCTAATAGGAGAAAAATTCACCGAAACTGTCAATGAAGTCTTACAAGGAAAGCCAGTGCCCGCAGAGTTCAAACAAGGCAAAATCGTGTTGATCCCGAAGAACAGAGGCTGCAAAAAAATAAACAACCTACGGCCGGTTTCGCTTTTAAATTCAGATTATAAAATTATAGCTCGAGTAATTAACAAGCGCTTTACACCATGCACTGCTGACATCATAGGCCAACAGCAGACTTGTGCTTTTAGAAGAACGATTTTACAAACTGCGGCTTTGTATCGTGATGTCATTGCGCTAGCGCAATCAAGTAACATAAAATGTGGACTGCTTTTCATAGACTTCCATAAGGCATTTGATCAAATTAATCACAAATACCTGATAGAGATAATGCGCCGAATGGACTTCCTGCCAAAAACCATCGACATCATCAAGAACATGGCAATGGGTGTTACTGCACAAATCTCCGTTAACTGTCAACTGACAAAAAAAAATTGAAATAAAAAGGGGTGTTACCCAAGGAAGCCCCTTATCCATGCTCCTGTTCGTTATATGGCTGGAACTTTTCTTGAGACAGCTACAGCACAGACTGGCAGGCATTACCATTCAAGGAACAAAGATTGTGGTAGGTGCTTACGCGGACGATGTAGGCGTAATCATCAGAGACCAAACAGATGTGACACAACTAGAGATGATACTTGCAAAATACTGTTCCGCATCAGGTGCGAGGGTAAATGAAAATAAAAGTAAATTTCTAAATATAAAGCTGCTTGCTAACTTACGCATTGAGTGGGCGAACCATGTTAATGAACACAAAGCTCTTGGAATGGCATTGACAACGTCCCTTTTAAAAATGATAGCAATAAATTGGCGGGAGGTGGCAAGAAAAATCAAGGGAGCTTTGATTGAAAACTGTCAACGTAGCATAGACCAGTTCCAGAGAATACTGTTTATCAACACGTATATTTTATCCAAGGCCTACTACATAGCACAGGTTCTCCCCATGCCATCAATGGTGGCGAAGACGATCATGTCCACCTTAGCAAAGTTCTTGTGGAAAGGGGAATTGTTTCGAGTGCCGGTGAAGGCAGCAGTTTTGGATCCAAGCAATGGAGGAATGGGTCTAACCGACATCAAGTCTAAAGCGATGGCACTTTATGTCAAACGAACATGGAGCATAAAGTGTAATGATCCAGGGTGCATTACAGCAAAACTATACGATATTGTCAGGCCAGAAAGTGTAGAGCCGTCGATAAATATACAAAAAATAAGTTTTAAGCTGAAACACATTAGGGAGTATTAATTTGAACTAAGTTATCTCAGGAAAAAGATTTTAAACTCCAAAAACGTTACAGCAAAGGCGATTTTAGCTGAAAGACTGAAACATGAAAGGAAAAATAACATAGAAACCAAATATGCTGGAATAGCATGGAATTTTGGTCTGAAAAAACATCAGTAGTGATGTTCTTTCGTCTGACGTGAGAACAGCGTGGTACAAGGTAGTCAATAACATCATCAGCACTAATGAGCGTCTCTTTGCCATCGGTTTAAGTGACACTAACCTCTGCAGCAAATGCAACCTCGTTGACAGTGTGCCTCATCGTTACACTTGTGGAGATCGGATTGTCAACTGGAGGTGGACCAGGGAGAAAATTGCTCAAATAACAAGAACTTCAGCAAACGATGTACCGACTAACATTTTCTTCAGACCAGAGGAAAGTTACTACCCTCAGGCAAAAAATAACGCAGTGATTTGGTTAATGGGCAAATATACAAGTTATGTTTTTAACAATATTGGGAGCGATGAACATATTGAATACAAGATGCATATGGAAAATGAATTCGAGAAAATACTCAAATATCAGAATCACAATAAGAAATATGGTAACATGCTCCGAATTGTCTTCAACCGAATGGGTATAGGTTAGGAGCTGGATTTCTAGTAGAGAGGAAATGGATTAGGTCACGTTCCCGACCCTAACCTCACCTGCCAAGTCACACATGAAAAATAAATCAGCAGTACAGCAGATACAAGAATATGGCGAGAAACATCTGGTGTCTGATATAAAGGAAGATCTTGAACTCCCTATAGATGCGTTTAGAAGGCTGGAACTGACAAAAATAACAAGGCAGTGAAATATTTTGCGAAGTCGCTGTTCCGGACTTCTCTTCTGTCCATGTAATTTACCCTGGAAGGAACACACATCAAGGATTTACTGAATGATTAATTTGGGTCTGGGAAATGATGACGAAGAGCCGGCTGCAGAAGAAGAAAATGTGCATGCTGAACTCATTTTTTGAATGCTGAAATTTATGACTGCAATTATCTGTCACCTTATTTATGTCATTTCATTGTAGCCATTTTTGTTCCTGTTTTTGATGAAAAAAAAAGTATGTGAAGCTCTTTCTGTTGAATAAATCATCAAATTTTTCTGAAAAAAAAAAGAGTTGGTAGAGCACTTGCCCGCGAAAGGCAAAGGTCCCGAGTTCGAGTCTCGGTCGGGCACACAGTTTTAATCTGCCAGGAAGTTTCAGGGTCCGTAGTAGTCTCTAATGCGATTTTTATTTAATCATGCAATTAGCTAATTTGGAGTAAGCGTCATTGTCAAGAACATTTGCAACATCTGTATTTCATGTCATTTTCAAATCACTCAAATCAATGACATTAAATACGGATATTACAAATGTGCTTGACAATGACGCTTAGTCGAAATTAGATAATCGCACGACTAAATAAACATCGCGTTACAGCCTACTAGGGACCATGTTTACGTTTATGAAGCATCTGGAGGCTGTGGAGCCCCACAAATACAAAATTTTAATAGAATATGTTACCTGATGTATACATCTACGCTAAACGTCCCCAGAAACGTAGACCAAAAGACGGCTGAGGAAAAATGACATAGACCAGACCAGTTCACAGCGTTTCAAAGTATAAAAGTCACCACCTTCTCTGCTGTGTGTACATCTATTTACAACCGCATCAAATTAGTGTCTTTTGCGTAAAAGAAAGGCCCTTTGATGACCTTACTGGTATCAAGCACAGATTTGACACAATGCAAAAGCGATGACTACAGAAAACAGCTGAAAACCCCCTGTTGTTACAGACTGAATTGTTAGGGTATTAAAAAAGACCTGAAGAAAAAACCGAATGAATAAAGATGTTTGCAATTTTTGTCTGTTATCGGATTGCTAAGCTTCTGTGTCCAAGGATATTCCACAACAAAAAACATTGAAATTAATTATAATGAAGAGGAGGCGGTTGGGTTGGAAAAAGCCTATCATTCATTGTAGCATGTATTGTTAACTTTCAGGAAGATAATTAGAGTTGTGAACCCACAGAATTATCTTTCTCATTTACAGTTATCTATATGTGGCTTGTACTTGATGAGTATGTAGACAATAAGATCACTGCATGATCCACAAACATTATAACAAAACGCTGACGGTTACTTTTCATCATCGCTACGATTTGTTTATTACTACGCTAAGATTTCACTTAGTGTAGTATCGTATGTGCCTTACATTTAATTGTAGTTCCAAATTTTTAGTTCCTGATAGTTTTTGCTGAAACGTGAAACATTTTGTTGTAGTTTTTGTTAAGATGTGTGGCATGGATGAAAAAAACGTCATATCTGGACACCCATCATAACATGCATGCTAAGAGAGCAGTCACGGATCACACCTAACTTCAGTTAACTGTCTACTTGGGACGCTCTTCGAGAAACTGTTAAGTTATTTTTAATTATCGCCCCGTCTTCCTATCAAATTCATTTGTGGGGCCCCTACGTTCTGAAGGAATAAGTTTGTTGTCCTAGGATCTTCAACGTCGTAGTCATCAGCGACGGAATACAAGCTTTATCTCAATGGCAGATTGTCCTGTTCCCTGTTGCGTTCAATGGCGATAGCTCAAGCACAGTGAATCTTTCAGCGATATGATGAAGCTTCAAAATTACGTCGCCTTAGTATATGATGAATCTTAACTTACAGACCATAATTTACACAAAGTAATTGAGGACGCGTATGATCCCAGTTGTTTTTTGCGCCCTTGAGCAAAATAAAACACAGTAATTGAAATGACGCCCTATTGTAAAATCTTGTCAGCAACAAAGAGTCTACGATAACAATTATTTTACAAGCTACTCAAAATTCAAGCAGTGTTCGAAATAATAAATAAAACACTTCACTAAAAAGCCAGAAAAGTAACAAAAGCCGAGTTTTATAAATTATAGCATATCCAGTGCTGTCGCATGGAAAGTAATGGTGGATAAATAAACAGAAATATGCTAGCAAAATTTAAACAGCAAACATTCTTTGTGTGTCAAGTTCAGCACAAGAAGGGGTTCAATTAGAAAAGAAAGTGTTCATGATCAGCTGCATGGGTATACAATTGAAGAAAAAATAGCTAAATACAGAGATAGCTCGACACAACACCTGAACGAATAAATAGCAGACATTCTTTGTGTATGAAGGTCAACACAAGAAAGGGTTTAGGTAGAAAAGAAAGTACTCCTAATCAGCTAAATGTCTATGCCATTAAAGAAAAAATAGCTAAATACAGAGGTAACTCGACGCAACACGTGAACACTAGACGTATAGGGCTATCGAAGAAAATCCAGGGCTTTGTGAAGACAAAAACGTAGACAGCTAACATCTGTGTGCATAACGACCACGATGAAGTTATAACGCAGAAGTGTTTCTCCTAGATAATTATGGTAAAAACAGGGCACAGCAACCAGTGTTGGCGGCAACAGCACATGCAAATGTAGATCGCATTCGGCCCCTATGCTTATACTAGCTCTATCTGTTAGCAGCGTTCAGAAGTTGAGAGCGCGATCTAACTTGCGGATACGAATGCAGACATCAGTGCCATCTGTGAGGGAACGACATGGCTGTCCATGTGAAGCCCAGAACACGCAGTGTGCCGTAACCCCAACAGGTGGCAGCACCAAACTTGTACACGCAGTGTGCCGCAACCTCAACAGATGGCAGCACCAAAGTTGTGTGTTGATTTTCTACCACATGGCGATTGTCACATAGTCGCTTGTCCACTGTAAAAATTTGCAATGGAGTTGCATTTCTGTGTCAGTCGGTAAAAAAACAGACAACCTTGTCCAGGAAGAGGCGCACATACCCCAAAAATATTTTTGAAGTTCTGTACACAATTGGGGCATAGCAGATGAAATAGTTGTTAGCATTTTCGTTGCGCTGTACAACTACTTACAAAAACAAATAGAGTCGCCGTAAATGTTGAGCACATTCTCTGTTATAAGAACAGTTGAAATTTAGTTCTTTCGCTTTGGATATAACAAACCACCTGTTTCTTTATGCACAATACACGGCAAAAGTACATGCACAAACTCTTAGTTTATGTACAAGTGGTAATTTTAATATGTACTGTGAACAGCAAATTGTGTGTGGCGTTTAATATATCTGGGTTACTATTTCCCAAAACGCGTCGTGCAAAACATCAGTAAACAAAAAAAAAAAAAAAAAAAAAAATCTTGGCTGGTAGCGGAAGCGTTATTTCATATACAAACCTATTATTTTTACAGTCGCATGCTTTCACCGACAATTTGTAATGGATCAAATCAAATCATTAACCAATCATGCATTTAGCAGAACGTGTTTAATGCGCTGGTACCGGGACCCCGACCCGGATCAAATCCGATTCGTGAATTAATGACGAGGATTGGAGAACCGGCCAGCCCGGATGTGACTTTTAGACGGTTTCCCACGTCCCATTAGATGAAAACTGGGGAACAGGTTCTCCAACTTGCACGTAGGGTTAACTCTAGTAGCAGACAGGTAGGGTACATAGAATCCTACTTGAGAGGGAAGAGGGATTAAGAGACTGATGACGTCAGACGCTTAGTGTCTTCAAATGCTTAATTAGCAGCAGCACTACAATATACTACATGGGACGTCGTACTAAGCGATTCAAGGTCATCGAGAAAGTCAACTAGTGAAACTGTTGAAAATATGTTTTTGTGGTGTGAGAGAAGTTATGGCTCTGAGCACTATGGGACTTAACTGCTGAGGTCATCAGTCCCCTAGAACGTAGAACTACTTAAACCTAACTAACCTAAGGACATCACACACATCCATGCCCGAGGCAGGGTTCGAACCTACGACCGTAGTGATTGCTTGGTTCCAGACTGTAGCGCCTACAACCACTCGGCCACTCTGGCTGGCAGAGAAGTTATAACAGCGAGTAAGCATCGTAGCGTAGAATACAATTAAGGTCGTCATAATTTCTCTGTGTGCTCCTCCGGATGAATGAATTTCGTCAATTTCCTACGTAACTCTGTGTTGTTATTTAGTATCAGTGCTCCATTGTCAAATAAACGGCGGCCGGAGTGGCCAAACGCCGGTATGGTAACTCAGCGTGTTCGGTCAGAGAGCCGGTTGGCCTCTGTAATAAAAAAAACTGAGTGAAAGGATCAACAAAGAACTTGAACGGATGTCATGTGACGTCCGCAACGACCAAACACAACGACAAACAACGAAAAAAATGCAAAAGAAAAAAAAGGGGTTCAAGGCGCTACTGTCTGGAACCGCGCGACCTTTATGGTCGCAGGTTCGAATCCTGCCTCGGGCATGGATGTGTGCGATGTCCTTAGGTTAGTTAGGTTTAAGTAGTTCTACGTTCTAGGGGACTGATGACCACAGCAGTTGAGTCCCACAGTGCTCAGAGCCATTTGAACCATTTTTTGTCAAATAAACCGTCAATTCCACATTTAAGAATGAAGAAAAATATTTCGTGCAGCATCTTTTGTTTCGAGTATTAGTACGAGTATTTGGTTCCGAGATAACGTATTACTTATCAAAGACGTTTATTGTCTGGGAATGACTTTGTAATTCGACAATTTGAAATAATTTGTACCTGAATGTTTATAGTTTATTCATTCATTCTTAAAATATGAAACGGTATAACGACAGAAGCTGCTAATTTCCGAGTACTGACAATGCTTTACAAAAAGCTTTATTTAGCAAAGTCTTCTCAAACCCAAGGAATTTAGTGATGCAGTTGAGTTGTACTTCGCTTACGAGTTAAAATTTCATAAATGGCTAACAGAGCCAAATGTCTTTCTGCCCGGCACTGGCGGAGTAGATATTCGTAAATATTTGTCAGAGCTCGAATGAAGCTAGTTCCAGTTCTTTCTCCATAATTTGAGTCAATAGTTTATGTCAGCATATCCTAGTGTGTATCTCACGTTTTTCACGTCTTCTATGGATCATTTTGTGTGACTGCAAGTTTTCTCATTTTTCCAGTCCCACAAACAGAACGAATCTCAACCAAACGCGAAACCTTCAGAAGGTGAGTTGGGCTGTTTACTGGGTGAATACCTTCGTGCGGTTGTAAACTCTTGTAGTAGCGATGTGTGCGGTGCTTGTAAGGAAATAGCTTCCCTCCACTTATAGTGGTACTCGCTGTTGGCTTTGGCAGACTACATAGATACAGCCACTGCTGTGATGTTGGTAAAGACGCTGGAGTAAACAGTGGACGTTTTTGTGTGTGATGGTCAATTTGTGGTAAGTATGGTGTGTACAGGAAGAGGCATAGGAAGGCCGAGGAGGAGTATAGATAGGTTATTATATCTGTGGGATGACAGAGGAAATGTGGCAGCCAGAGGTATGTAGTGGAAACGGCAGAAACAAGCCTTAGGCTACTACAATAGGCTGGGAGACGTGTCAGAGCCTAGATAAAAGACGAGAAATATATGGTAGTACAATTGGATTTAAGTTTGGCGTTCTGGGATGGGAAAGATTTGACTGTAAAGTTTCTGTCGTTAACCCTGTGGTGCATAAATTTCACTGTAGTGGACAGCTTTTAATGGCCAATTCTCTGGCGTTTTCAGTCATGAGGCTGAAAATGCATGCAGGGCACAACACCAGTAGGGAGTGCCCACTTCAGTGAACTGTGTGCATTTGCAGCCGCAGGACTGATTGAAAAAGCTAAAGAAACGACCATTAACAGCTGTTGACTGTAGTGTATACTATGCGCCACAGGGTTAAGGTCGGAATGTGAGGGAGCGAGTGAATATGTAACCGTAGGCGTAGCAGATCTTTGACAGTGACGCTGGTATCAGCTTGAGGCAGGTGCTGACGACCAGACGACCGTGTACAGCATACTCCACGGCTACTGGCACTATCCATACCACAACGCATGCAAACCTCATCACGAACGGACTTGACTCTGTAGCGGCGGTTTTGTCGCCCGTTCTTCGCACAGACCATCACGGTGCTGGGATATCTGTCGTCCATCCTATTCACAGATGAGGCTACCATTACGAGACACGGTATCGTCGGCCTTCACAACTCCCACCTGTGGGCTACAGAGAATCTCCATGGGACTGTGGCAGCAAACCGTGAACGCCGGTTAAGCTTCAGTGTTGTGGCGGGATTATTGACGACCGCCTCGTGGGACCGGTCATCCGCCCATAATTCCTCACAGGCGAGGCACTGCACTTCTTACGGGTGACCCTGCCTCCCTTGCTGGGAGAGGTGCGTTAGGTGGTACGATGGGAAATGTGGCTACTCCATGATGGTGCTTCAGATCACTGTACACTTGAATGTGGAGTTGGAACACTAGCACTTTAGTACACAACAATCCCACTTGGTTAGTGTGTTCTCATGTGTGAATTCAATCCCTGAAAGATCTTTTAACTCCACCTTCAAGTGAGTACACCTTTGGAACGCATTTCCGGCCTTATGTCCATGCGACCTTTTGCTTCTTATTCTCTCAGCGTCCGTTTCCTGCTGACTGACTCCATTTAGTGAAATCAGCTTGTATGTAAATGTTGATTGCTGTGCTTTTCGTGCCGTTTCCATTACTTCCAAAAATCTAAATTTATGATCCCAAGGCGTGATACGAAAAGTACACCCAAAACATCACAGATCCACTCCAGCCTCACCTACTCCCTCCGCATTTGACACAACTGGCTGTGAACCGTGCTATACTAACTGGAGATAAATGCCAGAAAGCCTGCCACTTTTGAATATCCTCGTATGCTATGTTTCTGCATTGAGTGTTTAGCTTTTTCTCTGTTTTCTTCGTAGTATATGTATTAAATTTCGTGCGTGTTTTTCTGTTTAATAGGTTCAATCTCGCGTTGTTGTTAGGGTGAATTCATTCAGTCCGTAGCGCAATAGTTGCTCACTGAACAGCCAGCTACATAGCTCATTAACGCATCAGCGTCCATTGGTGATGCGTCAGGAGGGTAGCAAGTTGCATACTTAGGATTCTGTCTGCTTTTATAGATTACTTCTTCAGTTAGTAGTGCTGGTTAGGATGTGTGCATGCTGCAGGAGGAACTGGCCGCAGTTCGCGAACAGCTGAATGCGCTTTTGGCTGTCGTCAGTGACCTTCAGGCTGCTCTCTCCGGGTGTAGCGGTGGTGGACATCTCCTAGTGTACCCGTATAACCGACACCCTGGATCCGCCCTTGCAGCAGGGTGAGCGGCGGTCGATAAGAAGTTCGCGTCGTTGGAGACGGAGGACCGATGTGGAGAGTGGCCACTTGTCCTCGACCATTCACCTTGGCAGTGGACAGGTGGCCGTTCCTTCAGTAGCGTCCTAGCAGGCACGTGGGGGGAGGGGTTTGCATGTTATCGGGAGCTCCAAGGTGAGGCGTGTTATGGAGCCCGTTAGACAAAGTTCAGGGCTGTAAAGAAAGTCACTCTGCACACGGTACGTCTGCCAGGGGCCTCGTCTGAGATGTGGAGGCGGCCTTACCTGCGGCTACCGAGCGTGCTTGGTGCAGTTGTCTGCACGTTGTGGCTAACGTCGGCACCAACGACCCCTGTCGCACGGTTTCTGAGGCCATCCTCAGTTCGTACAGGTGGCTGGAGGAGGTGATCAAGACTGCTGGCCCAGCGCGCAGGGTGAAAGTAGAGCTCGAAATTTGCAGCACTGTTTCCACAGCTCATCGGGGACCTATGGTTCGGAGTCGAGTGAAGGGTCTCAATCAAAAGCTTTGTCGCCTCTGTGACGCTCTTGGCTGTAGATTTCTAGACCTGCGTTATCGTGAGGGGATTTATAGGGCTCCCCATGATAGGCCGGGACGCTACTTGGCTAGCAGAGTACTTGTGGAGTGCACAAGAGAATTTTTCAGCTAGACGGTAGTTTGAGGTGTTGTGATGAACACTCGCCAGCTGATATGCATAAGCAAAGTTAGCCAGCGTTCAGAGTAAAGAAACTTCGACTGTCAAAATTTTATCAGTAAACTGTCGAAGTGTTCGTATAAAGTTCCCGAATTTACTGCCCTCCAGGAATGCTCTCGCGTCAAATTATTCTTGGGGCCGTGAGATAGCTGAAATCCGAAGTGGAAAGCTCTTAGATATTTAGCGAGTCGTGGAACGTATATCAGAAAGACTGATTAGGGGCCATGGGAGGCGGAGTGTTCATTGCAGTTGACAAAGATACTGTCTCCGCTGAGGCAGAAGTTGAGCGTGACAATGAAGTTCTCTGGTCCCGTATAACAGGTGTACGTGAAACCAAGTTAATCCTCGGATGTTTTCATCAGCCACCCGATTCCGCTGTGACAGTTGTAGAGCCATTCAAAGATAGTCTACGGTCACTAGCGCGGAAATGCCCAGAGCATGCAGTACTAACTGGGGGCGACTTTAACCTACCGAGTATAGACTGGGATGTCTATGGATTCATTATGTGGCGTTAGAGACAGACAGTCCTGTGAAATACTTTTGAACACGTTTTCTGAAATATTTCTTGAGCAGCTAACTCGGCAGCCCACACGCAACGGAAATATCTTAAATCTTGTAGCTACAAACAGGCCGGGCCTCATCGACAATGCCAGTATAGAGACGAGGGTTAGCGATCATGATGTAAGTATAGCAACTATAGTTACGGAAGCTATCAAATGAGTCAAGAAGGCTAGGAGAGTGTTTCTGCTAAATAAAACAGATAAGCATTTGTTAGCATCTCACGTAGACAGTGGGACATCACTTAGTTCCAGTAAGATGGACGTAGATTAGTTATAGGGCAACGTTTAAGCAGATTGTAGGTCGCGGTCTAGAGAGTCATGTGCCTAGTACGTGGATAAAGGGATGGAAAAGACCCATCACTGTTCAATAACGGAATACGGTGTAAGAGGTCCGAGCAGATGTAATTTCGATGTATTGCTCATGCGCTGCCTGCAATAGGCAAAGTATAAGAGAATCTCTGACCAGAGAGCAATGTTGACTGCAGTAGGAACTGTGTAGCTGTAGCAGTATGTTGTTGCTAGTCTGGAGTCTGCTCTGGTCTGGTATGGTGTATCGTGTTGGCTGGGCCGGTCGCGGTGCAGCGATGTCGGAGCCTGAGTATTATTGTATAAGATAAAAAAGCAGCCTCGCGCATATATAGTAATGTTATCTCAAGTCGCATGTAAATGTTTTAAAACTCTCGTAATAATAATTTTCCTTATAAAAAGTAACTTTTAACGACCATTCATTTCAATTTAAAGGATTTACTAATTTCTCCCATCCATGATCATCCCGATTATTGCAATAGAAAAATCAGTTGCTTCCTTTCATAAATGAGAGATATATCGGCCAGCATTGCACAGAGCTGTCCCGGAAAAATTTATTGTAAGAGCAGATATATCCGGCGACTTTATTGAGGTAAGAATTTTTCCTTTTTTTATTCAGAATGATCTTTCAGGGCCATGACGCAGCACTGCTGTCGTCCAAAATTTACCAGGTTAAATTCACAGTGAATTATTGAAAAGTCATAAGTGAGCGACAATTTAATTGAGAGGTTAGTTACATTGTTTTATTACTAGGTTACTGAATTTATTTTTTTTATTGGGAAGTTACACTGAATGTGAACGACATAATTATAATTTTTACTATTGAGAGGTTTAGGAATTTTTCTGTTGTGAGGTTACGCTAAGTGTGAATGAATTTTGAGCTTAGATTAAATCAGAAAGAATTTTGTGTGGGAGGTCAAATGAGAAAGAATTTTGTGGGGAGGTTACACTAAATTAGAATCATACTCATATTATTATTTATTTAAAATTTTTGTGAGGAGGTTACACTTGGTGACCCTGCCAGGATTCGAACCTCGAATCTTCTGATAAGTAGTCATATATCTGCTCTTATTTACTTAAATGTAGTTTGCATCTGGCGCAACGCATTTACTAATTTGTCACGCTTTCTTTCACAGATCATCAGCAATTTATTGCTCTTTGTTGTAATTGTATTTGTTCCATTTTTGCTTTGACTTTGTTTCATTTTGTGCTTAATTTTGATTTGTGAAAAATGCCGCGAAAAACTGTTAACAGTACATCGCGATGTGCAATGAGTGAAATAGCCGACTTGAATAATTTGACCGATGATACTTGCGACACTCAGTGTAATAGTGATAATCGTCAAATTACAGATAATCAGTGCCTACCGATCACTAGTAATCATTTTGATCCTAATGATGAACAAACAAATTCAATTATGTCCGCAGTAAATGTAACAATTGACGACGCGGCATGTTTCGATGCAATGAACGCTGCCCAGTTTGACACACCCGGTTTGCAAAATTTGAATTGTGAACAGATAATTGTTTCTAATGAAGGTGAACAATGTACTCAAAGTATGTCAGATTTATTTGATTCCGGTGTAGTGACCAACAGTGCACATCCAATTGGCAAACCTTTTCAAGAATCACAGAATGACCAAATGGTTATACAAAACTTGACACATACAGATACATTAACACACAACATAGAAAATACAGCCGCTAATTTTGGCTGGGATCGAGTTATAGCATTAATGCTACAACTCAATGAAAATCTCACACAACAAATTAATGAACATAATGAAAAACAAGATAACAATTCCAAACAGTTGAATGAAAGTCTCAAACAGTCGAATGATAAGCAAGATAACAATTTCAAATAACTTAATGAACAGAACAAACAACTTAGTGAACAGATTACAGCCGTTGCCGCGCAATGTCATGATACTAAAGAACAATTACGTGAGGAAATTAAGGCTTGTGCTAGGAGCAGTAGTGAAGAAATTAGATCTGTGGCTCAAGAATTAAGTAATACACATGCAGCCACAACTAAATTACTTAGAGACGAAAGTAGTGCAGTCGCTAAACAATGTTCTGAGAACGCAACACAGTTACGCGACGAGTTTAAACTAATGTCAGCAGAACTTTCACGCACACTGGATACGAAAGTAGACGCGAAATTTGACCAACAGAACAGCCAAATTGACGAACGTTTTAATCACCACCTGCAAAACAGTGAAACGCGTTACCGTAAATTTAAACAGGAACAGAATAAAGTAAAGCAACAAGTCATGGAAACAATTACTGCTCAGAGACAGGAAGATAAGCGTAAATTGTTTACGAAAGCAAAAACATACGTAGACAACAATATTGCTACAGTATCAGACGAAATTAATACTATCAAACAGTTGAAGACCGAATTGCATGATAAAATCTCCGATTTTAAAACAAAAACAGACACACACACATTAGACTTTCAGACAATGACCAACAGACTCGAAAAGTTGGAACTAATACAGGATCCCGATGCCATCAAAGCAGACGTTAAAAAGTTGAACAAAACCACACGTAAAATACAAAAACAAATTAATGCTTGTGATACTAAAAACGATGATCAGGTAAAAGTACTGACTGGAAAATATGATGAATTTGCCAGTCGTATTGGCGTTATCGAAAGTAATAATGACACCAAATCAGACGATACGTCACCAGTATCGTTTAATCAAACACCCGAATTCCAAAATTTACAGCAGACGATCAGTGAGATAGGTTGGTCTAATAATACATTACGTAGAAAATTGTCATCTTTACAGCACGAAGTGACGGAGATGAAAAATATTTCAGCCTTTAACACATCACAGCATACGCCACTTTCCGAACATTTGTCACGCTCACACAGCCAGTATAACTTAAAAAATTTACAGAGTGTACGTGACTTGGATTCCGAACAGTCACAGACAAACAGATTATCATACAATCCTGAACCTGTTCAGACATACAGAGACTATAATTCTGATTAAAAGCAGTTTCTATCCGTGAGAAAATTTAAGGTATTTAATAATGACAGAACACAGATTCACCCTTTCGACTGGATACGACAATTTGCTTTTGTATTTTTACCAGCTTGGCCTGTAATGCAGAAACTATAATTGGACTGGGTACAACAATTTGCTTTTGAATTTTCACCGCCATTGCCTGTAACGCAGAAACTAAAATTTATTTGCAGCGCGTAATTGACCTCAGGGGATTCATTACACTTCGATGAATATGTGCCATAGCGTGCACAGGGCCCCGAGCCGTAGTAGTGCTATTTCATCTTTAGTTTTCTGCACTGCTGCCTTTTCTTCTACTATCCTTTATATCTATCAAAACAGCTCTTCAACTATCTATCTATCTAGGGTTAGGAATGAGTAAAGGAAACCTGATATGACAAGTTTTACCAAAAGTGACAGTTTTCATTAGACGCTCCAGAAATGACAACCACGAGAACTTTAATACCAGACAAAAAGTTAATCATCAGTATGTGTAAAATTATCAGCAACAGCAAACGCATTTTGGTAACAATAGAGGTTTTTCCCAACAACATCAACAAAACCAGCCGGTTAGCATACCTAACCAACAATGTAGTCTGCAAGGTCAACCAAGCTTTAATGTTTCGCCGCCTACACGTATAGCGTCGGCTCCACCAAACAGCACAGCACAGCAACAAGGAAATCAGTACGTACAGAAAACACACCATTTCAACTCATATCGCAATGTGCCGTATAGCAATGATTATTATGACAGACGTAAACGTAATGAGCACAATTTTCAGCGTACATTTAATAACAGTCGGTCTTACCAGCAGCATAATCATCCGCAACAACAGATTATCATGAATGAACCAGACAGTCGATATCATCCCGAACCTAATGCGTCAGGACGAAATAACAGCACAGTACAAATAGTCGAAATGCCACAGCATCCTCCCACAAATAATAGCACGTCAGATAGAATTTGACTAGATACAGTACAGGTTGCATCTTCCAGCAACGTAAGCAATACTTTTGACACACGGAATCTTGTTCACGAAAATGTAATTAGTTTTGACGACATCCGATACACACTTTTGCATGAAAGACAGAATCACAACGTATGTAGACGACATTCTTATTGCAGAAGCGAATTGGCCTGAACACAATTTGATTCTTGAACAACTGTTACGAACTTTTCGTGCACAAGGACTCACAGTTAATCTCAGTAAATCGCACTTTGGTAAAACTTCTATAAAATTCTTGGACATGTAATTTCAGCAGAAGGCATTGCGCCTGACCCGGAAAAATTTCAAGCTTTACGTGACATTACTGTTCCTACGACGAAGAAACAACTACGCAGCTTTTTGGGTTTAATTAACTTTTTTCATAAATTTATTCATTACTCTGCTTTAGACACCCCTAGATTATGTCAATTGACGGGTAAAAACACTATTTGGTCCTGGGATAGCCAAGCACATTCCGAATTTGTCAATCTGAAACAAGCTTTGTTGAATGCACCACTTTTATCACATCCAGATCTTACTAGAAATTTTTCCATTGCCACCGACAGTTCTAACACCGCTTTAGGCGTACACATTTTTCAGGAAATTGAAGAAGATGGTTCTACAGTAATTAAAAACATCGCCTTTGCGAGTCGCATTCTGTCACCTGCTGAACGCAATTATTCTGTCACAGAACTTGAAACATTATGTGTTGTATGGGCATTTACGAGATTTCGGCATTTTCTTTATGGAAGACATACGACCGTTACACAGATCATAGAGCGATACAGTTTTTACTTTCCGCTAAATTTACGCATGACAGATTAAGCAGATGGAAACTTTATTTACAGGAATTTAATTTTACAATTATTCACATTCCAGGTACACAAAATATTGTAGCAGACGCACTATCCCGTTCTCTCAGCAACAATCAGCAAGACATCGCAACCAACTTCCGTCAAGCAAATTTCAGCGTCATGTATATTCAACAAGTTGCATTCGAAAATTTTATTTCGGCGTCATTACGAGACATAGCACAGGAGCAGAGCAAAGACAACGTATGGAAAGAAATTAAACACCTTTGGCAAGATAGGAATAATGTTACCATCAGAAACTATTACACTGTACGCAATAATATTCTGTTTCGCCGCTCTCACCCTGACAGCAACAATTGGTTACTATGTATTCCTGACGAGCTTGTTAACAAATTAATTTGATATACTCATTTAAGTTACGCACATTACGGAGCCAGAAAATGTTTTCTTATACTGAGACAGAACTGTTATTTTGCCAACATGGAGAAACGTATTCGACGAGTTTTAGCGTCATGTAAAATCTGCCAGAAAGCTGAGTCAGACACGACTTCACATATTCCTCCGTTACATCCCATTGTACCTGTTAAATTGAGACACATGGCCGCTGTAGACATTTTTGGTCCGATTCCCAGATCTAATAGAGGTTTTTGTTACATCTTTGTCGCTGTTGAACTCACTTCGAAATTTGTTACCTTCACTCCGTTACGCAAAGCTACTGCTAAATCTGTTTTGAAAGCATTTATAAAACATTTTCTAGTTCGTGTAGGGCATGTATTGAAAGTAATTTCCGACAACGGACCACAGTTTCGATCTGCTATTTGGACACGTATGTTACAAGCAAGAAACATTTCTCCGATCTATATATCCAGGTATCACGCTTCTTCGAACCCTTGTGAACGACTAATGAAAGAAATTGGTAAACTATGTAGAATATACTGCCATAAAAAACATATCGATTGGGACACACACATACTGTCATTCCAGGATGTAATTAACTCGATATCAAATGAATCTACTATGCTATCTCCGATTGTTGTACTGAAAAATGTTGAACCACCTAACAAAATTAAAGAATTAGTATCCTTTCCTACATCTCGTCGACTACGCCACCATGAAATAATTGACATTGCACTCAACAACATCAAACGTGCCGCAGAGCACCGAAGAAGACAGCAAAAACAGGTTTGTACACGCCGTGACTTTCACGTTGGACAGAAGATATTAGTATGCACACATTATTTAGCCAACAGAGAAAAGAGTAGATGCAGTAAATTTGAGCTTCTATATGCAGGTCCATACAGAATTCGCAGCATTCCTCACCCCAATGTAGTGCACGTCGAAACTCTGAGAACCAGAAAAAGTAAGGGCAATCACCATTTCTGTAATATTAAACCCTTTGTTGAATGAGCATACTTTATGATTTATCACACTGTAATGCCATTTCCTGATTTTTATATGACCACTTATGCAATTATATTTATATGAACACTTACTGATGATTATCGTATTTTTTCTTGGCAAGTGCCCGGCAAGGTAAGGTTAGCAGGTCACTTTTCTTGTCGTTAAATATCAGACCGTGCACATTTTCGATTTTTCGTGTATGTATGATTGTTTTCCTGTTTTGTTTGTATGCACTACGAAATCTTTAAGATATAACAAACACCAGTTGACTTTGACATTTTGCCTTATGATATCTCAACATCGTGATTATTTCACATTTTTTTTTTTTGCTACTACATTATGAGACTGTGTGTACATTTTTGCACCTGAACACACTCTATGTTTTTGACATAATACGTTTTCTGTCACGCTGTGCTGTATGCTTAATTATATCACTAGAAACAAGTTTTTATTTAATGGGTATATGATTTAAATGCAAGATATTAATCCTTATTCATCATTTTCAGAAAGCAATAACGTGTAAAAAAATAAATTAAATAAACCACGGTGGATTACTATGAAGTGGAAATTTCACCTTCGGAATGAACGAAATAAAATGCAATTCCTCGTCATGAAGAGTATATGGATCAGAATTAACAAGCATTAACAAGAATATACTATACACATCGTATGATAGCAGTCTTAACTAATTTTTTCTTTCAGAATACGAGGCGATTGATGCAGGCTGTTAGACAGAACTACACATCTTAGTTTTAGTGATGAAATATGCTAGAAACAAGAAACTCTATACTATGAATAGTTGTATGAAGTAAATGGAAATATGAATAATGAATAATGAAGTGTCTATTTTTTGCAGATGATAATAAATGATGATGAATAGTTATAAGGATAATATGGTAATATGAATAATGAAGTTTTTCTTTGCAGGTGATGATAGTGATGAATTTTATATGGCCACTTAAGGCACCACTTTTAAGTTTTTTTTTGCAGATGAGAGTAATTATGAAGTTTATATATTTACTGTTAGTTAAGAAATGCTATGTAGTTATTTAAGTATTTGTTGCAGTTCGTTTTGACAGTATGTCTTATATCGCATGGTATAATGACTGAATGTTTTGGAAAGGACAGCTAGAGTACATACATATTGAGTACACATTTCATTACCTGTTAATTCAAAGTTCACTACTTTTCAGTATAATATGCGTTTCTTCTTTCAGCTTAATCATCCATTTTGTATTTTTTCAGGAGAAGCTATTCATGAAAGTAATGTGCTATAAGCAGTTAGTTATTAAACCTGTTCTAGTACTTGCATTTTTAGTACCCATTTGTGTGTGTCATTCATGAATGTGATCACATATTCTCTACTTGTTCATAGCCTTGCTACAGCTGACTCATGACGAATGACGTTACTAATCCTTATTTGCAGCAATAGGTCAAAAGCAAATATTTTCATGCCCCAGCAATTAATTATCGATCCCAACGCAATGCATTGCTGGCACAAAAAAAAATGTATTACCAGTCCTAAATTATGCTACTAGTTTAAGAGATATTTATAGTACTAAATATAATGCAGATTTGTCAGATGTATTGAATCCATTATATCTATGTATTATTGGAACACAGACCTTGAGTAATAGTTACAGTGTGTTACAATTTAAATATGTCTTATGTCACTTGAATGATGAGTCCTGAGTAATACTGAATGATGTTTTGTAATAATGCATAAATGCTATGCCAATAATTTCTGTAAATAATATTTTTGTTATAATCTATAAATGCTATGCCAATAATTAACTCTCATTTTGAATGATGACTTCTGAATAATACTGAATAATGTTTTATAAAACTATATGAATACTTTATAACTGGCCAATGAATGCCACTGTTTCTTATATTTTAAATATGTCTTATGTCACTTACATGCTATTATACATGAATACCAGTAGCTTGATGCTACACTCATTAACTCCTCTTTTGAATGATGACTTCTGAACAATGCATAAAAATGTTCAGTAACTGGCCAATGAGTGCCAATGATTACTATAACTAGATGAATTATGTTAATGCTATGCCATTAATTAACTCTTGCTTTGAATGATCACTTCTGAAATGGTTTGTAACTGGCCAATGAGTGCCAATATTTAGTGTAATCAGATGACTTATGAATAATGTTTTGTAATACTCCATACATAGTACAGAAATGTTTAGTAACTAGGCAATGAGTGCCAACAATTACTCAAATCGGTTGATAGACTAATGTAATTCTCAGTGATGACTAGCATAAGACTTAATGTCCTTCACCTTCTGACCTAATTACCAGAAATTACTGCAATATCCGTTTGTCCTGTCCATCCTCATGATCATGGAGCACTATATTTGGATTTTGCACTAATTCTACGTTGGTGAAAAAGTATCAATTCTGCAGGAGTGTGGTGTTGACACATCATGCTGTCCACCACCTTGAACGATGGAGATGTTATTATGGTCCCACTATTTGGTGTACCTAATGTACTACCAAAATGGTAACATTGAATATTAATACGACATTTCAGTGTCTTGGCTACACTGATTAATACTTCAGGGAAGAGAACTTCAGATTGTCTCAGTTGGTGTTGTGCTTCTGTAGAAAGATATGGACTTTCAGTGCAGCTACGTGCAACCTACTGTGCTACAACCACGATGCAATCCTTCCCTTTCCTTTCCTAGTTCTTGTAAAATGGTAGAGACATACACAGTGCGTGTGCACTTTATGTCATTTGTTAATATGTTTTGTACTCATTGCATATCCTAGATTTTGTAAAATGGTAAAAAAATATATACAGTGCGTGTGCACTTTATGTCATTTATTAATATGTTTTGTACTCATTGCGTATCCTAGTTCTTGTAAAATGGTAAAAAAATATATACAGTGCGTGTGCACTTTATACATTTTGTCATTGCTTGATATGTTCTGTACTCTGTGCATGTGCACTCTATGTCATTTAATGTTCTGCACTTATATATATATATATATATATATATATATATATACTCTGTGACTGTAAACTTAGTTAATTAAGTAGATTTTAGAAAAATTTGTTGCTCATGGCAAGTCCAATTGACTCACCATCGCTGCCAAATTTTTGCCCCCCCCCCCCCCCCCCCCCCCCAGTGGAGGGTTATGTAAGAGGTCCGAGCAGATGTAATTTCGATGTATTGCTCATGCGCTGCCTGCAATAGGCAAAGTATAAGAGAATCTCTGACCAGAGAGCAATGTTGACTGCAGTAGGAACTGTGTAGCTGTAGCAGTATGTTGTTGCTAGTCTGGAGTCTGCTCTGGTCTGGTATGGTGTATCGTGTTGGCTGGGCCGGTCGCAGTGCAGCGATGTCGGAGCCTGAGTATTATTGTATAAGATAAAAAAGCAGCCTCGCGCATATATAGTAATGTTATCTCAAGTCGCATGTAAATGTTTTAAAACTCTCGTAATAATAATTTTCCTTATAAAAAGTAACTTTTAACGACCATTCATTTCAATTTAAAGGATTTACTAATTTCTCCCATCCATGATCATCCCGATTATTGCAATAGAAAAATCAGTTGCTTCCTTTCATAAATGAGAGATATATCGGCCAGCATTGCACAGAGCTGTCCCGGAAAAATTTATTGTAAGAGCAGATATATCCGGCGACTTTATTGAGGTAAGAATTTTTCCTTTTTTTATTCAGATTGATCTTTCAGGGCCATAACGCAGCACTGCTGTCGTCCAAAATTTACCAGGTTAAATTCACAGTGAATTATTGAAAAGTCATAAGTGAGCGACAATTTAATTGAGAGGTTAGTTACATTGTTTTATTACTAGGTTACTGAATTTATTTTTTTTATTGGGACGTTACACTGAATGTGAACGACATAATTATAATTTTTACTATTGAGAGGTTTAGGAATTTTTCTGTTGTGAGGTTACGCTAAGTGTGAATGAATTTTGAGCTTAGATTAAATCAGAAAGAATTTTGTGTGGGAGGTCAAATGAGAAAGAATTTTGTGGGGAGGTTACACTAAATTAGAATCATACTCATATTATTATTTATTTAAAATTGTTGTGGGGAGGTTACAACGGAAGATGCTGAGAAAGCAGAGACTGTTACACTCTCGATTGAAAAGAGAACACACAATCGACGACAAGCAAAGGTTCGTGCAGATTCTTGCGTCTGTGAAATAATCTATGCGCGAAGCATACACCATCAAACCTTACCGAAAGATCTGGCAGACAACCCGTGAAAATTCTAGTCACTTGCAAAATCGTTAAGCGGGTCTAAGGCATCCATTCAGTCCCTTGTTGACCAGACTGGTACGGCAGCTGCAGATAGCAAAATGAAAGTCATAGTTTTAAATTTCCGTTCAAGAAATCGTTCACACATGAGAATCGTGCATACATGCCGTCGTTTGACGGTCGGACAGACTCCCGTATGGACGACATAGTACACTACTGGGCATTAAAATTGCTACACCAAGAAGAAATGCAGATCATAAACGGGTATTCATTGGACAAATATATTATATTAGAACTGACATGTGATTACATTTTCACCCTATTTGGGTGCATGGATCCTGAGAAATCAGTATCCAGAACAACCACCTCTGGCCGTAATAACGGCCTTGATACGACTGGGCATTGCGTCAAACAGAGCTTGGATAGCATGTACAGGTACAGCTGCCCATGCAGCTTCAACACGATACCACAGTTCATCAAGAGTAGTGACTGGCGTATTGTGACGAGCCAGTTGCTCGGCCACCATTGACCAGACGTTTTCAGTTGGTGAAAGATCTGGAGAATGTGCTGGCCAGGGCAGCAGTCGAACATTTTCTGTATCCGGAAAGGCCTGTACAGGACCTGCCACAAGCGGTCGTGCATTATACTGCTAAAATGTAGGGTTTCGCTGGGATCGGATGAAGGGTAGAGCCACAGGTCGTAACACATCTGAAATGTAACGTTCACTGTTCAAAGTGCCGTCAATGCGAACAAGAGGTCACCGAGACGTGTAACCAATGGCACTCCATACCATCACGCCGGGTGACGAATACACGCTTCCGATGTGCGTTCACGGTGATGTCGCCAAACACGGATGCGACCATCATGATGCTGTAAACAGAACCTGGATTTATCCGAAAAAATGACGTTTTGCCATTCGTGCACCCAGGTTCGTCGTTGAGTATACCATCGCAGGCGCTCCTGTCTGTGAGGCAGCGTCAAGGGTAACCGCAGCAATGGTCTCCGAGCTGTTAGTCCCTGCTGTTGCAAACGTTGTCGAAATGTTCGTGCAGATGGTTGTTGTCTTTCAAACGTCCCCATCCGTTGACTCAGGGACCGAGACGTGGCTGCACTATCCGTTACAGCCATGCGGATAAGATGCCTGTCATCTCGACTGCTAGTGATACGAGGCCGTTGGGATCCAGCACGGCGTTCCGTATTACCCTCCTGAACTCACCGATTCCATATTCTGCTAGCAGTCATTGATCTCGACCAACGCGAGCAGCAATGTCGCGATGGGATAATCCGCAATCGCTATATGCTACAATCCGACCTTTATCTAAGTCGGAAACATGATAGTACGCATTTCTTCTCCTTACACGAGGCATCACAACAACGTTTCACCAGGCAACGCCGGTCAAGTGCTGTTTGAGTATGAGAAATTGCTAGGAAACGTTCCTCATGTCAGCACGTTGTAGGTGTCTCCACCGGCGCCAACCTTGTGTGAATGCTCTGAAAAGCTAATCATTTGCATATAACAGCATCTTCTTCCTGTCATTTGAATTTCGCTCCTGTAGCACGCCATCTTCGTGGTGTAGCAATTGTAATTGCGAGTAGTGTAATAAGCATTCCTGGCACAGAGAATAAACTGAATAAATCACCGGTTCCCGATGGAATCCCAGTTCGATTTTACGAAGACTACCTTACGGCACTGGCACCTTATCTAGATTGCATTTACCGTGAATCTCTCAACCGGCACAAAGTCCCAAGCGACTGGGAAAGAGGGGAGATGACTGCAGGATATAAGAAGAATAGAAGAACGGACCCACAATTATAATAAATTTTCTTGAGACTGAGAAGCTTATGTCCACGAAGCAGCATGGTTTTAGAAAGCATCGCTCGTGCGAAACTTATCTTGCCCTTTTCTCACAGGACAGAGTGCTAACTCTGGATGAAGGGCAACAGGCAGATTCCACATTTCTAGATTTCCGGGAAACATTTGACACAGTGCCCTATTGCAGGCTGTTAGCGAAGTTCACAGATATGTGAATGGCTCGAAGACTTTGAAAGGTGGCTACACTGAGTCACAGCGCCAGAGATTGCGCCAAAGAGTATTATTCAGCCGCCTCCACTGGCAGTAGTTGTTCAGAAGCGGTGGTAGTGAGTTCTTGTCGAGAAGCGGTGGTAGAGAGTGCTTGTGGAGATGTTGCAGTAGCGTGTAGTTGTTGAGAAGTTCCCATGAAAAGTGTTTGTTCAGATGTTGTCATATTGTTTTGATGGGCTAGACACCAGATGTTGTTGGATTAGGGATGCTGTAATGTGCTTTTCGTCAATATATATGAAGGTAAAAAAATTCCTTTCATTTATTATTTCAATGTCTTAAACAATAATGCCTCTTGGTCACAGGTTCAGTCAACAAAGCATCTGGCTCGTGTTCTTGTATTAAACTGTATTTCTGGTTTCTATGTGCAATTATAGTATTTCAGTTTTATTTAATTAATTCAGTGTAAATGGTATTTAAAATATCTTGTCTTATTGAGGAAGAGCCGTGCCAGATGAGTACGTTGAATCACACTCCCACACACAGAACAGTTACATTTGTGTTTTGTTGTTTAGTAGGTTTTATAGTTGCTGGGGACTTAATTAATTAATTGTGTTAACGGAAGTTTTGTTTCATTCCTTGTTGTTATTCTAAGCAGTCAGATTGCGTACTAATACTGATCAGGGCCAACCGGTTACGAGGCAGCGTAACCGGACAAACAGTAAAAAATATTTGCATAATAATATATAATTAAGCCCCCATGCAACTTCTCAAGTAATAGAACGCATTATGTTGTCCTCGACGATGAATGTTCATCAGAGAAAAGGGTATCGTCAGACGTGCCCCAGGGAAGTGTGATAGGACCGCTGTCCTTCTCTGTATACACAAATGATTTGGCAGAGAGGGTAAGTAGCAATCTGAGATTGTTCGCTGATGATACCGTGGTGTACGGTAAGGTGTCGAAGTCGAGTGACCGCAGGAAGATACAAGACGACTTAGACAAAATTTCTAGCTGGTGTGATGAATGGCGGCTAGCTCTAAATGTGGAAAAATATAAGTTAATGCGGATGAGTAGGAAGAACAAACCTGAAATGTTCGATTACAGTATTACTACATCCTGCTTGGCATAATAAAATATTTTAAATATCTTAGCGTAACGGTGCAAAGCGAGATGAAATGTAACGAGCATATGAGAACTGTGGTAAAGAAATCGAATGGTCGACTTCGGTTTATTGGGAGAATCTTAGGAAAGGGTGGTTTAACTGTAAAGAAGATCCTTATAGGACGCTGGTGCGACCTATTCTTGAATACTGCTTGAGTGTTTAAGTCCGTACCACATCGGACTGAAGGAGGACATAGAACCAATTCAGAGGCGGGCTGATAGATTTGTTACCGGTAGGTTCGAGCAAGACGTAAGTGTTACGAAAATGCTTCGAGAACTCAAATGGGAATCCCTGGAGGAAACGTGACGGTCTTTTCGAGAAACTCTGTTGAATAAACTTAACCGGCATCTGAAGCTCACTGCGAGTCTACTGCCAGCAGGGTACATTGCGCGTAATGACCGGGAAGATAGGATTAGAGAAATTAGGGCTCATACGGAGGCATATAGACAGTCGTTTCTAGTCGCTCTATTTGTGATTGGAACAGGAAAGGAAACGACCAGTAATGGTACAAGGTACCCTCCTCCACGTGCCGTACGGTGGCTTGTGGAATATCTATGTAGGTGCACATGTAGACGTAGATGAGAAAATTCAGCATTAGAAAATACTAACTGGATTTAGGCTATCTGGACTTGCTACGTGAAAATAGACAGTATGAGTAACTTTGGAATAGTATCTGTCACTTCAGCAATTACAAATCAAGTAACTGTTATAAAATTCTACGGCAGCTGATACTCGAACCATTAAGTAGGCTATAACTTAAATTCAAGTTAGTATATGCAAAGGGGGGCCCCTCCCAACAGTCATCAGGAGCATTTACTCTGATATTTCGGCATACACATGTAATTCCGTATTTTGCAATGCTTAGCTGGAGTCAGTCCAGATAATTGTCTCGTCTTTCATGCAACGCCCAGAGTCAACTGAATGTGTCAGTTTGTTTCCTATCACATGCAAAATGATTTTTAAAGAAGAATTTTAAGTCTCCATGCGATAGAGCGGGCCGTAATTAGTCTCCTGAGATATTCTTTTTATCGATATCTATTAACAGGGACAGCAAAATGAGACGAATAGCAGCGATAGCACCGCAATTGTCCACGCTCACTGCTACCGCCAAGTAGTAGGACTGCTCATTCGCTGCTGAAGTATTGGTTTTATACGAACGGTGCTCAAAGAAAATCTGTAACGCTTGTAACGAGGTTGCAGGGGAGACTTTGCTGACAAATACACTTTGCTACGCCACGAAGATGACGTGCTACAGACGCGAAATTTAACCGAAAAGAAAAAGATACTGTGATACGCAAATGATTAGCTTTTCAGAGCATTCACACAAGGTTGGCGCCGGTGGCGACACCTACAACGTGCTGACATGAGGAACGTTTCCAACCGATTTATCATACACAAACAGCAGTTGACCGGAGTTGTCTGGTGAAACGTAGTTGTGATGCCTCGTTTAAGGAGGAGAAATACGTACCATCACGTTTCCGACTTTGATTTAAGGTCGGATTATAGCCTATCGCGATTGCGGGTTATCGTGTCGCGACATTGCTGCTTGCGTTGGTCGACATCCAATGACTGTTAGCAGAAAATGGAATCGGTGTGTTCAGGAGGATAATACGGAACGCTGTGCTGGATTCCAACGGCCTCATATCACTAGCAGTCAAGATGACAGACAGCTTATCCGCATGGCTGTAACGGATCGTGCAGCCACGTCTAGATCCCTGAGTCAACAGATGGGGACGTTTGATGGACAACAACCACCTGCACCTCTTGTTCGCATTGACGGCACTTTGAACAGTGGACGTTACATTTCAGATGTGTTACGGCCCGTGGTTCTACCCTTGATTCGATCCCTGCAAAACCTTACATTTCAGCAGGATAATGCACGACCGCTTGTTGCAGGTCCTGTACGGGCATTTATGGATACAGAAAATGTTCGACTGCTGCCCTTGCCAGCACATTCTCCACATCTCTCACCAACTGAAAACGTCTGGTCAATGGTGGCCGAGCAACTGGCTTGTCACAATACGCCAGTCACTACTCCTGATAAACCGTGGTATCGTGTTGAAGCTGCATGGGCAGCTGTACCTGTACACGCCATCCAAGCTGTGTTTGTCTCAATGCCCAGGCGTATCAATGGCGTATCAACGGCCAAAGGTGGTTGTTCTGGGTCCTGATTTCTCAGGATCTATGCACCCAAATTGCGTGAAAATATAATCACATGTCAGTTCTAGTAAAATATATTTGCCCAATGAATATCCGTTTATGATCTGCGTTTCATCTTGGTGTAGGAATTTTAATGGCAGGTAGTGTAATTGTCAAGAAAAAATTCGATGCATTGTGCCGTTTGAGAATTAATTATCAATTAAGTAAACCAATCAGGTCCTTGCGCGCGCAAATCCAAGAGACCCGCCAGATACAATTAATGCTAGTAGTTGTCATAGATTGAAAGAGAGCGTACAAAAGTGCTCAGCCTTTGGCTTGGGTTCGATATTTACTGCCGTCCCATGTCCAATTTTTGTATCGTTGTGATGTTTGGCGACACCGTGTAGGGCGGGCCGCTTGAATTTGCGTGCACAATGGCCTGAGTGACTAACTTCAACGCTAATTAACTCAGAAACAGTTTTTCAGTTCTTCTGTGGAACGCCTTCTCCAGTTGATACACATACGACATAGTACAAGGAGCAATATCTGGAACTGTGGGAGGAGTATTAACACACACCCTCAGCACCCTTAGAACGAGAATGGGAGTGTGACATGGGGAAAAAATAAAAAGCGAACGACAGTGGCGTCGATTCCACTATTTTTGGGGTCACTACACTGATTGTCGACAATTGTGATGACACTTGAACTTTAGGGATGGGAGAGGAGGTAGAAATGGATTACGTGTGAAACAAAAACGTGGAACGCGTGCAAAAATTTCAAACAAATTTAGTACACATATCGCTTGCTACCTACGAAAAATATCTGTGGGGCACAAGAACCGACTGGTGTCGTTAGGGTGTCGAGGAGGAGGGGTGGAAAGAGGTGACGCTAAAACAGCTGAATACGACCGATATTAGCGTGGAATCCGCGATTGTTTGTATCGATATGGAGACTGGTGACATTTAGCTAGAAGTTTATTTAGCGCATCGAGGTAACGTCGGGTAATCGGCTAGCCTACGACTTGTATGTTACAGAGTCTTTGATATTACTTGATTCCAGCATAACGTGTTGCTGATCTGCTGTAAAATATATTTTCTTTCGATTTCATCAAGTTTACCGGTTTCAATTGAACTTGCGTTAAAGCTATATACAGGATGCATCATAACCGATGAAGAATACTGACATGAGTGACAGTATACGATAAGAGAAAGAAAAACATTCCCATGAACATGAACCTGCAAACAAACCGTTTGCGAGATAATTTCAAAAATGTCCTTACTGTTCCCTACTACGAACGAAATATTGTCCTAGTTAGTGAAAATATGTTGCAGTTGAAGCTTTTTCATGAAGCTGCCATCTGATTTGGCTCAAATTTCACCCACTGTTGTCCAGCGTAATAAGCGCATGATGTGCCACTGGCACTGATGTGTGAGAACTACTAACACGCCTTATGCTCCAGGATGAATGAGGCTTGGACCTTCTCCAAGTACACCTGATTCACTGTGTTATTGAATTCACTGTGTTATTGAATCGCACGGTCTTGCCAAGATTTAACATTCATTTTAAAACTAAAGAGAATTAAAACACTACAGACGGCTGTGAAGGTCTACTCCCGTTACACGTTTTTGCATCATTTTCTACTAAAAACATTTTCCTAACTTCCAAATCAATATTATGGCTCGTAACTCAAATCGTACTGCTTTAATACACTGAAGAGCCAAAGAAACTGGTACAACTGACTAGTATCGTGTAGGGCCCCTGAAAGCACGCAGAAGTGCCGCAACAGGACGTGGCAGGGACTCGACTAATGTCTGAAGTAGTGCTGGAGGAAATTGACACCACGAATGTTGTAGGGCTGTCCATAAATCCGTAGGAGTACGAGGAGGTGAAGATCTTTTCTGAACAGCACGTTGGAAGACATTCAAGATATGCTCAATAATGTTCATGTCTGGGGAGTTTGGTGGTCAGCGGAAGTGTCTAAACTCAGAAGATTGTTCGTGGAGCCCCTCTGTAGCAATTCTGGAGGTGTGGGGTGTTGCATTGTCCTGCTAGAATTGCCTAAGTCCGTCGGAATGCACAGTGGACATGAATGGATGCAGGTGATCAGACAGAATGCTTACGTACGTCAGAGTCGTATCTAGACGCATCAGGGGTCCTATATCACTCCAAGTGCGCACGCAGCACATCATTACAGAGCCTCCGCCAGCTTGAACAGACCTCTGCTGACATGCAGGGTCCGTGGATTCATGAGATTGTCTCCATACCCATACACCTCCATCCGCTCGATACAACTTGAAACGAGACTCGTCCGACCAGGCAACATGTTTCCAATCATCAACAGTCCAATGTCGGTGTTGCCGGGCCTAGTCGAGACATGAAGATTTCTGTCGTGCATTCATCAAGGGTACACGAGTGGGCCTTCGGCTCTGAAAGCCCACATCGGTAATGTTTCGTTGAATGGTTGGCACGCTGACACTTGTAGATGACCCAGCATTGAAATCTGCAGCACTTTGCGGAAGGGTTGCACTTCTGTCACGTTGAACGGTTCTCTTCAGTCGTCGTTGGTCACGTTCTTGAAGGATTTTTTTCCGGCCGCAACGATGTCGGAGATTTGATGTTTTACCGGATTCCTGATATTCACGGTACACTCGTGAAATGCTGTTGATCTAACAACTGCACCAGACACTTGTTGTCTTATATAGGTGTTGCTGAACGCAGCGCCGCATTATGACTGTTTCCATATCTCTGAATGTGAATACGCATGCATATACCAGGTTCTTTGGCGTTTCAGTGTAGAATGTCTGTGGCTCACTGTCTATTCAGATTCCCGTATGAACGAACGCAATGTTCCCGTGTTCTGAGGTGCAAATACTGAAAAGGAAAATTTCGGAAAGTTTACACACCTTTCCACCTCACAGTTTTTAGTACGTCATGTGTGAACAGCGTGAGTCGATTTTCTCATAACAATGGTTTTCAGTATCTATGCTGTTTACCGTGGATAAAAACCATTCTTTTCAAGTGACTCATTGTGCACGAAGTCAGAATGTGTTCTAGAGTTGTTTTACAGGTAGAGAGAAGTAACGTAGGTCGGTATTTCTGTGGATTAGATTCTTTTCTTTGCTCAAGGTAGCTACTGTACATTATGAAACACATGCAAATTGTGTGTAACAAACGGCAGTGACTACGTAGGAACCTAGGACCTTGCCGAGTTTTAGCGATTTCAGATGTTTTTCAATACCTCTGCTATTCATATGGACTGTGTCATTCGCCTTTGCAGTGGCGCTGGAAACGAATGATGGCAATATTCTTTCTCCTTCGTTTGCGAAATACAACAATTTAAGGCAGAATTCAAGATTCATTCTCTAGTTCTGTTATTGTCTATTTCAGGCCCTTTGCAAGAAGAAAGTATCTGGACACTATGTTCGTACAGCTGACAGCCTGAACAAACGATTAGAATATCTGATGATTTTGGGAGACTCTACGCTAGAGTTTGCAACGCTGGTTATCGAAAATTTACTTCAGTCTTCTTCTGGCATCCAATCGTTTTCGTATGAACCAGCGCCAACCTGTTGTGTTATACTTTGATCTGAACCTATTACGCAGCAGGTCTTGTTTCATAAGAAGCTTTCGGATGTTTTTCTGCAAAGGGATAGCCCTACGACCTTTAGCTATTCTAGTTGTTCTGATAGACCCATAATTATCCATCTTGAGTAACTTGACAGTGTAACTTGAGCCACAGTTTGATTACTTAAAGTGAATCATTCGATTTCGTGTCTGAAAAATCAGGCGATCTCTTTCTCATCCAGTTTTCTAATCAGGATGTATTTTCCTACTTGTCCTTATAGCCTTTAATTTGCAACTATGGGAGTATTTTGGCTTCCAGTTGCAAAACACAGCTTTCTATAATTATCATCACACTACTTCCAGTGGAGCCAAACATTTACGATAGGACCATGGTTTTGAGGTCAGAAGAACAAACATCAAAACCATTGAACACGTTTACCACACTGTAGAAAGAATAATAATAGTTAATTTATAATCTTTGCTAATGCAAATGTGGGGATAACAAAATAATATCCCTAAAGAAAAGTTACACATACGTAAAATTAACAAAATTAACATTGTAGTAAGGAAATAATTATAGCTATTCTTGCTGTGGATCGCTAAAGATACCTAAAGTAATGAAGCAGAACATTATTGGTGAGAATCGAAATAAAACTGAATAATAACTGTTTTATTCAGAAGATAAACAACATTTCTTTCAAAATGAACATCAAAGCATCAGTAACTGTACATGTATTTTAATCTGAATGATTATTTATTATTGTTTATTATCGTGTTATTCTCTGAAACCCTGCAGGGTACCATCTGTTTATGTCTGTTTAAACGCTAACTTTTCCTTTTTAAACATTCGATATTCCCACGACGACATTACGATTTGGTATTCGAGAATAGTTCTTAAAGATGCACGATTCGAAGAGAAAGCTGTAACGACAAAGCTACAAGAAAAGGTAAATCGCTTAATTCCTTCCCCTGCAGTCTTCATCCCATGCCATTCAAATTATAACGGCAGCAAGACGATCTAAGTGCTATTCCGTCACCTGCTAAAGGCCGCTTACAACATCCACGGTTGTCTACTCTTACAATTACTTTTAGTACTTCAGATGTTATTCTAGCTTCGGTAACTGAAGCACTTAAACATAACTAACTCCTTAACGATCGCTAGTGACCTCAGATGTCGCGTAATGGATAAAGCTCGGTCAAATGTGAAGCTATCGTGTAGTCTTGGTTGCAGCTTTTCTTTTTCGTCAAACTACTTCTTGCGAGTGATAATAATACTGCAAAATACGGTCGACAACCAAAATAACGAATTTATTGACATTATTCAATAAATTCACAAAATTTGGTCTTTACTATATTGTGGTTATTATTAAAACTTTTTCTCTTTTAATAATTTCTATCACTGAAGGAACAGTCTAATGCACGTAGATAGCTGAATAATGAATGCTTTCAGAATTAGTCTCACGCACACACTTAGAAAGTTCTGGTCCATGAAAACAACGCCGGAACGACAATAATGTTTACTTACGTTTCTGAAGGTAAGATCAGCAACACTGCCTCTGAAAACATGTATTATACACAACAAATACTTTTACGATACTTTTGTTAGTATCGAAATGATTGCAAAACGTTTTATACTTGGTTTCTCTCAGTTTTATTGAAATAGTTACTTTACATAATTTCTCGGACAGAAGGTCCCAATAACCAAGTTCACACGCTAGGTAGAATTGTTATTTACTTTACTTACTTTCAAGGCACTCTACAATTCTCCACATTTACTTTAATTGTTGCATTTGAGTGATAATTTAAATTTACTTTGCAGGAAAACACTCAATTGCGCAATAAGGTTTCACACCAATGGATTCTCGGCTTCTTTCTGTTTAGTTAGGAAAGGAACCCTACTTGGAACACTTTAGGTTAAATGACTAGTTTTGCGTAAAAACCAATTAAATGATTATTGCAGAAAACACGCAAAAACTTCGACAACAATATCATAACTGATAGAGGACTTACTTCCTTACGTGAAAGTCTGCGATTTCT
This sequence comes from Schistocerca cancellata, assembly GCF_023864275.1. Lineage (NCBI taxonomy): Eukaryota > Metazoa > Arthropoda > Insecta > Orthoptera > Acrididae > Schistocerca > Schistocerca cancellata. The sequence goes on from NC_064631.1 coordinate 328,662,696, forward strand.
TCAAGAAAGAAAGTATCTCGAAATCTGCCTGGAGTAATTTAAAGAATCCGTGGAATCTTAAATCAGGCTGGTCGTACCGGACTTAATCACGCCTACTAATAGATATGACTTTTATGTTTCACATCGAATCTCGTTTTATGTGATTCGTTTATCGATTGTTTCATGAACAAATGCATTGATGCAGCGAGATTAAACTTTGCCATTTCACGCAGTAAATTTGAAGAGAACTCAATTTTTTATGTAGTATTACATTAACACATTCTGTTCTTCTGGAATGCCTATCAACCAGACTCCGAACAATTTATTAATATCGCCTCTAACAAATGAGACGTAGTGTGATGTTAAAGTAGGGATGCTTCGTGCTAGGCCAGTTCGCTGCTTGTTCAAGCCACAAGAGAGCGTCACAAGAATACTCAGCTAACTCCTATGGAAATGCGTCAACGAAGGAAGTACATGTTATTAAATTATTTCTCTAGCGCTTCGGCAAATATTTCTTCTAAATGTAGTCAGTGTGTGGTAATGACTTTTTCTGTAATTTTCCATCCTCAATTCAATGGTAAGTCGGTCGTGCGTGGAACTCGATTGCAAGTAGCTTTGCGGGCAGTTGTACAAACGTATAAGCTATTCGTGAATAGAAGAAAATATATCCAGCCCACACTTTGTTCGTGCCACATGTACAGAAATCTGCTGCGTATAAATGTATATCTAGCAGATGGTTTAAAGCTATGTGTATATAAACATGTCTTGAAAATCTCAGAATTCAATTCAGTAAGCAGTTAAGAAGTATTAACGAACGTGAAAGCAGCGATATCTATTAGAGATCTTGGTGATGAAGCAAATATATTGAGAACTAATGTCACGTACTAATGTTGTGGGCAGTAAATATTTGAACGGCATTGGGTAGAGCCCTGGTAAGCAATTCTGGCCTTGTCCTTGTCCGGCTTGCTGAGATATGAGCTGCAGCCATCCGGTTGCATAATGAGTCACAAAACACTTAAAGCTCTCTTACCGTTATCGGATCTCTGTAGATACGTAGCAAATTATATATCTATAGCACACGGAACGAAGGACAGCATTTGTAACAATATGTGATCAGCCAATTTCCATCAAACTGCCCTTACGTGCGTGGGCTAGTGTGCACTGTTGGTATTAAAAACACTTAGCCTTTCACCTGTAGAAAGTCTTTTCCTACTAGCAAAAACACCTTACGTCTGTAATCCATACTTTTCGCGTTTACAGTAACCTCTAGCACCTGTTTTACTCCTTCATTGTTATTAAATGTGCGGCGTACTTGTAAAGTAAATCATAATAATCTGTCTGGTTCAAGAGTTGTCAAGGACTGGTAAATACTGAGTCTGCCAACATACTGACCACTATAAAACAATACGTGTTTGGAAACGAAAATAGAAGACTAACGCTATCTATTTTATAGCGATAATGAAAGAAATTTTATTTTAAAGCCAATGTCGTGAACATCGGAAATACCAATATTTTATGTCCACAGGTGGCAGTACTGTAGTGTTTGAAAAACATGGCTGGCATAATCGTTTATATTAGGCAGCAGGTTACGCTACGTTTTAAGAATTATGAAAATTAAATAATGATTTTTCGCTATTCCAGGGTTAAAGGGGATCAACAATGACTACAGCGGAATGGCTACTATGTTACATCCATTCCCAAATAGTGAGCCATCGCTCTCGTCCTCCCCTCCTTCACAGGCCGACCTCCCCCTCTGTTACCAACTGTGTGAAAAGCTGGTCCACATGTGTACAATTTCATGAAGCGGCATCGCCCCCTACATCGTATTTATAGCCACGTAAACCATTTCATATAAATATTTCATCAGAACTATTTGTCTTTTATTTTTTGGAAAGATATATCGCAGCCTTCGGCTCATAAAACTATTTGTTCATTATTATTCTTGAATAATGAGTTACTGTGACCGGTTTCGACGGATCTGATGTTCCAAGCGATTAGTGAATGCTGGGCCATCAGCACAACATGTATGTTTTAATTCTGTGTTATTTTATTTGTGACATGCTGATGTTCCCTGCCACCTTTTATTTGACTCAACATCAACATGTGACTTGCAGTATTGTAACAAGCCTGTACAATTAATAACGTTACAAGATCCGATGGTGACGGCATAGAGCTGTCGAAACTGGTCGTAGTAATGAAAAGAACTGCCAGCTCTCTTGGCTACCCTGATTCTTCAGGAAAAATATAACCTTCAGATCGCCCCACAACTTACGCAATGTTTAACACATATTTATGCAATGAAAGGTAAAGATGATTCCCATAAAAAGTTTCGTATAACTTTGAACTCAAGCTGTGAAAATATAAATCTTTTATTTTATTTTAATGGCCCACTTAATTTGTCTTAATTCCAAAATATAGTTTTATATTAGAAACAACACACGGCTTAAGAGTAGTACTGCCAGTTCCGAAAGGAATTATCTACATAGAAACACAAAGTGTCTTCTCGTATTACGGTATACTGATAATTTTTACTTATGGACCGTCTGACAGCAACTGAATAAAACACAATTTTAGTGCCATAATCGTTTCGCCTTTATTTTCTGCAGGGTATCATCAGTGGCCTGGAATATGTACATATGTTTGCTATTTAATTTACATTTTTGTCACTATGCCTATAGGTTATAAACAGTTCTGGTGGTTGGTATTTCCTATTATGTAGTAATGTTTTGAACTGTACTTACAGGTTGCGTGGACAATTTCTTACATATTGCGCTTCTGTTGCATTTTTGGTGTTGTTCTTCTTCTTATGAATGCCAATTTGCGGTTTTTTTTCCACATTCCACAGCACTATGAACTGAACGCTTGTTTCAATGCAATGTTTTGGTTTCTGTTGCCGACTGTCAAATGTTTTTGCCCAAGATCGAATGTTATTGCCAAACTTTCGAGTGTAATTATTGAAGTATCTGTGATCTGTTTGTGTATGCATTTGTGTGTGTGTGTGTGTGTGTGTGTGTGTGTGTGTGTGTGTGTGTGTATGTTTGTGTGATTTATATACCGTAATATTACACGCAACTGAGGAAGACAGGACTACAAAAGTTGAAGATGTCTTCTCGTAGCTTACATCATTAGATAAAGAGAGAGGAAACTTAAATAGGGTCTTTACCAGTTCGCCGATCGAAAATTCAAGTGTAGAGATTTTATTTAAGACTAATCCTCCATTGGTCTGATGGACATTCTGGACAATTCGAGAGAGTGGTTTGACCACGCAGATCGCCCAACATCAGTCCCAATGAACATTTACCCAACTTAATCTGGATGTCACTTCGTACGCAGAATCATGTACATTTAGGATAATGTGTTCTTATCTTATGCACCCCTCAGTAATAAAGGTCACATAGCTGTCCAAAGATGTTTTGTGTCCTCAAAGTAGTCCTCCAAAGAAGATGCTCCTACTAACATGTCCCTGATCGTTTCTGAAATCAATGTATGCATATAATCACTACTTGCTTGTGCGTGGGACGCATCTGTAAATACCATTTGCGACTGTTCGTAAGCTCTGTTCCAAAAAAAAAAAAAGGTTCAAATGCCTCTGAGCACTATGGGACTTAACTGCTGAGGCCATGAGTCCCCTAGAACTCAGCTCTGTTCCCACGTGGTCTATGTACATACAGACATTCTCCTTTGCGATGGACAAAACGTATGTATACTATATGCCTCTTAGCTTCTTCAGAAGGGCTGTGACCACGTCTTGCATATATACGGCAATCAATGAGAACCAGCCATCCGCAAATAGTTTGTTCATTGTCATGCATTTTTTGTAGTTGTTAATGTTAGTTACAATCTGGATCACTAGCGCCCACAAGGATCTATTTGTACCGTTATAGCCGTCACGCACAGGGCGAGCAGTAATGTTGTGTGATATTTCTTACTTCCTATTGTGGGGAAGACACTGCGACGTTTTTGCGTCTTGGTCGTGAGCTGACATGTGACAGTTCATTTGGAAACAACGTCTTCAGTCCTCATTGGCTGAGCGAAAGATGACCTTATAATTTCCTGGCCGCTTATTGGTCAAAACGTTCGCAACAGAAACTCCACTGTCCCTTCCCGAAGAGCGATCTCAGCCCATGACTTGTGAAGCAGCAGTCATGTGACATTTTCTCGAATATTTTGTAATTGCATTAACATTGTTGTGGTAAGAATTACCTCACTGAATGAAGTAATGGCATCCCTTAAAACAAATGTGGATACTGTTTACCGGAAGGTAGACCAGTACATTCTTGGATGAACTTCAACCACAGAATCATAAACGAAGCCACGACTGTCTGTGATCTTCTGCGAGAGGGACATTCAACTTTAGAAGATGCAAGGTGTGCAAATAGAATCCTGTGATGTGTACCTGATGCCGTGAACTTCCGCTTCCACGTTAACTCCAAAACGTGTTGTATGTTATTTCATTATCAGCATCCATCGTCACAATCTATGTCACTATCTCAGCCCAGTGCAGTGTCATTCAGCGAGGGAAAGAAGTTTTCATCATTAACATGTAGCCGGAAAGAGGAAAAGAGGTGTGATGCAAATCAGTGATTCCCAGTGGGATTAACATATTGTACTAAAAGAAGTGGTGCAGTGGTAAGACACTGTACTACCCTTCAGGAAGACGGCAGTTCAAATCCCAGTTTGCCGTCCCGATCAGATTTACGTATTTTAACTAAGTCACTTAATACTAAAGACGGGATGATTCCTTTAAAAAGAGCGCGGCCGTTTTTCTTCCTGATTTCTTACCACACCCAATGATGATCTCATCATCCTAAATCAAAACCATAATCTTACTTTCTTTCCCAACTTCCGAAACTGAGCCGCTTAAGTGGAAAACGTCAACAGGACACAAGACAACACCACAACTCGAAGGTAAGTTAAAAATATACGCGGAACATCCTGTTGTTACCCTCAGGCGGTGATGTCGACTGATGGTGGAAAAAAAATAATAACGGAGAGCGCTGTCGTGGCTACATATCAGCACAACAGATAATTTGCACGATTGGCGTTTGGCTGACTGTCATCACGGGTCTGTCATACGATAAAAAATACAAACATGGGATATACAATTCTTTGCACGTATTACAAAAACATTTTTCTCGAGAAAGGAAAATCACCAACGGATGTACATGTTTCAATTGATCACAAATTGAGAAGTACTCGAAATTGATAGAGTACAAATACAAAAATACACATACGCGTACCAAATACTTTAAAACATCGATACAATGTATATGCACAAATAGTATAGCCATACGACGTGTAGCTGCATAATGGGGGCCAAACGGTCATCAGTTTTTCAGCCGCCATCGGGTGACGCTCAAAGCAGAATGAGTGCGCACTCTATTTAAATATTTTTCTCGAGAAAGGAAAATCAGCAACGGATGAACGTGTTTAAATAGATCACAAACTGAGAAGTACTAGCAATTAATAGAGTACAAATAGAACAATACACATGAGTAACACATACCAAACTTTAAAACATCAATACAATGTATATCGACAAATACTATAGTCATACAAAGAGTAGGTGCATGACAGATAAGCGCAGACATGAGTAAAAGATTAGTTAGATTACAAATATAATTTCCATTTTTTTTAATGTGTTAAGTAAACTTTAAAGTAACAAATCCATGTGGATATATACATGTACATCTGTATAGCCCTCGTGAGATTTTAACAAGCTTGACGAAACCTAAGAATTGCACAACGTAAGACAGCTACTCCCAAATTTCCCCTCCAAACATTCGCCGAACAAACATCCTCTTACGCACTATCCCGACTGCTGAGATCCCATGAAACGTCTATCCCTGGCATTCTACATCCACTTATCACTTCATTCGTCTATGTCTCTGTCTTAATCAGCCAACGCATCAGCGATTTACCTTTTAACTTGTACAACTGTCCATCCGTCTTTCTTTTTGTATTTTGTGAAACATTCATTTGCCATTTCATGTGTCAATATTTTAATTACTCAGCAAATTAGCTTTTTACATTTCAACTTATGCAACTGACGATCTGTCTTTTGTTTCCTCAGACATTCATTTTTGTCAACTGACTTGTTCAGTTTTATAATTTGTTTTAAAATGTTTACTGTCAAATGGTTGAAGAGCGGAGATTTGTGTGCGGTAACAGCCCACCCTTCGCACATATGGGGCGAGGGAGGTGAAATACCAATAAAGGAAAAACAAATAAGACGGCTACAATTAAACACATCTTCCCCAAGTGCAAGTCTGCAGGCGTTGTCTTGTGTCAGATCCGATGACGACAGTTAGCCGAAAAACGTTATCTAAATAAGAAATGATAAAATGTGGCCAGGAAAGGTCTGAAATGTGGTACTGCCTATGTAGAAATCACGTCTTCTATGACTGACGATGCACCTTTGAGGTACAGTGGTTTGCGCCTTCGGTGTCGGCATCCCACCCGACGACTAACTTCAGTTGCCTTCCGACAGAGCGCGCAGGTGTCCAGGCTCTAAGCTGCTTCTATTGCTTCGTAGCGATATTCGTTGACATCTGCACAGTGCACGCTTGATGTTTCTCTACGACACGAGTAGCTTCCTCTTTGGAACTTTCTTCAGCAGTTTACAGCACCTACTGAAGATTACAAGCATATATTGCGAAATTTCGGACGCCATTCGACTCAAAAAGCTGTATAATTGCTGAATGATTGTGCACGTCTTTATACGACATTTCATACCAGATATTGCTTTTAGTATACCATCGTCCGACTGTGTGAAAATACCTCTTGCGAACAGAAACCAGACTGTCGCCGTATTTTTTTAATTGTCTGTCTATGTTACATGTGTGCTTCCTATGTATTTCATTAGCATCGCCCCTTTCTTTTACATTTTACCTTCCACAATTTTCCGCCATTTTACGATTTAAGTCGCCGTTTTTATCGCCTGCTTTTATTATTTATTATCTTCAACTTTTTAAAACAACGTCTGTAGGCTGAAGAGCGGCGTACTAACATGCTGCCAGTCCGCCCCCTTTGGGAGGAATCGAAACTCAATAAAGGAAAAAAAAGACTGTGTGATTGTAAATACTTTTTACGTCAACAAAAACAAGTGTAGTGGAAACTAATTCCAGCGATCTGGCCACTTCTTCCACCACCACCCAAAGTCTCCTGTAGTGGTCGGCTTTACTAATGCTTAGATACCATTTTCATCGTTGGTGTGCATATTATTCGGCCAGACCCATCTCCTGCATGTTCTTTTGGACAGTTGACAGCTATGCATCCAGATGCCTGACTTCCTCTCTACATCTACGTCTACATCTACATGGTTACTCTGAAATTCACACTTAAGTGCCTGGCAGAGGGTTCATCGAACCATTTTCATACTACTACTCTGCCATTCCACTCTCGTATGGTGCGTGGGAAAAAGGAACACTTAAATCTTTCCGTTAGAGCTCTGATTTCTCTTATTTTATTACGATGATAATTTCTCCCTACGTAGGTGGATGTCAACAAAATATTTACCCATTCGTAAGAGAAAGTTGGTGGTTGAAATTTCGTAAATAGATCTCGGCGAAAAGAAAACAGCCTTTGTTTCACTGACTGCCACCCCAACTCGAGTATCATATCAGTGACACTCTCGCCCCTATTGCGCCATAACACGAAACGAGCTGCTCTTCTTTGCACTATTTCGATGTCCTTCGTCAATCCTACCTTGTAAGGATCCCACACCGCGCAGCAATATTCCAGCAGAGGACGGACAAGTGTAATGTAGACTGTCTCTTTAGTGGGTTTATCGCATCTTCTAAGTGTTCAGCCAACAAAGCGCAGTCTTTGTTTCGCCTTCCCCACAATATTATCTATGTGGTCTTTCCAATTTAAGTTGCTCGTAATTGTAATTCCTAAGTATTTAGTCGAATCTCTTTAGTGTTGGATAGGTATTTTTTTCTCAACATATTCTTTTAATTTGTTGAAGCCTGTGTAATTTCTGTCTGAATTCTGTAATTTTATGGGTAACAGGTGATGTTTCCAAAATTATCCGTTTTACGATGGTGGAAATCAGTATAACTGCAAGTGCTGATTTGTGGAAAAAACATGTTCATTTATGTGTTTGGTATAACCGCATTTTTCCCCTTCACTTTACAACAAAGCATAACAAAATACATTCTCGTTCCACCACTTTAGTTACAACGAGTACTTAAAAATAGGAAAACATGGTATTTCGGGTAGGAAGTTGGCATAAACGCAGGTCCGCTTGATGACGTGCACAGAGGTGAATGTCAACAGTTCCCTACAGTTACAGTTTGGCTGTGTGTCTGCTAACGTCGTACGACAGTTACTGTGATAATGCCACATGGAAAGCTTCTGTCGGGTGACAAGCAAGCAAGTATTGAGGGGTACCAAGGAAATGAGCCTGTCTAATCACCAGATTGCTAAGAAATTAGGACGTTCCAGTTATTTTATTGATAATGTTGTCAGATGGGGTGCACAGTATAGCAAAAATGGCAAATATGGCCAGACACGAAAATTGTCAGCATCAGATACAATTTTGATTCTGCATAAATCTAAAGTCAACGGCTTGTGTTTCTCTCAGATCGTGGATGATTTGTGATTATCAGTTACCTCCAGGCGTGTTAGACAAAACCTGGCTCAAGAAGAGAGTTTGGCATTCAAGAAACGGCCCCATAAGCCACCTTTAAGCAATGTGCATAAGGAGGCTCGGCTGAAGTTTACGGAAGAACATATGTCGTGGACGGTAGGATGGAGCGAAACAATTTTCATTGAAGAGGAGAAATTTAATTTGGATGGGCCACATGGTTTTCGTTATTACTGGCCCGATCTTCGTACATAAGTACACGTTCGGTTGAGCAGAAACTTGGGCGGTGGTAGTGTTATGATGTGGGCAGCATATTGTGATAGAGACACGTCCAACATAGCATGGATGCGTCCCATAGTGAAGCCAGATGACTATACAGAAATGCTGGAAATTGAATTGGTTGGTATGTACAAATAATTTGACGATGAGAATTTGCTATTCCAACACGATAGCGGTGGGATCTACAAGTCCGTCAGGACAAAGTCGTTGTTTCAAGATAAAGAAATTCCACTTCTGAGATGGCCATCGGGAAGCCCACGGAAGCCTATGGAAAATCTATGAGGGATCCTAGAACGACATGTTTATGGCAATGGACGACACTCTGAGACTGTGGCCGAGCTGAAAACTACAGTTCGAATGGAGTGGACCTCAGTCTCGGAAGAAGAGTTCAGTACCTTATACAATCAATGCCAAAGAGAATTTTCACAGTTATTAAGAACAATGTGGGCCCGACTATATTTTAGGTCATAGTTGTGATGTATACGTTAGGTTATTCTGACAACAGTTCATAAGTGCATTTATATCAGTTCCCACACATAAGGTTGTCTTGTTTCTTCCAATTTCTTAAGTACCAATGCTGATGGTAAAATACAATCTATTTTGTTTCAGTTTGCTGCTGGCTGCACAGGAAAAATGCGTGCAATACCAAATAAGTAAATAAATATGTGAATTTATAGTAACTTCCACCACTGTATATTCATTATGGACCTTATCATTAAGGGTGACTATACATGACCGTCACATCATGCACATTCTCGCTGAATGTAGTTTCTACTCAAGTATCTCAAATCACTACCGCAGATCGTATCTGGTCTAATGCTTGTTTTGTATTTTTTCTTTGATTCTAATAGGTATTTTTATGTCACGCGAGACTTCAGGCAGCACGACCCCCCTATTCCAAGATCTGATTATCCAATGAGTAACATCTGAGGTCATTGCTTCCTCATCTGATCCTAGATATTTGAATCTACTGACCTTCGGCAATTTCGTTCCATCGAGTTGGACACCGTCATTGGCAAGTCTGCACCCAATGGTATCAAAATTTTGTTGTACTTTTATGAATGCCAGCACTGTCTAATATATTTATCAGTTGCTTCAAGATCCTTTGCAAGACTACATCATCATCTTACAAAAGATTGCAAGCGGTGGGCCTTTGTGTTGGGACAGTCAGATAATTCAAAACAATAGTGATCAGTAGTAAGCTGATAGTGTTGCTTTGATGTACCCAACAATTTATATTGGAGCTGCAAGATTCTCCATCTGTGCTCTTGACAAACAGCTAGGCTCAGCTGCATACAGTTGGAGTACTTTCACATTGTTTTCAGAGTTTGCTGTGCTAATGATCGTTTTATATCTTGTAGCGTATATTTCTCATTATCGTTTTTATAGCATTCTTTGCAATTATGGTGCTTTTTGTCTGGGGTAGAACGGAAACACCTTGCATTACAGTATTAATGAAATACTAGATTATCTAAATAAAATTTTTATCTGTTTTATTTTCATTTGTTCTATTACTTCTGCATATATTCATAGTCGAAATTAAACTCCTAGAGCTGTCCAGTTACCTCTGGTTAAAATTTTGTCGTCTGAGAGTTTTGGAAGCCACAGACCACAATAATTGTGGTATCCTGTAATTTGACCTCATGGAAAACACTGCAACAAATCTACAGATAGGTGTGCGATAGTTGAGATATGATGAAACGCTGATTTTCACGAAGTTTCCTCCTCCCTTTTGTGCAAGTTCGCTGTTGAGTGCGGACAAACGGCCGTTTCTGTTGTCATCAAAAACCTCTGTCCCGCCACTGTTCAACAGACGGCACCACTTTCACACAACACCTTCAACATTACATTCCGTCTGCATACAGCACATATTTTGCGATGAATATCAACAGCTTTGAGGTTTATCGTCACTAAAGCCGTATTATTAAATGGATTTCACATTTGGCCAGATGTTCAAGTGCAGCGATTACTACGGACGGTCACTACAGGAGAACGAGAAGCCGTGTGGCCTTCTCGCCATCGCCGCTCCTAAGCACACTGACGTGCTTGAGTCAGTGCAACAACTCGATTACTTGCCGTGAAAAAGAAAACTATGGCTACTTCTGGACATTCGTCGTAGTAGGAGAAAGTGCACACTTGTGTTTTTCCCCAGGCTATGGTGTTTGTCAAGCAAGCTTCACTCCTCCGGTGTTCTTTTAAGGACTTTTACTGAGGGTCATTCGCGTTTTTTATGGAAAGACGCGGTTAGGGCTATGTCTCATGACTGGTTTAATCAGGCCTCTTAGGATATTTATGGTTATATTCCAGTAGCCGTCTTACAGTTTTTGCTCTCTATTGCTCCCTCCGATTTCGTGGAACTTATACGACCATCGTCCTATCCCTTCAATTTATTCCTTTCCACACCTGCTATGTGGAGAACATTCGTATTTTTTTTCCATTCTGCATAATTCTGAACATCCTTCTGTTACACGAAATCTAAAACATATCGATTCTTTTCCAGTTAGAATCGTGCATATCTCTTTTCGTTTTTACCGAAAGGCACCGGGACGCCTTTGCTCCACGCATCTGATATTTTTCGCCGTTTGAAGATTTCACAGCAAGAATTTTTTTTCCTATGGTCCTTAAATAATGTGTGGTCTGACGCCTAAAGGCGATGGCTTGTTTATTTATTTATTTGCTTATATGTATATTTCATTTTACATGTAACCAGATATCCTTACTGTACAGTAAACATACTACATGAGCAATATACGAGAATAATAAGCCGGCCGCGGTGGTCTAGCGGTTCTGGCGCTGCAGTCCGGAACCGCGAGACTGCTACGGTCGCAGGTTCGAATCCTGCCTCGGGCATGGGTGTTTGTGATGTCCTTAGGTTAGTTAGGTTTAAGTAGTTCTACGTTCTAGGGGACTTATGACCTAAGATGTTGAGTCCCATAGTGCTCAGAGCCATTTTTGAGAATAATAAAATAATGATAGTACGCTAATAACAGATACATTATTAAGGCCTGGTGACCCCATCTGGGGTTGTTCAGTCGCCTGGTCTAAGTATTTTTATTTGACATCACTTCGGCAACTGTCGCATTTATGATGATGATAATGATGACGAGTACAACAAAACAGCCAGTCTCCAAGTGGATAAAATCGAACCCGAGCCCACTGCATGGTGGCCGCACTGACCATTCAGCTGCAGAGGCGGACGATTATTTTAGAATGTGACGTATGACACTATCTATGGCATATGAAGCTGACTGATCAGAGGAAGATCGGAAAATAGTAGGATAATATTCGCTAATGGGGCAGAAGGAGAAAAGCAAATGGACGGGGATGAGAAAAGCATGGATAGTTTACAATGTGGCAGAGATACCGGGTAATTATTGGACAGAAAGAAAATAGCGGAGATTTTCCGAAAGGGAAGTTACGCCGCTGATGACAGATTAAGGTTTAAGTTTCGTTTCAACGCAGACTATTTTTGGATAAGACGCAGGTTATATGGTAATTTGTTTCACAGTTGCGTGGCTGAAATGGAGATGGAGAAACATTTAGTGTTAAGCGAAGGTACAGGTCAACACTCGATCTGCCCCATCTGGTATTGCAATTACGGAACGACGTCAGATATCTGACGCGTCAGGAGAGGTACTAGGGACACCAGCAACTAACGAAGTCATGAAGAAAATATATCACGTGAAACTCCCGTTGCCTGTCCCATCTACCCTCATCCACCCTCACCCAGAAAAGGAAACTCTAACGTGATCAGCTAACCGAATGTCACTCACGTGTATCACGTAAGCGTTCGTACGTACCAGGAGTTTTCACTATGTGTGCCATGTTGAGCTACATCACATCAGTAAAGATATGGCACGGCTATGGAAAGGACTAATCTTTAGTGGACATATTGTCTGTTAGTTTCGTCTCAAGATCTTCGGACGATGTTTGGTTAACCATGTTTTGACGTTTCACCAGGTTCGTCCGCTACCAGCGATGGAGTGTGAACCTTTGATAAAGCTAGCCATTGGGGGTGGAGAACAGTGAGAAAAATCGCTGAAGAAACGTCGGCTAAAGTATTAGAGAAGAAAAACAATAGACAATATGACAACAAGTAGCCATGGAAGCCTCAACAACGTTTTAGTTTATGTGTAATATGAGGTGGAAATAGTTTGGTCTTCTCTATTTAGCTGATCCTAGATTATGCCAAAATCTGTTCCTTACACATTGATGAGCCAAAAAATTATGACCACATGCTTAATAGCTTGTTTTATCCATCTTTGGAACGAAATACATCACTGATTCTGCGTGTCAGGAATCCGACACTTTGTTGGTGGGACTGTGGAAGTATGGGGCATTAGATAACTACGCACAGGTCATGTAGCTGATTTCCGTATGTGCTGATGGCGCGACCCATCTGGGTTTCATAGGATTTACATCAGGCAAATTTGGTCGTCGAGATCAACTTGAGTTCACTATAATGTTCCTCAAACCATTGTAGCACGGTTGTGGCTCTGAGCCACAGACAATTATATTGTTGAAAGATGAAATCGCTGTCGCGGAAGGCATCAAGCATGGTAGTTCGCAGCTGTCAGTATGTCTCCGATTACTACCAGAAGTCCCACGCAAGCGCAGGAAAATGTCTCCCAAGCACAACACTGCTCCCACCAGCCTGCGTCCGTCGGGTGCTGCGAGTTTCGAGCCGCCGTTCACCTCGATTGCGGCGTTTTTGGAGACGACCATCGAAATAATGTAGCAAAAATGTTATACGCTTCCATTGATCGACGGTCGAATGCCGATGGTCCGGTGCCCACTACAATCGTAGTGGTGGTCTGCTGCGGAGTTCAATGTTCAGCAATGTACTATGGATGGTGCCCCAAAACACTTGTGCGTGCACTAGCATTGTGCTCCTTGGGCAGAGATTCCACAGATCACCATCTATGCCACAATACAGAACAGACAAGCCTCCGAACCCCATGTTCTGTGAAGATTCGTAGGCGTCCAACCATTTAGTCCCTCGTGGTGGTTTCACTGTCTTTTTACCTCTTTCCGTAGGTGCTCACGACAGCAGCACGTGAACATTCGACCAGCCTCGCCGTTTTCGAGATACCCACTCACTGGCTCTGAGAAATAATAATTTAGCTTTCGTCAAAGTCGCTTATCTCAGTGGATTTGCAATTCATATCCTCGCTAGCGTGATCCCCCATCCGTATCTGTTCCACTTACATATGTTTATTACCTTCTCACATGCTCGCAAACCCACCAGTCGGTAGGCGGCAATCAACGTCGCGGAGGGCAGTCACAGTGTTCTGCAGCTTTAATGTTCTGGCCTATCAGCTGATCAACTTTCGTAGTGGAATGAGGATGACCTGTAACGTCTTAAAGTTTCGTTTAAGACCCAGATTTTGTACCCATCATGATGCTGACTAAAGGTCGTCAGTCATCGTGATACGGCAGCAGTGACGCTCTAAGTGCTGGCGCTTATGTACAACTGGATGTCGTCAGCATATAGCTAGTGGTTGCACGAATGGAGCACAGGTGAACTGTCACTTATTTACAGCGGCAAAAGCAATGGGCCGAGGAATGAATCCTTGAAGAATCCAGAAAGCCCATACAATGTCTGACAATAAAAGGGAGGCACCCAGATACATGGTCGGACGTCAAAGTAACTTCGTACACTAGCGCACCATCGTCTGGTATGCAAATAATTAGATGTGTCTGTGACAAGTAGAACGACCACCAGAGCGCTTTAGTTTTCTTCGTGTTTAGTGTTGTTACCAGACTTGGTAGGGTATATAAGGGATGTGAATATCGACAGATGTTTAGTGACCACTGCGAACAACACAGAGATGCTGATTATCCGTATGAGATTGCATTATCAGGAAAGGACCTCATTATGAGTCTCCATTTGGCCAGTTGGTCTCATCGTGCAGTATCCTGTGATGTGACAGTGGCCCGATATCGGACTGCATAGGAACGTGACGCAGGCATGCTCTTCTTCAAGGTTCCGGTCGACCTCGTCTGACCAACACAGTGTAGGATCGCCCTACTGTACACCAAGAAAATCGTAACGCCTCACATCAGCGGCTGCCATCCGACAGCAAACGATGGAATCCCTCCAACATTATGTGTTATCTCGCAGCATTGGCCGGAGAGTAACAGCAATCGTACTACGGAATTACAGTTGCACGCGTAGGCTGCTGTTAATACCGCAACACAGACGGTTGCGTTTCGAGTAGGGCCGTGACTGGGAACCATGGATTGGAGATGAACGGCGTCGTAATTGTGTTCAGCGATAAATCGCGGTTCTGCAGCACTCCGGAAAGGACGCGATTATTGGCGATTGTGGCGGTGAGCTGGGAAGAGGTCTCATTATTCTAGCGTCTTGGAGAATCACAGCGGTGTCACTCCAAGCGTCATGAAATGGAGTGCCATCGGGTATCACTTCTCATGCGACAGTATTGTGGTGCCATTCTTCAACAGGACAATGATCATGAGACGTATCTGTATGAATTGTATGCGTAATGTTGAGGCACTCCCGTGGCCATCAAGATGACCAGATCTGTCTCTGATGGAACATGTGAGTGAGTAGATTGGGCATCAACTGTGTCTTATTGCCAGTATCCACGATATCAAGGACGAGTTACAAAAGTGTTGTGACCAGTTGGCCTCAGGTCAGGACAAAACGACTTTATGACACCCTTCACAACTGTTTCATTGTATATATGCATGCTAAAGAGGACGCAGTGTCATATAAGTAGGTTCGCACTGCCAATGTCATTGTAAATTACAATCAAGTCTGTTACCACTGCAGTAAAATCACATAACCTACCGGTGATGTTTCATTCTGTTTTCTGACCCCCTTCTGAGTGCTTCACTCTTGCGAATTTTCGTAAGATTTCTTCACCTACAGACGAATCGTTTGCACGTGTTTCTGAGGTAGATGACGACCTTCAAAATTGCGCTGTTTGAAACATTCAGCCGCTTCAATTCCGTAAGTAATATATGTACACTGAAGGGCCAAAGATATTGTTGTAGGCGTGGGCATTCAAATACAGAGATAATTAGACAGGCAGAATACTGTGCTGCGGTCGGCAACACCTATATAAGACAACAAGTGTCTGGTGCAGTTGTTAGATGGGTTCTACTGCCACAATGGCAGGTTCTCAAGAGTTAAGTGAGTTTGAACGTGGTGTTGTATTCGGCGCACCAACGATGGGACACAGCATCTCCTAGGTGGGCATTTTCTCGTAGGACCACTTCACGTGTGTACCGTGGATATCAGGAATACGCTAAAACATCAAATTTCCAACATCGCTGCGGTCGGAAAAAGATCCTACTAGAACGGGACCAACGACGACTGAAGAGAATCGTTCAACGTGACAGCAGTGCAACTCTTCCGAAAATTGCTGCAGATTTCAGTGCTCGGCCATCAGCAAGTGTTAGCGTGCGAACCACTCAATGAAACATCATCGACATTGGTTTTCGAAGCCGAAGGTCCACTCGCATACCCTTGATGAATGCACAACACAAATCTTTACGCCTCGCTTGGGCTCTTCAACATTGACATTGGGCTGTTGATAACTGGAAACATGTTGCCTGGTCAGACGACTCTCGCTTGAAATTGTAACGAGCCGATGGTCGTTTACGGGTATGGCGACAGCCTCATGAATCCATGGACCCTGCATGTCAGCAGGGGTCTGTTCAAGCTGATAGAGGGTCTGTAATGGTGTGGGATGTGTGCAGTTAGAGTGATACGGGACCCCTGATACGTCTAGATACGGCTCTGACAGGTGACAAATACGTAAGCATCCTGTCTGATCACCTGCTTCCATTCATGTCCACTGTGTATTTTAACGGACTTGGGCAATTCCAGCAGGACACTGCGTCGCCCCCACGTCCATAACTGCTACAGAGCGGCTCCAGGGACAGAGTTCTGAGTTTAAACACTTCCGCTGGATACCAAACTCCCTAGACATGGTCATTATTGAGCATATCGGGGATGTCTTGCACCGCTCTGTTCTTGAGAGAATCCACCTCTTGTACTCTTGCGGACTTACGGACAGCCCTGCGGTGTCAGTTCTCTCCAGCTCTACTTCAGGCATTTGTCGAGTCCATACCAAGCCGTGTTGCGGCACTTCTGCGTGCTCGCGGGATGTAGCAGTTTCTTTGGCTCTTCAGTGTATTTTAACAGTGCTTAGAGTCTCGCTGAAGTGAAGCCGAGTCAAAACAGTTACTTCAGTCCTTTCTGTGGCACGTTTGATACGATTTGCAACAAAGACTTGCTGTAGGTAGGTGACAGGTGTAACGGCTAGACTTTAGTTTCATCCTGCAAGGCGGCGGAGAAAGTGAGTACGCGAGGAACAATGGCTGAGCTCAGCTGTGTCTGCGGCTGTGGGCTGTGCGGGGGCAGCCGGCGGGCGGCACCCACGGCGACTGCCTCTGAGTCACGCCGACCGCAGCGCGTGCCGTGGCACTGACAGTGGCGCAGCAGCGGAGGAGCCGCCCTCTGCTACGCCTAGCGTCGCGCGACAGGAAGCTCCGACGCGGTTGCCTACGGTTCCGCTACCTACTAGACGCACAAGATTTCGTAGTGTCTTCTTGGATATCAGCACCAAGATTGTGTTCATTAGATAACTATGACAGTACTCTCGCGAGTTTGCGCCACCGCTGTTGAGTGGTAGGCGTGGCTAACTACCAGACGAAGGACCTGAATTCTAATGTCGGCACTGCTAGGGTTTTTTACCTTGTGGGAGCAGCGGAAAAGGGCTCCACTCAGCATCGTGATGTCAGTCGAGACGTACTTAAATGAGAAGGAGCGACTCCAAGGTCTGTAAAGCCGACAATGGGCGGGAGAGCGGTGTACTGACCCTAGAGACCTCCATACCATCTAAATGACGTTTTTGGTAGAGGATGACATGGCGATCGGTCGGTCCCAATTGGCACATCTGAGACCAGAACGGTGGAGCTTCACTACGATTTTTTAATATTACGACGAATAGTGATAAAGAGTCAGTTTCACTTCAAAATGATAAAGTTCCGTGATTATTTTTTTGTTTCTTTGCCGGTGCATTTCTGCAGTCCTGATACGCTCTGAAATCCCAGTGCCCCAACTTCCGTTGCAGGGCACTAGACGAACAAAAACAAACTGGAGTATCGTGCGGTAGTTCGTTTTCTGCATTTGAAGAAGGAGAACGCTGCCAACAATCAGTGCTGAGTCAGATCAATGCACACAGTGGGTATGTGGTGCAGACATTTCCACTGTTGTCAGACAGGTCGTAGTGCGACATGTACTGCAGAACTGCCCTATAATGTAATTAAGATTCTAGATGGCCGAGACGTTGTCGGTAAGGTTAAACGAGAAGGACGGGGAATCGGAAGAGAGGTTGAGGTCAAAATGCTCGAAGATCCGCGTATCACAATCGAGCCGATAGCGGAATGGGAGAGAACCTTCATGGATTCGCATTGAAGCACCTTGTACGATATTTTGAACGTGACAGAGGCCGTCGCCCACTGGTTTCCGAAACTGATTACATCAATTCAAGGAGCATACCAAACCTAAGCAGCAGCGGAAATGTTGTTGCTGTGTCAGGCCAATCCAGATGACCTTTCTAGCCACCCAATCACCGCAGATGAGTGCTGGATGCATCACCATGGCCCTGAAGGAGCAAAGCCATCAGTGTGAACTTGAGGATTAGCCCTACTGAAAATGGCAAAGCGCCAACCACCATCGAACAAGAGGCTGCTAAGTGTTTTTTGAATTTTCCTGGTGAGCTGGTAACAGATTAGGCTCTTTAAGGGGCAAAACGTCACAAAACAGTACCATTAAAGCCGTTGACGAAGCTCTGGGAGAACGACAAGATGAAGCATCGTGAGAAGCTGCCCAAGGAGGTGTTTTTGCTCCACGACTGCTCCCCAACTGGTCCTTCTAAGACCAGTTACAGATACTGCATTTTTAGGCTATCAGATTTTACCTCACTCGTCTATTCTGCTTACATGTCACCCAATGTGCTGTTCCTCTTTCATCAGCGAAGA
Organism: Schistocerca cancellata; assembly: GCF_023864275.1. Lineage (NCBI taxonomy): Eukaryota > Metazoa > Arthropoda > Insecta > Orthoptera > Acrididae > Schistocerca > Schistocerca cancellata. The sequence goes on from NC_064631.1 coordinate 328,681,561, forward strand.
AATCATTGCGTGACACGCCTTTCTAGAATGACAACATGGTGCTTTTCGAGGGAAAACTCTTCTGAGCACGCCAAATGCAGGTTATATAACCAGGTCTTGCATTATTGGGAAAAATGCATCGTATTCAGGATGATTATATAGGAAAAGACTAGCACCATCTCGATGTTTTACGGCCGTAGCTTTCCTTTTTCAGCACTGCAATCAGCTCGCTTATCGTCCAACTCCGTTGCCGAACCTTGTTTATCAACAGAAGGAGGCAGTGCCGAGAATACTAGGAAGCACAGAAAGGACGGTAGCTTCTTTCTCCTGTAAACAGATTTGAGTTATATGAAGAGGGACGCCGTCAGTCAACCAATTCGAAGCTGTATTGGTTTACATCCGAAGTTACAGTTGCTTCTAGGTCCATGTTCTGTTTGAAGTACTCAAGTAAAGGATGCATTCGGCCCTGACTTCACTTTTATGGAAAACAATGCACGACCGCCATGTATGGCCATGTATTGAAATGAAACATGGCCGATAAATAGTTTGGACAAGAAGACAAGCTTTCGAAACGTGGTGCTACAGAAGAATGCTGAAGATAAGATGGGTAGATCAAGTAACTAATGAGGAGGTATTGAATAGAATTGGCGAGAAAAGGAATTTGTGGCACAACCTGACAAGAAGAAGGGATCGGTTGCTAGGGCAAGTTGTGAGGCATCAAGGGATCACCATTTTAGTACTGGTGGGAAGCGTGGAGGGTAAAAATCGTAAAGGGAGACCAAGGGATCAATACACTAAGCAGATTCAGAAGAATGTAGGTTTCAGTAGTTACTCGGAGATGAAGAAACTTGCACAGTATAGAGCGGTATGGAGAGCTGCATCAAACCAGTCTCTGGACTGAAGATCACCACCACCACAACAACAACATGCGCTACCGCATCTAAGTGTATAAGTGGAGGAGCTCTTGAAACAAGAGGATATTTGACGACGTCCTCGCCCCCTCCCGACTTAAATACCATCAGGCGCGTAATAGATGCATTGGGGAGACGTGCTGCAGTGCTGGAGGAATGGAAACCTCAACATCAGGAATTCCTGACCAACTTCGTCACCAGCATGGGAGCACGCTGCAGACCAGGTACCGCTGTTCGCAGTGATCGCACACCGTATTAAGAATCACGTCCAGTATTTTGTAACGACAAGAGGGCTATTATAAAGGGAGTTTGGAGAGGAAAGGTCGATATTTTACACAGTGATAGTATAAATAATTCTGAACAAAAAATTTTATATGAACATAGGTCTGCAAATGCTTCGTTAGCGAGGTATTGGAACATTAATTCTGCAACATTGATATGCACAACGTGAACGTATACGCCATACAACTGGACGGTAAAGTGATTTTCTTGCAAACAATGCACGGGTATACGCCATGTTTACGCTATGATCCTACCACCTATTATGTACAATAACCCGTTGTCTGCGCAGTTGTGCCGTGTAAGGCGCGTTGTGTAGTGTACCGGCGACGGATCCGTTAGCTGTGTAGTGTATGGTGTTAACTGTGTTCGAACAAGCGCTGCTAAGAATGCCACATGTCTACAGTAATGAGGAATACGCAGATATGAGACGGTAGTGCCACCGCTACAAGAGAGGAATACCACAGGCGCTTTCCGACTCGACAATTACCTGATCGCAGGGTGTTTGCCAAAGTGTTTATCACTTTGCGTGCAACAGGTTCTCTTCCGAGTAGAAATTTTTCGTCCGAGCGTGCACGTCGACAAAATTTGCAAGAACAGGAAGAAATTATCGCAAGTGTTGAGTGGAGTCCCAGTACGAGCATGCGAAGAATGTCCCTGCGTATGAATGTTCCACAGACACTTTAATGGGAAACATTACATGAAGAAAACCAGTATCCTTTTCACATACAGCGTGTCCGAAATCTCTACGTTGGCGATAATGCCCAACGGCTTCAGCTCTGTTACCGGATGACTGAGAATAGACATTTGCTTCCATACATACTATTCACTAACGAAGCCCAGTTTTCAAGACATGGAATAGACAACACCAGCAATAATCATCAACGGTCACGGGGAAATATACACGCTTCCCTGGATAGCGATTTTCAAGTTCGTTTTGCCATAAATGTTTGGTGCCGCATGATCGGTAACCTTTTGGTACGTCAGTTTCTTATCAATCAGCGATTGACAGGAGAGAGGTATCTGCATTTTTTGGAAAATTCTTTTGAGGAACTATTGGAAGACGTTCCTTTAGCAAAGCGAACTGGAATGTAATTTCAACATGACGGTGCCCCTCGACTTGATACCTTACGTGTGAGGGACCATCTCAACCGCACCTACCCTAATCACTGGATTGCCCGTGGCGGTGCTGTTAACTGGCCTTCAAGATCACCTGACATTACACCTTTAGATTTCTGTTTATGGGGTTGAATGAAATCACAGGTGCACAAAGTGAAAGTAAATAGATGAGATGAACTGCTTCGTCGCATCATGGACGCTACTGAATTGATTAGGAATGAACCACAGGCAACTGAACAAGCGACATAACATATTATCGCTAGAGCGCAAAAGTGTGTTGACGCTCATGGTGGGATATTTGAAACTGTTCTGTGAACTGTACAACATCTGTACGATGAGTGTATGTCATAGCCAAGTGATAGAGGATGTAGTATCATTGTGCAAGGTTGGGTTGATTTGGGGGAGGAGACCAATCTGCGAGGTCATCGGTCTCATCGGATTAGGGAAGGATGATGAAGGAAGTCGGCCGTGTCCTTCCAAAGGAACTATCCCGGCATTTGACTGAAGTGATTCAGGGAAATCATGGTAAACCTAAATCAGGATGGTCGGACACTGAATTGAGCCGTCGTCCTCCCGGATGCGAGTCCAGTGTACTAATGTACGATAAGTGTTAAAGCCGTTTGTAAAAGAGGTGGTACGTCTTTTTCAACTGAATACATGTAACATGCATGTTATAATGCATTATGTACTAAATGCAAAGTACATAAATATTATGTAAAAATGCGTAATATAACGGTACTTCTCTGTCACATTGTTTCAAGAAAATCACGTTACGGCCCAGATGTATAGTGTATACGTTCACGTTGTGCACATCAATTTTGCAGAATTAAAGTCCCTTTCAATACTAGTACCTCCCTAACGAAGCATTTGCGGACCTATGCTCATATAACATTTTTGTTCAGAATTACTTATACTATCACTGTGTAAAATATTGACCATTCCTCCCCAAACACCCTGTATATCGCGATGACTTCAGTGTAACTAAACTCTATGGATAAATGTTCGTCTGATTGAGCATTTCTTTCAGTTACCACCTGTAGTATGCTGAAGCTATTCTTTCTGTGTATGGTCCAAGTTTCATAGAGTCATAGAGCCATGTTACTTGGCAGTGACACATCACGCGGCAGTTATTTTCGTCCTTAAGTTTTGTAAACTAGTACATGAGTCTTATGACGCTGTGAGGAAGTGAATACCTGTAAAATCAAAATCTTCTTTGGGTGGGGGGGGGGGGGGCGCAAATTCTGGGATCCTCCTACTCATGGTGATCACAAGATGGTGCTCAAGCCCGCCTCACTCTTCGACGGCGGCTGCCTTGCGGTTATCCATGCTTGGTGCTGATGTTTCCTGCGGTGACGCGTAGCGAGTTTCGTCTGCTAACAAGTGTCCTCAACGGAGTTCATGTCACCAGATACGGCATGTAATTCCATTCGATTGATTGCAGCCTCATGGGTTAAAGCGTCCACGAGGTGGGCGTGAGAAGTTTGTTTCAAGCTTGTCACAGCCGTCCATCCACATTATTGTTCTTCAGTTGCCTGTTCAATTTTCCCTTTCATTTCCCGCCAATTTTTTTTAAAGAAGAGAAAGCTCTCTACTTTACCTTTGCAATCTACTATTCCATCATCCCATGGTCATCCTCGATTGGTCGAGTCATGCTCTACGAGCTTCTTTGTCGCACTACCATAGCATTTTTTTTTTTTTTTGGACTGCCGCCAGGGTTTAACAAATGGGAAACATTCGAGGGTGTATAGTTCGTTTGGATATTCGTTACTGGTTATTTCAGTCGTGTGTTCTAAATATGTACACAGTTATATTGGAATTATTCCGCGTACGGAACTTGCAGTGAATTATAACGTGAAATGGTATCCTTCCGAGTGGCGACACAAATGCTCATAGTGTGTTGGCTTTTCGTAAAATGAAAGCTGATGCATAGGGTCGAGTCATATTTCAATCCGTGGCAAAGTCGATTCAAACTTATCATTCTCTCCCACATTATAAATGGTTTATTGCCTTGCTAGAAGACGTATCTCGAAGACATGTAATTTCGTGACATTTTCTAGAATATAACGACGTATTACGTACTCCGACAACGCATTTCGTTGCTGTAATTAGCCTGCGCTGTTGTGATAAAAATGTATGAGCTAGGTATAACTTTTCTCTGAATTACTTCACCCAACTTGAGTCTTTCATTTTTAGTCGTACTTAAAATAGTTCCATGCTACAGTGCAGCGATCTTTCCCACTCATATTACTATAGGCTTCATCATATCAATGATTATTCATGGTACAAATAGTAATATGTTTCAGTCCTAGGCTCCTGTTGCTGTCCATTAATAATAAACATCGCGTTATTTGTATAAATCAGTTTACAGCTGCACAAAAGTTGGTCTGTGGACGCTGTCCTGAGATGCTGATGTTTTGGAAGACAGTGCATTGTGTTTCCGTATAATCGTCATGTATTTCGAGGACCACAAGATATTGAGGTCTCCGTGTTTCCAATAGTACCTAGAGGTTCTGTACCTGAATTACGTTATGGTGTCATTACTTTAATGAAACATTTGACTAACTATTCTTTGGAGTGTAAAATTCAGAAACTACAGATACGATGAAACAGTTTTATTCCATCGCTTTTGATTATAAGTGAAGAGTGTACATTGTATATAAGTTGCGGGCAGGTTTATGAGTGTATATCTACTACAGAGAGGCGCACGAAACGTGTTACCAATTGTTTCTTTCACAATTTACGACGCACATTAGATATCCCGCTGGGATCTCTGCATCAGTACCAGCAGAGCTTGAAAAAACAAATAAGTTACGAAATGACGTGTAATTCACGATACTGCCGCTAGGAGACTAGTAAGCAGCAATGGCTGACAACGGAAAACACGACACAGCAACGATCGGCAATTTTGTTACTTTTTCATGAAACGAAAAGCCTTGTTGTGACTCAGAGCCGTTTTCAACAACAGTTTAACACACGATGGGTCCCTTGCAAGAAAACCATCCACAGGTTGTACGATAAATTTGTACAGGAAGGAACAGTATTGGAAGCGAAGCGACCTCGGCCTAAGCCTTTTTGTTCCCAGGAGAATATTCTACATCTACATCTACATTTATACTCCGCAAGCCACCCAACGGTGTGTGGCGGAGGGCACTTTACGTGCCACTGTCATTACCTCCCTTTCCTGTTCCAGTCGCGTATGGTTCGCGGGAAGAACGACTGTCTGAAGGCCTCTGTGCGCGCTCTAATCTCTTTAATTTTACATTCGTGATCTCCTCGGGAGGTATAAGTAGGGGGAAGCAATATATTCGATACCTCATCCAGAAACGCACCCTCTCGAAACCTGGCGAGCAAGCTACACCGCGATGCAGAGCGCCTCTCTTGCAGAGTCTGCCACTTGAGTTTGTTAAACATCTCCGTAACGCTATCACGGTTACCAAATAACCCTGTGACGAAACGCGCCGCTCTTCTTTGAATCTTCTCTATCTCCTCCGTCAACCCGATCTGGTACGGATCCCACACTGATGAGCAATACTCAAGTATAGGTCGAACGAGTGTTTTGTAAGCCACCTCCTTTGTTGATGGACTACATTTTCTAAGGACTCTCCCAATGAATCTCAACCTGGTACCCGCCTTACCAACAATTAATTTTATATGATCATTCCACTTCAAATCGTTCCGCACGCATACTCCCAGATATTTCACAGAAGTAACTGCTACCAGTGTTTGTTCCGCTATCATATAACCATACAATAAAGGATCCTTATTTCTATGTATTCGCAATACATTACATTTGTCTATGTTAAGGGTCAGTTGCCACTCCCTGCACCAAGTGCCTATCCGCTGCAGATCTTCCTGCATTTCGCTACAATTTTCTAATGCTGCAACTTCTCTGTATACTACAGCATCATCCGCGAAAAGCCGCATGGAACTTCCGACACTATCTACTAGGTCATTTATATATATTGTGAAAAGCAATGGTCCCATAACACTCCCCTGTGGCACACCAGAGGTTACTTTAACGTCTGTAGACGTCTCTCCGTTGATAACAACATGCTGTGTTCTGTTTGCTAAAACCTCTTCAATCCAGCCACACAGCTGGTCTGATATTCCGTAGGCTCTTACTTTGTTTATCAGGCGACAGTGCGGAACTGTATCGAACGCCTTCCGGAAGTCAAGAAAAATAGCATCTACCTGGGAGCCTGTATCTAATATTTTCTGGGTCTCATGAACAAATAAAGCGAGTTGGGTCTCACACGATCGCTGTTTCCGGAATCCATGTTGATTCCTACATAGTAGATTCTGAGTTTCGAAAAACGACATGATATTCGAGCAAAAAACATGTTCTAAAATTCTGCAACAGATCGACGTCAGAGATATAGGTCTATAGTTTTGCGCATCTGCTCGACGACCCTTCTTGAAGACTGGGACTACCTGTGCTCTTTTCCAATCATTTGGAACCTTCCGTTCCTCTAGAGACTTGCGGTACACGGCTGTTAGAAGGGGGGCAAGTTCTTTCGCGTACTCTGTGTAGAATCGAATTGGTATCCCGTCAGGTCCAGTGGACTTTCCTCTGTTGAGTGATTCCAGTTGCTTTTCTATTCCTTGGACACTTATTTCGATGTCAGCCATTTTTTCGTTTGTGCCAGGATTTAGAGAAGGAACTGCAGTGCGGTCTTCCTCTGTGAAACAGCTTTGGAAAAAGGTGTTTAGTATTTCAGCTTTACGCTTGTCATCCTCTGTTTCAATGTCATCATCATCCCGGAGTGTCTGGATATGCTGTTTCGAGCCACTTACTGATTTAACGTAAGACCAGAACTTCCTAGGATTTTCTGTCAAGTCGGTACATAGAATTTTACTTTCGAATTCACTGAACGCTTCACGCATAGCCCTCCTTACGCTAACTTTGACATCGTTTGTTGTTTTACCACGGTGAATATTGAAGCGGTACTAGTTGCTGTACAGAGAAGTCCCGGGAAATCGTGTAGAAAGGCAGCAGGGGAACTGGGAATATCCAGACGCTCCGTTCAACGCATTCTTAAAAATGACCTCCATATGTACCCATACAAGATGACTTGTGCACAGAAGCGCACTGAAGAACACAAGCAGCAGAGACTACTGTTTGCTCTGTAGGCGGAGGATGGAGAAGAAACTCTCAACAACGTTTGGTTTTCAGACGAGGTGCATTTTCATTTTGACGGTGTGGTTAACAAACAAAATGTACGCTTTTGGGCCACTGAAAACCCACAAGTGCTTCATGAACGTCATCATTATGCTTCGAGGAATACAGCGTGGGCAGCAATTTCCAGTCACGGACTTATTGGACCGTTTTTCTTTGAAGAAGCTGTGAACAGCGAGTGTTATTTGAGCATGCTTCGCAATAGCTTCATTCCACAGCTTCTTGCTACTGACTTGCCCTTCAACACGCAGTGGTTCATGCAAGATGGAGCAAGGCCACATACTGCAAACACTGTGTTGGAGTTTTTACACGAGCTTTTCGACATGCGGATCATTTCACTCAGGTTTCCAGGTCGCTTCAATGACGGACAAAATTGGCCCCCAATAGTCCAGACCTCAATCCACGTGACTTTTTTCCACGTGACTGTCAAAGTAATAAGAGGACTCTTTTTTTTCTTTTCAACCTACGATCAGTTGCGAAATAAAAACCACAGTGAAAATGTGGTGAAGCTTTGTGCAGATGTGTTAAGTGTCTCTCATATGCCCGTCTATAGCTTTACGTCGAACTTTTCAGAGCTGAGCGCACAGCGATCATGTTAAGATGTCTAAAAATAGTGTCATCCGTCAACTGTGAAGTCCTACTGAGGGGTGTCGCCTGATTTACGTACAGCCAAAATAACGTAATTGTCATGTGCTTCCTTCTTCATGACATTTCTCAGCCAGACCCAATAGGTGGAGCGTTTTTGATGGAAAGTGATCACCCATGATATAGCCCAGACTTGTCTACCTCTGACTTCCGTCTCTCCGCTCACATGAACCGCTGGCTAAGAGAACAATATTTTGGCACAAACAACGAACTGCAGTTCAGCGTACGGAATTGGTGGAAATCGCAGGTGGCTGCGTTCTATGACGAGTGTACTAAAAATTTGATATCAAGCTACGACAAATGTCTAAGTCGGAGAGGCGATAGTCTAGAGAAGTAGATGAAGGTGTAGCTAAATGTTCCAAATGAAACAGTTTTACTGAAAGAAATGATTGAAATATCGTCGTAAGTAGCATTAGGAAGTCTCCTTTATATAATGATGGTGACTAGTTTAGGACTTGCATCCGTTTAAACCATCTGCCTTCGTAAGTAGCAGCTACTACAAATTGTAATGCAGATACTTTAGCATACGTACTTAGATTGCAATGAGCAATATAACCCGTCCACTGTATGCTAAAGTATCTTTATTACCGCTCGAATTATTTGCTACAACTATTCTATGCATGCACACATAACTCTATTTAGTCGAATATGACGACGAATGGTTTTGGCCGGCCGGTGTGGCCAAGCGGTTCTAGGCGCTTCAGCTTTGAATGGTTTTGAGAGTGGACGTAAGTTCGAAACTAGTCACCATCAATACATAAAGGAGACTTCCTACTGCAACTTACGTATTCCTACCGTTTCTTTCATTAAAGATACAGCTGCGGACCCACTTCACCTCCGTCATGCTGGAAACCATTTTTGGTTTCCACTGTGGTTTCCATTACGTGACCAGTCGGAGGTTGATACAAAATATCCCTCGGATTACAAAGCCTGCAATAAAGAGCTGTGACACGCACTGAGGTGACAAAAGTCGTGAGATACCTACTAACACCGTGTCGGGCATACTTCTGTCCGACTAGCGCAGCAACTCTACGTGGAATGGACTTGACAAGTCATTGGATGTCCCCTGCAAAGATACTGATGCATGCTGCCTCTATAGCCGTCCGTAATTGCGAAAGTGTTTCCAGTGCAACATTTTGTGTATGAACTGACCTCTCTCTTATGTTCCATATGTCGGATGGGATTCGTGTCTGTCGATCTGGGTGACAAATGGTTCGCTCGTATTGTCCACAATGTTCTGCAAACTGATTGTGAACAGTTGTTACCGAGTGACATGGTGCACTGTTATCCAGAAAAATTCCGATCGTTGTTTGTTGCAAATGTTCTTCAAGTAGCAGAACATGATCGGTAGCTGAACATGATCGGTTCAGTTAGACCTGAGGACCCAGTCGAGTCAACGTCAACACACCATTATGGAGCCACTATCTGCTTGCACAGTGCCTCTTTGACAAGTTGGATACGTGGTTTCGGGGGTCTGAGCCACACTCGAACCCTACCATCTCCTCTTACCAACTGGCCGGCCGATGTGGCCGAGCGGTTCTAGGCGCTTCAGTCTGGAACCGCGCGACCGCTACGGTCGCAGGTTCGAATCCTGCCTCGGGCATGGATGTGTATGGTGTCCTTAGGTTAGTTAGGTTTAAGTATTTCCAAGTTCTAGGGGACTGATGACCTCAGATGTCGAGTCCCATAGTGCTCAGAGCCATTTGAACCATTTTCTTATCAATTGAAATCGGGACTCATTCTAGCAAGAGACGGATCTTCAGTCATCTAAGATCCAACAGATATGTTCCCGAGCCCAGAATGAGCGCTGCGGGTGACGTCGGGCTGTTCGTAAAGGCACTCGCATCGGTCGTCTACTGCCAAACCCCATATTAAGCCAGATTTCGCCGCACTGAGTTAACGGATACGTTCAACGTACGAGGGTTGCGCAGAAAGTAATGCACGGCATTTTTTTTTCTTCAACAAATCTTTATTGAACATAATGAGAATTACACACACGAAACAATGGTGTTTTATCTACACACCCGATTTTTCCACGTAATCTCCATCCCGTTCTATGGCCTTCCTCCAGCGCAAAACAAGTGCGTGTATGCCCTGTCAGTACCAGTCTTTGTATCCGCCTGTTTAGTTGGGTGGTAAGGTGCCCGCCTGCCATGCAAGCGGGCTCAGGTTCGATTCCCAGCCAGGCTGGAGATTTTCCCTGCTCGAGGACTGGGTGTTGTATTGTCTTAATATCATTTCATCCCCCATCACCGGCGCGCAAGTCGCCCAATGTGGCGTCGAATGAAATAAGATTGCACTTGGCGGCCGAACTTCCCCGAATAAGGGCCTCCCGGCCAACGATGCTATACGCTCATTTCTATTTTTACCGGTCTTTGAGCCGGCCGGAGTGGCCGAGCGGTTAAAGGCGCTACAGTCTGGAACCGCACGACCGCTACGGTCGCAGGTGCGAATCCTGCCTCGGGCATGGATGTGTGTGATGTCCTTAGGTTAGTTAGGTTTAAGTAGTTCTAAGTTCTAGGGGACTTATGACCACAGCAGTTGAGTCCCATAGTGCTCAGAGCTATTTGAACCATTTGAACCAGTCTTTGTTCCAGTGGCCGAGAAAATGCTTCACTGTGTTAATCACCTCCTCATCGTCCTCAAAATGTCGTAATGCGTCTGTACCCGCGAATGACAACATCAGATCGTTGCAACACATAAGATGTGACAGCCATGAATGGTCTCCCCGACCGCTGAAAAGCGTGGAGCTCCGCCGAGCCGTCTTCTGATGACCTCACCCTCCGTGCCCAGCGACTAACTGCACTTCTGTGGACAGCAGATGCTCCATAGGCTTTGCACAAGTGTTTGTGAATATTCGCCACAGTTTCTTTCTCTGCAGTGAGAAATTCAATGACGGGACGTTGCTTGTAACGTGCATCACCTATAGACGCCATTTTGAAACTGTCCTGCAGCTACGCTATCCGTCGGAAGTGACGGAAACTTGGCGTGCTCACTCAAGAGATTTCAAATAACCCATAAGTAACGATTCGCATCCGTCGCATTGTTTTCAGCTGGGAAAAAAAATGCGGTGCATTACTTTCTGGGCAACCCTCGTACATCCCACATCGATATCTGGTATTATTTCATGCAGTGTTGCTTGTCTGTAAGCACTGACAACTGTACCCAAACACCGCTGCTCTCAGTCATTAAGTGAAAGTCGCTGGCCACTGCGTTGTTTGTGGTGAGAGGTAATGCCTCAAATTCGGTATTCTCAGCACACTCTTGACACAGTGGATCTCGGAAAATTTGATTCCCTAACGATTGTCGATAAATGATGTCCCTGGCGTCTAGCTCCAAGTTTCACTCCGGTTCCAAGTCTGTTAAGCCCCGTCGTGCGGCCTTAATCAGGTCGGAAATCGTTTCAAATGCAATTGAAAAAAAACAGCCCTCAGTCACTATTTTTAACGAATTAACCGGGTTTCATCACTGCTAGGAGTGTCTTCCTCAGAATTTAAATTAAACAATGGTATATAACATGGGCACAGAATTATGACTAAAAACGTGTGATACGTATTACAAGTACGGAATCATCGAGAAAGACTGGCAGTACTTATATGTCATTTATAAAATAATATATATGCCAAAAGGGCATTAGTCACAAAAATATTTAAGATGAGAAACTGTGATGGCGAGTCACTAAGGGCTGCTCGTTACTTGCGTGGTCAGCCCTTAGTGGCTCGCCATCACAGTTTTTTATCTTAAATATCTTTGTGACTAACGCCCTTTTGGTTCAAATGGCTCTGAGCATATTTATTATTTTATAAATGACATATAAGTACTGCCAGTATTTCACGATGATTCCGTACTTATACTCTGTATCACACATTTTAGTCATAATTATGTGACCATGTTATAGACCATTCATTGATTTAAATCCTGAGAAAGACACTCTTAGCAGTGTTGAAACCCGGTTAATTCGTTAAAAATAGTGACCGAGGGCTGTTTTATTTCAATTGTAACTATTCACGGTCTCTGAACGTGCAGCCATGTACAAAATTTTTCGTTTCAAATGAATCATCTGAGTACAAATGATAGTTCCGCCAATGCACTGATTTTCTACACCTTGTGTACGCGATACTATCGCCATCTCTATATGTGCATATCCCTATCCCAAGACTTTTGTCACATCAGTGTGTAGCACGCGCTTGTCGAGAGGCCGAAACAACGCTGTGTTTGTGCAACAGGCGTCCGGCCTGGAGATGACAACAGCGCGCTGTGTCGGCAACTCGGCGCGTGTTGCACGACTGCTGCTGTTGTGCCGGCGAGAGCGCGCCACAAGTAGGGCGGCACGCATCCTTGCAGAGCGACAAGCACATCCCTGCGGCTGACAGCTGCTCTCGCAGCGACACGGCCTGCTGAGCAGTTGGCCGCAACTCCGGCAGGCAGCCGCGCTGGCGCAACACGGGAGGAGACGGGCGCTGCTGTGGAGAGGGTCGCTGCCCGTGAAGGACAGCCCCACTGCCTGCCACAAACTGTCACTACAGCTCATACACACACACACACACACACACACACAAAATTTCCAAACATATGCGAGTACATATACACTACTGGCCATTAAAATCGCTACAACAGGAAGAAATGCAGATCATAAACGGGTATTCATTGGACAGATATATTATACTAGAACTGACATGTCATTACATTTTCACGCAGTTTGGATGCATAGATCCTGAGAAATCAGTACCCAGAGCAACCACCTCTTGCCGTAAGAACGGCCATGATACGCCTGTGCATTGAGTCGAACAAAGCTTGGATGGCGTGTACAGGTACAGTTGCCCATGCAGCTCCAACACGATACCACAGTTCATCAAGAGTAGTGACTGGCGTACTGTGACGAGCCAGTTGCTCAGCCACCACTGACCAGACGTTTTCAATTAATCAGAGATCTGGAGAATTTGCTGGCCAGGGCAGCAGTCGAACATTTTCTGTTTCCAGAAAGGCCCGTACAGGACTTGCAACATGCTGTCCTGCATTACCCTTCTGAAATGCAGGGTTTCGCAGGGATCGAATGAAGGGTAGAGCCACGGGTCGTAACACATCTCAATTGTAACGTCCACTGTTCAAAGCGCCGTCAATGCGAACAAGAGGTGACCGACACGTGTAACCAATGGCATCACATACCTTCACGCCGGGTGATACGCCAGTATGGCGATGACGAATACACGCTTCCAACGTGCGTTCAACGCGGTGTCGCCCAACACGGATGCAACCATCATGATGCAGTAAACAGAACCTGGATTCATCCGAAAAAAATGACGTTTTGCTATTCGTGCACCCAGGTTCGTCGTTGAGTAAACCATCGGATGCGCTCCTGTCTGTGATGAAGCGTCAAGGGTAACCGCAGCCATGGTCTCCGAGCTGATAGTCGATGCTGCTTCAAACGTCGTCGAACTGTTCGTGCAGATGGTTCTTGTCTTGCAAACGTCCCCATCTGTTGACTCAGGGATAAAGACGTGGATGCACGATCCGCTACAGCCATGCGGATAAGATGCCTGTCATCTTGACTGCTAGTGATACGAGGCCGTTGGGATCCAGCACGGCGTTCCGTATTACCCTCCTGAACCCACCGATTCCCTATTCTGCTAACAGTCATTGGAAAAACGCGAGCAGCAATGTCGCGATTGGAAACTTTCCTCGTGTCAGCACGTTGTAGGTGTCGCCACCGGCGCCAACCTTGTGTGAATGCTCTGAAAAGGTAATAATTTGCATATCACAGCATCTTCTTCCTATCGATTAAATTTCGCGTCTTTAGCACGTCATCTTCTTCGTGTAGCAATTTTAATGGCCAGTAGTGTAACACAGTAAACGAACGAGTCAGATGTAGCGATGAGAAAAAATCCCGACAAGTGCGAATAGGATTCGTGCACTAAGGGTTCTGTACAAAGTTGATTATGTGTACAATTAGTTCACCCATCTCGGGCATCGAGAATCTCTACGATTTATGCCCGTTATCGATATCACTGGGTGACTGGAATTCGAGAGTAGGAAAAGGGCGAGAAAGAAACATAGTAGGTGAATATGGATTGGCGGTAAGAAATGAAAGAGGAAGCCGTCTGGTACAATTTTGCTCAGAGCATAACATAGCTAACACTTGGTTCAAGAATCATAAAAGAAGCTTGTATACATCGAAGAATCCCGGAGATACTAAAAGGCATCAGATAGACTATATAATGGTAAGACAGAGTTTAGGAACCAGGTTTTAAATTGTAAGACATTTCCAGGGGCAGATGTGGACTCTGACCACAATCTATTGGTTATGAACTGTAGATTAAAACTGAATAAACTGCAAAAAGGTGGGAATTTAAGGAGATGGAACCTGGATAAACTGACTAAACCAGAGGTTGTACAGAGTTTCAGGGAGAGCATAAGGGAACAATTGACAGCAATTGGGGAAAGAAATACAGTAGAAGAAGAATGGGTCGCTCTGAGGGATGACGTAGTGAAGAGAGCAGAGGATAAAGTAGGTAAAAAGACGAGGGCTAGTAGAAATCCTTGGGTAATAGAAGAAATATTGAATTTAATGGATGAAAGAAAAAATATAAAAACGCCGTAAATGAAGCAGGCAAAAAGAAATACAAACGTCTCAAAAATGAGATCGACAGGAAGTGCAAAATGGCTAAGCAGGGATGGCTAGAGGACAAATGTAAGGATGTAGAGGCTTATCTCACTGGGGATTAAGATAGATACTGCCTACAGGAAAATTAAAGAGAACTTTGGAGAAAAGAGAACCACTTGTATGAATATCAAGAGCTCAGATGGAAACCTAGTTCTAAGCAAAGAAGGGAAAGTAGAAAGGTGGAAGGAGTATATAGAGGGTCTATACAAGTGCGATGTACATGAGGACAATATTATGGAAATGGAAGAGAATGTAGATGAAGATGAAATGAGAGATACGATACTGCGTGAAGAGTTTGACGGAGCAATGAAAGACCTGAGCCGAAACAAGGCCACGGGAATAGACAACATTCCATTAGAACTACTGACGGCCTTGGGACAGCCAGTCATGACAAAAATCTACCATCTGGTGAGAAAGATGTATTAGACAGGCGAAATACCCTCAGACTTCAAGAAGAATATAATAATTCCAATCCCAAAGAAAGCAGGTGTTGACATATGTGAAAATTACCGAACTATCAGTTTAATAAGTCACAGCTGCAAAATACTAGCACGAATTCTTTACAGACAAATGGGAAAACTGGTAGAAGCCGACCTCGGGGTGATCAGTTTGGATTCCGTAGAAGTGTTGGAACACGTGAGGCAATACTGACCCTACGACTTATCTTAGAAAATTGATTAAGGGAAAGCAAACCTACATTTCTAGCATTTGTAGACATAGAGAAACCTTTTGGCAATGTTGACTGGAATATTCTCTTTCAAATTCTGAAGGTGGCAGGGGTAAAATACAGGGAGCGAAAGGCTATTTACAATCTGTACAGAAACGAGATGGCAGTTATAAGAGACGAGGGGCCTGAAAGGGAAGCAGTGGTTGGGAAGCGAGTGAGACCGGATTGTAGCCTCTCCCCGATGTTATTCAATCTGTATATTGAGCAAGCAGTAACGG
Organism: Schistocerca cancellata; assembly: GCF_023864275.1. Classification (NCBI taxonomy): domain Eukaryota; kingdom Metazoa; phylum Arthropoda; class Insecta; order Orthoptera; family Acrididae; genus Schistocerca; species Schistocerca cancellata. The sequence goes on from NC_064631.1 coordinate 328,697,276, forward strand.
AAACAAAAAAAATTCGGAGTAGGTATTAAAAGGATTAGTAAGGCATCTAATTAACTCTCTAATTCTTATCGGTCATGGAGATAAATTGCCTAAAAAGTGTTCAATAACCAGGGAGTTGAACAAGAACGTGGCCTCTCTCCTCTGACATCTACTTAGGCTGCCCCATCAGGGCTTGGAAACATAGTATTACCTACGGCATAAAAGTTAATAAGCAGAAATGCTTTAATACTATGATATACACAGATGATCAACTTACAATTTAAGAAAACGAACATAAGTTTCAGAGAGTCATTTATCACTTTACTTTATTGGCTTCTAAATACACACATCAAAAAAAGTTTTGCACACCTCCGTTCCGAGAGTTCCGGAACCTGTACAGAAAATTGGAATAGAGATCCACATAAACATCACTTCTGCCCTTTTTTTTTGCTCATGAACACCACACAATGCATGTTGTACCACCATACAGAGGGACGTTCAGAGGTGGTGGTCCAAATCAATGTTCAAATCGGTACCTCTAATACCCAGTAGCATGTCCGTGCTCTGAAGCATGCCTGTATTCGTCGTGGCATACTATCCACAAGTTCATCAAGGCGCTGTTGGTCCAGATTATCCCCCTCCTCAATGTCGATTCGGCGTAGATGCCTCAGAGTGGTTGGTGGGTCACGTCGTCCATAAACAACCCTTTTCAATCTATCCCAGACATATTCGATAGGGTTCGTGTCTGGAGAACATGCTGACCACTCTAGTCGAACAATGTCATTATCCTGAAGGAAGCCATTCACAAGATGTGCACGATGGGGTCACGAATTGTCGTCCATGAAGACGAATGCCTCGCCAATATGCCGCCGATATTGTTACACTATCGGTCGGAGGATGGCATTCACGAATCGTACAGCCGTTACTGCGTCTTCCATGACCACCAGCGGCGTACCTCGGCCCCGCTTAATGCCACCCCAAAACAGCAGGCAACCTCCACCTTGGCTGGGCAGAGTGTCTAAGGCGTTATGCCTGACCGGGTTGCCTCCAAACTCGTCTCCGACAATTGTCTGGTTGAAGGCATATGCGACACTCATCGGTGAAGAGAACGTGATGCCAATCCTGAGTGGTCCATTCGGCATGTTGTTGGGCCCATCTGTACCGCACTGCATGGCGTCTTGGTTGCAAAGATGGATCTCGCCATGGTCGTTGGGAGTGATGCACATCATGCAGCCTACTGCGCACAGTTTGAGTCGTAACACGACGTCCTGTGGCTGCACGAAAAGCATTATTCAACATGGTGGCGTTTCTGTCAGGGTTCCTCCGAGCCATAATCCAAAGATAGCGGTCATCCACTACAGTAGTAGCCCTTGGGTGGCCTGAGCGAGGCATGTCATCGACAGCTCATGTCTCTCTATCTCCTCCATGTCCGAACAACATCGCTTTGGTTCACTCTGAGACGCCTGGACACTTCCCTTTTTGAGAGCCCTTCCTGGCACAAAGTATCACTGTGAACGCGATCGAACCACGGTAGTGACAGTCTAGGCATGGTTGAACCACAGACAACACGAGCCGTGTATCTCCTTGCTGGTGGAATGACTGAAACTGATAAACTGATACCCCCTGCGTCTAATAGGCGCTGCTTATGCATGGTTGTTTACATCTTTGGGCGGGTTTAGTGACATCTCTGAACATTCAAAGGGACTGTGTGTGTTATACAATACCCAAAGTCAACGTCTATCTTCAGGAGTTCTCAGAAACGGGTGATGCAAAACTATTTTGTTGAATGTATAACATGAGTATTTCCACTAATAAAAAAAATGGCTATGGCACTCAAGGGAAAATCACCTATAAGGCCGAGTTTTATAATAAATAATGTAATATTCGGAAAGGTAACCCAGTTCCAGATGAAATTTGGAAAAGGGATTGGGAACACGTTCCGTTCATAAAGTACAACGCAGTTTGTGGAACAATTAAAAATACGCTAAAGCAAACGAAACATCCACGAACGAGACACGGATGAAGTTTTACAAAGCCTTGACAGTACCTACCATGTCCTGTGGATCCGAAACCAGGGTTCTCATATAGAAGGATATGAACAAGATCCAGGCTGCGGAAATGAGATTCCTCCAAAGTGTTAAAGGGGGCAGCAGAGAAACGCGATTCGAAAATGAGTTGTCCGAAACAAATAAACAAATTCTCGAGTATAGACCTAGAGGCACAAGACTGCTGGGAAGACACAGAAGAGATGGCCAGCATTCGTTGACTAGACAGGTGAACTGGTGTAATTGATCAAGTACGACTAGCCTGAAGACTTCGTTTTAAAGTCAGCTCGGCTTCTTATTTATGATACGACCAGCACACCAAAAGGTGGAGCCAAAAAGTGAAGTGGGAAGGTCACTGCTGTTCACGAATTAAATTGCTCAAAAATTTGAGACCTGAGTTTCTCCCAGCGTCCAAATAATTTACGGGAATGCAGCCTCATGACGTCGTCGACACTCGCCGATGCATGATGAACATAAGTGCAGATGCTATCCAAGACTGCAGGTTGCGGTGTAGAACATGGCCACGAATGGCCATGAGCAAAGTCCTCATTATGTTTCAAGTGTTAATCGTTGTCAGAACATTGTACCGTTTAGTTATCAGTGCATTATGTCAGAGACGAGTGAATTCGAACACAGGCAAATTATGGTGCTTGGATGTTGCCTGCTCCCGTAATCAACTGTACCGAAGAGTTTGGTGTTTCAAGAGGCACCTTGTCGAAGATTTAAACTGCAGGCAGGGAAAGGGGAAAAGCATAATTCACTAAGTCACAAAGCAGACAAATATGTGTGTTGACTGATTGTGATGGAGGGTCATTGAAGAGGACTGTGACGAAAAATAATAGGACGGCAGCTGCAAAAGTCATTGCAAAGCTGAGTGTCAAACTCATGAACTCTGTCGGGACCAAAAAAACACAGACTAAGCTTCTTAAACAGGGAACTGCAGGCGAACTAGAGAAAGGTGATGCGTAGTTACAAAACCTGGCCTATGGAGCAGCGGAAGAAAGTCATTTGGTCGGCTAAGTATTATTTCATACTGTTTCCAGCTCTGGTCGAGTTTATGTTCCAAAATTGAAATAAATTCTAACACTCTATGGCTATTGCGCAGTAGCGAAGGTGTATTTTCAATAGGAAGAAACAGTCTACGTTGCAAAGATAGCGTAAGTTTTATCGAAGCGTTTCGCTTTTTTGAGACATCGTCAGAAATCGTATAGAACCTGCAAGTAACGCATTAGTCATAAGTAGTCGAAATCTTGGTGTGTACCTTCGACGAAGGCCTGGAAGTATGGCAATATCTAAGCATAGCTGTATACCTTCGCCAAAGGTTCACACCAGAATTTCGACTACTTATGGCTAATGCAGGGATTAGCCGAGCGCTCTAAGGCGCTGTAGTCCTGGACTGTGCGGCTGGTCCCGGTGGAGGTTCGAGTCCTCCCTCGGGCATGGGCGTCTGTGTTTGTCCTTAGGATAATTTAGGTTAAGTAGTGTGTAAGATTAGGTACTGATGACCTTATCAGTTAAGTTCCATAAGATTTCACACACATTTGAACATCTTTTGGCTAATATATTACCTACAGTTCCTATTAGATTTCTGAAGATGCCTCAAAAAGACGAATAAAGCTTGCGCTATTTTTGCAACCTAGACTGCTTTTTCCTACCCAAAATTGAAATGGGGCAGGGGTTCGATGACCAAAATTGAAATGGGGCAGGGGTTCGATGATGAACTGGACAGCCATATCATGGTATTCCATGGGCGCCATGGCTATTCTGGAAGGTCGATTATGTGATCATCTAACATTTGGGAGACTATTTCTGATCTACCTTCGTACCACAATTGCCCAAGGACGCTCTGTGAGTATTTTAGGAATTTGTGTTGAACCTACAGCTTGCAAGCTAGGAAGACACCAGTTCACCAGGCAGATTTCAGAAGAGTGCAGCAGTGCGGAGAGTGATGTAATCAGACAATGATCTCAATGTCGGTTCCACTATACTCCCTATAAAGCAAACATCACTAACAGAAATTAGTTTACGGGTTCAGGCATAACTATATGCCAGCAAAAAATGAAAATCTGAGATTTTAGTTATTGAGGTTTATATTTTACTCTAGGTATAACTTTATGACGTAGCAATCATGACTGTAACACGTGCAGGATGGTAAAATATTGATATTGGATGTTAAGCAACTGCATAGCTTAATTTCTAACTATTCTATGGTTCTTTAATGGTAAGATGGTTGATGATCATGTCTGCGGGTCGATAAAATACAAACAAATTAAATACAATTGGAGCCAGAGATATCAATTAAACTAAAAAGTACAATTAAAATAACCAAATAATGGAGGGGGTCGGTAAAGATCAATCAGCAGTACACATTTTTAAAAAAAATCAAGAACTTCAGAGTATAAAGCACTCTACAGTGGCTGATCAATTCTTTTCGTGAAATCGGATATCTCCCGTTTCTGCTTGAATCAAGCCCAACAATCGTGAATATGTTAAACTACAGGTCATGGTTGAGACGGACTCTACTGCAGTTCTGAGTGTCAATTGAATATCACTTGCTGGTGTAGGCATGAGCGAGCGTCTTTACCTTTCGTCGGCGGCAGTAGTGGCTGCTGTCAGCGCGAGCTGAGAACCTGAGAACCTATTCTAAATCTCTCTCGATTGTTAAACACCAGTCTGATATATTTCCTACGTCTTCGGTGAAGTCAAGACTCCTAGTTTAAAAATGGCTCTGAGCACTATGGGACTTAACTTCCGAGGTCATCAGTCCCCTAGAACTTAGCACTACTTAAATCTAACTAAGCTAAGGACATCACACACATCCATGCCCGAGGCAGGATTCGAACCGCCGACCGTAGCGGGCTCGCGGTTCCAGACTGTAGCGCCTAGAACCGCTCGGCCACACCGGCCGGCAGACTCCTAGTTTCTCCCTAGCTAAGTTAATTGGCATGGTACATGCTGTTTGGCTGGAATAGCGTGTACGCCGTTGCCATCAAATCGCTCGCAAGCGTTAACTGTCAGTGCTCGGTGAAATTCTCCGTACTACCACACTTTTCAGTTTAACTCCTTAACAGTTAAGACGAGCCTGTCAACAAGTGTTCACATAATCACTCTCGCAATCGTCTCAGTGCAGCGCGAGTTGCCTTGGTCAAACGCTCGACGATTTCCTGATAGAGAAAGAGCCAGTTCCTCTGTCTGCAGTTTGCGTATATCGAACCTGATGCGATGCTTTTTCTTTCGGGCCAATCAGAGAATTCGTAAGTGTTATAACTCCACCCACTACAGTTTCTGTACCCTATCACAGGCGCCGTTTCTTTCATAGGGCAGAGTCTGACTTCTGCTATGTAATACTGACGTAAATAGCTTCTTTCCACACGGGTTTTTATGTAGGTGGCCATAGTGAGTCACCACTGTTTTGAGTTGGATTTCTCCGGATGTTTATCTGCTATCTTCAGCCGTGTTGCTGTAGAAAGGCTTTCCGAAGGGTCGTCGTTAAAGTCAGGGACAAGGGCGGCTTTTGCCGCCGGTCCGTGCAAAGGGTCCAGCGTCTCACTGTGTCTGCTGGATGTCCTGCTGTGAAGGTTTCGGCCTACAAGGGACACGCGTTGCCATCGTTTAATTCTCATTTCCCTGAGAACTGCAACTCGTACCTCAGGTCTGGGAAATTACGTCCTCGCCGCAGCCGCAGTGGTCCACAACCCCACGACGCCTACCGCAGTCCACATCAACCCTCCGCCGCCCCACACCGAACCCAGGGTTATTGAGCGGTTCGGCCCCCAGTTGACCCCCCAGGGAACGTCTCACACCAGACGAGTGTAACACCTATGTTTGCGTGGTAGAGTAATGGTGGTGTACGCGTACGTGGATAAATTTTTTGCGCAGCAATCGCTGACCTAGTGTAACTGAGGCGGAATAGGGGGAACCTGTCCGCATTCGCCGAGGAAGATGGAAAACCGCCGAGAAACCATCCACAGACTGGCCGGTTCACCGGACCTCGACACAAATCCGCCGGGCGAATTCGTGCAGGGGACCAGGCGCTGATTCCCTCCCGGAAAGCCGTGCGTTAGACCGCACGACCAACCGGGCGGGCTGCGTGCTATTACTAGTGTGAGTGTTAAGTGGTTTATATTCACGAAATGACGGTTTATTTATTCTATTTGCATATGAATAAGATTCTTAAAATTTCATGCGACTGTGTTGTGTGACATATCGATTTACCCGGAATTGTTTCAGGAATCCAATGTAAGGTGTGTTATTTGTTTGCCACCTTACAACCATCAAGGCCAATCAGGTCCATCCCATGGTAAAATGTTCCCCAATGGTGATACAGTGTTCCAGGATGACAGGACAACAGTTCACACAGTTCTCATGGTTCACTACCGGATTTGTGAGTACGTGTATAAACTGTCGCATCTTCTCTGGCCTCCATAGTCACCAGATAATGTTATCCCTCTGTGATGTATTTTCGAGAGATGGGTACATGATCGGTATCTAAATCCATCATCGTTTCCTGAACCTGCCACTAGTTTGCGGGAAGAATGGTATAAGATTCCCTTGAAAATCGTAGAGGACCGACTTCATCCATTCCAAGACGACTGGAAGCTGTCTCGAATACCAACGATTATCCTACATCGTATTAGGTATGGTAATGGGCTGTGTTTGTCCTGTGTCCTTATTTTTGTCCAGCCCCCGTATTTATTATTCCTTTAATGGAATCACAGATACATTTTTATGTTGTAGTGTCACAGCGGCCCTTTGGAACAGAAAAAAATAATGTTGTTGTTGTGATCTGCAGTCCTCAGACTGGTTTGATGCAGCTCTCCATGCTACTCTATCCTGTGCAAGCTTCTTCATCTCCCAGTACCTACTGCAGCCTACATCCTTCTGAATCTGCTTAGTGTATTCATCTCTTGGTCTCCCTCTACGATTTTTACCCTTCACCCTGCCCTCCAATACTAAACTGGCGATCCCTTGATGCCTTAGAATGTGTACTACCAACCGATCCCTTCTTCTAGTCAAGCTGCGCCACAAACCTCTCTTCTCCCCAATCCTATTCAATACTTCCTCATTAGTTATGTGATCTACCCATCTAATCTTCAGCATTCTTCTGTAGCACCACATATCGAAAGCTTCTATTCTCTTCTTGTCCAAACTATTTATCGTCCATGTTTCACTTCCATACATGGCTACACTCCATACAAATACTTTCAGAAACGACTTCCTGACACTTAAATCTATACTCGATGTTAACAAATTTCTCTTCTTCAGAAATGCATTCCTTGCCATTGCCAGTCTACATTTTATATCCTCTCTACTTCTACATCTACATCTACATGATTACTCTTCAGTTCACATTTAAGTGCTTGACAGAGGGTTCATCGAACCACAATCATACTATCTCTCTACCATTCCACTCCCGAACAGCGCGCGGGAAAAACGAACACCTAAACCTTTCTGTTCGAGCTCTGATTTCTCTTATTTTATTTTGCTGATCATTCCTACCTATGTAGGTTGGGCTCAACAAAATATTTTCGCATTCGGAAAAGAAAGTTGGTGATTGAAATTTCGTAAATAGATCTCGCCGCGACGAAAAACGTCTTTGCTTTAATGACTTCCATTCCAACTCGCGTATCATATCTGCCACACTCTGTCCCCTATTACGTGATAATACAAAACGAGCTGCCCTTTTTTACACCCTTTTGATGTCCTCCGTCAATCCCACCTGGTAAGGATCCCACACCGCGCAGCAATATTCTAACAGAGGACGAACGAGTGTAGTGTAAGCTGTCTCTTTAGTGGACTTGTTGCATCTTCTAAGTGTCCTGCCAATGAAACGCAACCTTTAGCTCGCCTTCCCCACAATATTATCTATGTGGTCTTTACAACTGAAGTAGTTCGTAATTTTTACGCCCAGGTACTTAGTTGAATTGACAGCCTTGAGAATTGTACTATTTATCGAGTAATCGATCGGATTTCTTTTGTAACTCATGTGGATTACCTCACACTTTTCGTTATTTAGCGTCAACTGCCACCTGCCACACCATACAGGAATCTTTTCTAAATCACTTTGCAACTTATACTGGTCTTCGGATGACCTTACTAGACGGTAAATTACAGCATCATCTACAAACAACCTAAGAGAACTGCTCAGATTGTCACCCAGGTAATTTATATAGATCAGGAACAGCAGACGTCCCAGGACGCTTCCCTGGGGAACACCTGACATCACTTCGACCATCATCAGTTATTTTGCTCCCCAAATAGCAAAACTCCTTCACTACTTTAAGTGTCTCATTTCCTAATCTAAGTCCCTCTGCATCACCCGACTTAAGTCGACTACATTCCATTATCCTCGTTTTCCTTTTGTTGATGTTCATCTTATATATATACTGTATATAGGGTGAGTCACAGGAGAAGCGAGTGCAGTTGGTGCGTTAGCTGCTGTTGCCATGAACCCACACATGAGTACGCGGGACATTGCGAGAGCCGGTGGACTGAGTCAAAGTAGTGTCATGCGCATACTACATCGTCACCGCTTTCACCCGTTTCATGTGTCGCTACATCAGCAATTACATGGTGATGACTTTAATCATCGAGTGCAATTCTGTCAATGGGCATTAACAGAGAATGCGTTGCAGTTCTACCTGTTTACCGATGAAGCGGGTTTCACAAACCACGGGGCAGTGAATCTACGGAACATGCATTACTAGTCCGTGGACAATCCTCGCTGGCTCAGACAGGTAGAGCGACAGCGACCGTGGACTGTAAATGTATGATGCGGAATCATTGTCGACCACCTCATTGGTCCTCACTGCATTGCAGGGGCCCAAACAGCTGCAACATACAACGCGTTTCTACAGAATGATCTGCCAACGTTGCTCGAAAATGTCCCACTGGAAACGCGTCGACGTATGTGGTATCAGCATGATGGTGCACCTGCACATTCCGCAATTAACACTAGGCTGACCCTTGACAGGATGTTCGACGGGCGTTTCATAGGACGTGGAGGACGCATAAATTGGCCAGCCCGTTCTCCGGATCTTACACCTCTGGACTTCTTTCTGTGGGGTACGTTAAAGGAGAATGTGTACCGTGATGTGCCTACAACCCCAGAGGATATGAAACAACGTATTGTGGCAGCCTGCGGCGACATTACACTAGATGTACTGCGGGGTGTACGACATTCATTATGCCAGAGATTGCAACTGTGTGCAGCAAATGATGGCCACCACATTGAACATCTATTGGCCTGACATGTCGGGACACACTCTATTCCACTCCGCAATTGAAAACGAAAACCACGTGTGTACGTGTACCTCACCCCTCATGGTAATGTACATGTGCGTCAGTGAAAAAGACGGATGCACGCCAAGACCGTAGGATCCTACGCAGTGCCGTAGGGCGTATAGTGGGCATGCGGGAGGCCGGGTGGACGTACCGCCGAATTGCTCAACACGTGGGGCGTGAGGTCTCCACAGTACATCGATGTTGTCGCCAGTGGTCGGCGGAAGGTGCACGTGCCCGTCGACCTGGGACCGGACCGCAGCGACGCACGGATGCACGCCAAGACCGTAGGATCCTACGCAGTGCCGTAGGGGACCGCACCGCCACTTCCCAGCAAATTAGGGACACTGTTGCTCCTGGGGTATCGGCGAAGACCATTCGCAACCGTCTCCATGAAGCTGGGCTACGGTCCCGCACACCGTTAGGCCGTCTTCCGCTCACGCCCCAACATCGTGCAGCCCGCCTCCAGTGGTGTCGCGACAGGCGTGAATGGAGGGACGAATGGAGACGTGTCGTCTTCAGCGATGAGAGTCGCTTCTGCCTTGGTGCCAATGATGGTCGTATGCGTGTTTGGCGCCGTGCAGGTGAGCGCCACAATCAGGACTGCATACGACCGAGGCACACAGGGCCAACACCCGGCATCATGGTGTGGGGAGCGATCTCCTACACTGGTCGTACACCACTGGTGATCGTCGAGGGGACACTGAATAGTGCACGGTACATCCAAACCGTCATCGAACCCATCGTTCTACCATTCCTAGACCGGCAAGGGAACTTGCTGTTCCAACAGGACAATGCACGTCCGCATGTATCCCGTGCCACCCAACGTGCTCTAGAAGGTGTAAGTCAACTACCCTGGCCAGCAAGATCTCCGGATCTGTCCCCCAATGAGCATGTTTGGGACTGGATGAAGCGTCGTCTCACGCGGTCTGCACGTCCAGCACGAACGCTGGTCCAACTGAGGCGCCAGGTGGAAATGGCATGGCAAGCCGTTCCACAGGACTACATCCAGCATCTCTACGATCGTCTCCATGGGAGAATAGCAGCCTGCATTGCTGCGAAAGGTGGATATACACTGTACTAGTGCCGACATTGTGCATGCTCTGTTGCCTGTGTCTATGTGCCTGTGGTTCTGTCAGTGTGATTATGTGATGTATCTGGAGTATATATATAAAAAGGTGTTAGCAATATATATATATATATATATATATATATATATATATATATATATATATATACTGAGGAGTGAGTTACCCAGTACATGCTGCAGAAATAACAAATAACAGGGGAGATGACAGTGAGTGTTTGCGAGATGGAGGCTGCTACTAGTCCGACTACAATAATGGTATGCAAATGGGTCATTCATAACCTTGGGAGCCCCTGTAAAAGTACAGTGTTCGAGAGCAGAGGGGCGTGTCCTCATTAGGGCCCAGCCTCAGAAATCTCTAACTACTCGCGTTTATCCGGCTATTTTTACTGGTGGAGGCAGTGCCTCGGTGACCGCTCTCGCAGCTCCTCAGAAGAGCCCTCGGGGACCGGTGTGGCTCGGCGATGCATTATGCAGATGCCGGCGTGTGCGTGATAAGCATCGCCGGGCTCGGGAACTGCACTAATAGGGGCCCGGGGCGCAGGTGCGCCGCCGTGAGGCGTGGGGGCGTCGCGCTGCGTGGCGTGGCGTAACGCTGCGGCCAGCTGCCGAGCAGGCGCGGACGCCCAAGGCCGGCAGCCTTCAATGGTGACCAGCAGCCGCGGGGCCGATTCAGGAGCGCTCGCTGCCTGCGGGGCCACTTCCGCTCTGGCCGCCCCGCGCTCCTCTCGTCACTCCTGCTGATACTCTGACGTCAAAAAGAAACATAACACGAGAAGGAGTTGTGCGACATAAACAAAAGTTGGTAGGCGTGTATCTACAAATGGGACATGATACCTTTTCAAATTTCGTGCCAGTCGCATAATAATGGAGGATGCAAATCGGGTTTGCTTAAAAGTACACGCTGTAACGGTCGTGAGCGTTAGTTACCTCTGAGACTGGATGTGGTTATGTCAAAGTGGTAGGTGGATCAAAACAAAATGTCCAGACACTCTGTGACCAAAATGGTATTGAAAGAGAGGATGACCGACTAAAGACCGAAATACTAAATGTCTTTTTCCAAAGCTGTTTCACAGAGGAAGACTGCACTGTAGTTCCTTCTCTAGATTGTCGCACAGATGACAAAATGGTAGATATCGAAACAGACGACAGAGGGATAGAGAAACAATTAAAATCGCTCAAAAGAGGAAAGGCCGCTGGACCTGATGGGATACCAGTTAGATTTTACACAGAGTACGCGAAGGAACTTCCCCTCCCCCCTCTCCCCTTCTTGCAGCGGTGTACCGTAGGTCTCTAGAAGAGCGTAGAGTTCCAAAGGAATGGAAAAGGGCACTGGTCATCCCCGTTTCCAAGAAGGGACGTCGAACAGTTGTGCAACTCTATACATCTATATCTCTAACGTCGATCAGTTGTAGAATTTTGGAACACGTATTATGTTCGAGTATAATGACTTTTCTGGAGACTAGAAATCTACTCTGTAGGAATTAGCATGGGTTTCGAAAAAGACGATGGTGTGAAACCCAGCTCGCGCAATTCGTCCACCAGACTCAAGAGGGCCATAGACACGGGTTCCCAGGTAGATGCCGTGTTTTTTGACTTCCGCAAGGTGTTCGATACAGTTCCCCACAGTCGTTTAATGAACAAAGTAAGAGCATATGGACTATCACACCAATTGTGTGATTGGATTGAAGAGTTCCTAGATAACAGAACGCAGCATGTAATTCTCAAATGAAGAGAAGTCTTCCGAAGTAAGAGTGATTTCAGGTGTGCAGCAGGGGAGTGTCATAGGACCGTTGCTATTCACAATATACATAAACCACCTTGTGGATAACATCGGAAGTTCACTGAAGCTTTTTGCGGACGATGCTGTGGTATATCGAGAGGTTGTAACAATGAAAAATTGTACTGAAATGCAGGACGATCTGCAACGAATTGACGCATGGTGCAGGGAATGGCAGTTGAATCTCAATGTAGACAATGTGCTGCGAATACATAGAAAGAAGGATCCCTTATAATTTAGCTACAATATAGCAAGTCAGCAACTGGAAGCAGTTAATTCCATAAATTTTCTGGGAGTAGGCATTAGCAGTGATTTAAAATGGAATGACCATATAAAGTTGATCGTCTGTAAAGCAGATGCCAAACTGAAATTCATTGGAAGAATCCTAAGGAAATGCAATCCGAAAACAAAGGAAGTAGGTTACAGTACGCTTGTGCGCCCACTGCTTGAATATTGGTCACCGTTGTGGGATCCGTACCAGATGGGGTTGATAGAAGAGATAGAGAAGATCCAACGGAGAACAGCGCGCTTCGTTACAGGATCATTTAGTAATCGCGTAAGCGTTACGGAGATGATAGATAAACTCCAGTGGAAGACTCTGCAGGAGAGATGCTCAGTAGCTCGGTACGGGCTTTTGTTGAAGTTTCGAGAACATAGCTTCACCGACGAGTCAAGCGGTATATTTCTCTCTCCTGCCTATATCTCGAGAAGAGACCATGAGGATAAAATCAGAGAGATTAGAGTCCACACAGAGGCATACCGACAATCTTTCTTTCCACGAACAATACGAGAGTGGAATAGAAGGGAGAACCGATAGAGGTACTCAAAGTACCCTCCGCCACACACCGTCAGGTGGCTTGCGGAGTATGGATGTAGATGTAGATGTAGATGTAGATGTAGATGTAGATGTTAGTCAAGAATGCCTTTAAGGTGACAAAGACGCTATTACTAACATCGCACTGAGTGTGAACTAGGTCGCTACGAGAAGCTGGATGTTTCTTCTGCGATACTGGCGAGAGACTTGGCAGTAATATAGCCATCGAGCGTGACTGCTGGTAGCGCCGTTCTCGGAAATGTACTGTTCCAATAAGACTGCGCTCTGGACTTTCACTTGGTACTATCGAGAGGAAAGACTGTTGTGTTCGGCATGTGGCTGTGTCGTGTCATATTTCATTTGCAACGGAATTTGAGCAGCAGTTTGCACCACAGAGACACAATAATCTGCTACAGATCGCTTACTTCAAGAATAGCTCCGAACCAGACGCCCTGCAGCGTGAATTATGCCGACCCCAAACCACCGTCATTTGCGACTCCAGTTGTGTCAAGCAAGAGCTCATTGGAGGGCACCGTCGAGGTCTTTCTGCCTCGGTGCCAGTGGTAGCCGTGTGTTGGTTATAAGGAGGCCAGTTGAAGGCCTGTAACCAGCCTGTCTTCATGCTAGATATACTGGACCTTCACCTTAAGTTATCGTCTGTGGTGCGATTTCGTACACAAGCAGGAGAACTCTCGTGGTTATCCAACGCAGCCTGACTGCAAATCTGTACGTCAATCTGGTGATTCTACCTAGTGTGCTGCTGTTCACGAACAGTATTCCAGGGCGTACTTTTCAACAGGATAACGCTAGCTCACATACCACTTGTAGTAACACAGTATCCTCTACTGTCTGTCTATAACGCGAAAGCTGCAAGTTCGCGACAAATATAACGCTCTTGCAGACTAGCGTTATCCTCTGGGAGGAATTTAGAAATGTTTTGACCGTGTGTTTACCTAATGGGCAGAGAATATCGAACAGTAGTTACGGATTTATGGCAGTTAATATAAAACTGAACAGGCTTTGCTCTGGGAGTAACGAAGGTCGAAAGGTTCATACAAATAAAACTATAAACGGTCGCCAGTCTAATTAGGCATAATAATTTGAAATATTATGTTTTAAGAAAAATGACGGCTGATCCCGGCGGAAGTTCGAGTCCTCCCTCGGACATAGGATAATATAGGTTAAGTAGTGTGTAAGCTTAGGGACTGATGACCTTTGCAGTGAAGTCCTATAAGATTTCACACAAAAAAAAGTTAATATGAGTTACTAAACTAACTTTCATCAGTTTTGAATAGTGCAATGAACACACACGACTACCGGACAAACTGAGTAGTGGGTAGCAGTAGTTACTGTTTACACAAATTAGCAATCATAGGAAATTTAAAAGTCATTTTACTCGTAGCAATAATAGTTACTGTAGCAACCAATAGCTAACTCAGCACTAAGATGTTATTAAAAACCTCACGAGACTAAAATTGGACATGACAAGACTCCTGGTTTAACTAATATACATACACCACAAATGAGATAAACAGCATTACACAGACACTTTTTATACTCACACGTTTATGGAAATACTTCAGATTTCTTTAGCAAAAACAATATTCAGTTTATCATTCATAAAATAGAAAAGAATGTATATGGGGACCCATAAACTGAAACTGTCTTTATAGGCAAATTCTGTGATTATTTCAGAAACAAATACCAATCTGCTAATTCTGATTTCTAATCCCACTTGAAATAGTTTGTGTGTTCGTTCTTTAAAGCGAGTAATTCAAATATTAAGTTCAATTAACTTCAGAAAGCGCCGGCCGCAGTGGCCGTGCGGTTAAAGGCGCTGCAGTCTGGAACCTCAAGACCGCTACGGTCGCAGGTTCGAATCCTGCCTCGGGCATGGATGTTTGTGATGTCCTTAGGTTAGTTAGGTTTAACTAGTTCTAAGTTCTAGGGGACTAATGACCTCAGCAGTTGAGTCCCATAGTGCTCAAAGCCTTTTGAACCATTTTTTTAACTTCAGAAAATAGTGCCTGGTAATAATAAAAGCAAAATTACTTTTCATATAGGTTCAATTTGTGTGCCTTATGCATTACCTAGCTGGCCGTTGTGGTCGAGCGGTTCTAGGCGCTTCAGTCTGGAACCTCGCGGCCCCTACGGTCGCAGGTTCGAATCCTGCCTCGGGCATGGATGTGTGTGACGTCCTTAGATTAGTTAGGTTTAAGTAGTTCTAAGTTCTAGGGGACTGATGATCTCAAATGTTAAGTCCCTTAGGGCTCAGAGCCATTTGACCATCCATCACCTGTGAAGCAGGTGTTTTTATGGTAACGCTACACACTTTGGTAATGAGCTTTAGCACATTAAGTACAGCATCAAACCATTAATTAATTACAAACAGGATACTCGGTTTCTGCACATTTAGGAAGGAACCCTGCTTTGGTTTCATGATCAGGACAATTTTAAGGTTCAAACACATTTTTATATCACTGGAATTATTATTGAAAAACACCCAGACAAACATACTGGTTCATACTATGATACATATATGAGTTCCTGTAGTGGGCAGAGCAGTGACGCAAGAGGGGTGGCGAGCACGTGGTGGCTGTCTCATACTCTTGATGTTGAATGCTCTTTATCAGTTCTCCTTGGCAACATATTATCCTCGTTTTAGAGCTATTCTATAATAACAAGAGCACCATACGACCGCCGAAACCACATCTGAGGCAACGTCAATATAAATTGGCTTTCAAATGCCTCACTTGGCACCCTCGATGTTAACCGTACAACGGCTAGCCAGTGACTGCGTAGCGTGCTCCCCATTAACTGCCCAGATCGACCGCCAAATCCACCTTTTACTGCACACCAGGCAATTCCGTAGCGGAGGGGGTTCCCTACACCTTTTTTACTATGCAGTACAAGATCCCTAAGAATGAACCAGTTTTTTACATACACATTTCTCTTCCTTAACATTCATATTTTATAAAGTTTCATTACTTTTAAACATTATTAAGTTTTTTTACAATAAGTACATTACAAACTGCAACTTCCCTCTGGCTATTCAAAGATCTTAACTAGTAAAGAACAACCATTTCATAACCACATACACATAATTACACTGTATAAACTACTTAAATCGATATTGGTGTTACATGTCGACAGTTGCCTTGGCCTGCTCGATCACCAAATCTCTCTGCAGTCGAGCACGTATGGGACATCACTGGAAGACAACTCCAGCGTAATCCACAAACAGCATTAAGACTCCCTGTAGTGACTGACCAAATGTAACAGGCGTGGAACTCCATCACACAAACTGTCGTAGGGCACCTGCATAGCACATTGCATGCACATCTATAAGCTTGCATTCACCATTCTGGCGGTTACATCGGTTAATAATGTACTAGCATTTCACATTCGCAATGACTTATCCCGCTCATACATTAACTTGTAATCTTGCAGTGTGAATCACAAATGTATTCCCCAAATTTAATTACTCTACATTAATTACATTTTGTTACTGCGTCTTTCTTCCTTCAGTGAATTACATGCTCGTCTGAAGGCAAGATGTCATCGGATTTTTAGCAAGATACACTGTCTCCTCGAAAGTATCGAGACACCCCTGTGTAATGCAGAGTTGGGCAGAGGCGTCACGAGCGGCACACGCAACAGTGACAAGGAGACAGGAAGGATTGTGTTACCAGTAAGGAAGCAGTAAGAGCAGGTAGGGTCGTTCTGTGGGAGGTCAATGACTTCGATCGTGGCCTGGTCATTAGATATCAAAAAATGGGACTTAACATCTGAGCTCATCAGTCCCCTAGAACTTAGAACTACTTAAACCTAACTAACCTAAGGGCATCACACACATGCATGCCCGAGGCAGGATTCGAACCTGCGACCGTAGCGGTCACGCGGTTCCAGAGTGAAGCGCCTAGAACCTCTCGGCCACTCCGGCCGGCTCATTATATATCACCTGACTAACAAATCAATCAGCCTTCCTGTAGCTGCCCAAGTAGACCGTTGCTGATGTTGTGAAGGGTAAAAGCGAAGTAACAACCACTGCTAAAACAAGACCAGACGGCCCTCATCTACTGACAGAAACGGACCGTCGAGCATTGTGAAGTGTAGTCGTAATAAATGGCATGAAATCAGTGGAAAGAACCACTCGTGAGTGTCAGAGTGCTAGCAGCAGGCTTTGTGTTCTGCGTGCAGCAGAGGAACAGTTCGGACACGGTGATTGTATGAGCATGACAATGCACCCTGCCATAAACCAACATACAGTGTGAGTCACTAACTATTGCCACCAAGGATAACCCCGAAAGTATGATAGGAGCTGAAAAGTTTGTGGGACAAAAGTTGCACGGGACAAAGGGGGCCATAATATGACGTTGGTTTTTTGTTGCTAGGTGGGGCCGCTTCAGAGATATGAAGGTCAACTTTGTTTTTTAAATGGGATGCTATAGTTTGGTACTTACTTTCTGATAGCGCGCTATGGAGACGAATCCAACGATGTGTAACATAAGGTCTTTGAAGGTCAACGAAGGTCACAAAGATGGCATGAACGTCGATTTACAGAAGGTGTTCGAAGTGATGGCCATTGGTATCAATGCAGTGCTGCAATCTTCTAATCATGGATTTAGTGGTATTCCTTATCACATCCGCACTTATCGAAGCACATGCACTGACAATTCTCTCTCGCATATGTTCAGGTGCAGTGGGAATGCATTTATAAACAATGTCTTTTACGAATCCCCACAAGAAAAAAATCCAGAGGCGTCATGTCGGGCGAACGAGCCGGCAACGACACATCTCCTCAACGTCCAATTCAACGATTTGGGAATTGTCTCTGCAACTCATTTCTAGCTATCAGCGAAAAATGTGCCAGACACCCATCGTGTTGATACCACATTCTGTTCTTTATTCCTAAATGTATTTCTTCCAATAACAGACATTATGTTTCTTGGAGGAATGTGGTGTACTTCCTACCAATAAGATACCCTACGATGAAATAGTGACCTATAATTCTGTCCAGAATCACACGCCATACATTCACCGACCACGCTTTATGGTGTGCAACTTGCCGCAGCCAACATGGATTTTCAGTTGCCCAATAATGCATGTTATGCAAATTATCATTTCCATGGTTCGTGAATGTAGCCTCGTCAGTAAATAAAATTAAATTTAATAAATGTGTCGTCTTTCTGAATCTGAAGTCGAGCCCATGGGCAGAATTCAGTGCTACGCATACAATACGTACCAGTTAATTCTTCATGGAGACTGATGTGGTAAGGATGATATTTATGGCGATGCTGAACACGAACAACACTACTCGTGACCATGCCAGATTCCCTTGCGATTTGACGCGAACTAACACAAGGGTCTCGAACCACAGTGGCAAGAGTACTAATTTCCGTTGCCTCGTTAGTAACTTTCCTTTGCCGGATATATTTCCGATGCATTAAAGATCCAGTTGTTCTCAATTTATTGCCGGCCGGTGTGGCAGTGCGGTTCTAGGCGCTTCAGTCTGGAACCGTGTGACTGCTACGGTCGCAGGTTCGAATCCTACCTTGGGCATGGATGTGTGTGATGTCCTTAGGTTAGTTAGGTTTAAGTAGTTCTAAGTTCTAGGGGACTGATGACCACAGATGTTAAGTCCCATAGTGCTCAGAGCCATTTGAATCAATTTATCACTACATATTTAAATGTACGACGTGTAGGGCGAGTACATTGAGGATCATTCAGCGTATAGGTCTCACAATAGCTCTCACTGAATTTCGTTGGCATTCTCCGTAAATGAGAAGCATATCGACTTGTTATTCGAAGGAATACATCATTCACATTCACTTGATTCGACATACTAGTCCGTTCCTATTAGTGCTGTATTGCGAAACCGTCGAATGGTGTTTACATGTCAATGGCACGTTAGATGGATACACCATATTCGGCGAATACTTACTGTTTCCACGATATACGAGAGAGAATTATCAGAGCGTGTGCTTCGATAAGTACCACAGTGATTAGGAACACCACTCAATCCATGATAAGAAGACTGCAGCATTGCATTGATAACAATGGTCATTACTTCGAACACCTCCTGTAAATGGACGTTCATGCCACCTTTTTGACCTTCGTTGACCTTCAATGTCATTACTGTTACATATCATTGGATTCGTCTCGATAGCCGCTATCAGAAAATAAGTTCCAAACTATAGCACAAAAAAAACAGAGGTGACCTTAGTATATCTGACGCGACCCCACCTATCAACAAAAAAACCAACGTCTTACTATGGTCCCCGTTGTCCCACGCAACTTTTGTCTCTCAAATTTTTCAGCTACTATCATACTTTCAGTGTTATCGTAGATGGCATTAGTTAGTGACTCATCCTGTATGTGAAGCAACGTTATGTGAAAAATATCATTCCTGCAATAGACTGGGCTGGCCGGGGTGGCTACCTGAACCCAATGGAGCAACTTTAGGGTGAGTTAGAACGTCGAGTTCTCTCCAGACCCCGGCGCCCAACATCATTACCTTCTCTAGTTTCGGCTCTTGAGGAGGAATTCGCTGCCATTCCTTCGCAGACAGTCAGACACCTCGTTGAAGGTATCCCCAACATCCAAGCCGTCATCAGCGCCAAGTTTAGGCACACGCCATATTAATGTTCAGTAATAGGTGTCCGGTTGATTTTGATCTGATAGAGTATCAATATGTGGATCGTAATAAGAAAGTTTTCGACAGGTAATTAATTGTTTAACGGACAACAAGCATAAGAATAACCAATCAGACCACGAGTTCGGTCGCATCTTCCGCTTTGTGGTCTCTCAGCTGCGGGTTACCAGAAAGCTGCGGACGACACTAGCGGTCTGTAACCCAACTGTTGTGTCAATTTAAAAAAAAAGAAACCTCATCACACTGAACTGCATTAACTGGCTTTCATTAGAACTACCGGTTTCTGCCATAACCCATCATCTGGTATGAAAATCACTCTAAACATTTCATTTGTCATGAATACTGAACCACATAGCACTGAATATTTTAATTCACATGAAACACGTAATAAAAAACTCATTCTCAGAATTTACAACTGCAGATATCGTTCTGTTCATGACAAATGAAATGTTTTAAGTGATTTTAGTACCAGGTGATGGCGTACGGCCGAGATCGGCAGTACTAATAAAATCCAGATAACGCAGTTCAGTGTCATAAACTTTTTGAAATATGTATCGACAACATAATCGTTTTGGAGGTCCAGGTTTTATGGTGTGGTTAGGAATAACGCTGCATGGGGCGTACTGTCATCCAAATCGTGGAATACGATACACTCACCAGTCAAAGTTATTCTGACATAGTGCTCCTACCCCATGAATGTCTTTTCATGGTTGCATTCGGCCCTTACTTCATTTCTACGGATGACAATGCGCCACCGTATCGAGTAGCGGATGCGAAGGAGCCTTCGGAACGAAAGGATATTCGGCGAATTGACTGTTCAGCCCGTTCTCCGAATTAAATCCCATCAAACTCGTGTCGTATACATTGGAAGGATGTATTGCAGCACGTATGCATGCACCAACGACTATCCAGCGCCGGCCGCTGTGGCCGAGCTGTTCTAAACGCTTCAGTCCGGAATCGCGCTGCTGCTACGGTCGCAGGTTCGAATCCTGCCTCAGGCATGGATGTGTGTGATGCCCTTAGGTTAGTTAGGTTTAAGTAGTTCTAAGTCTAGGGGACTGATGACCTCAGATGTTAAGTCCCATAGTGCTCAGAGCCATTTGAACCACTTGAACTATCCAGCAGTTGTCAACCGCGCTGTTGGAGGAATCAAAACTGCTACCACAATAGCTCCTTACCAGTCTCGTGGCCAATGTGGAAACACGTTGCAGAGCATGCACTGCTGTCCGTGATAGTCTCACACCCTATCAAGAACCATGGCCGGCCTATTGTAATGTCTAGGAGTACGTCATGATTCTCGGTGACTTCAACGTAATTATTATCTTTGAATAAAAGTGTAGATTGTGTTCGTCTCATCATGTATTTCTTTCAGTGACTTTCTGTACTACACAGCAGCAGTTCGTTGTGTCTATGGTTTAAGTTTCATCGAGATGTGATACTTGGCAGTGATACCTCACATGTAAGTCACTAAGTTTTGTACAACGTGGTATATTCTGATAGACTTGAGCAAAAGCTGAAATTTTTCTACGTTTCAGAAATGAATGAAAATTCTGCCGCTGAATACGTATGGTCCTCCTCCAACTGAGAAAATTACCTACGCTGCCTGAAGAAGAAACCCTATAGAAAACGCCAAGGCAAGAGAAGGCTGTGAGACACAAAGCAGCGGGACAACCTAATATGTAAAGGCATTGGAAGAAATGCACTCAAGAGTAAAAAGCGATTTAAAATTTTGTGTTCACGAAACGTGGATCAACAAGAGACAGTGCCTGAAAATAGAGATGCTGATGTCAAAGTGAATACAAGTGGAGGCTTAGATTTATGAAACCGAATGGACAAAAGACACTGGACTAGCCCAAAAGGTGCTGAAATTTTCGAGAAAATGTCTCCCGATTACCTGATCTTGTCACTCAGTGTCGAAGGGATCATCAGTTAGAAGCCTTACGTGACAGAATCTCTGCTACCTTATGGGCGAAAACAGTAACTATGAAGACAAGTGAACACGAGGAACCAATATTTCGTAATGGTTGCGAAAGTTCATGACAACGGTTCGATGGATCGGGATTAGAGGTTTTCTGCTTTCAGAAATTTAGGGGAAAATCTGTCTTTTGGGTACTCGAACAGTTCACACATAACCCTAAACAAACAGAAGATTTTTGCAGAGAAAAAACAAAACTTGTCCTCATACCTGGAGGCTTGATATACCGGGTTTCTTCTCGTGGTCTTAGCATTAACGAACTCTTCAAATATAGGTGTACTTGAATGAGATTTTCACTCTGCAACGGAGTGTGCGCTGATATGAAACTTCCTGGCAGATTAAAACTGTGTGCCGGACCGAGACTCGTTGTTAGAGCACTTGCCCGCGAAAGGCAAAGGTCCCGAGTTCCCGTCTCAGTCCGGTACACAGTTTTAATCTGGCAGGAAGTTTCATATCAGCGCACACTCCGTTGCAGAGTGAAAAATCTCATTCCGGAAACACCCCCCCAGGCTGTGGCTAAGCCATGTCTCCGCAGTATCCTTTCTTTCAGGAGTGCTAGTTCCGCAAGGTTCGCAGGAGAGCTTCTGGAAAGTTTGGAAGGTAGGAGACGAGGTACTGGCAGAAGTAGAGCTGTGAGGACGGGCCGTGAGTCGTGCTTGGGTGGCTCAGTTGGTAGAGCACTTGCCCGCGAAGGGCAAAGGTCCCGAGTTCGAGTCTCGGTCCGGCACACAGTTTTAATCCGCCAGGAAGTTTCATAGGTGTACTTGCTGAAGCGGCATTTTTGGGACGGAGAGATGCGCCGGCCCCAGGTCGCATCCGTCCGATGGTTTAACGATGAGGGCCGGTGTGCTGGATATGTTTTTAGGCGGTTTCCTACGCCCCACTAGGTGAATACTGGGCTGGTACCCAAGTATCACCTCAGCTACACGATTCGAGAACATCGATAAATCTTTCACTCACTTTCACATGAGTAATTCTACTACTGTGAATGGGCTACACATATTCCATATCAGGAGGTAATGAGGTGGCCACAGTAAGGTCATACGTCCACCTCCTTTACTTGAAAGTGCCAAATCTGTTAATAACGATGCCGACCCTGCGGCGATGTGGGACAAAGAAACAAGCAACAGAGGTAGAAGAAGACTAATGAATATAATGGATGAAGTCTTCTGTTGACAGTTTTAAACCAGCAGGAAGAAAAGAGAATTCAAACACGGGCTAAATTTATTCCTTATTTAAGACATCCTGAAATAATCGCCAATCTGAGATTATGGTCAAAACATTTGAGAAACGTAACATCTCAAAAGCTGTAGGTGAAACTGAGGTGTATGCATACACTGATCCATCTTCAAACACAGATGAGCAAAAGCTAACAGATGAAAGTTTTAACAACGACTGGTATGAGATATATGAAAGATGAAGCAAGTTCAGTAGCTAAATTTAACGCTTGGGTAAGCGGCTCGTAGCACGATGAAATACGGTACGTGATCTTTTTGTACGTGGACATTATAAGTTATGTAATGGTACTGGAATTTTAAATAGTGATAACGCCATTCGGCATGGAAAAACGCAATACAAACATGATCTTCAATAAATGCATAAGCATTATTATATACTTAATGACACTCTTGGTCTATAGTGCATCAAATTATCTTCATGATTTATGTGGCTCTATATTTCGTGCATTCAGAATTATAAAAAATAATTGGTAGATCAATTTTCCGTACAACGCCTGTTGAGGAACGTACTATTTAATCTGAAACGGCCTACACTATCACTGAGCCCACAGTTTCTGATGCCCGTAAAACAAACACTAAAGAAAATTACTGGGATCGCAGAGGTGCCCTGTAGAGCAAAACCTAAATTTTACCAGAAAATGGGAAAATATGGACAGAGGACATATACGCTAAGTAACAGCTCGCATAATCCGTTCAGAAATCAGGAATATCTCCGTTAGAAAATCACTGCAGAGATTCATAATTTAACACAGAACTGTGCAGCGTTAGCGGAATTCTCCACGTCACCCAATTAGCGACCGTTATATATAAGCCTCTTAACTAGTAAGAAGAGTGTCTACCAAGCATCCATTGGAAGACAGTAAGCTACGAGTGTGTAGAAGATATGAGACCGAACAGGAAACTTAGTATATTGTGGTCCGACATATTTAGTCTGTGAACAGCTTCTGGGAGAGGCAGTTGGCGCAGTCACAGAGCTGTAATGATGTGCTGTAGTTTTATTGCCACTGATGTATCAGATAGGCTTTCTTGAATATCGTATTCGGAGAAGTTGGATACTGCGCTCGCCACCCACGGAGGCAGTATAACGACTGGTGTTGTCTCGCAACATTCAGTTTCAAACCTACACACTCGCACGTCAAAAAGCTTCTAATTGAAAATATTCTACGAGCGTTATGTATTTATCCGCCATCAGTTTGCCACTGTCACTTAGTTACGCGAAGCTATTGTAATGGGTCTTTACATTCTATACTCGGCTATGTCACCAACGCAGGTTGGGTCTCGCGTTACGTAAAATGCCAACTACAGATTCTTAGCACTTTCTAACGACCCTCTGCTACTTTAGTTCCGCCTGTGTAGAAATTGTATTACGTAGTTATGCTGCTACAGCTTTAAACACTGAAATGCTGTTTAACCTAGACAAATGGAATTAATTCCCGCCACTTCTTGGTTCAATATAGGTAAATAAACTGACGTTTAACATGGAGCATTATTTATGATGACACATCTTTAAGAAATATCCCTGTAAAGTCATTATAATAAGTCTTCTGCTACTATCCAAAAACACTGAAAGAAAGCTACGATTCCGTCATTACGTTAACAGAAAGTTCTGTAACCTTGTGAAAACAGAAAAGGAGATAAAAGTTTTAAAGTAATCACTGCAGAATTTTATGAAACATAATGTTGTGCGAAATCTTCGGACATCATATTCGCATAGAATTTTTTGTATCTGAATGGAAAATGAAGTAACAATTTAGTTGTAAAGTTCTTTACGTATTTTTAAGTTTCTGATAAAATCTTCTGATGGAACGGAGTTAAATTTACCGTACTAAAAACGAATATCGTTCAAGCAGTTGTACCATGCCATCTGCATTAGAACCAAGAGTCATACAATATTCCTTGTTACTATAATTTAGAAAGTGAGTCAGGCATTGTAATCACATTAAATACATCAAAACTACTTCCCAAACATTGCCCTTTATTTGAAAGACTTTGCTATCAATAATTGGATCGTCGCGTGATGTGAAAATCGATCCTCAGAGATAAGGTGACAGGACAGATAGGATACGTGTGCGATTTTACACTGAAGCGCCAAAGAAACTGATGTAGGCATGCGTATTCAAATTCAGAGAAATGTTAACAGGCATAATAAGGCGCAGCGGTCGGCAACGCCTATATAAGACAACAAGTGTCTGGCGCAGTTGTTAGATAGGTTACTGCTGATACAATGACAAGTTATCAAGATTTAAGTGAGTTTAGACGTGGTGCTATAGTCGGCGCACGAGCGATGGAGCACAGCATCTGCGAGCTAGTGATAAAGTGGGGATATTACTGTACGATCATTTCACGAGTACACAGTGAATACCAGGAATCCTGTAAAACATCAAATCTTCTACATTGCTGCGGCCGGAAAAAAAATCTGCAAGAACAAGGCCAACGACGACTGCAAGGTATCATTCACGTGACAGAAATGCAACCCTTCCTCAAATTGCTACAGATTTCAATGCGGGGCCATCAACAAGTGTCAGCGTACGAACCATTCAACGAAACATCATCGATATGGGCTTTCGGAGCGGAAGGCCCTCTCGTATAACCTTGATGACTGCACGACTCAAAGCTTTACGTCTCGCCTGGGCTCTTCAAAACCGACATTGGACTGTTGATGGCTGGAAACATGTTGCCTGGTCGGACGAGTCTCGTTCAAATTGTATCGAGCGGATGGACGTGTGCGGGTATGGGAACAACCTTACGAATCCATGGACCCTGCATGCCGACTGGAGGCTATTCAAGCTGGTGGAGGCTCAGCAGTGGGGTCGGGCGTGTGCATTTGGAGTGATATGGGATCTCTGATACGTCTAGATACGACTGTGGCGTGTGCACGTACGTAAGCATCCTGTCTGTGCACATGCATCTGGAACACACTCTTCTGAAACACTTCCGTTGACAACCAAACTTCTCAGAGACGAACATTATTTAGCATATCTGGGACGCCTTGCAAAGTGCTGTTCGGAATAGATCTCCAACCTCTCGTATTCTTACGGATTTATGGACAGCCCTGCAGGATTCATGAGTCAGTTCCCTCCAGCACTGCTTCAGACATTAGTCGAGTCCATGTCACGTCGTATTGCGTCACTTCGGCGCGATCGCGGGGGCCCTACACGATATTAGACAGGTGTACTAATTTCTTTGGCTCTTCAGTGTATATACATAATTCGAAAGAATTTGTCCAACTTTCATCTGCATTTTATCATAGATAGCTGGAAGGAAGCACGTAACCATAGTCTTGCATGAGTTGTAAGAATTACAGAACACGCTTTAAGCTTGCGTATTTTGGCTTTTAAGCAGACTGAAAATAACCTTAGGGACCACTATAATCAGCACTGCTGAGAAATTCAAAAGTCCTTGAGCCGTGACGACTTTAATGCTGGCGGGCATGGCACTCCGCTGGCGCCTCTAGCTATCTGATCTGTTGATATCGATCATGGTTACATGTAGGGAGCTAGCGTCTTTGGTCGAAGCGTGTGTTGTGGGTTTTCAGTGGGCTGGAAATTATAACGACGACTGGGCGAGTGAAGCTGTAGAGACAGAAACTGGATCCTGTGCTGGCAGTAAACGTCGTCGCAAGGAGAAAAGGTTTGCTCCTGAACTATTTATACAGTACTACTTATACAGCGCTAGTTCATGCAGTGTTCGTTTATATTAATAGAAGGCACGGTCTCCCAGCTCACATATCCAACAGGATCAGGATCATAAAAACGTATGTTATTTTATCGAAAATATACAAAGGTTTTGCTTTCTTTGTCTCTTTACTGTGGCAGAGGATGTCATCTGAACTAAGAAGATATTGATTATTTTGGATCATTGTTCTAAGCGAGAACAGCAGTCGTAAAATTGTATTAAAACTGGCTTAGCGCTAGTTACTTCGCTCAAATACACTCTACGGTCTGAAAATATATTTTTTGTTTTTGCTTAATCGAATTTTTATGTTGATCACAAATTGCAACAACCTCTGAACTTTTCACGCTAATTAAGGTCATAGAATCATGGGCTTTTTCGAAGATGTTCCTGACCAAAATGCGACTCTTTTAGCTGGAGTCCAGCAGTCTGTTAATTTTGCCTCTTGAGTTCCTGCAGTAATATTTGCATAGAAACTTTCGTCCCATAAAACACATTTCTTTATATCTATCTCAGAAGTGAAATAACAATTTTCATACATTTAGCTTTCGATTTATTTTAATACAACGAAATATTTTCTTAAAAATTTTCATCCCCTGTTTCATCCCCTTAGGGACAGAATTTCCAAAAGTGGAGAAACCACGTACAAATTTTCATAACTTTAACTTCAAAATTGGTTTAATAATGAAATATTTCCAAAAAAACCTTCATCCTCTATTTTGCCCTCATAGGGGCTGAATTTCCAAAAACAGTGAAAAACGTACATTTTAGCATCTAACGGAGAAGCTAAATGAAAATTTTTATAGATTTGGTTTCAAAAATTATGAAATATTTTCTAAAATCTTTCATCCCCTATTTCACTCCCAAAGCGGCTGAATTTCCAAGAACACGTACATTTTTATTTTGACCGAGAAGCCGAACACAAATACTTTCATAAAAACTTACATCCACTATTTGATCTCCACAAGGGTTGAATTTTCAAGAACACTGAAACCCGTAATTTTCTATTTCCAATGCCTGTATTAATGCCTGTATTAATAGTAGCTTTAAAAATGCTATAGTAGTACTTTAAGCAAGATTTATTTTCAAAAAAATGTTTTACTCACTATTTTATCCCCTTACTAGTTGAATTTCCAAAAACGCTGAAACTCGTCTTTCTTTACTTCTGACCGAGTCGAAATACCAATTTTCTTAGTTCTAGCCTCAAAATTGTCTTACTACTGACGTAGTTTCAAAAAACATTTCATCCACTATTTCACATCCTTCGGGGTGGAAATTCGAAAAACCTCTTCTCAAACGACGTCTACAGTATGTCAACGCCTTCGTCAAATTTCAGGTTTATATCCTTAGCGGTTTAGAGTGGGCAATGATGATTCAGTCGGTCAGGACATTAGTGACTGTAAGTATCCCGTGTAATTCTGCGTCGTCCGAAGAAACCTACATTAGGAATATTTCATCTGAGACTTTATGTACTGTCTGTATGAGATGTGCTTGATACAGCTGGAGTTGCTGTTTTACGAGTCACGTTCTACAACTCAGAGATGGTCCCTAACAGCTTTTTTCGGATTCCCGCAAAGTACAGGCAAAAAAAAAAAAAAAACTGACTCCATACCAGGGTATGTTGGCTTCAGACAACATGACATCTATACACTGCAACGTAGTGGGATCGGTCTTATTGAACACAAGTTAAACCACAGCGGAACAAATTAAAACAACGCTAGTCTATCAGATATTGCCGCAGCGTATCTCAGTGGGACAAGGATTTAAATTTCACAAGGAAACAACGGAACGTCTTCGCAGCACGACGAACACTGCTTCTTTCCCATGTCTTCCAACTGGTCGTATTACCTGCTGAACATGTTAAGATTTGCCCTGCTAATAACTCACTGCCGGCCGGAGTGGCCGAGCGGTTTTAGGCGCTACAGTCTGGATCCGCGCGACCGTTACGGTCGCAGGTTCGAATCCTGCCTCGGGCATGGATGTGTGTGATGTCCTTAGGTTAGTTAGGTTTAAGTAGTTCTAAGTTCTAGGGGACTGCTGACCAAAGTAGTTAAGTCCCATAGTGCTCAGAGCCATTTGAACCATTTTTGAATAACTCACTCCTCAATACCAATATCGTATACAGTTTGAACTCTTAAGCCATCTGGAAAGACGCTATTTAAAGTTTCATTTTTCTTCCAAGGCTCGTTTGCTTTCATGGTATTGTGTGTAGACAATGTCGATGTGTGTGGCGCCTCCACCAAATATTGATTATCAAATGCCGTTCTAGTGTATTTTTGGGTGTGGATTGTAGGTAAAAAGTAATTAAAATGTCCACTCGTGTACAATTTTGATATAAATTGAGAACTTCTGTGAGATATTTAAACTGTGGCTATTTAATCATTATAATAACGCCTGAACTGTTTTTATTATTTTTTGAAACGCGATCTACCACAGAAAATTGTCTTATTTTATAGTCTATAACACAGCTACCGTAAACCAGGAGTACCTGAGTTCTGAGGTTTTTTTTAGTCCAGAAAAGAAAAAAATTCGAATGGACTATTTGTGGGAATTTGTTAACAGGATGACTGTACCAAGTACCCTTGCTCCCTGCGCGAAGGGGTCGGTTATGCGAAAGATAAACACTAATCTCAGAAAATCTGGCCAAGTTGAACGTCAAAATTTGGAGGGAAAAACGTACTGTTTGACCCTTCAAACGTTCTCCTGCCTCCACTTCGTATAAAAGTTGTACGAGACAATTTTCTAAGGCCCTACCAAAAGAAGGGAACACATTCAAGTATGTGGCAAGTAAACTTCCGTGCATTTAGAAGCTAAGCTAAGAGAAGGAATTCGATCGACCGTGACATTAGGAAACTCGTGAAGGACTGGAGGCAAAATGAAAGAGACTGAAAAATTAACTTTCTTATCCTTTACGAAGTTGTCAACTAGTTTCTCGGCAACTAAAAAGACATTAATTAAGACAACATAATAAGAAACATGCGGGATAACTTTACAGTTTTTGGTGCCTCGATGAGCTTAAGCTGCAATACATGGACTTCCAGTCAGCTATTTTCCATAAAATCTAGGTGCTATAAGTGAATAAGAAGGTGAAAGGTTTCATCAAGGTGAAAGGTTTCATCAAGACGTCCAAGCAATGGAACGGAGGTGCCAGCCTATGAGATGTTATCATGATAGCCAACTATTTATGAGATGTTATCATGATAGCCGACTATTGCTGGATGCTGTACGGGCAGTGTCTGCAGGCAGAGCACAAAAGAAAAAGTCCGAAACAAGCTTTGAGGAGGAAAAGGAGATATATTAAGGTTTTTGCCACTGTATAAAGAACATACGCTAATATTTCATTAATGTGTTACGAGTGCCTTATTTTACAGGTTTCTTTTTACTTTTTTATTCCTTTGTAAATAAAATTGCTTTTTAAAGTACGCATTTTGTATGAATTTTCTCAATCTTCATCATCACTTTGAGGAACAATCTTACGTGATAAACTGAATCCCTTACCATTTCTGATCATAGCATGTCAAGAAAGGTATGGGGTTCCCCAGGGCTCAATCTTAGGTCCATTATTGTTCCTCATATATGTAAACGATATTTTGTCCAGTATACAACAAGTAAGTGACACTAGTATTGCAATCAATCCAAGCATACATAAAGAAACAGGACAAATGGTAAAGAAAGTTCTTACAAGTGCCACAGACTTATATCCTGCGAATGGTCTCACACTCGATTTTTTAACACAGCATATTCAGTTCTGTTCATGTAGTGACACTACACCAATCATAAGTGTAACTTGTGGTGGGAAAATATTAAATATGGAGAAAACTTCGCAATTCTCAGGTGTCCATACTGATGAAAATTTAAATTGGAAAAAGTACGTTTTGGAACTTCGAAAACAAATTAGTTCAGCCACATTTGCAGTTACAATCGTTGCAAATCTTGGGGAGAGACAAATCAGTAAGTTGTCGTATTTTGCATATTTTCATTCAATAATGTCACAGTAGTAATGTTCTGGGGTAACTCATCCCTTAGAAAGAAAATCTTCATGGGCAAAAATTTGCTGTAAGAACAATATATGGTACTCGCCTAAAATCATCTTGTAGACGTCTGTTTAACGTGCTGGGCATTCTGACTACTGCTTCACAGTTTATTTATTTCTTCATGACGTCTGTTGTAAATAATCCACTACAATTCAAAAGGATATTTTGTATATAATTACAATCCCAGAAAGAAAAATGACATTTATTAGTCGACATTAAGGTTGTCTTTAGCACAAAAAGAGGTGCACAATGCTGCAACAAAAATTTTTTATCACTTACCCCGCGATATAAAAGTCTGACAATCAGCAAAGTAAAATTCGAAAACAAACTGAGAAAGTTTCTCCTTGAAAACTACTATTCAATAGAATAATTTGTAAAAGGTGGCGGTTAGGAATTAGTAACTTATATCTATATATCTGTTTTGTTTTTATAATAGAAAAAAGCAAAAATAAACTTGGAAATGTCAAGAATGTAACAATATTGACAAATCAATTTGTGATTTGAATGTAAAATGACTCGTTCGATATCGTTACGATCTATCGTGCAAAACGACACATGGAACATGTAACTAACTAATTAGGATCGCTGAAATGATTAAGGAAAAAGAGCAAAATTTAAATTTGTATAAACGTGATATGGGACATGTGAAATCCCATGCTGACGTAGAGCATGTCTTGAAATCGCGCTAAACAATACATGAATAGCCTAGAATCTAATGACGCATAATTTTGTAAACAAACTTCATTTTAGTTTTAGACATCGTGTCAGTTATGTCTGTGTGTGATCGACTACACTTCACGTGTAATGCCTTCGTGTGTTTACATCTACATCTACATACATACTCCGCAATCCACCACACGGTGCGTGGTGGAGGGTACCTCGTACCACAACTAGCATCTTCTCTCCCTGTTCCACTCCCAAACAGAACGAAGGAAAAATGACTGTCTATATGCCTCTGTACGAGCCCTAATCTCTCTTATCTTATCTTTGTGGTCTTTCCGCGAAATGTAAGTTGGCGGCAGTAAAACTGTACTGCAGCCAGCCTCAAATGCTGGTTCTCTAAATTTCCTCAGTAGCGATTCACGAAGAGAACGCCTACTTTCCTCTAGAGACTCCCACCCGAGTTCCTGAAGCATTTCCGTAACACTCGCGTGATGATAAAACCTACCAGTAACAAATCTAGCAGCCCGCCTCTGAATTGCTTCTATGTCCTCCCTCAATCCGACCTGATAGGGATCCCAAACGCTCGAGCAGTACTCAAGAATAGGTCGTATTAGTGTTTTATAAGCGGTCTCCTTTACAGATGAACCACATCTTCCCAAAATTCTACCAATGAACCGAAGACGACTATCCGCCTTCCCCACAACTGCCATTGCATGCTTGTCCCACCTCATATCGCTCTGCAGTGTGACGCCCAAATATTTAATCGACATGACCGTGTCAAGCGCTACACTACTAATGGAGTATTCAAACATTACGGGATTCTTTTTCCTATTCATCTGCATTAATTTACATTTATCTATATTTAGAGGTCGCTGCCATTCTTTACACCAATCACAAATCCTGTCCAAGTCATCTTGTATCCTCCTACAGTCACTCAACGACGACACCTTCCCGTACACCACAGCATCATCAGCAAACAGCCGCACATTGCTATCCACCCTATCCAAAAGATCATTTATGTAGATAGAAAACAACAGCGGACCTACCACAGTTCCCTGGGGTACTCCAGATGATACCCTCACCTCCGATGAACACTCACTATCTAGGACAACGTACTGGGTTCTATTACTTAAGAAGTCTTCGAGCCACTCACATATTTGGGAACCAATCCCATATGCTCGTACCTTAGGAGTCTGCAGTGGGGCACCGAGTCAAACGCTTTCCGGATGTCAAAGAATATGGCATCCGTCTGATACCCTTCATCCATGGTTCGCAAGATGTCACAATACCTTTGTTCTGAAAGGCAGAAGTAAATCTTTCTGCAAAGGTGCCACTAATTCGAAGTCCGCTGGCGCGACCGACATGCTATCAGTACCCGCTACTTTGCTGGAGCCAAGGACCACCGCTACCTCGTCCAGAACTGCTTTTATTGTGAGCAGGTACCAGGAGCCTAACACTGTCCTCCCTGATGAAGGATTAAAGTCCGGCCCGCTGTTATGTTCTCTACATACACTATGCAGAGTTTCGTTGCCTGAAACGATACTGGACACCGCCCG
Source organism: Schistocerca cancellata (assembly GCF_023864275.1). Classification (NCBI taxonomy): domain Eukaryota; kingdom Metazoa; phylum Arthropoda; class Insecta; order Orthoptera; family Acrididae; genus Schistocerca; species Schistocerca cancellata. Next base: position 328,730,055 of record NC_064631.1, read on the forward strand.
TGGTTTCTGTACGAAAATTTGTATGAAGCCTAGGAGCCGGTGAAACACGCCTAGAGTGGTTTGTACAAATGTGACGGTGGAATATGATGGACGACGGGAGCGGGAGAGAACCGCTGATAAACTGGAGGAACTAAGAAGGTTGTGCTACCAGTAGCGATCTGCACCAGTGGAGGACAGATTACCTTTGACTAATCGTACAAAACAGAAGAAACGTTAGTGCCTCAGAGGAAACAGCAGACAGGAGAGCGAACAATTAAGGAGTGCTGCACATACAATAAGTATATCTTATTCTTGCCATCGTCAATCTGCCTAGTCTTGTGCCAGATGCCGGTACGCAGTCTTGCCCAATGACGGCCTTCACGGCTGATTGACTTCGGTGTTTCTCCGGACTGTTTGTTGGCGTGATTCGCGAACACGCACCGCATCGAGATGCTGACCACAAGGCATCCGCTATCTGCCGCATTTCAGATGTGATGGGCCTTCAACTGACAGGGAGTGATAGAGGACGCTACTTGGCTGGAGTGCAAATATGTGCACCTCATTCCGTCATCAAGATCACTGACGTACACCTTGCTACATGAATGACATTCAATGACCCACGTACAATTTATCTTCCACGTAGACCAAGTGTTCTGACACGTACTAGGCAGTGTTTTAATACCCTTGTTTGATTAAAAATCCATAATTAATTTTATATTTGTTTTCTCTAAACTATGTGATTCCCTATCCAAAGAATGAGTAATACATAATATTTCCCACCCATGGCTCGGAAAAGTACTTTTACAGCTTTCATGTGTGTGTCATGTGTGTCGCGTACTTATGAGTATTTACAATGTCAGTAACAGTATGATAATCACTAAATCTATCGTATAATATGTTCACCAAGCAGTAAATTTCTGCACTAAAAGACAAAGAACAAAAAAAGCAAAAAAGTTGTAACTAACCTGTTACTACGGGTTATTCCTTATTATTGGGAATGGAAATACTTATTGCTTATGAAATTAACGTGCGAAGAGTAGGGTCGCCACCGACTCTAACCATACAACTAATCAAAGATTTGGTCGAGTCGGAAAATAAATTAATTTGATGACAGACCAAAAACTCACAAAAATACATACGTTGTGATGTCGCTCATAGGGCATACGATGTAATTAATAGTGTTCCTCGTGCACTGTTCACGACCATCAAACATTTAAAATAAAATAGCACATGCTAGAACACTGTGCAGAAGATCAGCTCCCAGCAACACACCTGAAAATAAGACTTAATCTAAAGCATTTGTTATAAAATACAAGGGGAGACTAATCACTGGACCTGTGCATAAAGAAACGCATTGGATGTGCTAACGGGAAAGCTACGAGGTGAGTGGCTTAGGTGCAAAAACGTAATCTCGGAACACAAGAGAAAATTGTAGATAAAATCATTTATTCCTAAGATAAGGATGTGAGGCATGTACACGATTCCTGATAACACGTGGTTTGTGGAGACACAATTTCTAGGTATAGTGCCCAAATTCCAACAATATCACATCACACAATCATGTTAACATTATCTAAAACAAACATGCGATCGGACAGTTAGTGATGCCGGTAGCCCAACAACTATAATGTTCTACCACGTGGTTGGCTCCCCACGGACGAAAGACACATAAAGCAAGGAAGATTTACGAGAAGGCAAAGCTCTAAATATTTAGAAAGGTGAAAGCTTACGCAGGCACAGCTGAAGGCAAACAGACATTCATACAGAAGCGAGTGCTCACTTCTTATCGACAACTTTGTGTGGCGCTCTTCCGACGAATCCAAGTCTGCTACAGAAATCTGCTAAAAGAAAAATCTGCCAGAGTTTTGCATTCCTTGCTGCGACACGGCAAAGCAATCTTCCAGATTTGAAAAGTGAGACCAAAAGCTAACAGCTCTCCCCTCGCCAAGTAACAGCGCGCCACGCGGTCAGTCTAACTCACCCTTCTTCGACTGGAGCACAGCTGTGGACGCTTCCCGTACCGGCAGCAGACTGCCTCCCGCTTCTCCAGCCTCTTCCACGCTCCGCGTGGCCCAGGAAACCCAAAAATGCCATTTCCGCCCCCAACCTAACGCAGGTGGAATTCTCACTAGTAGCGAAAACCTCTTTACCGACTTGACCACTACGAGAGTTGGCTATTCTGTACCACTGCTGCTGAATCTGTACGACTATCGCAGACTTTCTGCAGTAGACTACGCCACCGTCTAGCAACGTGACACACAACCACATTCATTGAACCACACCATTATAATAATTATGGGAAAAGAGAAACAAGGAAGGAAAGAGAAATACTAGTGAAAATGGGCTACCGGACTAATAAAAGCCCGCATCTCGTGGTCGTGCGGTAGCGTTCTCGCTTCCCACGCCCGGGTTCCCGGGTTCGATTCCCGGCGGGGTCAGGGATTTTCTCTGCCTTGTGATGGCTGGGTGTTGTGTGCTGTCCTTAGGTTAGTTAGGTTTAAGTAGTTCTAAGTTCTAGGGGACTTATGACCACAGCAGTTGAGTCCCATAGTGCTCAGAGCCATTTGAACCATTTGACTAATAAAAGCTGGCTACAGGACCGTTTCAAAGTAATTTCTTTAGGTTCCCATGCATAAATTGAGGTATCAACATGCTGCTTTTGCCGATTCTTTCCCGTAAATAGGGCATCCGTTGACCTACGTTGTGTGTAGAGCCCATATACATATTATAAAAGTGGATTTACGTATTTGTATATGTCCACCGGCCCGATTTCAACCAAACTTGGTATAAATTTCCCTTATTGTGAGGTAACACTAGCCTGGGGTTAAGAAACACCTGTCTAGCCTGCTCATAGTTCAGGAGATGATGATAATGATGAAGTCCCATACTCCGAGGAGCGTAGGGAACGATGCGGGAGACCCGCACCGCCGACTAGGCAAGGTCCTAGCGGAGGTGGTTTGCCATTGCCTTCCTCCGACCGTAATGGGGATGAATGATGATGATAACTTTACAACACCCAGTCATCTCGAGGCAGGGAAAATTCCTGTCCCCGCCGGGAACCGAACCCAGGACACCGTGCGCGGGAAGCGAGAACGCTGCTGCAAGACCACGAGCTGCGGACGGTTCGGGAGATATGAAGTAGTAAACAATGAGATGCACGAGAAACAGCCGCAACACGCATGACGTTTAAATGTATTACTTCTGTACTACTAACTGAATCCACAATAAATTTCGGAGGCAATATCAGCACGTGCCGTTAAGTCATCCTACAAATGTATGTCATGCATGGTACGACGCATAGTTCAGAAGATACGGTGGCATAAACAGTGAAATATCTGAAACATTGCAGCATTGTGGATAACGTTTATATTTATTACTTTTTTCTACTACCTTCTTTCACAACACATTTTGCAGACAGAACCCACATATGCCGATGAATGTACTTTCAAAATTCTGCTATTGTATGACACATGGATCAAGAGATAAGACGTCATGAACAATGAGATGCGTGAAAAAATGCCGCATCATGCATGACGTTTTAATACATTTCTTCTTCACCACTAAGACACTCCTACAGTCGAGTCAAGGAAATCCGTGGCACCTGGATGCGCCTTAGACAGCACTCAACTGCGAAGCGCAAACAGCTGCAGTCGGAAACGATAGCCGTCAATAGGGAGATGAGGAGGCGTTGCCATAGAGACGTTCATAAAATCGCGTTGTAGACACGCGAAGCAGCTAAGGCACAGAGTACAAAAAATGTTTCTTAATCACGTTTCTTAATTTGGATACGGCACTCATACATTTGTACGACATTTTACGACTGTGTCAGAACTTCCAACTTATATTTACGAATACACAAAAATGAAACTTTTTCGAAATTTCACTACTGACACAGTTTTTTTTGTGTTCGGTTATAACAGGAAATTGACAAAATGCGCATGAGACAATGACGGGTTTGGCAGAGAGTAAGACAATAAATTAAGACCAAAATCACAATCGTCACGACTGTTCACAAACTACGCACTCCTTTCCGCCGCTTCTTAACCATGATGTGCCCGTAGAATAAATGTCAGTTTTTCCGAAAACACAACGTCAGGGAGATAAATTGGGGGACAATTACCAGCACTGTGTCATCTTATTCTACTGAAATTGTAAAACGCTGAATATTTTTATTAGCCTACTGTGTAGGTATGCGAGATAAGTTTCTCTTCATCTGGCACTAAACTTACAAAAGCATTAAATTGTGTACAAACAGTTCATTAGAAGTAAGAAATTAATTGTGACCAAACTGAGCGAATCTGAAGGAACTTCTGAATTGAATTACTTCCTTACATTATATTCCTTTACTGATATTAGCACTAAATTAATTTTTGAGACACACGTAAAAAAATAAAACGAATTATAAATTTCACGAACTAATTACTGAATATTTGTTGATTGCGCCCTTTTGATATTAAATCTGCAATTCTCCTATTAGATTCATAGTACAATAGACATTTTAAAATGTGGAGATTTTTCAAGATTTTTTTCCTGTCCTCCAGGGATCACATACTTCGTTGAGGCTATTCTTTAGTGTGGTAACGTATCCTGTATACCCATTATGATGTTCACAATATCTTACTCCAGAGTCAAGGGTCTAATAACGCAGGCATCTGTTATATTGAGTATTTGACTAAGAGATGCCAAAATACTATTGGCTCTACAGTCTAGTACTGGACGAAAAAACAACAATTTGAAGACAGAAACGAGGATAAGAAGGAGAAGATGTAGATGACGAGGAAAAAGAACAAGAAAAAAAAAGAGCAAGAAGAAGAGAGACACAAATTACATTTGTTCGCCCATAAATCTGGAAAATTCATATTTTGTACCTTCTACAGCGACTGGCTTTAGCAACTTTTTTAATCAGAATAATTTCCAGTTTTGAGGATATATAAATTAGTAAGATAACATACTTTGCATACTTTCACTCTCTGATGTCATACGGAATAATATTTAGGGGCAACTCAACTCTTAGACCAAAAGTATTCACTGCTCAAAAGAAAGTGGTTAGAATAATGTGTGGGGTTCATAGTCGCACATCTTGTAGCCATCTTTTTTAAAATATTAGGAATTCTTACAACAGCCTCACAGTACATTTACCCACTAATGAAATTTGTTCTCAAGAACATGGACCAATTTAAAAACAACAATGCCATTCATGATTATAATAGCAGAAAAAAGAAAGACTTTCACTATGCTTTACTCAACCTTTCTCTGGCACAGAAAGGGGTAAAATATGCTGGTATAAAAATTTTTGACTAATTACCAAATGAAATAAAATGTCTGACAGACAGCAGTAATAGCTTCAAAAATAAATTGAAATGATATCTCCTTGACAACTCCTTCTATACCGTAGATGCATTCTTGAATAGGAATAAACAAATCTATAAATATAGTATATGCACCTTGTGCCATTTAAGGGAATGGGGTAAATAATAGAAATATTAATCTTTAACACTGTTCTGTAATATATATGTATTAAAAAATCTTGTTTCTTATGTGCATTTCCTGTGCACTTGGCACGTTCCACATGATAACGGCTACTGTACCGTGCGATTGATCAATGGAACAAGCAACCAACTAACTACCTAACTAACTCTATATGGAATAGTAATTCGCACTACGTCCTGCAGTTTTGTTGTCGTACTGGACGCTCGTAGAATCAAATGCTGTGTAGACCATCTGAAATTGTAATGCTGTTCTCAATCCATCGTATAGTACGATTTATGAGACAAAGAATCTTGTGCCATGAGAATGAAACTAAGCCCAAGAACAGGCCATGAGGATATATTTTAAATCAGCTAGAGTACTTGAGAGTGCATACTGGGTGACATTTCCAGGCTTGTCCGACAGGTTGTCAGCTACTCCGAGCACCGCAGCAAAATGGCCACTTAGGCAGAGACTGAAATATTGTGTCACCAGAATAATTTAGCGGTGGTTTATAAGCCGCTATTGAAGGTTATAGCAGTTGGTAAGTTCAGGGGAAACTGCTGAACGTCTTATTTAGTGGAAGTTCTGGACTGAAACGAAAAGCATCGCATGATCTGCACTCTCTTCTGTCAGAATAGTCGATGCAGAAAATTCCAGTAATAGGAGCGTCCCTCACGACTCTTTTCCCAACTCATGGTTGGTTCGTAAATAAAGAAAAGGAAAGAAAAAGTAGCTCAGAGACAAAGTTAATGTGCGGTACATCTTAATAACGAATAATCAATTGGAAACGTACATCATAAATGATTTCGTTTGAAAATATTTCTGTTTATATTACACCCGTACTTCATATTTTTAATTTACTTTTAGCAAATATTTAAATGTCATATATACAATGTGTGAAACACATGGACACAAAGGATACAAAATTGAGTTATCATTTTTGCAGGTCTTTTCATTTAATGAATACGTAAATATATATTTGGCATAATCAGCATTTTATTCTACACGTAACATGTCTATTAGACTGATTTCAAAGGCTGTAAAAAGATCTCAATTTCCTTATACAGTGTGATTAAAAATTATTACATTATTTCATAAGCAGATAATATTACAAAACCGATTACAATTATCTTCCTGAGCGTCTCAAACAGGGCAGTTCAGCGACTCTTACTCTTCGCATAATTTCCAGTTTTGGTAAACAAACAAAATTAACGTCTTAACTCATTTTCACGTTTTCACCTAATGGCCAATCATCGCTTGGGAAGAATGTATTAAATGCGGTCAGCGAGATTGATGTGTGTTGTTCACTGAAAAATATCTACAGAGTTGATGGCACTGGGGAGCACAATCCTGTGTTACTGTGTAATCACAAACTCTTGAAACATGCTGGAGAAAACTGTATGAATGGCTTCATCGAGACTACTTAACAAACACTGATAACTTAATAGAAATTTTATATGGAATTTCCGGATGTGAGGTTAATGAACAGGCTGTCGCGGACGACTCCAAAAGTCACCGATCAAGAAACTGAAAAAATAGTGATTTAATCAAATGCTGACCCTATCGAAGAACATGAAGTAGATGACATGGATGACTGGGTGAGAGCTGATAACGGTTTTAGGGCACTGAAGGTAGACCTAAATTAAGAATTTGTTATTTTCAAAAACCTAATGTTTGGATTACAACAAACAAATTACAACACATGTGGTGTTATTTTATATTTCTCTAATATTTGTTGAACGCTGACGTCCTAATGAAAAGATGTCGGAACATCACTCCTTGAAAATGTTTCGAAAGACGCAAGCAACAAACAAAACTTGTTAATTTTTTTGAATGAGTAATTCATATGCTACAAACTATGAAGTACAGTATATTATATATTGCCATATGTAAACCAAAAATGTACTGTTGAATTCAAGAAAGAACGTAAGAGTAATCAAGGAAAAGATTTTTTAATTCGTTGACCTTCAAACCCTTTAAAAATATGTGCTGTAATTACAAAACTAAACACAGTAATACGTATAATATGTAGTAGGTCTTCGTGGATGAACCAAAAAGTAGTTAACCCCAACTTCAGCACCCCTCCCCCCTATACGTGATATGTACTAGTAAATATCGTGGAGAATGAGAAAGTACGATTAATAACTTAGTTCCACAAAAGTGAATGAAGATTAAACATATAGAACCAGGCAGCACAAATGGAACAATTTCTTAAGTAAAATTAAGTCAGCGTGTGCAGAGCTCCAAATTCGATGTTTTTTCGGGGTGCTGTCTCCTTGGCGCACTAAGACGGTATTTCACAACGCTGCAGCAACTAAATTTATTAACCCATTGGCTTATACAGCCGACTCACAGCCTCCGCAGGTTTGAAGTCCGTTATTACATTGCTGGCAGTGAGACGGGTAGAGCAGCTATAGCTTCTTTTTAGTGTTTCTTCTTCTCTATTAATAGATGGCATGACATGTTATACACCATTGGAATGCTGAGAAATGGATCTGTTTAGTGGTGTATAACATACTCTGTTTCTTTCTATACTTCGTGAGCTACATGCAGTCGTTTTCAGAATTCGTTAATTTGATCCCTCCCCCCCCCCCCCCCCCCCGCAATTCCATGGAGAAAACACCTCCACCACCCTCCAGAAATTGTGGTGTGTGCGAAGCAAGGAAGAACGAAAGTGATACATGGTATGAGTGTGAAAAACGTCTGAATACTACACCAACAAAAACTTACAAAACAGTGTTTTTTTCACTACTCATCACTTCAATAAAAAGTAAACTTAGAGTTATAAATAATTCCTATCAAAACATTATATAATTCTGAGAAAAGTGTTTAAAACAAAATATACTGGTTTTCGTAAATGTAAATAGTGAATATAGGGTCGACCATGGAGAAAAAATATTAGTAAGTCAGTAGGTACAAATCCGATCGGTAATACGATCAAATACAACACAAAACCTAAGAAAGTAACGTGGCTATACCTTCTTCTTCCATAACAGACAACTAGCAACATCTGATGTGTCGCACTTGTTGCAAACGCTCCAAATGCCCTTCCATTTAACCCTTAAAAGCTTGAAGACAAGTTCAATCCAGAGACCGATTGCAAATAATTAAGAAGACTATGAAATGCATTTAAAAAAATCGATGTTATTTTGAACAAGTTCTGCCTGTACCTTCGATGTAATGACATTCAAAAGCTGTAAAGAGCTTACGAAGAAACCTTACGCCACGGTGCTTCTTGAGTCGATGCAAGTACTATATCTCTTCCGATTCCAGTGGACTTTACGCTTAGATGCATTAATTAAGTATGCGATATCACTGATTGCACAATCCAAAATGGCAGCCAATTGACACTGAAAATTACAAGAGTTGGCGCGGGTCAGCTACATGCAGCAGCTATCTTATCGGTGACATCATCATCCTCACCAATGGCATCACCATGTCAGATCCCCTACCATCCCCCTAACCCTTCCCTGCCCCCTTCCTCTTCACGAACGCTCTGATATTTTATTTGTGCCATTTTCCAACGTAAGAAGGCAAAAAAATGATGTAAATTGATAACTTCCAGTATTTAAAAATACTTTACAGGTTGCACAAATGTATCTGAGCCTTCTGAAGTTTCTGCAGCATGTTCTAAAGTATTTATCAAAAAAATTAGTAGTACATAAAGAGAGTAACTTGCAGTATTTCAGAGTAATTTACTGGTTCCCAAACGAATCCGAGTGCTCTGAATTTCTTTTACACCACATTCACACAAAAAATTATATACAGGGTATTTTCAGAATTTCAACGCACTTTGGATGGCGCTCAAAACCATCCGAACATTCTGAATTTTTGGTGCCATATTCAGAAATATTTATCCAGAAAGTTACTTTATAGAGCGCTCAAAAGTATTCTAACGCTCTGAATATTTTGCCCCACGTGCAAAAGTATTTATTAGAAAAATTCGGTAAATTAGCACTTTGGACATGCAAAGGTCGATTTCTTTGCTATTGACGATGTAAAAAGCAGCGTAGCCTGAAATTAATTATTTCCATATCCAAACTGTTCTGTGGTGGTTGTTGAGTGTCGCAGGGCAAGAGGAGAGCATCAGGAATACTGAAATTACTGACAGAACTTGTTACTTGTTCCAACAAACCTCGTCTTGCAGACATCCAATGTATCTGATTATCTAAGGGCAGCATAATATGATACACCTACCGCATTGAAAAACGCACATCAGCACTTCTGCTGATCTGACAGCTTGATGTCCCACATCAAAGGGAAGTCTGTCACTGCTTATTCAATACTCGTAATTTTATGCATATTTCGGACTGTGAATTTACTGTGCAGTTTAACTGGCAAGGGGTAATTACAGAATTATCGGTGAATGAATTTTCAGTCTTGTGTTAATTAACTGCTTTTTGATTCAGCAGCATTAAATACAGAGACAATGCGTGGGTTTTGACTGTGAACGTTTTGGAAAAGACGTCTTGTACTTACCTTGCAGACGTTAGAGGTGAGAAATTAAACTGAGAACCGGTTTGGAAGAATAGATGAGGTGTAGAAACATAGGTCCGCCTATACCAGACTTGAGTTTCACAATGTTTGAGGTGGAATGGGTGTTACTAACTTTTAACTATATATCAGTACGGAACAGCTGAAATGTTTCAAATGGCTCTAAGCACTATGGGACTTAACATCTGAGGTCATCAGTCCCCTAGACTTAGAACTACCTAAACCTAACTAACCTAAGGACATCACACACATCCATGTCCGAGGCAGGATTCGAACCTGCGACTGCAGCAGCAGCGCGGTTCCGGACTGAAGCGCCTACAACCGCTCCGCCTCAGCGGCCGGCTTACGTAACAGTCAAGGAACACATACATCAAGCTGCAGAATCTTGATGCCTCGATTTTGTTCCATATACTTCTTGAGAATGACCCAGAGAGATCTATACAGATTTTTAGGAACTAACTGAGCTCTCCCTTGATGATGCACAGTTTCTTGCTTCAGGGCTATTCATCATGCCAAATTCTTTGATAAATTTCTGTAGCCACGACAAGTATATAATTTGTGATACTTGTACTTCTCCTATATGAAAACAAGTACAACATAAAGAAAAACCAATGTTCATTTATGCAAAATTATTAACGAATTAGAAACATACAAGTTCTCCAGTTTTTCTCAAGAATGTTTCTTGAAAGTAACGTCATTTGATGATGATGATGATGGTAATGATAATGATTTGTGGCACTAAACAGTTTCCCATTTCAGTTTATGAATTTTCTCCATAATATGTGCATGATGATTAAACAAACAATAGCAGCTCTACCGATTCACTTCTGGACTGATTTCACCTCCTTCTTTACTCTGACTTGCTGAGGATCCAAACACCCCAGGCAATCCTCAAGAATGTATCACACTAGTGTTCCATATATGGTCTCCCTTATAGATCACATACATACCAAGCATGAACGAGTTAAAGAATGATCATGTAATGACAAGGGGCAAGTGGCAAACAGCAAGCAGCAAGTACCAATTGACAAACAGCAAGCAGAAACTGCAATGGCCAAGCATCAAGTGGCAATCAGCAAGTGCAATGGCAAATGGCAAGTGGCAAGCAGTAAGTGCAAAGGGCAAGTGCAAGCTGCTAGCAGCAAGCAGCAAGTGGCAAGTGGCGATTGGTAAGCAGCAAGAAGTAAGGGATAAGTAGCAAGATGCGCGTCGTAATTGGCAAGCAGTGCATTCAAGGCCATTGCCCTCATCTAATACTACTAGATTACATAATATAAAAAGTGTCTCACCACATGACAAAGCCACAACACATAGTAGATGTGAATCTGAATTGAGAGGTAAATGGCAAACAATACCTGTCACCATTATCTGGTGTACATTATCCATTTACTCACTTACCTATTTATCTTGGGTACAGACATAGAGCTCCCAGCTTCATGATCTGTTGAGCTGATCTGAGAACCGTAGCAACATCATTCATTGAAGAGCCAAAGAAAACGGTACACTCGTCTAATATCGTGTATGGCGCCCGCTAGCACGCAGAAGTGCCGCAACACGACGAGGCATGGAGTCGACTAATGTCTGAAGTAGTGCTGGAGGGAACTGACACCATGAATCCTGCAGGGCTGTCCATAAACCCGTAAGAGCACTGGGAGGGGGTGGGGGTGGGGGGGGGGGAGTGGACATCTCTTCTGAACAGCACATTGCAAGGCATCCAAGATATGCTCAATAATGTTCATGTCTGGCGAGTTTGGTGGCCAGTGCCAGTGTTTAAACTCATAAGAGTCTTCCTGGAGCCAATCTGTAGCAATTCTGGACGTGTGAGGTGTCGCATTACACTGCTGGAATTGCCCACATCCGTCGGAATGCACAATGGACAAGAATGGATGCAACTGATAAGACAGGATGCTGACGTATGTGTCACCTGCCAGAGTCTTATTTAGACGTAATCATCGGTCCCATATTAATCCAACTTCATACGCCCCACACCACTGCAGAGCCTCCACCAGCTAGAACAGTCCCCTGATGACTTGCAGGATCCATGGATTCGTGAGGTTGTCTCCATACCCGCACAGGTCCATCCGCTCGATACAATTTAAAACGAGACTCCTCCGACCAGGCAACATGTTTCCAGTCATCAACAGTCCAATGTCGGTGTTGACGGGCCCAGGCGAGGCGTAAAGCTCTGTGTCGTGCAGTCAACGAGGGTACATGAGTGGGTCTTCGGCTCCGAAAGCCCATATCCGTAATATTTCGTTGAATGGTTCGTACGCTGCCACTTGTTGATGGCTCAGCATTTAAATCTGCAGTAATTTGCGGAAGGGTTGCACTTCTGTCACATTGAACGATTCTCTTCAGTCGTCGTTCGTCCCGTTCCTGCAGGGCCTTTTTCCGGCCGCAGCGATGTCGGAGATTTCATGTTTCATCGGATTCCTGACATTCACGGAACACTCGTGAAATGGTCGTACGGGGAAATCCCCACTTTCGCTACCGCGGAGACCCTGTGTCCCATAGCTCGTGCGCCGACTATAACACCACGTTTACGCTCACTTAAATCTTGATAACCTGCCACTGTACAGCAGTAACCGATCCAACAACTGCGCCGGACACTTGTGTCTTATATGGGCGCTGCCGACCGCAGCGCCGCATTCTGCCTGTTTTCATATCTCTGGACTTGAATACACATGCCTATACAAGTTTCTCTGGCGCTGTAGTGTATGAGGTCAGTGAACGAGAATGTGCCATCGATCGTTGCCTGCTTACAGTTTACCATCCACCAAATACATTCTTCATTTACCTTCTTCTACATTTACCATCCGGTAATTACCTTTCATCTCTTCAACTCTTTGTGCTTGCTGTGTAGCTCTTCTATAAGGTGAAACGTCCCCTTAGAACAATTTATACAAGACTGTGCTTAAACTGACACACAATATTTTTAGCGCAACGCAATCTGACTTTCAGAAATCCCTACAAAAGAATGGCCCTGACTAACATTAAGCTATACCTTTCACAAATCACTTACCTCACAATAATCTTCGTTACTCGAACTACTGCAATACAGCGAGCGCCACTACTGCCAGCTAAATAAAAGATTCAAACTACGGAGGGCACTAACTACTGATAGGGATAGTTAGCAAATGAAAGATTTTAATAAAGAACAAACAATGTATTTACCTTAACAGTCATAATATATGATATCCAGTATTACAAACTTCAAAACTCCGCCATATCTCTCCCCACATCCACCACTGCTGGCGGCTCACCTCCAACTGCGCAATGCTACGCGCTGTTCACATCCAGCTGCCGCTGCCCAACACTACAATGGCAGACAACAATGCAAACTAGCCACAGACTGCACACAACACAGCCAGTGATTTTCATACAGAGCGCTACGTGGCGTTACCAATAAGGAAACCTAAACAGCCTACTTACATAGCCCCCATGCTCCCCACAAAAAATTTTACAAATTGTTTTGGGCACTGGCCAATACAGATTTGAAAAAAATTTTCGTAATTACAGTAAGAAAGATATCAATGCACACACTTATTAATACAATGTTGGTCAAAAGCTAAAATTTTCTCACAGTCCATAAAGACAGTCCAGATTGTTCATCACAGTAAAATTTCAGTGTTCTTTTTTCAAAGTCTGAGCAGTAAAAGACAATGCACACGGAAGTAGTGGATTTCCATGCAGTCTTGAAGAAGTAGTGTTGTCCTTCGAACTGAAAGACAGTGCTGACTCTTGACATGTTGACAGGTAATGGGCCACAACAGAGCAAACCCACAACAGAGTCATTCGACGTTTTGAAGAAGATTGGTAGGTAGGTCATCACAGAGCAGACCCACTGTAGTCCTGGTAGAGAGTATGGTATTGGTGGGCCACCAGAGGTGCAGACCCACTGCAGTCCTTGTAGAAATTGAGGACAGGCCCCTTGTAGTCCTGGTAGAGATTGTGGTATTGGTGGGTCATCAGAGATGCAGACCCACTGTAGTCCTTGTAGAGATTGCCAGCAGCCATCTGTTGTGACTGTGCGGGTGCACAATCACCATTGAAGAGTCTTGCGGATAATATAGCAAGTTCATAACCACCACTTGTGCACTCACAAACTTTTTTGAATTGTCCTTAGAACCAGCAATGCTGTTATCCAGTCCCTTGCTGAATTATTAACACAGGTGCAAACACTAACAGTCCCAACTTCTCACATATTGTCCATATACTATGACCAACAGAAACGTGTGCAGTGAAATGTAACTAACAAGTTAATAATATGATGAACTGGTATCAATTACAATTTTATAACATAAGAATACAATTACAAAGGTACAAAATACATCATTAAAGAACATAACAATACAGATAACATCTTTAGTACAGGCTTTACAACAGAATAGAAATAAACATATACATCAGTGTTACAGGAATTATGACATGAGTACATACATAAAAGATCAGAATAACTTTCGAAACATCAACTTCACACATGAGCATTAAAACAAAACAGAATAAATCATGTCTAAACATCTTTACGAAGAAGATAACATATTATCAGAAAAATTCTACAACATAACAACATCAGCTAAACACCTAAAGACAGGAAAAACACAAATACACAAGGGTACACAAACATATAGCAGAATAACACAAAAGGAAAGGGCAGGGTTTTTTTTCAGTGTAACATTTGGTACTGCAGTCCAACCCAAAACTTCATTCCATAGATTTTTCGTCTTATTTCAACATTTGTTTCCACCAAAAAAGTCCAATCCAAGCATGCTTTCTGTATTTATATGTTGACATGTTTCTTACCACAATATTTATTTTTCATTATCTTACCTCATCATTTATTTCCAAGAAAATCCTACCTATACCTGCTTTCTGTACTTTTTTTGTATAACTTCTCAATGCATTTCTTCCAATTAATCGCAACTCATTCTCTTATAGTCTACCCCCTCTTAAGCTAACTTAAATCTACTGAGCTCAAATGCTAAACTAAGGTTCCGCCATCTCTCTCCCCACATCCACCACTGCTGGCGGCTCACCTGCAACTGCGCAATGCTACGCGCTGTTCACATCCAGCTGCCGCTGCCCAACACTACAATGGCAGACAACAATGCAAACTAGCCACAGACTGCACACATCACAGCCAGTGAATTTCATACAGAGCGCTATGTAACGTTGCCAATAAGAAAACATAAACAGCCTACTTACAAAGGGAGGCCATAGAACATCAGTGTTTAATGCGGAAATATTTTTCCATCACGCATTTAATTTTCTGTACCTTCACTTTGATTTGTATCTACATAAGATCACTTACTGTTATCCATTTTATTAACTCACACTGGCTAGCACCACTTACTAACAATTTCTGCAGCACTGCATGTCTTGGAGCTAATTAAAGCTGAACACTGACAGAAAGGGAGGCGTGGGCAATGCGTTACTCAGAAGATGCTATCGGCTAAATAGAATCTGGGAAAAGAGTTGTTGTGTTCTGCAGGGGCGGACATTTACTGCCCTGAGAGAGAAAAGAGCAAGGAGGCGGCGGTTTACAACGCTGGAGGCCACAGAACTCCCAGAGTGCAGACTGTGTTGGCAGGAGGTTGCAATCTGGTACGTGGAAAAAAATTCAGACTAGCCTACCTGGCAGAAGAGTGTCGAGGGCAGAACAAGGCCAAAATATGACCTTTTTAGTGTGGAGGAGCACGAGGGGTCGCAAGTGATGCTCTTGACTGACCTCGGAGGACACATTTCCCAGCGAAAAGCAGAGACACGTATTTGGTTGGCGGAGTGTTAAGGATGTAAGAGGGGAAATCAAAACTTCCAGAAAATCTTCTGAAGGGAGTATGAAGTTCAGATGAGTGGCTGGCAGATTCATGATCCAGGCAGTGGGAGGTAACGTTTTTGTAACGGCCATTGGTATTCCTTATCTGATCGCAAACACAGACGCTGCATTCGAGAAGGGAGCGTGAGTATGTTTCGATCGATCGAAGATATTTCGCTCTGCCGATCGAAATATGGACTCCGCTCGTTAGACCCACAGTGGAGAATCTGGGAGTCTCAGACGTGTTGACTTAGCCACAAGTACCATGTGAACTGTTTCTCTGTGAACAGAGTTGTGATTCTGTTTATTCGAGAGATGGTTCTTTACCTCTTTGTGAAGTCTGATACACATTGAAGTGCTTCTTTATGGAAAAACGTTTAAATCGAATTTCTCTTCCTGGCTAGTGAGCAAACAGAAATCTTGATCTGAGGTAATTCAGCCGTAGGAGTCTGTAGACAGCATATTGCGTCCATTCTGTAGGCAGGGAATTACAGGTACACCTAGTACATCTTCTGCACAATGGCCAACGCCCCAAATAGCAAATCATCGATGCAGAGTAACTGCTGCTCTTATTTCAATTGGTGACACGCGCACTTTGGCTCGGGAGATAGGAAAACGCTCACAGAAAGTGTGTTGAGTTACATTTGCTTGTCCACTGAGCTTTGACTGAAAGTACCAGTTAGGGTATTGATCTTCTGTTTCTCACTGCTAATCAGTATAAGCTAAAGTTGTGTCCGTCTGATAAAGAGGCACGCCTAAGTAAGTCAAACATACGTTCTGCCAGATTCGAAGTTGCATTTAGGCTAGACTCTGACATTGTGTACTTCATATTTACACACATTTTGCACTCTACATGCTTTTTGAGATTAAACAATTTAAAGTATCCAAGTTGTGAGTCATTCTAGTAGCATCGTGATACGAATAATTCATATGATTTGCTACACTAAAGTGAAGTGAATCCACAACACAATACTTCGTTTTATGAATACCCCTAGATGCAGGTTATCAGTATTACGGGCGTTTTAATCATTTGTAGGTTGAGAATTCCACTGTCGAGACAACTTTAGTCAACCATACATACACACGCTATATGTTACGAACATCACATATGTCCACATACAATAATACCGATCGTGGTCCAGGATAGTTCACAAAATCGAAGCTTTTGTAAATAGTTGGGGGCTTTTCTTTTCAGTACGAAATTTGTTGTTGACTAAAATTGCAGGAAGACTGACGAATAGCTCAGTGATAAAACAAGATTTCGGTTATATGGAACTATAACTAGCTTTGTCACAACTGCAATTTGTGTGTTGTAAATTCACATTTTTGGGTTTATTATATATTTTCTGTGGCGCTGTAATCGTTATCTCGTCTTTTCAGAATTGTTTATTTTAGTTGGTTCTGACCCCAAACATTATTTTTTCCGACTTTGTTTTTGTCGTCGTTTGTGTTGAGTTCTAGATTATTGTTTCATCACCACTGAATTTCGTGTGGCTCAAGATGACAGAAAGCGTCGGTAACAAACAAGTACTGTCAATCACATTTAAAGTCCAGAAAGTGAGTTTTATAATGATTTTCATTATTTGTCTGTATATGACGTTACTTTGAAGCTGAGTTGATGTTGACGCAAAATAAAGCACGTAGTGCTAGTCAACATAACGCAATACTTCGTCTCATGGATATTCCTAGGTGTAGGTTATCAATGGGAGAGCCGTTTTAATCATTTTTAGGAGTGAGAATTTCATTGCGGAGACAACATTAGGAAACCCCATATACACACACTGTCTTAGAAACATCACAGGGTTTACAGTTTTGCACATTCTTTTGTACCAAACGGGTATTTGGAATACCCACCAGGGCGAAATAAAGGCAGGAATTCAGAGGTATGATGCTAGATTTATTACTGGTAGGTTCGATCAATATAGAAATTGTGCTTCAGCAAGAGAGAGCTCATTTAATTCTGAAAATTCTGTATAACTGTCTCCGGGTCGTCGTTCTGAAGACGTATCTGGAACAAAATCAAGGTATCAGGACTCAGCGACTTAATTCATGTGTTCCTTGACCGTTCTGTGCTGAATTATAGTTCAAAATTATCAACATCGATTTCGGACCGAGCATTGTGAAGTTTGGAGTAGGAGGACCTGTGCTTTTACAGCTCCTCTTTTCCTAAAACACGCTTCTGAGTTTGAATTCGTATATCTAATGTCTGCAAGGTAAGTACATGAGATCTTTTTCCAAAATGTTTTCAGTCAAAATACATCCATAGTGTGTGTATTTAATGCTATTGAATCGAGAGATAATGCATTAACAGAGGAGCGAAAAAATTCATTCTACGAGAATTCTGAAATCAACTTTTGCCTGTTCTTTTCCATATTAATTTCAAAGTCTGAAATATGCGTAAAATGAATGTAGAATTATCAGTGAGTGAGCAGTGAGAGACTTCACTAACTCTTGTCCATAAATGCATTTGAGCTTTAAGTTGGCATAAACCGTAGTTCTCAAATGTGTTTTTCTACGTAATAATATTATTACTTCGAGCTGAGAAAATCAAATGCATTGGATGTCAACTAGAGAAGGCTACTTGGAACAAACAAAATGTTCATTTAACAAGTGCATTTTTACTGATGCTTGCCTGATTTGTGACACTCTACAACTATTTTAGAACAATTTAGGTGTGGAAAATAATTAATTTGGACTCCACTGTGACGTACATTATGTATGGCAAAGAAATCGAAATTTCCAAATACGAAAGCGCTACTTTAAGTATTTCTTTTTATAAATACTTCGGAACAATGCGCAAAATTTCAGAACGTTCGGATAGTTTTGTGCATCCTGTAAAGAACTTTTAAATACAGCAAGTTATATGTTTTATATAATTTTTTCTATAAATGTAACGCGAGAAAGAAATTCAGAATGTTTGGATACTTTAGTGCACGTTGCACGTTGCGGCCGCATAAGCCCCCCTCCCCCTCCTCTTTCCCACAGTCACCTCCCCAAGAACCCCCGAAATGCTCTGATGTTTCGTCCCTTCTTGGAAAGGAGAGAGAGAGCATTTGTAGAACTTAGTTATTTTGACAATACGTTGTTGTAACTGTATTTGTTACATGAAGTGAATATTTATGACACAAATGATGAGAACTAATTACGTCTTATTTTTTGCGGCCTTTACGCAGTCACAGTCAGGGGTTAACGGGCCTTGGTACTAGCAAGCATGTACGCCCTTGCTTTAGAGCACAGCCGTTAATACTACACGTTACACCTTTACATGATTTGTTTGGAATATTGAACCGAAAACCGTTTCATAGTGTTTGGATGCTTTCGAGCACAGTCTGACTGGACTGTGATTCAGTGTTCCCTTTTAAGGTCTGTGAAATATTATGTTTTGACTGGAGGGCTGGGGAGGTAAGGAGGGGAATGACACGTATTAAAAAATTTATGTAATTACTCCATTTATTTATTTAAAATACAGACTGAGTGGCTGCCTTACATCCGGTGCGAATTTTTGATTTGATCACTGCTGGTGGTTTCCTGTGTTGCGGCACAGCAAAAATCTGGAAAGTAACACGTCAACTTAATTAATACAAACCACGAAAGGTCAGTGAGTTGTGATGTTTCAAACAGATTTCACGAGTAGTTTGTACAACGGTCAGATGCTCACAGTTGAAACAATATGGTGAATCGTATTATTGAACAGCAGGAAGACTTGATTTGAATAAATCTCCACACACCCATACAGATATACGTATATTGAGAAACATATATGCAAAACTTTAATTTTTGTGTGAAATAATGGGATTAAAATGGAATTTAAATTCAAGGTGACAGGATATCATTAATAAGATTTACAGATATCAGATATCATTGCTGTACTCAGAGAAAGTGAAGTAGAATTGCAGGATGTGATGAATGGAATGAATAGTCAAATGAGTACAGAAAATGGACTGAGCATAAACTGAAAAAAGACAAAAGTAATGAGAATTAGCACAAATGAGAATGCCTAGAAACTTATCAAAACAAGTGAACATGAAGTAGACAAGTTAAGGAATTCTGGTACATAGGCAGCAAAATAACGCATGATGGATGATGCAAGGTAGACATAAAAAGTAGACTAGCACTAGCAAACAGGGCATTCCTAGCCAAGAGAAGCATGCTAGAATCAACATAGGCTTCAAATTAAGAAACTTCTGAAAATATATGTTTGGAGCACAGCATTGTGTGGTAGTGAAATTACGATTGCGAGAAAACAGGATCAGAAGAAAATCAAAGCATTTCATATGTGGTCTTACAGAAGAGTGTTGAAAATGAAGTGGACTGATAAGGTAAGGTATGAGGAGGTTCTCTGCAGAATTGGGGAGGAAAGGAAGTTATGGAAAAAACTGACGAGAAGAAGGGACAGGATGATAGGACACCAGGGAATAGCTTCCATGGTACCAGAGGGAGCTGTAGAGCGTAAAAAGTATACAGGAAGACAGGGATTGGAATACATCCAGCAAATAACTAAGGATGTTGGTCGGAGATGAAAAGTTTCTCACATGAGAGCAGCATCGAACCAGTCAGAAGATCCATGACGCAGAACAATTTGATAATGAACATTTTCCCAGAATTTACACCGCAAGTAACCAGATACAGCAGCGAGGTTCAAAGGTCGACAACTTATTGAGCGATCACCTGCTATTTACTGTAAGGACTGAAGATTTTTTTTTCCTCAGTCTTGTGACTGGTTCGATTCGGCTCACCACCCCCTACTTCCTCTTTAGTGCCAGCCATTTCATTTCTAAATAGCACCTACATGTAGCGCTCTAAGCTATTTGTTGGATATATTCCAAATTTGATCTTCCCCTACAGTTTTTACCCTCCACAGCTCTCTCTAGTCCCGTGTATGTTATTCTTTGACTTGTCAACATGTGGCCAATCATCCTGTACCTTTTTCATGTCCGTATTTACCACATACTTCTTTTATCGCCAGCTTTGCACACAATCTCATTTCTTGTCTTACGAATCCACCTAATGTTCAATAGGCTTCTATAGTACCACACATCAAATGTTTCAGTTCTCTTCTTTGTTTTTTACATGAGTTTTATATGGTTCCGTCCTCCACAGTACAGTCTCAGAAAATTGTGACGAAGTATTGTGTTCATTTAGCAAGACTATAGGCCCAGTACATGGGTATGACAGTAAATCATTTTTTCTTTGTTATGTTATACGTGTTATTTCATCCTTTTTGATTTGTTAACTGTACTAGCAATATTTTAAACAAGACGAGCTCAGGTCACCAATTGCATATACGGTCAATTCCACAGCTAAAATTAGAGCTACCATACGCGTTTGTTACATCTGTTAAGAATAATAATTAACACACAAATTCTGTCCCCTCCACACTGCCTAAGATTGATTCTATCAGGCAGAATGACCCACTCAAGTAGTGTGTATGCATTAGCATTTATAACTCACATTTCATGCCTTATTTGAAAAGTGTTTCAATAGAAAATTATTCATTTTTCCTAGCAGAAAACTGATATGCTACTGTAAAATAGATATTGCCTCTTAAAAAGATAAGTCGCACTCCCCCTTCTCAGGCAGCAGAAACTTCTACAAAAAAGTGATCAGCCACATGTTGTAGGAAATTAAGTTTTGGTAAGACACATAATTTCGCTTCTACAACTACACACATATTCTGCAAAATACATCAAAGTGGATGGCGGAGGGCACATTATACCACTACTAGTCATTTGTGGACAAATTTTGCTGACACAATTTCAGTGGATGAACATGTATGTGATGCTTCTGTACACGCAGTATCAAATAAGAAATTCTCCTTTTTGCTTTACATGAACGTGACAGTCCATATGGCGATATATCCTCAACACAACTGAAGCGTATCAGCTAAATCAGTTTCATGAATGCTGAGAGCATTTGGCGGCTTAACATGCAGGCAATATTTAGTCGTTTGACGTTTCACTCTGCGACGATCACACGTAGCTGCTGCAAAAGGGGTGAGCAACATTTGGTTTTTTTATTCAACCATGTACAGCCTGTTTTGTTCCTATTTTTCCCTTGTGTGTGTGTGTGTGTGTGTGTGTGTGTGTGTGTGTGTGTGTGTGTGTGGTGAGTCTACGCCAGCATGAGGGCATGTGGGATGCCTCCATTATGGCCAGAGTTCGTAGAGTTGAAGATTTACAGCTAACCTAATTTGGAAAAGTAGAATCCAGAGAGTTTATCGATTGGTGACAGGGCAACAGACAGATCAGTGTACCTCAGGGAGGTGGTTGATACCCTGCCACTGGACTGAAGCAAACTTTTCCCAGTACTGGTCGCAGAGTACACAGCAATAACCAGTGCACCTACTGGCATTATATAGCTGGCGCTGGAACTGTAAGTAATGATCAGCAATGCACTGGTAGATGGAAAAAGGTGTTGGTGTTGCTTGATTTGTTTTTATGAGATCGTGAATTTCTTTTATTTCAGACGTAATGTTTAGGCAGGTATTCCGTTGTCTCATTTTCATTTTATATAATTATTTTTGTTTGTCTTCGTGTGGTTGTCTGAACTTTGAATTATAACCCTTTGTTCTGATAGAAGCTCCACTGCATGTGTTCGTTTTGCCACTGACTGTTGAACTATCTTAATATACAAGCTGATCATCTGATCCCGTCTTCTGATAATCCACGTGTTAACCTGTGAAGCGTAACTTTCGGGTCTCTTGACGGTTTTTACTTGTGTTCCCTAGGGTATCACTTGACCGCTAAATTCATCGCATGCTTGTATATAAGATTATAATGTGTAGCGTGAAAAGAAAACCTATAAATAAAAAGAATTTCTACTACTTTTTCATTTCTGAATTTTTCAGTAACAGTAAATTTGTTGTTCAGTGTACCTCGTGTCTCATCGTTAATCTATTAGAGATAAACAGTACTGCACAAACTGTAGATCATGAAGTGCTCAATAAAATGAATACCTAGGTGTGGGTGGGATTATTCCTGGTTTCCATTTTTTTTAAATAGTGTGATTTTCGCCAATCAGTCGAGAACATGTCCTGAGTTTCATCGTTTTGTATCTGCACATACGATCGTTTTATCGGGCTCATTACATTAAGAAAATTAATTTCGCTTGCTCATTAACGATTTTTCCTCTTTTGGGTGTTTGTTGTAGAAATAGCTCCCCTGGTCAAACTCACATCACTAACACTATCGATTTTTATCTGGTCACTTAATAAGACTAGATTGCAAAGTAACTGTTGTTAGTTTTCTGTATGTGGATATATGCAAGAAAATTCAGTTCTTCCTGTGTTTTCGCTAACATAGCTCCACTTTTCTAAAATCCGAGCAGTGAAAGAGTACGGTATGTTGTCTCAATTGCTTTCCGAATTTATTTAATTCGAGTTTTTCTTTCTGGAACTACTTATGAAAAATTTAACTGTAGAGTCCTGCTATTTATCGGATGATGTCTCCTTTAAACCCCATTAATGTATAACCATAGAGAGAGATGGATTTCATAGCTAAATTATTTAATTCACAGTTTCATTTCTTTATCACTCACCATTCAAAAGTTTCCAAAATTGCGTCTATTCAGTCCTTAATCCATTTCATAGGATGCTCAGGCGTATTGATAAGCACAACGCCTAACAGAACTCTGAAACTGAGAGAGAATGCTGATTGTGTAGCTATTTGGCAAGTATATATTCATTAAATACGTACTATCTATACGAAAACCTTTCCTTCCCTCAGATGCAGATGTTTGTCTTCAAATAAACCATTTCCGTCCTAATTATCCGTTGTGTGTAATAAAACTAAAACTACGTGAGTAATGAGCTGGTAAAATTGCACGAACCCATATTAATTTTGGTGGTCACGCTCGACTGTGAATATGATGGAGGAGGTAACTAATACAGTCCTAGGAACACACGAGGTTACGATATTGTCCCTAGCAGTGCCGGCGCAAGGCACGTGAGAAACGTGTGGCCGCACGGGGCGGCAGTTTCCGAGGGGCGGCAAATTTGCCGCCCCCCACCTTTTTTAAGGATAAACTCAACATTGATGCCCAAGAGGGGATTCGAAACCAAATCTCGGAGGGAGCGGCTTCGGGAACTGTGGCATGGCGCCTGGACTACCTGCCGGCCGCCCCTGTTGAACAAGGGGAGGGAGGAAGAGTAATTTCTTCCTCGCCACTGTGGCAGCACCGTCGTGCTTACGCCGGAGGAACAGAGAGGGGGAAGCAGTCTGGCGTACAGCCGTACACGCCAGCATTCTTATGAGTGGAGCGCTGCCAAGCTGTTACGCGCCGTGCGTTTACTCACAACTAATTTTGCAGAAGACGACATCTAATTTGGAAATTCGAATGCAATTTTCGATACTGCGGTTACATGTTAAGCCTGAAGCAGCTTTGTTAAGTTTTCAATGGCAGTTTCCGAGTGTTTTATTCTTCCCGCATTATGGAAAAAAATGGCTGAACCTTAGTACAGCCAAACATGCCCAACACCTACAATGGCTAGAAGTATTCCGAATGGGTAAATACGCTGCGAGTAATTACAAGGGATAAAAACATTGCTAATAGGCATGGCATAAGTTGGGTTTCGACGTATTTTTGAAAATTTTTGCTACCCATTTCAGAGTGATAGTCGGACGCTTTGGTTTTTGAGCCATGAAACACATGTCTCCGCCTGCATGAGCAACAAACTCTGACCGGCACTTGTTTGACAATACTACTCGCACACTAGATGTAAGCACACATTAAAGGCTTTGAGACTGGCCACTCAGTGGCCGAAACCTAGGTAGATCTGAAAAGTAAAATCAAAAATTGCGATTGATTGCTGACTCTTCCTACAGATTTGTTTAAATAAAATTCCAGAAACGTTTTGTAAAAAAAAAGGGGGGTGGGGGCGGCAATTTAGCAGGTCGCACGGGGCGGCACTTGGGCTTGCGCCTGCCCTGGTCTCTAGATAGCCGCGCGATCTAGGGCAACTTGTCACGGTCCGTGCGGCTCCCTATGTCGGAGGTTCGAGTCCTCCCTCGAGCATGGGTGTGTGTGTTGTCCATAGTGTAAGTTAGTTTAAGTTAGATTAAGTAATGTGAAGTCTTAGGGACCGATGACCTCTGCCGTTTGGTCCCATCAGACCTTACCAGAAATTTTCAAATGTCCTATTGTCCCCTGATAATCGAGATTAAGGAGCGGGTTCAAATGTAGAATTTTAATGAAAAGAACAAGCAAAACGAATTTGGAAGACCCCTGTTCAGTGAATAAATTCTCCACTGAGCTTTACATTAAAGTGGAAATCGGTATGGTGATACATATTCAATACGCACGACTCTCGTTGAGCTGAAGCTATACGTCGGCGACGATCAGAGCGTATCGCTTTCCTGGGACAGTCAACAGTTTGTTTCCGGCGAAAACGCAGCAGCCACGCGAACCAGTTCCCGACTTCCTGGCAGAGGTTCTGTTTTATGAGTCCCCCGCCGTCTATAAAGTTGTCCGCGCGGCGGTGCGGTGTTGACATCTGCGTAGTGTCAAACCCTGCGACCTCGCCTCGCAAGTAAATAGCCCGGCTGCCACGGTCCACAGCCAACAGCTATCACACCAGCGATGCAGGGCTGCTACTCTCTATTAGTACACCGAACTGGCCAGTCATCGTTGACTGTGTTCTGAGAATGATGTTTTGATATTTCCTTCTAAAAATGGTTCAAATGGCTCTGAGCACTATGGGACTTAACATCTATGGTCATCAGTCCCCTAGAACTTAGAACTACTTAAACCTAACTAACCTAAGGACAGCACACAACACCCAGCCATCACGAGGCAGAGAAAATCCCTGACCCCGCCGGGAATCGAACCCGGGAACCCGGGCGTGGGAAGCGAGAACGCTACCGCACGACCACGAGATGCGGGCAATATTTCCTTCTACTGATGTGTTAAAACGTGGTATTGTAGGAGTAATAAAATGACTGCTCTGTGGAGACTGGTTACCTTTAATGATGAGGCTGCTTGTTTAAGCTCCCCGTATCTATCTGCCGACGAAGTCTGTTGAAATTATACTAATGAAATTCGTTTCTAAGAGTGGGTACAAAACCTGTAACGAATTAAAACGACAACGGAAAATCAGTTTATAGCGTGAGGACGTTAGTTATTTTTCTGGGATCTTAAACACACTTTAATAAATATACTGTCAATTGTATTTAAAATTTTTGACGAATACTTTGCCTAATTTAACAAGATCATGATCAGACTGCTCTAACCGAATAAGAATTATTTTGAAACTTAGAAACGTGTGCTATATCACCCACGAAGCTCAAATACACTGACGAAAAAAAAAAAATCTCAACACCAAGAAGGAGTTTGTGCCACAGAAACGAAAGTTGGCAGGGGTGTATTTACAAATGGAAAGTGATATCTGTTCAAAATTCGGGCCAGTCGCATGATAGTGGCGCTAGTAGCTCCGCTAAGAGGATACAAATAAGGTTTGCTTTAAAGAGGCGCTTTAATTGTCCTGAGAGTTAGATAGGCTGGAGACTGGATTTGGGGGGTTGACATTGGTCGAGAACGCGTTTAAGTTGTCATTGAATGTGAACGAGGTCGTGTAGTAGGACTACGAGAAGTTTTATGTTACTTCTGCCATGCTGCAGAAAGACTTGGTAGGAATGTAGCCACTGCACGTGACTGATGATCGTACTTCATCGTACTTCATCTCCAGCAGCAAGCTGAGCAGCAGTTGGCACCGCAGTGACACAACGAACTGTAACACACCAGTTACTTCAAGGACCCCTTCGAGCCAGTCGCCCTGTAGCGTCCATTCCACTGACCCTAAACCACTGTCATCTGCTACTTCAACGGTGTCAAGCGAGAAGTTATTGGAGGACAGGGTGGAAGCCTGTTGTGTTCTCTGATGAAAGCTGGTTCTGCTTCGGTGTCAGAGAAAGCCTTGTGTCGGTTACAGAGAGCCAGTTTGAGGGCCAATAACTAACCTTTCAACGTACTAGACACACCCGACTTGTACTTGGAGATATGGTCTGGGGTGCGACTTCGTACGACAGCAGGAGCACTCTCGTGAGTATCCCGCGCAACCTGGCTGCAAAACTGTATGTTAGTTTGATGATCCGTCCCGTTATACTACCAGTCATGAAGAGCAGCCCATGGGGTGCTTTCCAAAGGATAACGATCGCCCACATTCGGCTCTTGTAACCAACATGTTCTTCAGAGTGTCGACATGCTGCCTTGCCTTCTCAGTTACCAGATCTGTCTCCCATCGAGCATATACGACATCACCGGACGGTAACACCAGCATCATCCACAAACAGCATTAACCTTTCCTGCATTGACCGACCAAGTGCAACAGGCGTGGAATTCCATCCTACAAACTGACATCCACCATCTGTACACTACAATGTTTGTATGCCAGCATTCAACACTCTAACAGTTACAACAGTTATTAAGGTACCAGCATTTCACGTTTACAACAGTTTATCTCGCGCTTACATTTATTTGTGATCTTGCAATTTTAGTCACTTAAAGAACTTACCTAGACAAATGTAATCACAAAATTACATTACTCTATATAAATTACATTTTGGTGCTGCGATTTTTTTCCGTCAGTGAGCAGTAAACTTCTGTATTTGTATACGATCGTTGTTTGAAAGTTGACTAATCCAAAAATGCTGCCGCACAAGTCTTGCAAGCAACAACATCTGTTGAAACTAGATCATTAGAAAGTCACCTTCAGAGTAATTCAGTCTTACGAGAGGTCTGAGTTGTAAAAATGTCACGAAGACACTCTGTTCCGGAGTTATCGACTGCTAAGTTAGCTGTAGTCTTAGGCCAAGATTTGTATGTAGCGGATACATTTGGCATATAGTGAGCTCACCTATTAGGACCCTGTGTGGCAGTGGACTGGAGGCATGGTCTGTGGAAAGTGACACGAAAGCATTCTAATCTTCTCTTGATTCCGGTTACCTGCGGACGACTTTCTTTCCCTGTTTCTCGATGCGTGTTGGAGGTGGCTTGTGGATGCTCTTTACGGTGTTGAGGTTACCTGATTGCCCTTCGTACTCTGCATACTACGAGGACTACGATGCGACAGAGGGTACAGCTTCGTGTAATATTTTGTTTGCAACGCTTTCAGAAATCTAGATCGACTTAACTTCATGTCTGAGGTACGGTACCGTTATTTTGGCCATCTGCGAGGCTACCGTGCGGTATTCATCACGTTCTCTTTGATTTAAAAGTGCGCAGAGTACGAGATTGTCTAGAGTTTTCTTTTCGTCCAAATCTCATGTATCGTGGATTATTAAACAACGTTGCCCATCCTAGGTCAAGTGTAAATATATTATTTGCAACCCCTTACTGAACTGAAAATTAATAATCATGAATTTCACTAAAATATCTATGATTTATTTTCCTCCGCCAGTCACTTGTATTAATACTTGAGCCAGTAGTTCACTTACGAACAAATTATTTCATATAGTCTGCTTCAGCGGATTTATTAGTCAAAGTGAAGCCAATTTCCATCAGCAGAAATATTTTGAGTTCTTTGCACGTCTTTACAGCTCGTAACATAGGTGAGTGTTGCCGAGAGTACGAGCTGAATGCTATTCCCGATTAGTTCGATGTGACTGTTATATTTCATGTTCTTGTTAAATTAAGCGTTTAACTGATTTTGCACTTCCTTTCAAACAGTGCCTGAAACGTCCAACTTCAAAGACATAATTACTGTTCAAGAGTGAATTTCCCCATTACCTTCGCCGTTTAGGCGATTTGGCATGTTCCAGTTTAATAGTCCACCTCTTTCTGATGCTTCCCCCTACACTGTTTCAGTACTGTAACCTTATATTCACCACAATTTCACGAAAAGTTATCTTCCGAACACTGAAATACGTTAAAATGCAAAGCATTTCATTTTAAAATTTTATTACTGTAACATCATAGCACCTAAAGAAGTCACAAACATTAATAATACTGAAACTCCCTGGCAGATTAAAACTGTGTGCCCGACCGAGACTCGAACTCGGGACCTTTGCCTTTCGCGGGCAAGTGCTCTACCATCTTTTTTTTTTTTTTTTTTAAAAAAAAGTTTATTACCTTACTAACTCACGGTGTTTGGGAAATTAGTTTGCCTGCCTTATTATTATGATTCCTTATTGATTAATCACCCCATTAACCCTCCTATCCCTATCAATTGAGACATGGAAAAACACAAACGAAAAGAACAACATCGGTTAGGTTTCTTCGAGATTCGAACCCGGGTTTTCCGATTCCCAGACAGTTACCTTTTTTTTGTTTTTTTTATTTGCTCTACCATTTTTTTTCTAACCCAGGTTCTTCGATTCCCAGCCAATTACCTTTGCCGTCGCGCTATCTCTTTTTATCTTTTTTTGTTTTTTTTTGTTTTTATTTGTTTTTTTTTATTTTTGTGTTTTTTTATTTTTTTTATTGTAAATTATTTCCTCTGCCAACCTTTTCTTTATATAGATGGAAAAAGGCGTCTTTCAGTTACGACAAACAAAATTAGAATGTACATCCGTAGCAACAACACAACAAGAGTTCCTTCTAATCTATGAAATAGAATTTGAAACCAATAGGGTGATGATAGATAATAAAGAAAGAAAAATGTAGCCAAATCCCGCACGCCATTCCATGTGCATGGCCCATCTGCGTACAGATTCCACGTTCCAAATTGGTACAACATTTCGCAGCATGTGGAGCCCCATGAAGGCGGTCATCCTCTGCCCGGTACTCCCCAACTGTGAGGGGGGTTATCGAAGACACTGCGCAAATAGTTCGCAAATAGTTGTCACTATCGGGGTGTACAATCAAGTGTCAATGACTGTCCTGGAGAAATTGCCAGTAATCAAGCACCATCTTCTCATCATCTCGAAAGAGGTAGTATATGGACATGCCTTTAAACCATGTGAGAGCGTGAGTCTTCGCAGGTGGGAAATAAGTATCCTCTGGACAAAGGAGGAGCCGTGGCTCAATTGTGCGAGGCGCGATACGTAGGTAGCAGGCGAGGATCTTCTGCACTAGCAGCCATACCTCTAACGCCGATCCACATGTTAAACGGTGTTCGTCAGTATCTACGAGGTGGCAACGTGGGCAAAGGGGGGAATCCGCCATCCCAATAGCGTGCAGCCTTTGTCGTGTTACAATCTTCCCGTTCACCACCTGGTACCACGCGGCTCGTACCCGCGTGGGGAGGAACGACTTCTGGACCGCTCTCCACACTGCAGGCCATAGGGTCGTAGGGCTCTTCCTCTCAATCACATTGCGAGGGATGGACCTTAGCAGCAGTCTGTAAAAGTCTCTCGCCTTGGGAGTGCGAGTGTTGGGAAGGTCTGGGTGCACGTAACTATACTCAAGAATAAATGCCGAGAGGTGCGAGAGTGAGGGTGTAATGTGCGCAACCGTGACAGGTGCCAGAAGAGACGCCGGCAGCAATTCCTCTAATAGACGACCCGTAAGGGAAGCATCTTTGTGGGTCCACAATTTCATCATTGTGCACAAGTATAATGCTGTAGCCCTCGCTCGTACATTTAGAAGTCCCAGTCCGCCATCACGCGGAGGGAGGGTGAGTGTTTCGTAGCGGACTTTGAATAGGTGTCCGGCGGTAAGGTAATATCCAAACGCTGCTTGCAGTCTGTGTGCCATCGCTGTCGATATCGGTAGGACCTGGGCCATGTGGATCATCTTAGTTGCCACGTGAAGGTTGAGGTATTCCACACGCTGTAGGAGGTCCATCCGTCGAAGTAAGTTGCGGCGAACTTCTGTGCGTATTGCCTGTAGTAATCGTGCATAGTTCATGGCAGCCGTGCGGTGCACATCCTGTGTAAATGTTATGCCCAAGAACCGGATCTTGTTAACTAGTGGGAGTGGGGCTAAAGCGTCCTCCTGTAGACCTCTCCCAATGGGCATCGCTGCCGACTTGGCCACATTCATGAGACTGCCCGCTGCCAAACCATAGCGATTGATCCATTGTATCACCGAGCGTACCTCGTCACCAGATCGGACAAGTAATAGAAGGTCATCAGCATATATCCTGCAGTGAAAGGTGTGATCCCTCAATGACATGCCCGAGAGCCTGTTTTTCAACCCTCCGACAAGTGGTTCAAGTGCGATCGCATAAAGGATCATGGAGAGTGGGCATCCTTGGCGAACTGACCGTCGGATCGGAAAGGGACCCACAATCCGTCCATTCACCAGTACACGGGATGCAGCTCCACGGAAAAGGCGCTAAAAGATGTCGAAAAAGTCAGGCGGGAAGCCCATGCGGGCCATAAGGGACAGAAGGAACTTGTGGTGAACTCTGTCGAAGGCGTGGTCGAAATCAATGGAGATCAGAGCAGCTCGAAGGCGACAGGATGTGGCGATGGCTATTAAATGCCTGCATTCACTGGTTGCCGTTTGCATGTTGGTCACTCCGCCCTGTGTCGTTTGCTCCATTGAGAGGAGTAGGGGCAGAACCTTCTTTATGCGGCCGGCGAATAGTCGGGCGAAGATTTTATAGTCCGAGTTGAGCATTGTAATTGGCCTGTAGTCCTCAACCGTCCTACTTCTGGAAGGCTTGTGTATCGGTATAAGGAGACCTTCCACGAATGCAGGTGGCACGTGGGAACCGGGGGTCATCAGTTCTTGGTACATGATGATCCATCGGGGTATCATGAGATCGCGGAAAGTACGATAAAACTCGAGCGGCAGTCCGACTGGCCTGGGTGATTTGTTGAGTGCTCTCTTATTAAGCGCGTCCTCGATGTCGTCTCGTGTAATTCCAGCTAATAGCGTCGCCGCTGCTGCATTGTCGAGGGTGTGCGACACGTGCTGCAGTAAGTCGTGATCGTCCGCTTCCTCGTCCTCTGTATTCACCTCGTCGTAAAACCGGCGATAGTGACCTGCGAAGGCTTCTGTAACCGCCGCCTGAGTCATTACGACCCTACCACCTGGCAATACGAGGTCCGTGATCAGCTGCTGTCGGCGTCGGCGGCTGTCGAGCACGATGTGATGCATAGACGGGTTTTCTCCTTCCACTTGGTCTTGACGTCGCGATAACACTACGACCCCCTCCAAACTTTTCAACGTAAGAGACAATATTTTACAGAATGTGATTTTCACTCTGCAGCGGAGTGTGCGCTGATATGAAACATCCTGGCAGATTAAAACTGTGTGCCCGACCGAGACTCGAACTCGGGACCTTTGTCTTTCGCGGGCAAGTGCTCTACCATCTGAGCTACCGAACCACGACTCACGCCCGGTACTCACAGCTTTACTTCTGCCACTATCTCGTCTTCTACCTTCCAAACTTTACAGAAGCTCAGCTGCGAACCTTGCAGAACTAGCACTCCTGAAAGAAAGGATATAGCGGAGACATGGCTTAGCCACAGCCTGGGGGATGTTTCCAGAATGAGATTTGCACTCTGCAGCGGAATGTGCGCTGATATGAAACTTCCTAGCAGATTAAAACTGTGTGCCCGACCGAGACTCGAACTCGGGACCTTTGCCTTTCGCGGGCAAGTGCTCTACCATCTGAGCTACCGAAGCACGACTGACGCCCGGTACTCACAGCTTTACTTCTGCCAGTATCTCGTCTCCTACCTTCCAAACTTTACAGAAGCTCTCCTGCGAACCTTGCAGAACTAGCACTCCTGAAAGAAAGGATATAGCGGAGACATGGCTTAGCCACAGCCTGGGGGATGTTTCCAGAATGAGATTTTCACTCTGCAGCGGAGTGTGCGCTGATATGAAACTTCCTGGCAGATTAAAACAGTGTGCCCGACCGAGACTCGAACTCGGGACCTTTGCCTTTCGCGGGCAACTGCTCTACCATCTGAGCTACCGAAGCACGACTCACGCCCGGTACTCACAGCTTTACTTCTGCCAGTATCTCGTCTCCCATCTTCCAAACTTTACAGAAGCTCTCCTGCGAAACTTGCAGAACTAGCACTCCTGAAAGAAAGGATATAGCGGAGACATGGCTTAGCCACAGCCTGGGGGATGTTTCCAGAATGAGATTTTCACTCTGCAGCGGAGTGTGCGCTGATATGAAACTTCCTGGAAGATTAAAACTGTGTGCCCGACCAAGACTCGAACTCGTGACCTTTGCCTTTCGCGGGCAAGTGCTCTACCATCTGAGCTACCGAAGCACGACTCACGCCCGGTACTCACAGCTTTACTTCTGCCAGTATCTCGTCTCCTACCTTGCAAACTTTACAGAAGCTCTCCTGCGAACCTTGCAGAACTAGCACTCCTGAAAGAAAGGATATAGCGGAGACATGGCTTAGCCACAGCCTGGGGGATGTTTCCAGAATGAGATTTTCGCTCTGCAGCGGAGTGTGCGCTGATATGAAACTTCCTGGCAGATTAAAACTGTGTGCCCGACCGAGACACGAACTCGGGACCTTTGCCTTTAATTCGGCGGCTTTCCATTTGTCGGTTTGGAGATGGTGGTTGGCTGTCGAGTTCGCGAAGCATCGTGTAATAAAAGTCCAATGCGTGACGATGCCAAGCTGCAATATCTTTCCCGAATTGTGTTAGCACACGCCGAAAAGCTGGTTTTGCACAGTCCACCCACCATGCTAGTGTCGATGGGTATCGGGGAAGACGACGTTCGCAATCCAGCCATGTGTTGGCGATAATCTGACGGCATTCTGGGGCTTGCAGATGTGCCACATTCAGCTTCCAGGGTCCTCGGCTGCGCCATATTCGCTGCTGTTGTAGAGTGAGTGTGCATATGAAAGCGCTATGATCGGAGAAGGCAAGCGGCCAAAGTTCGGTGTCCAATACTCCCTGTGCTAGAGCTCGTGAGACATAAATGCGGTCTAGGCGACTGGCTGAGTGACTAGTAATGTATGTCGGCCCGGGACGGTCGCCGTGCACTGTCACCCAGGTGTCGGTGAGAAGCAGATCTCGAACCAGGAGCCGAAGTTCTTGACAAGTCGAGAAATGTGGGACTTGGTCTTTGGGGTGGAGCAGACAGTTAAAATCGCCGCCGAAGTTATATAGCTCGAAGCGGCTGATAAAGAGGGGGGCGATATCCTCCGAGTAGGACAGCGATCGTTCGCGGCGTTGATCAGTTCCTGATGGAGCGTAAATGTTAATGATGCGCGTGCCCAGTGCTGTGATCGCCAGCCCCCTTCCTGACGGAAGGTAAGTCACTTCTTCGATGGCAATTCCGTCGCGCACTAGTATTGCCGTACCGCTGCCATTCCGGTCTGCCGGTGACACATATGTCACATAACCGTAGAAAACGGGGAGGGCCGCTATATATACTTCTTGCAACAGGGCAATGTCAACATCCGAAGAACGAAGCATCTCACGTAGTAACTGGATCTTCACTGCCGTTCGTATCGTGTTGAGGTTAAGCGTGGCGACGCGATAAGCTTGTTGCCGAACCGCAGGTGTTAAGTTATCCATTAAGACTGGAATTACCTATGACGCTTCTGACTGTACTGACACCTCCGCAACCCCCCAAACCTCACCTGCAGTCCTCTCTAGAGAGCCGGCGCCAATGCCGTGGGCCCTGTTGGCCTAACTTGCATGGTTCCGTCGTCGTCGTGGTCATCCGCCCACGTCGGGGAACTGAAAGCAAGATCGGCCTCCCTAGCTTCCTCAGGACACGGCATGGGTGCTTGCACTCCAGAAGGTGGTGGGCAGCATCTGTCCTGCATCTCGGCATCCGATTTTGCCACTGTAGATATATGTGGTTTGTCCTCAGTTTCGTTCGATGGTGCCACACTGCAGCAAATGGCGGCTGCCTCTGTGGTAGCGTCGTCATTGAAGGTGTAATCGTAATCCTCTGGAGGCTTTATCGCATCCCGTTCGGAAGTTGCTCTACGCCTCCGCTTCCGTCGCTTCGGAGAGCGTTGCTTCCTGGTGTGTCCTTCTGTGCCAGACGCTGGCAAAGATTCACGACGTTCCGGCACAAAGGCAGCCGTAGGCACAATAAGCGAGTCTACGGCCATGCTATCGTCATGTATGTTGTTATCCGTCGACGCGGGCGGCGGCATCGGAGTTGAATCCGTAGCACGTGGAACGGGTATGTCATCATCGCCCTGTATTGTAGCATGGAGCAGCGACCCAACAGTGGATGTCGGCTGTCGTGGTGAAGTGGTAGCTGTCGTGAGGGCTGCTGCATAAGTCACAGGAAGCAGCGTCGGCTGCGATGGCGGGTCCGCTTCAGTCGGCGGCAGTTGAGTGATTCGACGTTGCATACATTCTGATCCGAGGTGTCCCTCCTTCCCACAACCAGAGCAGGTCTTCGGTTGCCCATCGTAGATGACGATGGCACGGCAGCCACCGATATTCAGATATGAAGGTACAAGTCTTTTAAGTTCTATTCGGACCTGGCGGACGCCGTTCAGCACAGGATATGTCTGGAATTGCGTCCATTTTTGCACAATATGATCATGGACCGTGCCGTAGGGGCGCAGCGCTGTCACGACGTCCTCCGCCGGTAGTTCGAAAGGAAGTTCGAAAATTCTGATCGTACGAAGTCCCATGCCAGAATAATCGACGTGCACAGTCCCCACAGTGCCATCAGCATGGCAGAAACGGAGGCCCTGTTTCGTGTCCCGAAGGATCCGTTCACATGTTGCGTCGTTGATGATCTTGACGTATACGATACTACTGACAATGGACAAGTGAATGCCAAGAATGTCGGTCGCCGGGATTTTAACTTCTTCTCGTAGAAATCGTTCGAGCGCTTTGGGCCGTGCAAATTCGTTGCGGAACGTAAATTTGAGCGTCGATTTTCTGTATTGGTGCGCCATAGTGATCTATATGCTGAGTACGGCACGCGCTAAACGGCCGAGTACTATGTAAACAACACGAGCGCTCGCTCCGCGGCAGGAACACAAACAACGCGTCCTCACCGCAGCACAGCCAAGGCCAACTGACCATCTGAGATACCGAAGCACGACTCACGCCCGGTCCTCACAGCTTTACTTCTGCCAGTATCTCGTCTCCTACCTTCCAAACTTTACAGAAGCTCTCCTCATTTAATAATACTGCTTGGTACTCGTCTCTTTCCGTACTCCACTTTCCGAAAACATTGTGTAGATGTTGAGTGGGATGCTCTGAGTGTTACTCAAAGCTTCAATATTCACCGAGTTTGTCACCTGCTCACTTCTCTTACTGTCCTACGGTTCTGGTGAATGGTTATTTCCACTAAGAACCGCACATTCTTCTCGACAAGTAAGTGCGTAAATCACAGAGGTTACTTGGGAAGTGAAATAGTATTCAGTTTTTACTGGGTTTATCACCTATTCGCTTCTCACATTGACCTGCGATTCTGGTAAATGGTAAGTTCCACTAGGAATTGCCCATTCTTCTCTACAAATAAATACGTAAGTCGCTGAACTCGCTTGGAAGCTGAAATGATGTTTAAGGTTAATTGATCGAAAACAAAGCATTCTGTCATGTGAAATTTTGTTGTCAGCTTCATTTCAACATATATTACAATGTTTGATGTAGCTTAGAAATAAACTGCGAGATTGGTAGAGGTTTTTGCTTGATTTTTGTCTTCCAGTTTACTAAAATTATGGTCGTTCACTAGAAAGAACCTGTTCTTTGTGTTTCGCTAAACCACTAACAGCTCTGTTTTCATCTTTGCTACCGCAGCAGGTAGATCTGTCCATGACGCTAACTTCCGGTTGGCTGTCGCGTGGCAGCGTGACATCATCCGCTAAGAAGTGTGGGATCGCAATTACATCATGCGTAGTGTAGACTTGAAATGCGTTATAGCGGTGACCACTTCGCCCGTCATGCTTAGTACATCAAGTTCATAAATATCTCCAACACCCACATACCTCTCCTACCATCGACCTCTTCCACCTCTATCACACAGCCAAGGCTTCGTCAAGTGTAGCAGTAGACCTCCTTAACAACGTCGACGTTTATATTACATTATGCGCTCCGCAGCTTTCACAACTTCTAAGACACCATCAAAATCATCATTAGCACCGTCGTCGCATCAACAATACCAATGCAACCTGAATAACTGCACTTACACCAACTTTATAGCCCAACACAAAAAAATTCGAAAATGATTCCACAGAACTACGTGTGTAATAAAGAAGTAATTATTGAGGTAGAGCAAACTCACTCCCGACTGCTCGTCCCTTATTGAGAGTGAAATTATAATGAAGAAGAAACCAATATCTGATAAACTGTCGCTCTCACCCCAGCATATGGTCTCCACCCTCGACTGGATACTGTGATAGGTGGACAATCGAAAATGACCCTAGGTGTCTTAAAGGTCGTGGAATGGTAAATAGATGTTGTGCAATATGGTTATTGTTGCAGCGTTCGCAGAATCTTATGAAGGACTGAGTTTCATGGTCGCACAGTTTCGGGCAGGGTGAGCAACATCAAAAGGCTCACGTTCACAAATATGAATAAAAAGTTCGGAGTGGTGAATCCACAGGCTATTTTGGAATGAAAACAAATTTATTGCAGTCAGCCATGAAAGGCGATGCATGAGACGGAAAGTCATATCTTAACTGGTCCATAAAAATATACCGCCATATTTAACAGTTAACTTAATGACTAAGCGTAGGTGGATCTTCGGACCTAAGATTTTTAGCTGGTGCTCAAATACTTGATGATATAGACTGCAGTTTATCAAGACATTGATATTAAACGTATTGCCAGACTTTGGAATGTTGTTAGCACTCTTAAAAAGACCTTTGTTGCTGACCCAAGGTTTCGAATCGCCAAGCCCTAGGCTAATAGAGCACGGACAGTACACTTCGCAGAAACAAAAACACAATATTGTCCCTTAAATTCATTTGGAAATCGTAAACTGTAGGCCACTAGACCTGATGAAACATAAATGGAATTCCACGTTTACTAATATTGCCTTTTATATGTTATGTAAGTAAACAAATAATTTTGAGTTCTAAAAAATGTTTCGTTTTCTTAGCTATCCCTCAGGTGTGGTTTGTTTCTTTTGTATTGTTATACTACATGGAACTGCTTTTGTTTATTTCCATTTTTTGTATTTTTTTGTCAATTCAACGTTCCTATTTTGAGTTGTACTCTAGAATTTCTTTATGTAGAGGTAAACATGTCTGATTAATTCTATGATAGTATACTTGCCTTTCGAAGCAGTGACACATCGCTAGCTAACTGCCTCTTCTTTCATACAGGACATCATTGGTTAAGTGGAGTGTGAAGGAAAGGCTCTTTTTGTTTAAAGTGTTACCTCGTTTGGAATATTGTAGAATGATTTCCATAAATGATATGAGTCCACTGCCCGTGTAACAAGAATAAATTTCAGAATGAGATTTTCGCTCTGCAGCAGAGTGTGCGCTGATATGAAACTTCCTGGGAGGTTAAAACTCGAACTCGAGACCTTTGCCTTTCGCAGGCAAACGCTCTACCAACTGAGCTACCCAAGCACGACTCACGGCCCATCCTCACAGCTGTATTTCTGCCAGTATCTCGTCTCCTACTCGAGTTCGAGTCTCAGTCCGGCACACAGTTTTAATCTGCCAGGAAGTTTCAAGAATAAATTAATTATTAAACTAGAAAAACTTGGAACAGAATGAGAATGGGCTTTTGGGGAGTTGTCGCTACAACTTGTACATAATAATGAAGTCTCTCTGCATAGCAATGACATATTTTATCGTTAATCCTACCGCTTAATGGACGAACAATTTAATATGGGTGACTGTCCTTTGTCCGCCTGGCAGCTGCTAGGACTAACTAGTTAACATTCACAGGCAACATAACTCAACAGTTAAGCAGTAACAAACTGACAGTCACAACTAACATATCTCAACCGAAACATAATATTTTTAAACTTATCTTATATCAACATACAGAAAGATTTAGGAGGCACCGAAATCTTTAATGAGCGGGGATGTAGACCAAAGATATACATTTACTCACACCGTCGTTTCACCTCAGTTGTTCATTATTCGTATGTACGTGTAGAAATTCTAAAACATAATTTCAGTCTGTTTCCATAACAAAAATGCTCTGGAATGCTGTTGTTTTATTTCATGCTCGAATAAGCTGCTCAGTGCAATGCAGTATACATTACAAACAAAGGTTTCGTGATAGTGAAATTAGATCATACACAAATATCTAATTTACAGTATTTTTGTAGCAGTCGCTAAATGTAGCTATTGTTCAGGACAGAAAGACTATGTGGTGCGCTAGGCAACGTAAATTAAACGCACACAGTCAGCTAAACATCTTCTTCAGACCAATATTCGTGATTCATTTTTCATTATAAGCGTTCTGTAGGACGCAGTGTTCCCCATCCGACACACTCATGTTCAATACATTAATAATATCTTTTTTATACCCACAACAGTACACTTCTAGAGATATTATAAAGTTGTACACATGGTTATGTTTGTTTTAAGAGTTTAAATTAACCATATTTGTAAGAAAAGTACTAATAGAGTATTTTCTGCAACAAACTATCTAATTACAATCCAAAGACTGGGTTATTGAAGAAAGTGGAAGTATGAGAAATATCACACATGTCATATATAAGAAATTTAGAATATATATCAAATTTAACATTACCAAGAAAATACATTTAAATTAAATCTTTAGCTGGCGTGCTAGAGTACTACTAGTAAATAGTGTTCATGTATGTACGTGATGACGTACCATGAATAACAAACTCTTGCGGCTAATATAATAAGTGTCTCGGAAATCTGACTGCCGTCATGATTAATTTATAACGTACAGTTTAATTTACCCGTTTTTTTATAATTTTAATGTTCTTGATCACAAAAATATGTAATTACAACTTAATTATTATCAGTTTCGGTTGATCAGCAAACACTCTGAGATCAGGCTTACATAACAGTTGTAGTATAAGCATGAGCTAAGAATGATTGCTAGTCAACCGAAAGCGGTAATCATCAGTTTGTAACCATATTTTATTGTGATCGACAGTATTAAAATTTATAGTAAATAATAATGGTCGCCAGGTATCCCTCACCCGACAATGTCAGAGCTTGCACAGTATTTACCTTCACACGACCGAATAAGTGGGGTCACTTTAACGACATCCATCTATTAATGCTCTACTTTCACATTCAGAGTCTAGACCACTAACAAAATATAGTGCGTCCAAGCAATAAACAGACTTCCGACGAGTATTTTAACACTGTTTATAGGCCTATAATACTTATGGACAAGTCCTATTCAAGCGGAACCTAATACTGCAGTTTTTGCTATAACCTGCAAATTCTGTTCCGCATCCCTCGGGATATTCAGTTACTTTTTGTATAATAATAATAATTTTCTTCTTACGTACATTGCCTTACAAAAAAAGTGTGAAAGACATCAATCGAGACAGATACACCCTCTTGGAGTCGCAAATATCTGCATCGGGTGGACTTCACGAGAGGCAGATATCTCCTCAGAAATCCAGGTGCGGTAATGAAACCTGTCGCACAACGAAATAGAGATGAAAAGGGGGCGCTAACAACTGAGTTCTGGGTGTCTATTCTTTCGAAAAATATTAATGGTCTCTATAACAATGGATTCATCAGTCTATTAAACAAAACATCGGGTCAAATGGACTCAAATTTATACAAAAACACTATGTCGTATATATAACAAGTGTTTTCAGACAGACTCGTATCTAGATTCATAGTTTATAGACAAAACAACCAATGTTTATGGATAACAGTCCCTAATTAGAGTCAATTAAAATCCTTAATTTTTGCTCAATATTTGATTCTTCAACTTCTTTCTTATTTTGGCATATGCACCTAGAACTTACCCAAATCGCTTCGTTCTACCTCCTTTTTTTCATTGTGTCGTAGTTTTTCTTGTCAGTTTGCTACGGCTCTATTTTTGATTGTGTTTGTAGAACATTAACCTTTTGTTGTCAGTTAATCTACAATGTTTCCTATATAATTGTCTAAACTTACGTCATTTCTTAAGTCAAATTTTTCAAATGTTTTTCTTTTATCTTCCTCACGTTATTTAGCCCTTCTTTTCATGATGTATTGATCTACTTGCATAGTTTGTAAAGGTTGTGTTTCTGTTGAGTATCTTTGCTTAATTATTGTATTGTAATGATGAACGTACCGTAGGTACAACCACAACGGAGGGGTATCTGTTGAGAGGCCAGACAAACGTGTGGTTCCTGAAGAGGGGCAGCAGCCTTTTCAGTAGTTGCAAGGGCAACAGTCTGGATTGTTGACTGATCTGGCCTTGTAACAATAACCAACACGGCCTTGCTGTGCTGGTACTGCGAACGGCTGAAAGCAAGGGGAAACTACGGCCGTAATTTTTCCCGAGGGCATGCAGCTTTACTGTATGATTAAATGATGATGGCGTCCTCTTGGGTAAAATATTCCGGAGGTAAAATAGTCCCCCATTCGGAACTCCGGGCGGGGACTACTCAAGAGGATGTCGTTATCAGGAGAAAGAAAACTGGTGTTCTACGGATCGGAGCGTGGAATGTCAGATCCCTTAATCAGGCAGGTAGGTTAGAAAATTTAAAAAGGGAAATGGATAGGTTAAAGTTAGATATAGTGGGAAGTAGTGAAGTTCGGTGGCAGGAGGAACAAGACTTTTGGTCAGGTGACTACAGGGTTATAAACACAAAGTCAAATAGGGGTAATGCAGGAGTAGGTTTAATAATGAATAGGAAAATAGGAATGCGGGTAAGCTACTACAAACAGCATAGTGAACGTACTATTGTGGCCAAGATAGATACGAAGCCCACACCTACTACAGTAGTACAAGTTTATATGCCAACTAGCTCTGCAGATGACGAAGAAATTGAAGGAATGTATGATGAAATAAAAGAAATTATTCAGATAGTGAAGGGAGACGAAAATTTAATAGTCATGGGTGACTGGAATTTGAGTGTAAGAAAAGGGAGAGAAGGAAACGTAGTAGGTGAATATGGATTGGGGCTAAGAAATGAAAGAGGAAGCCGCCTGGTAGAATTTTGCACAGAGCACAACTTAATCATAGCTAACACTTGGTTTAAGAATCATGATAGAAGGTTGTATACATGGAAGAACCCTGGAGATATTAAAAGGTATCAGATAGATTATATAATGGTAAGACAGAGATTTAGGAACCAGGTTTTAAATTGTAAGACATTTCCAGGGGCAGATGTGGACTCTGACCACAATCTATTGGTGATGACCTGTAGATTAAAACTGAAGAAACTGCAAAAAGGTGGGAATTTCAGGAGATGGGACCTGGATAAACTGAAAGAACCAGAGGTTGTACAGAGTTTCAGGGAGAGCATAAGGGAACAATTGACAGGAATGGGGGAAAGAAATACAGTAGAAGAAGAATGGGTAGCTTTGAGGGATGAAGTAGTGAAGGCAGCAGAGGATCATGTAGGTAAAAAGACGAGGGCTAGTAGAAATCCTTGGGTAACAGAAGAAATATTGAATTTAATTGATGAAAGGAGAGAATATAAAAATGCAGTAAATGAAGCAGGCAAGAAGGAATACAAACGTCTCAAAAATGAGATTGACAGGAAGTGCAAAATGGCTAAGCAGACATGGCTAGAGGACAAATGTAAGGATGTAGAGGCTTATCTCACGAGGGGTAAGATAGATACTGCCTACAGGAAAATTAAAGAGACCTTTGGAGGTAAGAGAACCACTTGTATGAACATCAAGAGCTCAGATGGAAACCCAGTTCTAAGCAAAGAAGGGAAAGCAGAAAGGTGGAAGGAGTATATAGAGGGTCTATACAAGGGCGATGCACTTGAGGACAATATTATGGAAATGGAAGAGGATATAGATGAAGATGAAATGGGATATACGATACTGCGTGAAGAGTTTGACAGAGCACTGAAAGACCTGAGTCGAAACAAGGCCCCCGGAGTAGACAACATTCCATTGGAACTACTGACGGCCTTGGGAGAGCCAATCCTGACAAAACTCTACCATCTGGTGAGCAAGATGTATGAAACAGGCGAAATACCCTCAGACTTCAAGAAGAATATAATAATTCCAATCCCAAAGAAAGCAGGTGTTGACAGATGTGAAAATTACCGAACAATCAGTTTAATAAGCCACAGCTGCAAAATACTAACACGAATTCTTTACAGACGAATGGAAAAACTAGTAGAAGCCGACCTCGGGGAAGATCAGTTTGGATTCCGTAGAAATGTTGGAACACGTGAGGCAATACTGACCTTACGACTTATCTTAGAAGAAAGATTAAGGAAAGGCAAACCTACGTTTCTAGCATTTGTAGACTTAGAGAAAGCTTTTGACAATGTTGACTGGAATACTCTCTTTCAAATTCTGAAGGTGGCAGGGGTAAAATACAGGGAGCGAAAGGCTATTTACAATTTGTACAGAAACCAGATGGCAGTTATAAGAGTCGAGGGACATGAAAGGGAAGCAGTGGTTGGGAAGGGAGTAAGACAGGGTTGTAGCCTCTCCCCGATGTTATTCAATCTGTATATTGAGCAAGCAGTAAAGGAAACAAAAGAAAAATTCGGAGTAGGTATTAAAATCCATGGAGAAGAAATAAAAACGTTGAGGTTCGCCGATGACATTGTAATTCTATCGGAGACAGCAAAGGACTTGGAAGAGCAGTTGAACGGAATGGATGGTGTCTTGAAGGGAGGATATAAGATGAACATCAACAAAAGCAAAACGA
The DNA here is from genome assembly GCF_023864275.1 of Schistocerca cancellata. Classification (NCBI taxonomy): domain Eukaryota; kingdom Metazoa; phylum Arthropoda; class Insecta; order Orthoptera; family Acrididae; genus Schistocerca; species Schistocerca cancellata. The sequence goes on from NC_064631.1 coordinate 328,773,403, forward strand.
GGGTAATGGAATGTAGTCGAATTAAGTTGGGTGATGTTGAAGGTATTAGATTAGGAAATGAGACACTTAAAGTAGTAAATGAGTTTTGCTATTTGGGGAGCAAAATAACTGATGATGGTCGAAGTAGAGAGGATATAAAATGTAGACTGGCAATGGCAAGGAAAGCGTTTCTGAAGAAGAGAAATTTGTTAACATCGAGTATAGATTTAAGCGTCAGGAAGTCATTTCTGAAAGTATTTGTATGGAGTGTAGCCATGTATGGAAGTGAAACATGGACGGTAAATAGTTTGGACAAGAAGAGAATAGAAGCTTTCGAAATGTGGTGCTACAGAAGAATGCTGAAGATTAGATTGGTAGATCACATAACTAATGAGGAAGTATTGAATAGGATTGGGGAGAAGAGAAGTTTGTGGCACAACTTGACCAGAAAAAGGGATCGGTTGGTAGGACATGTTCTGAGGCATCAAGGGATCACCAATTTAGTATTGGAGGGCAGCGTGGAGGGTAAAAATCGTAGGGGGAGACCAAGAGATGAATACACTAAGCAGATTCAGAAGGATGTAGGTTGCAGTAGGTACTGGGAGATGAAGAAGCTTGCACAGGATAGAGTAGCATGGAGAGCTGCATCAAACCAGTCGCAGGACTGAAGACCACAACAACAACAACAATGATGAATTACACTGCTGTTTGTGGAAATTGCAAAGCCAAGAAGGAAACGCATGAATACCACAGGTCAGGTACATGACAAGTGACAAATGATTACCTTTTCAAATCTACAGGGTGAAAAGTATTTAAACCGACAAACTCTGGGAGGTTGTAGGAGACCTCAGAACAAATATTTTTCCCTAATGTCATTTTTTCCTATGAGAAGTATTTAAAGCGGTGGATGAAGATTTCTCTGGCGGCAAATTAATTAAACCAACACTTTTCCATTTTTTATGACCAAGAGACAACACATTAACACAACCCAATTTCAATTACTGTAGATTTTCAAAAATGCCTCCATTGACACATAAACAAATGTTACACCGTCGGATCATGTTCTGTCTGACACAGGCAAAAACCCCAGGAGTATCCTGAATTGTTCCTGCTGCTGCTACTATCCGAGCAACCAGATCCTGTCCTGATTAAACAGGAGTTGCGTAAACAAGTTTGCGCATCTCTCCCCACACAAAAAAGTTCAGAGGGGACATATCTCGGGATCGAGCAGGCCATGGAACAGGACTACCTCCGCCAATCCACGTATCTGGGAACTGTCGGTACAGGAATCGACGCACACGACGACTGAAATGTGCCGGCGCCCCGTCATGTTGGAACCAGATGCGTTGACTTGTAGGGAACGGGACATCTTCCAGCAATTCTGGCAATGCTCTGGCGAGAAGATTGTAGTAGTGCCTGCCATTTAATAGCCTAGGTTGCGGGATACGGCCCAGTTAAACAGTCCCCAACAACACCGACCCACACATTAACCAAGAACCGCACTTGATGAGCGCTAGTAACTATGGCATGTGGGTTATCCCCACTCCAAACATGAGAATTGTGCATGTTGAAGACTCCGATAATCAACTGGATCCAGGTTATGGACACGCAGTAAGTGAAATGGACGTAATAATTGCCCTCGAAGGACTGTTCTTATATTCGTATGATCGCCCCCATGTTACGTGCAAATGCACGAGTGCTGATTGAGGGATCCCGCTCCACATGCTGCAAGACAGCTCCCTCAAATTGCAGCGTTCTTACCGTCCGACGGCGTCCCTGTCCAGGTAATCTGCTACATGACCCGGTCTCACGCAGACGTTGGTACACAGCAGCAAAGGTCGTATGATGCGGGATACGGCGATCAGGATATTGTTGTTGATAAACCTGCTGTGCAACTCGTCCGTTGTGGTGCGCTACGTAGTATGTACCAACCATATCATTGTACTCACTCCAGGTGTATCGCTCCATTAGTAATCAGAGACAATGCACTACTACACTTGTGGACAGCAGTTGCCTACAACTGAAGAGCGCAATACGCCCTCTAACAACTGAAGAGCGTAATACGGCCTCCACCGGTTTAAATAATCCTCATACGAAAAAATGACATTAGGGAAAAATATTTGTTGTGATGTCCCCTACAACCTCCCACAGTTTGTCGGTTTAAATACTTTTCACCGTGTATACATGTCATTTAAGCCCTACTATTCAGTATGTCGTGTGGCCACCATGTGCCGCAATTACAACTGCTATACGACATGGCATTGAATCAATAAGGTTCTGAATATGTTCCTGACGGATTTCCCTCCATGCAGTTTGTATCCGAGCCCACAAGTCCGTGACACCAGTTACTGGAGGACCGTGACGCACCAGGTGCCGTCCAGCCATATCCCAGACATGTTTGATGGGCGACATACCTGGCGACCGTGGAGGCCAGGGAAGCAATGGTACCCGTCGCTCTTCGAAGAAGGCCTATACATTCCTCGCAATATGTGTCTGGGCATTGTCCTGTTGGAATGTGGCTTGTGGAGATGCCTGAAGCAGGGGGAGTACCTCAGGTTCCACAACCTCCGTTAAGTACCGGTTGCTGTTCAAAGTGCCCGCAATACCTACGAGATGAGATCGGATGTCGTAACCAATGGCGCCCCAAACCATCACGCCTGATGTTTGTCCGCTATGCGGCTCCACAATGCAACCCTCCAGGTTGCGCTCGCCACGGTACCGCTGGTCACGTATGCGGCCATCACTACAGGACACGTTGATGCGGGACTCACCCGAAAAGATCATTTGTTGTCACTCAGCACCCCAGTGACGGTGTTCACGTACCAATTGTAGTCGGAGGATCTTGTGATTTCTGGACAATGGAAGCTGACGTAACGGCATACGTGCAACCAGTCCACCCCTCAGCAGACGACGACAAACCTGCACACAAGTTCACATTTGTTGCAGAGCTCGAGTGACGAGCGAACACTGTGGACGACGCTGTACGGTCCGTAATGGTCATGCGGACAAGATGACGGTCGTCCTGTGCTGTGGTCATGTTCCGTGGTCCAGTTCCCGCTCTTCGCTGCATACGACCTTCCTCTGACCACTGCTTCCACACACACACATCACTGTCGTAGCAGCATACACTGTGCGAGCCGAAATGTCACGGTATGACAACCCCGTTTCCCGGAGACCGATCTTCTGTCCCATTCGGTCTCGCTCACATGCCAATATGTCTCCCTTTTAAACCGACGAGGCATACTGGAACTCACAGTATTGTTTCCACCTTCTGTGACAGCTCTGCACCGACTACGCTAGGCGTAACACCGACCCTATGGGACCGACACGAGAGGGCTCTGTTCGGCCTACGTATACACCAACTCGCTGAAAAACTTATCAGGTATTGTTTGCACACCCGGCGCTATTCGGGTAATTCCTTCTCGGTGTTGCACTCTTCACAAACGGCAGTGTATAAAGTTTGTAGAAAGCGTTGTCTGTTACTAACGTATTTCTTTACTGTAATACCGTTACAGTTGCGTTTTATTAAACTGGTGACTAATTTCGAATTATCGAGTTCAGTTTCAAGTAAGGCCTATTAAAGGTGCAGTAATAGTGCTTGGTTAGACGACAGTCAGTTCACATATAGGTAATACACAGACAATGCACAGTCACGTGGAAGCCATAGTACTTCTGTAATGTAGAAATATTCATGAAGTGCAGTTGAACTACAATAAGTCTAGTCTAGTTCAACTGCACTTCATGAGCACGTCTACACAGCGAAAGTGGTCTGACTGTGTGTCGTGTGTGTATTACCTACATGTCAACTGATTGTCACCTATTAGTGTAGACCTGGCTTGAAAATGAACTTGGTAGTTCGAATCTTGTCGCCAGTTTAATAAAACACAACTGTGACGAAATTACAATAAGGAATTTGTTATCCATGTTACCATTCCTGTCTTCATGTTGGAAATATCCATTAACATATTTCATAATATTGCTTGACAGCTTGACTTTATCTCCATTATTGTTCGTATACAAATTTTATCTAATTTCCCCAAACTTCGTGCCTAATTATAATGAAGCAGTCTTATTTGTTTATTTATTTCAAAGCAGATCTGTAGGCATCCCTTATCTTAAGTTGAAACAAATGAGCCCTAGGTCACAATTTTTAGTCTTATTAACCAGGTTTCAACACTTCTAAGAGTGCCTTCATCAGAATTTTTTTTTAATTTTGTGACTGAATCCCTTCTGGCCTGCTATTTATTTTATACATGACATGTAAGTGCTGTCTCTTTCTTGTCTTGTAAGTCAGTACTTACACTTTTATATAAAAATTTTTCTTTTCCCATAAATTTGTAATTATGTTGTAGGCCACTTTAAAAATTTAAATTCTGATGAAGGCACTCTTAGAAATGTTGAAATCTGGTTAATAAGACCAAAAATTGTGACCGAAGGCTCATTTGTTTCAACTTAATTTATGATGAACGGTCACTGAATCAAGCAGCCATGTTTAAAACTTTCCATCCTTTATCTACTGTTTCTTAAGAATTTATATTTGTCTTGGGACAGCTCTGCGCTTTGTAGCAGAATTACCAAATTCTGACAAACAGAACTGGTCAGTTAGTAGCGAATGTTTGGCACTGATTAAGAACAATGGGGGGTAGAATTAAAGTCCTGCTCCCTAATGTGCCCTCTGTTCTGTAATGAGTAGTCAAACAATTGACATGTCTCTAATGATATGAATGCCGAGGGTGACTTAAGACGTAACGTTTGTTGTACGCAATAAAGATCACGTGGCCGTGTGATGGTGTCACGGTATAAAATAAAAATCATCACGATATAAAATAAACCCACTGTAGCAGACAGTCTTTCGTAGGATGACAACTTGTGGCGTGTTATTGCAGCTGAATGTATGTTAATCTTGTTAATCTGTTGCTGATGGGTCCCTGTGCCCTCAGATACAACTGGACTCACTTGGTATTCCGTGTGTTGTAGTATGATAGGTCCTAGAGGATGGACATAAGGTTCTTTATTGCTGGTACTGCTAGATTTCCATTTCTGTTGATCACTAACGAGAGACTGCCAGGATACCCTTTCATATGACAGCAAGAAGGGCAAGTACCCAGTAGTGCTTAGTACGAATACAAGGCATGTAAAACACTACACAGAAACCCCAAGTGAAGATCGCTACAACAATAACAGAAACATCGCCCCGAATGTAACGTTATGTTGTACACCGTAAGAAGATACCATATCGAACAGTATTTTATTGAAACTGACTCGAGCCTTAAATTTCTATGCTCATACGTTCACGCCAAAAACTCAATCTACCAAGCCATTAAAGGAGTTTAATGTCCATGGCTGCCAAATACACATAATTAGGTTTCACGTATCTACGAGCGTTCCTTCAGACGAGAGGTGGATCACACAGTGCGATTCCAAGGTGTTGTATGTGGAAAAGAGTAATGGTATCACAAGGCAAAGCTGCTATCAATCTGATGGTTTGTTTAAAGACCACGGCGCTTTGCAAAGTAGAGTCCTGTTGGAGGTGGCCTGCCCTTCCCTGACTCACCAAGCAAGATACAGGAGAATCTATAGTTTAACGTGGACGCCAGACAAGTGTGCATCAAGATACTTTTCACATCAAACAATATCGTCAGGGTTGAACGAAGTGGTAAGCGACAGACAAAACTATTAGGACTGATGGAGGATTTGATCCCACACCTCTCAGTTTGTAGACTGACACTTAAGCTCTCAGCCACCCTGCCATAAATGACCCTTACTTCGCGTATTACAATCGGGGAAAACTTGATTCGTATTGGAGAACGCTTTCACTCAAATATCCGTCCACGTATTTCGAGTCAGATTTCTGGGATATTCTTAAATTCAGCTCCAATTCCGTCTGTCTTCCCAGACATCATCCCGACGATATCCCCTCAGCTCCACAACCTATCCTAGAAACGTTTTTCCTGCTGGATTTTGTCTCAGGATCTTCAGCTGAAAATTGTTTAATGATTTTTCTGACCTTTCGGAAGAACGACTGGATGGCAGTTTCAGAGATTGTGGTGGACTGAAGATAAATCTTTGATAATGCCAACCAATCGTGTGTTCGAAACAAACGTGGACCGAAAATTTCGAGCAAAAATTGCTGGTACGTCAACAATTACGCTCGAAAGCCTCAGCAGTTGTGCATTTCTACAGAGGGTTGTCTATGCATGTTGTCAGCACTAACTTTCTCTCATATACAATCATGTTAAAAAAAAAAAGGAAAAGAGAAAGAAAAAGCAGATCTTAAACTACTAGAGACAGGAATTTCCTATTCACAGAATATGTAGCATACATTAGTATGTTCTGCACAAATGATTAGCATTAGAACCATGTCGGCCCGCGGGTTCAAGGTCAACATTGATGTCGGCCAACACCAGTTACTGGTAAAATGTGTCAGATGCTCTCGTTGACGCTATAAACCAAGGGTAGTGGATCAGTGTGACTTGAGCAGACGTGCAGGGTGCCTCGCAGACGTATGCGTGATCCGTACTATCAAATCAGTGGGTTTGAAAGAGGGCTCATTATTGGCATGAGAGAATGTGATGCATCCATCCGGGAAATTGATGCTCGTGAGGGACGAAGTGTTTCGGCAATGCAACGGGTGTGTGCAACATGGTTCACGAAAGGCCGTAGAACACGACGATATGGATCAGAAACTACCTGGCAGATTAAAACTGTGGGCCGGACAGAGACTCGAACTCGAGACCTTTGCCTTTCGCACGCAAGTGCTATACCATCTGAGCTACCCAAGCACGACTCACGACCCGTCGTCACAGCTTCAGTTCTGTCAGTACCTCGTCTCCCACCTTCCAGACTTCGCAGAAGCTCTCCTGCGAACCTTGCAGTTTCATATCAGCACACACTCCGCTGCAGAGTGAAAATCGCATTCTGGAAACATCCCCCAGGCTGTGGCTAAGCCATGTCTCCGCAATATCCTTTCTTCCAGAAGTGCTAGTTCTGCAAGGTTTGCAGAAGACGTTATGCGAAGTTTGGGAGGTAGGAGACGAGGTACTGGCGGAATTGAAGCTGTTAGGACAGGTCGTGAGTCGTGCTTGGGTAGCTCAGATGGTAGAGCACTTGCCCGCGAAAGGCAAAGATCCCGAGTTCGAGTCTCGGTCCGGAACACTGTTTTAATCTACCAGGAAGTTTCATATCAGCGTACACTCCGCTGCAGAGTGAAAATCTCATTCTGAATATGGATCAAGTAGTACCACACAGACCACTCCCCGAGAAAATCTACACCTCATCCGAATGGGACTGCAGGAAAAATCTGCGTCTTCCTCGCTTCCTCGGCTCCAGCGCAACAGTGGAACAGTGCAGATCTTACACTATCTGGGGTGAGAGTTGTTATTACGGCATGTGTTACTTCCGCGTCGTCCACTTCTCCGCCTAACTTTCACGAATGTACAGAAACATGGTAGACGGCAATCGTGTATGGAACGACATCACTGGGGACAAGAATGGCGTCAGATAGTGTTTTAGGACGAATCCAGGTTCTGTTTGTTTGAGAATGGTGGCTGCGTTTTGGTTCGCCACAGACAGGGGAGGCGGCATCACAGTGACTGCATTCGCAAAAGACGTACAGTACCGACTCAAGGTCATGGTGTGGGGTAATATTGAGTACAACCAAACATCACAATTTGTGAGTATCCAGGGCACTGCGAGCAGTGTGGCCTACGTGAATGTCATCCTGGACCAATAGCACAACGCCTCATATGCCATTTTTCAGCAAAACAATGCACGAGCACGTTTTGCTTCAGGAACACGTGCCTTCTTGGTGTCACCGGATGTCAGCCCTTTGCCTTGGCCTGCCAGATCACAAGTCTTGTCACCAATCGAAAATGTGTGGGATATGGTGAAACAACAGCTGCAGTGCTGTGACCTAATGCCAACCACCACAAATGAACTGCGGTACCTCGTGAATGCAGCATGGGTGGCTACACCACAGGACGCCATTCGCGCATTGTATACATCGATGCTAACACGCACGGAACAAGTTATCAGGGCCCATGGCAGACCTTGTGCCTACTAGGCAACAGGACACATCTGACCGAGGTAACTAAAATGCTGATAATTTCTGCAGAACAAGTTAATGTACATGTCCTGTGGATATGAACGTCGTATCTCTAATCGTTCAAGGTGTTTGGTTTTTTTCTGAACATAGGTCTACATTCTGTATGTGAATTCGTCGACCTACAGCAGTTGTATTATTGCTGCTTCATAAAATCTACCGATGTGTCCCCGCTGCTGCTCACATCGGTATTTCTCTGTTCCCCTTGCGGATTCATTAAGAGAACTCCACAAAAGACGCGCCCGGCCTTCCCTCCCGCAACACGAGGAGGGGCCACAGAGCTAGCGGTGTGCCGGAGTGGCAGGAGCGCTCCCGAAGGGCCCCTGTCGCCATTACGCCTGACGAGTGATGGAGGCGCCGCTCAATGCGAAACAGATGACGGCCCAGACTTGGCGCCCCTGGTGCGCGTTCCAGCAGTATTTAGGGGGCCAAGGGAGGTAGGGGAGGAGCTTTCCCAGCCCTCGTGGAGTGATATTTATTTTCAGTTTCAAGAGACCTTGTGGTCCGTAAGGAAGCTGGAAGTTCCCTGCAGAACTCATCAAACATAATGAGAAGAGAGCTCTTATAGTAATTTTCCAATAGAGTTATTGCACAATATTTGTTTTACATCGTCAATAGCTGTCCTATCAACTGATGGTTTGGTTACTATGCCAATTAATATACACTACTGGCCATTAAAATTGCTACACCACGAAGAAGACGTGCTACAGACGCGAAATTTAACCGACAGGAAGAAAAGGTTGTGAAATGCAAATGATTAGCTTTTCAGAGCATTCACACAAGGTTGGCGTCGGAAGCGATTCTAAAACATGCTGAAATGAGGAAAGTTTCAAACCGATTTCTCATACACAAACAGCAGTTGACCGGCGTTGCCTGGTGAAACGTTATTGTGATGCCTCGTGTAAGGAGGAGAAATGCGTACCATCACGTTCCCGACTTTGATAAAGGTCGGATTGTAGCCTATCGCGATTGCGGTTTATCGTATCGCATTGGTGCTCGCGTTGGTCGAGATACAATAACTGTTGGCAGAATATGGAATCGGTGGGTTCAGGAGGGTAATACGGAAAGCCGTGCTGGATCCCAACGGCCTCGTATCACTAGCAGTCGAGATGACAGGCATCTTGTCCGCGTGTCTGTAACGGATCGTGCAGCCACGTCTCGATCCCTGAGTCAACAGATGGGGACGTTTGCAAGACAAGAACCATCTGCATGAACAGTTCGACGACGTTTGCAGCAGCATGGACTATCAGCTCGGAGACCATGGCTGCGGTTACCCTTGACGCTGCATCACAGACAGGAGCGCCTGCGATGGTGTACTCAACGACTAACCTAAGTGCACGAACGGCAAAACGTCATTTTTTCGGATGAATACAGGTTCTGTTTACAACATCATGATAGTCGCATCCGTGTTTGGCGACATCGCGGTGAACGCACATAGTAAGCATTTATTCGTCATCGCCATTCTGGCGTATCACCCGGCGTGATGGTATGGGGTGCCATTGGTTACACGTCTCGATCACCTCTTGTTTGCACTGACGGCACTTTGAACAGTGGGCGTTACATTTCATATTTGTTACGACCCGTGGCTATACCCTTCATTCGATCCCTGCGAAACCCTACATCTCAGCAGGATAATGCACAACCGCATGTTGCTGTCCTGGCCAGCACATTCTCAAGATCTCTCACCAACTGAAAACGTCTGTTCAATGGTGGCCGAGCAACTGGCTCATCACAATATGCTAGTCGCTACTCTTGATGAAATGTGGTATCGTGTTGAAGCTAATGGGCAGCTGTACCTGTACACGCCATCCAAGCTCTGTTTGACTCAGTACCCAGGCGTATCAAGGCCGTCATTAAGGCCAGAAGGTGGTTGTTCTGGGTACTGATTTCTAAGGATCTATGCACTCAAATTGCGTGAAACTGTAATCACATGTCAGTTCTAGTATAATATACAGGGTGTCCCAGCGATCTTGTCCACACAAAATATCTCTGGAACAATAACAGCTATTGGAAAACGACTTTCACCGGTATCAATGTAGGGCTGGGGCCCATGAATGTACATATTTGGAAACATTCTAAAACGAAAGCATATGTGCTTTTTTAACACAAACTTATGTTTTTTTTTAAATGGACCTCCTATATTTTTTCTTCAGCAATCCATAGCATGATAAAGCACATACATAATGGCGTTGATTGCATCGCATATTCCCATTACATCCCGAGATATTAAGACGCGAAGTTGACGCTTGAAACACCCGACATGCGCTGCTAGCGCACGTCCTGAGGCTCAGGCGTGAACCCCATGCTGCCCGTAATCGCGATGTGATTGACATGCGTAATCACACTTGCATACTTACCAAGAGGTCCGAAACGAATAATACGGTCTGCTGCCATCCTGCATTAACGTCATACATTCCAGCAGGTATTTATCCCATAGGCTAGGGGTGATGCGGTTCTGTAACATATCTGTGTACCGCAACGTTAGTCACAAAGTTAACTTCGCTTATCGTTAATCCGTTACTAAAAAGGTAATACCGTTCAACGTTAAAAATTTACTTTACTGTAGATCTAGCGCAAGTGACAGTTAACCATTCACTCGTAATAGTAAAATTCATGTTGATGGTTTTAGTGACACGAGCAAGTAGACTAAAATTTTTACCGTTGTTTAGGTAAAAATGTTTTGATTTGGGAAGTTCAGGTAGGACATAGAAGATGAATGTAAACATGTTTAACCACTTAGTTTTATTATCACATAATTATCAATGTTATGTTTATCTAATGCGTTAAATGACAAATTGTTGCAAACAAATGTTTCTTAACATCACTGGGTAAAATGGCCCTTTGTAGAAACTTCCACTGTGATACCAGCACTACATACTAAACATAGCGTTCACATCTCATGCTCAAAGTGATGCCCATTGGCTTGCATACATAGGGTCACTCTGCGGATGAAGGATGCCCTACTTCGTGCTACTGTTTCCTCTTTGATGGCTGTACAAGCATCAATAATGCGTTGCTTCATGTCCTCTGGTGTTGTTGGTTCATGTTGGTAAACAGCATCCTTCACTGCTCCCCAAAGAAAATAATCCAGCGGTGTAAGGTCCGGAGATCGGGCAGGCCACCTAACTGGGCCACCTCGTCCAATCCACCTACCAGGGAACTTACGGTTCAGAAGTCGTCGTGCTCGTAAGGCGTTATGTGCAAGGCATCCGTCATGCTGATACCATATGACCATTCTCCGGTTCAGAGGTACGGTGTCCAAGAGAACAGGAAGATTGTGTCGTATAAATCTGGAGTATTGTCTGCCATTTTGGATGCCATTTATAAAGAAAGGTCCGATAATGGTATCTCCAATAATCGCACACCAAACATTAACTTTCCACGGACGTTGATGCTCTACCTGACAGAGCCATTTTGGATTGTCTGCGGACCAGTAATGCATATTCCTCATATTGACAATTCCTTTGTTGGAGAATGATGCCTCGTCGGTAAAGAGAACATCTGCAAAAAAATTTGGATTAGTCAGAAGTTTTTGCTGAGCCCACCGACAAAATGTTACCCTATTGCGGAAGTCATTTCCATGAAGATCCTGGTGTAAATGAACATGGTAAGGATGAAATTTATGACGTTTAATAATACGCTGTGCACTTGATTTCGACACACTAACTTCACGTTCAATTTGACGTGTGCTGATTTGCGGATTCACAGCTATGGTAGCGAGCACAGCAACTTCAGCACGTTCATCTGTGCGTGTTCTAGGACGATGTCGAGGTCTTGGATTTAAGCTTCCCGTTTCACGTAGACGAGATGTGAGACGACCAAACATCCGGCGCGAAGGCGATGGATTGTCAGGGAATCGTCTTCTGTACAGTCGTTCTGCCTGAACAGCATTTCGTCCACCTACAACAGGGTACAGTACAGGTATGTAGAGTAGGGTAGAAAACAGACATATTAACTTAATAATCATAATGTTCGCTAACAGTACTATCAACAAACAAGCAATCTCATAACGTATTTCCCGTCAACGTACATTCTCCATAGATCAGCAGTATTTCTACCATATCTTCATGTGTGTACATTATACTGTACAGTATAAGTTCCACAACACAACGTTTATTCACAATGTGTACTACCTCCGTGCCGTCACTAGATTACTCTGATGCACGACTACACTGGCAAGCGGTGTACTGCACGCCAAAGCAACAACAAATGGGATGCTCGAAGGGTGGTGGAGTGCAGGAGTTTGCATGGGTCGCAAATCATAAACAAGGCAAAGTGGTAACTGTGGCAGCAGTGGGAACTACGTTGGACATTTGACTAGGTAGAGCCAGGCCCTGCGCGACAAGCACAATGGGTCATATAACGCATTAGATAAACCTTATTTTGGGTGTGCAGGATAAATAAGACAACCTGACGGGTGTACACCGATCGGTACTGGTTCATATTGTGTACGTAGATACGTAAAACGTGCAAGAGGGAAACCATTATGTGCTTATGAGAGTTGATGGCAGCAGACCGTATTATTCGTTTCGGACCTCTTGGTAAGTATGCAAGTGTGATTACGCATGTCAATCACATCGCGATTACGGGCAGCATGGGGTTCACGCCTGAGCCTCAGAACGTGCGCTAGCAGCGCATGTCGGGTGTTTCAAGCGTCAACTTCGCGTCTTAATATCTCGGGATGTAATGGGAATATGCGATGCAATCAACGCCATTGTGTATGTGCTTTGTCATGCTATGGATTGCTGAAGAAAAAATATAGGAGGTCCTTTTAAAAAAACGTAAGTTTGTGTTAAAAAACACATATGCTTTCGTTTTAGAATGTTTCCAAATATGTACATTCATGGGCCCCAGCCCTACATTGATACCGGTGAAAGTCGTTTTCCAATAGCTGTTATTGGTCCAGAGATATTTTGGGTGGACAAGATAGCTGGGACACCCTGTATTTGTCCATTGAATACCGGACTTGAGACTCTCACGGAGGTAATCCACAAACTCACCACAAGACTATACAGAAACTCCAGACATTCGCAGAACCCGTTTATTCTGAATCTGGGGAACTACGACCACAACCATAGATGGAAACATAAAAGACCAAAAGACATACTTGTAAGGACATAACATCTATGGCCAAGCATACGCAAACATAACCGCAGAGGCGAGCCCCTGTTAATCAGACGCCATTACTGGATATCCAGCTGAAATACACTGTCGAATAACTGGCACCACACAGGGAAGCCGTACCGTACACTGCATGCAAACAAGCTCCACACATCCCCCACACAGTGAGATGATCTATGGCCGATATCCCACTACTGTATAACGATCTTGATTGTTCCAGGAATGTAGCAGCTGCAGCAACTGGGACACATCGCCATCGCTTGTCACGGTAATGATGCATGATACCTATGCTAACAAATCCAACCTTGCATGAGCTATCGCAGCTAGTAAGCCACTACTGCTCTTACTACCCATCCCACTGTCGCAGAGGTTTTTTTCCTACGGCACGAGCCATGGCACGTTTTTCCCTCTGCTCTTCAAATCGCTACCCTCACTCGCGTTTCGTCCACTACCTATCACCTGATGGACCGTGTTAATGCGTAGTCTTACCCAGACGCACGGACAACATCACAGCCCAGCATCCTGTGATCCACTTACTAGATAACTAACATGTTTACGGAGGTGACAGTAGAACTTTTCGTTTGGTCACCACGTTGGTGCGGGCGTGGAGGAGCCCCATATCTTAAAACAAAAAAACAAAAAACAAAAAAACAAAAAAAACCGTTTATCATCTGCATTTCTTCTTGGTGTAGCAATTGTAATGGCCAGTAGTGTAACAGCAAATAAGAAATTCACTTGCGGTACGGGAACTGCAGAAGAAGCTGAGTGTCGAAGTCATTTGAATGTTTGTAGTATCCCCTCCCTTTTCACTAAACCTCCAGAAGTGTCTCGCTTTACTTAGGGAGCCAGTAGAAGATGGCATAAGAGGCGCAGAGTACGACTGGCCGTGCTTATCCATCCCAGACTTAACAGAAATTAAGACAACCCGTCCTTGGATTGTCTTAGTAGAAGGTAAGTCGTCGCGTTGGATTTCCTCCTACCAGTTTCACCGCAGAGGTATTGTATTTGACGTCCCTTGCCGAATCAGCATCAGCACCATCGGATTTCCTGCAGTGTAACTGTATAACCCATAATTTCTAAGTGATGAAGCAGGAAGCTATACTACTTGGCATAATGTTCGTGGATGCCCATAAGATGTGTTTATTTCCGAAATTTTGTAACCTGATAGTAAATGAAACAATATGTCACTTATTAACTGAAACCAGCAATTCCTTGAGAGCTTGGCCTTATAACAGAACTAGATCGAAACTCATCACACCGGAGACTGGCGACTTATGGCGCGCAGTCAACATCTTGTCCACTGTAGTGAAACATTGTATCTGTTCGTATGACTTCGTTATCTTAAACGTTATCCGTCTCTTTACTGAAACGACTGCTTTCTTGTTCAAATGTGTGTGAAATCTTATGGGACTTAACTGCTAAGGTCATCAGTCCCTAAGCTTACACACTATTTAACGTAAATTATCCTAAGGACAAACACACACGCCCATGCCCGAGGGAGGACTCGAACCTCCGCCGGGACCAGCCGACTGCTTTCTTGCTTCATAGTATTGTTGTACGAAAATGTTTATGACTAGTAGGCTTCTTCTAACATTTGTAGTCGAAGAAATGGCTTTCATTAGTAAATAATTATCAAACAAAGTTTCTTGCTTCGCCCCAGAATGACTTGTTTCCCTGCCTACCTTGAGCTGGCGTAACTATCTTTTTCAGAAGAAGTCAGAGCACCTCACCCACCCGCTACCGGAAGCGCCACATGGTCCGGCGGGTACATCAGCCAGAGCGTGAACTATAATCTCAATCCCTGCTTTGCGTTCTGCAGTGCTACTTGAGTTTATTGAATGCTACTAATATCTGCAGAAGCAATATAAAAATAAGAAAATAAAATGTAATCTGAAAAATAAGGAGTACGCTAAACAGTTGTCCCGCTTGAAAATGTACCGTATGTCATGCCCGAATATTGCACCGAAGTGTGTCGTTTAAGGCGAACGCAGTTACTGACAGCCGCGCAGCGTTCACGGCAGTAAGTCTAGTGTTAACCGACTTTGCACGTGGGATGATCGTCAGTGCAAGATGCACGGGGCACAGCATATCGGAGATTATATACGAATTCGGGTTTCCGAGGTCAATATTGTCTATGTTAGATTTCAACACTGTAGAGACCATGTTTCTGCAAGCGTAAACCACAACACAGGATGGCCACAGCTCTTCGACGAATGTACGCAGGAGCCATACGGCGGTATCGACGATGTACGATCTACTACCAGTAGTTTCAATGTCTGGCATCGGCAACCAATTTCTATAGTACAGTACGGAGGCAAATTCATAGCATACGTTTCAACAGACGACTACAGACACGTTATGTGGGCATTTTCGCAGTAATCCTGTATCCCTTTCTGATTTCTTTTTATATCGTCAGCCGGCCGCGGTGGCCGTGCGGTTCTAGGCGCTCCAGTCCAGAGCCGCGCTGTTGCTACGGTCGCAGGTTCGAATCCTGCCTCGCGCATGGGTGTATGTGATGTCCTTAGGTTAGTTAGGTTTACGTAGTTCTAAGTTCTAGGGGACTGATGACCACAGCAGTTGAGTCCCATAGTGCTCAGAGCCATTTAAACCATATATATCGTCCATCTTCTGACTGGTCTGATGCGGCCCGCCAAGGATTCCTCCTCTCTGTCTTCCTCTAAAGTTTTCATCGCCTACAGCTCGATCTAGCAGCCTACCCACCTTTAATTTTAGATTTAATATGTCATGTTCCGTAGATCATTTTCCCGATTATATTATCGATATGATGTGGAACAAGTCAGATTACAGGATATATACACTACTGGCCATTAAATGTGCTACACCAAGAAGAAATGCAGATGATAAACGGGTATTCATTGGGCACATATATTATACTAGAACTGACATGTGATTACATTTTCACGCAATTTGGGTGCAGAGATCCTGAGAAATCAGTACCCATAACCACCACGTCTGGCCGTATAACGGCCTTGATACGCCTGAGCATTGAGTCAAACAGAGCTTGGATGGGGTATACAGGTACAGCTGCCCATGCAGCTTCAACACGATACCACAGTTCATCAACAGTAGTGACTGGCGTATTGTGATGAGACAGTTCCTCGGCCACCATTGACCAGACGTTTTCAATTGGTGAGAGATCTGGAGAAAGTGCTGGTCAGGGCAACAGCTGAACATTTTCTGTATCCAGAAAGGCCCGTACAGGACCTGCAACATGCGGTCGTGCATTATCCTGCTGAAATGTAGGGTTTCGCAGGGATCGAATGAAGGGTAGAGCCACGGGTCGTAGCACATCTGAAATGTAACGTCCACTGTTCAAAGGGCCGTCAATACGAACAAAAGGTGACCGAGACGTGTAACCAATGGCACCCCATACCATCACGCCGGGTGATACGCCAGAATGGCGATGACGAATAAACGCTTCCAATGTGCGTTCACCGCGATGTCGCCAAACACGGATGCGACCATCATGATGCTGTAAAAAGAACCTGGATTCATCCGAAAAAAAGCTCGTTTTGCCATTCGTGCACCCAGGTTCGTCGTGGAGTACACGATCGCAAGTGCTCCTGCATGCGATACAGCCCCAAGGGTAACCGTAGCCATGGTCTCCGAGTTGATAGTCCATGCTGCTGCAAACGTCATCGAACTGTTCGTGCAGATGTTTGTTGTCTTGCAAACGTCCCCATCTGTAGGCTCAGGGATCGAGACGTGGCTGCACGATCCGTTACATCCATGCGGATGAGATGCTGTCATCTCTACTGCTAGTGATACGAGGCCGTTGGTATCCAGCACGGCGTTCCGTATTACCCTCCTGAACCCTCCGATTCCATATTCTGCTAACAGTCATTGTATCTCAACCAACGCGAGCAGCAATATCGCGATACGATAAACCGCAATCGCGATAGGCTACAATCCGACCTTTATCAAAGTCGGAAACGTGATGGTACGCATTTCTCCTCCTTACACGAGGCATCACAACAACGTTTCACCAGGCAATGCCGGTCAACTGCTGTTTGTGTATGAGAAATCGGTTGGAAACTTTCTTCATGTCAACACGTTGTAGGTGTCGCCATCGGCGCCAACCTTGTGTGAATGCTCTGAAAAGCTGATCATTTGCATATCACAGCATCTTCTTTCTGTCGGTTAATTTTCGCGTCTATAGCACGTCATCTTCGTGGTGTAACAATTTTAATGGCCAGTAGTGTATACACACATGAGTAGTGCTAATATTAATATTACTGAAATTGTTAGTTCTAGACTTGCAACTACATTTAGAGGTACATTTTTTAATTTTTTTTTTTTTTGCCGTTTCTGAACAGAAAAGCGTCCATGGAGTTGAAGGAGTTGTCCAAAAGAATGGATTTTAAGCTAGATTTAAAACCTGATCTGCTACCTGCCAGACACTTTATATTGTTGGGCAAATGGTCAAAGATTTTTGTTTCTGAATAGTGTACTCCTTTTTGAGCAACTGACAGCTGAAATAACTGATAGGAAAGGTCATTTTTCCCTCTAGTGTTGTACGTATGAACATCAATGTTCTTTGTGAATTGAGATGGATTATTTTAACGAATTTCATTAGCGAATATATGTACTCTGATGGTGCAGTTAAAGTACCTCACTCCTTGAAAAGGTGCCTACATGGCGTCCTTGGGTGAACACCACTAATTATTCCCAATTCTCTCTTTTGTGCCATCAATACTTTATGTCTAAGTGGTGAGTTACCCCAGAAAACTATTCTGTAAGACATTATTGAGTGAAAATATGCAAAGTACGTTAGGAGGCTGATCTGTTCATTACCAAGACTAGCGGTTATACGAAGAGCGAAAGAAGCTGAACTTAGTTGCTTGAGAAGCTCAGTCTTATGCTTCTTCCAGTTCAAGTTGTCATCAATGTGAACACCCAAAATTTTGGAGCAATCTACCCCGTTAACTGAGCCCTGAGTTTTTTCAAAATTAAGGGAGAGTCAATTTTCTGAGAACCACTTAATAATTCTTTGAAAGACATCCTTAACAATATCTTCAGCTGCTTTTTCTGGAATGGGATTTATTATAACAGTCGTGTCATCTGCAAAAAGTACTAGTTCCGCTTGCTGAACGTTAAGTGGGAGGTCATTCACATGAATAAGGAACAGCAGAGGACCTACAATTGAACCCAGTGGGACTCCCTTTGTGATAACTCCCCATTCACTAGAATTTACCACCCTCCCAACAGTATCTGTGCTATTCAGCATATCTTTTTGCTTCCTGTTCATTAAGTATGTTTCAAACCAGCTGTGTGTATAGCCTTCAATTCCATAAAACCTGAGTTTTTCTAAGAGTGTGACGTGATCCACCATGGAAGCTTCTCCCTGATGTCTTAACCGATGTCCTACAATCCTGTTACTTCTCCTAGTCAGTGTTTTCATTTACTCCTTTCCTCGCAGATACTACAGAGAACCTCCTATTCCTTAACAGTCCACCTAACATTCTTCTGTAGCACCACATCTTAAATCGATTGTTGGCAATGAAAACCTCGTAACGTGTCTGTCTGTAAAAACCTCGTTATTCCAGTAACCAGTAACTCCATTAGCGAAGGGAGATTTGAAAGTGTGTCCAACTCGATAGTTTGTCGATAAATAGGCTACTACTATATAGTTGCACATGCAGAAATATCACTTTACACATATATTTTTAAGTGTCAGTGTTTGCTTCTCATGTAAAATTTAACAAAATGGAGTTACAAGGTCTTCATTGCCTACCATCTAAAGGCTTCGATTCTCTTCTTTTACGGTTTTCGCACAGTCCATGTTTCATTAAAGTACAATGCTGTGCTCCAAACGTTCATTCTCAAAAAATTCCTTCCTCAAATTAAGGTCTAAGGTCTATGTCTGACACTAGGGCCGCCGGTGTGGCCGTGCGGTTTAAGGCGCTTCAGTCTGGAACCGCGTGACCGCTACGGTCGCAGGTTCGAATCCTGCCTCGGGCATGGATGTGTGTGATGTCCTTAGGTTAGTTAGGTTTAATTAGTTCTAAGTTCTAGGCGACTGATGACCTCAGAAGTTAAGTCGCATAGTGCTCAGAGCCATTTGAACCATTTTTTTCTGACACTAGTAGACTTCTCTTGGCCAGGAATGTCCTTTTCACCTGTGCCAGTCAACTTTTGACGTCCTCCTTGCTCCGCTCCTCACGGATTATTTTGCTGCCTAGGTAGCAGAATTCCTTAACTTCATCTACTTGGTGATCCCCAGTTCTGATGTTAAGTTTCTCGCTTTTCTCATTTCTGATAGTTCTCATTACTTCGTCTTTCTTGGATTTACTCTCTTTCCATAATCCGTACTTATCAGACTGTTCATTGCATTCAACAGATCCTGTAATTTTTCTTCACTTTCACTGAGGATAGCAACGTCATCAGAGAATCTTATCATCCCAGTCTTGAACCATTCATTACTTCTTAGATTGAACAGTAGGGGCGATAGATTACATCCCTTTCTCACATCCTTTTTATTCCGAGCGCTTCGTTCTTGGTTTTTAATTTCCCCTCTTGGTTCTCTGCCTATTGTATACCAAGTCTTTCTCTATAGCTTATACCTATTTTTCTCAGGATTTCGAAAAATTTGCGCCATTTTAGATCGCTAAATCCTTTTTCTAGGTAGACAAATCCTATAAACATGTCTTGATTTTTCTTCAGTCTGGCTTCCATTATCAACCGCAGTGTCAGAATTGCCTCCCTGGTGCCCTTAACTTTTCTAAAGCCAAACTGATCGTCATATAACAGATTCTCAATTTTCATTTCCATTCTTCTTTACATTATTGTTGTCAGCAGCTTGGATGCATGGGCTGTTAATTGTGTGATAATTCTATCGGCTCTGGCAGTCTTGGGAACTGTATGAATGATATTTTCTCCTAAAACCTGATGGTATATTGCCAGTCTCATACACTCTACACACCAAAATGAATAATCGTTTTGTGGCAATCTCCCTAACGATTTTAGAAATTCAGATGCAATGTTATCCATCCCTTCTGCCTTATTTGATGTAAAGCCTTCCAAAGCTCTTTTAAATTCTGGTTTTAGCACTGGATTCCCGCTTTCTTCCCTATCGACTCCCGTTGCTTCTTCTATCGGTTCATCAGACAAGTCTTCCCCCTCATAGAGACCTTCAATGTACTATTTGCCTCTATCCGCTCTCTCCTCTAAATTTAACACGGGAATCCCCATTCGCTCTAATGTTACCACCCTTGCTTTTAATTTCGCAGAAGGTTGTTTTGACTTTTCTATATGATGACTCAGTAGTTTCGACAATCATTTCTTCTTTGATTTCTTCACTTTTTTAGTGTAGCAATTTCGTCGTCTTAGCTTTCCTGCACTTCCTATTTATTCCATTCCCAAGTAACTTGTGTTTCTATACTACTGAATCTCTCGAACATTTTTCTTTCATCGATCAGCTGAATTTTTTTTATTCTGTTACCCGTGGTTTAATCGCAGTTACCTTCCTTGTACAAACGTTTTTCTCTCCAACGTCTGTGATTGCCCTTTTTAGAGATGCCCATTCCTCTTCAATTGAACTGCCTACTAAGCGATATTGCAGTACCTACAGCCTCAGAGAACTTCAAGGTTATCTCATCATTTCTTAGTAGTTCCGTATCCCACTCCTCTGTTCACTGATTCTTCCTAATTAGGCTCTTAAACTTCAGCTTAGTCTTCATCACTACTACATTGTGATCTGAGTCTATGCCTGATCCTGCTCCTGAGTACTCCTTACGAACCAGTATCTGATTTCGGAACCTCTGTCTGAGCATAATGTAATCTAACTGGTATCTTCTTATATCTTCCGACCTTTTCCAGGTATACCTCCTCCTCTTGTGGTTCATGAACCGGGTATTCGCTATTGCTAACTGAAATTAGTCTTTCTCCTCTCTCGTTCCTAATACCAATACCACATTTTCTCGTAACCCTTTCTTCTACTCCTTCCCTTTAAACCGCAGTCTGATCACTCATGGCTGTTAGATTTTCATCGTCCTTCATGTTCTGAATCACTCGTTCAGTAGCCTCAAATGCTTTCTCTGCCTACCGAGCGGGGTGGCGCAGTGGTTAGACACTGGACTCGCATTCGGGAGGACGACGGTTCAATCCCGCGTCCGGTCATCCTGATTTAGGTTTTCCGTGATTTCCCTAAATCACTCCAGGCAAATGCCGGGATGGTTCCTCTGAAAGGGCACGGCCGACTTCCTTCCCAATCCTTCCCTAATCCGATGAGACCGATGACCACGCTGTCTGGTCTCCTTCCTCAAACCAACCAACCAACCAACCTTTCTCTGCCTGTTCATCTTCTGCTTGCGACGTCTGGATGTATTCCTGAGGTGTTATTGTCGGTGTTGATTTGCTATCGAACCTGATGAGGACAGCCTTATCATTGAATTGTTCACAGTAACGCACTCTCTAACCTATTTTCTTACTACTGTTATACGATTTTATTCTGCCCTTGACATTACCTTACACTCATTTGACAAGAAATATTTGTGTTTTTTTCGTTTAACTTAACTGACACCAACTGTATCCAGACTGAATCTTAGCATTTCATTTTTGAGTTTTTGTATCTTCCCTACCAAGTTCAGACTTCGGAAGTTCCGCTTTCCGACCCGTATAACGCTATCCTTTCATTAGTTATTCAATCTTTCTCTCATGGTCACCTCCCCTTTGGCAGTACCCTTCCGGAGATCCGAATGGGTGACTATCCAGGATTCTTTTTCCAATAGAGAGATCATCATGACACTTTTTAAGTTACAGGCCATACGTCCTGCGGATGCCCATTACGTGTCTTTAATACAGTGATTTCCAGTGCTTTCTGCATCATCACACCGTTATCATTGCCAATTCGTCTGACATTAGAGCACCATTCCTGAGATGCTGTTTTTCAGCAGGACAATGCGATAGGCACTGCCTTTTAGTTGGACGCAGTTCACTCGATGTGCTCCTTTGAACTCATGACCATGACTTTTGACTTTCCGCCTCCTCCCCCCCCCCCCCCCGCCCCCAGTCGCCCACATTACCTGTTCTTAACCCACATGGAAAATTACGGGATAATTTCGGGATGCTAATGGATATGCATATACACTTAACGAACCCAGCACGAACTGTAAGTGCGACGACGTATTACTGTTTTAAGTACTTGTAGAGGTGAAACTCTGTTTTAACATATCATCTGTATCCTTAACATGACTTTCGAGCACTCAGAGTATATAGTATCACAAACATTTGGGGCAAAAATTATCTTTCTGCTACTGTCGTACAGATACGTTACGCGATACTCCCGCATGGCAATACAATATACATAAAGAGCCCCATAGTTTCTATTTGTCCACAGTGGATGAACTGCGATTAGCGCCTTCCTCTACTCAAAAGCGGCTTTTGGAGGTTGCAAGGTGCCCCTTATTTGCAGATAAGAACGCATTGTTCGTTATTTCCAGTTCTGCTATTTCACGTATGTGAAGTGAATGTATCAGCGCTGCAGAAGCTTCGGAGTAAGGAGCGAGTGGTAGGTTCCCCCACTGGCTAGCAGAGGCGGTGGGCCATGTGGAGCTTTCAGAGCCAGTAGTAAGGTGCCGAGCAGAAATCGCTCGTGACGTCAGCAAAGGGACACGCAGGGAATGTACATTTATTATGACGTGAATCAAGTAATTATTATTAATAAACATTTGCTAACAAAAGTTGCCTTTTGCCACTCACACATTAAGAATCTACGGGTCATAAACAGTCTCTTTAATTTTACAATGCCAGGAAACGTTGATATTAACAAATAAATTAAGAAGTTTGGCATAACCAAGATGAACGATTTTATACGAACTATACGGATTGTACGCTCAAGTTACAGACTGTGCGCCGTAGTCGGCAGTCGTCGATAGAATGCCTTTCGATCTGGTCGTGCGATGGACCATACTCTCGTAACGTTAACAGTTAGCTTATAATCAGTGTGGCCAAATTTATTTTACAGCATTCCTTAAATAAACGCACCATAATGGTATGCTGTCTAAAATTATGTGCAAAAAAACTTTTTCCCGTTTCATTACGTAAAACATAGACAATAGTATTGCACTTTCAGAATCCGACGGCGCTGCTATAGGGACACAAAACTACTAGAGCATCTCTACATTTTTATAGATAGGAAGAATTCCTGCAAAACTCAAGTTGAGAGCGTGGCCAGTTATACTGTACGCCCCTTACACGACCATCTACGAATTCACCGGCTAAACTGATAGGATGCCATTTCTGGAGGTTTAGTACGAGTGGGGGTTCTTGCAAGGTCGACGGGGGTGTATGGTGGCAGAGTTGCGGCTGCTGTTCTCCGCATTAGACAGTCTTCAGAGCGTTGGATAGAATTAAGTCCGAGAGTTGCTAGATGCGTGATACGTTCGCGTTGCAGATACTCGTCTACCAGACTTACTGTTCTGTCGCACCTTATTACCTACACGATGCAACTTAGGTCCATATTCACCATTAGGAAGCTTGTTTTCTCTCTCGACTGCAATCACCACAGTGTCCTTAGGAATCACATCCAGAAGCTCACTAGCTCCTCGCTTGTGATCACTCTTAGCACTGACGCCGCCATATCGGGCCCATTTCATAACAGTGGCAGGTTTGTAAAAGTGAACTTTGGTAGGAGAGGATAAAGAAGCGGAGCGAACCACTCCTCATCTCAATTCGTGAGTCTTCCTTCAGCAGTTCAGTACCAAGTTTGGGCCAATGAAAGTGATAAGCTGAAACTTGTACCTAAGGCAATTCTTGTAAGTTACTGCTCTGAACTGTACTGTAATCGTATCTGACTTGAACTAGTCGTTATCTTAGTTCACTTAGTTGATTCCTAGAAAATATGTAGCTTCAACACGAATTACTGACAGAATTGTGCCTTGAAACTGAAGGACTTTCCTTTAGCACCTGTGAGTATGCACAACAAACAATATGTGTTCTGTCTGTGTATTGCATCTCGTAGACTCGAGCAGCGAAAACTGTACCTCATACGCTGCGAGAAAACACGTTCAACTACTTGTATTGTGCAATGTACACAACTCATTTTGTTACAAAGAAATGGGACTGTGGAGAGGAAGACGATTGCGAAAGATTATACAAAGGGTGTGTAAAATCAGTAACAAAGATTTCCAGTACATCTAAATTGAGTGCAAAGACAAAAATAATGAGCGTTCCAATCGTAAATTGTGGGCTAGGTTCAAGCGCGGGCCCGAAAAAGCAACTAATAGGAATTTCACAACCATAAAACGGCCAGTCTGTTTAACGTACCTACAACAAATATGTAACGTAGCTACAACAAATAATGCCCATGTTCGTCTGCCAAAATGTTGTCGATAAGCAACATGAGCTATCAGTAATCGGAATCTAACCTGCTAACACTGTATGCGCGTTGCATGAGTGTCAGTTTCACTGCCATTTAAGCCCTCAATGGATCGTTACATGAAAAACTTAAAACTAAGAATTGGATAAGCTATCTGCCTGTTTAGTTGATTAAGAACTTACAAGTGATACAGAATCAGGCTTGTGCTACGGAATTCACTGGATTAGAGTACATGACATGTTATGGTGTGTCAGTGTCTGTGTTTTCCCCTAAGTTTTGCACTCACCTCTTTAGATGACTGCCTTTTCCATGTGGTTTACGGTACTTCGCAGCAGCATGCTACAGCAGCGGCTAAAGCTTAATGTTACTAAGAATGAATTTAATAAAAAGGAGTTTGTTTGAGTCCTATTAACTATTAAATAACTTGTGAGAAAGGATTTCATAAATTAAGTCTATAACTTTAGAAATCATCATGACCAATAATAGTTTGACAAGTATTAATAATGGCGAAATGCCTGACAATGACACAAGTATCAATAATGGCTGAGTGCCAGATTAACAAATTATTTCAATTTCAGAGTTACATTAACATTTAATAACCACAGCATATTTATTTGGAGGGTAAGGAGGCGTCTTTAACTGACAATCAAAACATGGGATTACTGAAAACTCGGAATAACAACCACGAGGCTAAGCCGGAAATTGCAGGCCGGAGTGGCCTTGCGGTTCTAGGCGCTACAGTCTGGAACCGAGCGTCCGCTACGGTCGCAGGTTCGAATCCTGCCTCGGGCATGGATGTGTTTGATGTCCTTAGGTTAGTTATGTTTAATTAGTTCTAAGTTCTAGGCGACTGATGACCTCAGAAGTTAAGTCGCATAGTACTCAGAGCCATTTCAGCCATTTTAAAGCCGGAAATTGGGCTTTACGCTATGCTTGCAAATTTTACGTTTAATTCCATCTTCAAGCGTAGTTAAGCCATTTAAATCCCTCCTGGGCATATAAATGAAATCAGGCCTTGAGTGTGGTAAGCTCTGCCATCACCGACGTGAGGGGAGCAAAACACGTCTTCTCTCTCTCGACCGACGCTACTCAGAATCGCGCTGCCATGTTTCGTCCTCAGATTGTTACTAGTCTCACAACAAGGCTTAGAACCGCGCTCCCATGTTTCTCCTTCAGATTGTTACTATCGATATCTAAGTGCTTATTTATTTCCAATCTTACACGACGCAAAGAATAGCGTCAAGCTGGCTATATTGTTTTCATTGTAATGGAGAGTTCTGACACACTCCTTACAACTGTGACTTAATTTTGACTGATTAAGGAAGAAGCACATGGTTTGCCTGCCCGCAGGGATTATTTTCTGAAGCTGCGGAAAGAGTCTAAGGGTGACATTCATCTCCTTGCGCAGTTGGGGCCGACATATGGATCGAGCACTGTGTGGCAAATGCACGCAAATATATAGCCAGAACCACTATAACGGATGTCGCTTACTCTTTGGACTATTACAGATGCCCTAAGTGGCATCATAGGGGCGCAGAAAATCTCTCACGTGTTTCCTTGTTGTCCTGTCGTGGTTTGGTCTGCACAGTGTTGTAACGCCGCAATGTAGTACCGTCGATGTCGAAGACACTTTAAGTTACGGACATGGTTGTATATTGCATTGCAAATAGAACTCTATGGAATAAAATATACACTGAACTGCAGAGGATAAATGGAGACGTAGCAAATAAACAAGCTGACTAAAATCTGACTTACTAGGAAAATGATAAAGAGCTAGGGCGCAGAACTTTACTCAAGAGCTCCATCAGTTTCAGCACATTCACCAGCATAGAATTGTTCTTGAAACGCAATCGAACAACTCAAAGCTTCTTACAATCCCGAAGTTGCTCCCTCTGGCTTTTTTTATGCAGCGTGACATCAGGAAAATTGCTTGCAGGATTGAAATAAATTACTTGGGAGGTTAACGGCTTAGATTTGAAGAAGTTGTAACCTGAATCACAGTGATCGTTATCCGTAAATCGGACACTAAATTCGTGAAAAGACGTTTAAGTGTCAGAACTGCCAAGGTTTCCCACACGGAACATCGGAAGGACGGACAATAGGCACTGTCATTGTACCGTGATATGAAAATTATCCTTTTATAACATATTAAGTTAAAAATTAATTTGCTTCATAATCCAACGAACGACTTATGAATAGTCAACATTTTTATTTCATCAGGGTTTATGAGAACTAAGAAACATCTTTGTCATAAGTGTAAAACACAAAACTTCGTCTTGGAATTTGCCGCTCAGAACCAGCCTCCCACCTCACGAGGCATAAAGCCGGATGATTCTGAAAGTTTCGCTGCTACTTTGTATCCTACCGACTATACCGCGACGAATTGAGCATCAGTCGCCAATCCAACACGAATTCGCTCCGCTCCAGAGCTTTTGGCGGCTCTGTCGATGACCTGTTCCCTCCTTTATACTACCTCGGACGGCGCTTAACAACACAGCAAGGAGAATAATGGCGGCAGGCTCTAATCGTAAGCACCCAAGTCCAAGGATTCAGTCTAACGTGGTGTAGCGATGATACAACGAATCGAGATACAAGCCTTCCGTCAGGCGCACCTGATATGAATAGCCGTTCTTAAGCGACTACTTGCCCACAGCGCCATTTCCAAGCTCTGCAGGTGTTCGAAATAGACAGTAGCAGACTATTGCAACGAATCTGCAAAAATATGTACTCACTGTCCAACTTAACGTATAGTTATTTCTGATGTCCCCCGCATGAACCATGGACCTTGCCGTTGGTGGGGAGGCTTGCATGCCTCAGCGATACAGATGGCCGTACCGTAGGTGCAACCACAACGGAGGGGTATCTGTTGAGAGGCCAGACCAACATGTGGTTCCTGAAGAGGGGCAGCAGCCTTTTCAGTAGTTGCAGGGGCAACAGTCTGGATGATTGACTGATCTGGCCTTGTAACATTAACAAAAACAGCCTTGCTGTGCTGGTACTGCGAACGGCTGAAAGCAAGGGGAAACTACGGCCGTAATTTTTCCCGAGGACATGCAGCTCTACTGTATGATTAAATGATGATGGCGTCCTCTTGGGTAAAATATTCCGGAGGTAAAATAGTCCCCCATTCGGATCTCCGGGCGGGGACTACTCAGGAGGACGTCGTTATCAGGAGAAAGAAAACTGGCGTTCTACGGATCGGAGTGTGGAATGTCAGATCCCTTAATCGGGCAGGTAGGTTAGAAAATTTAAAAAGGGAAATGGATAGGTTAAAGTTAGATATAGTGGGAATTAGTGAAGTTCGGTGGCAGGAGGAACAAGACTTTTGGTCAGGTGATTACAGGGTTATAAATACAAAATCAAATAGGGGTAATGCAGGAGTAGGTTTAATAATGAATAAAAAAATAGGAGTGCGGGTTAGCTACTACAAACAGCATAGTGAACGCATTATTGTGGCCAAGATAGACACAAAGCCCATGCCTACTACAGTAGTACAAGTTTATATGCCAACTACCACTGCAGATGATGAAGAAATAGATGAAATGTATGACGAGATAAAAGAAATTATTCAGGTAGTGAAGGGAGACGAAAATTTAATAGTCATGGGTGACTGGAATTCGTCAGTAGGAAAAGGGAGAGAAGGAAACATAGTAGGTGAATATGGATTGGGGGGAAGGAATGAAAGAGGAAGCCGCCTTGTAGAATTTTGCACAGAGCATAACTTAATCATAGCCAACACTTGGTTCAAGAATCATAAAAGAAGGTTGTATACCTGGAAGAATCCTGGAGATACTAAAAGGTATCAGATAGATCATATAATGGTAAGACAGAGATTTAGGAACCAGGTTTTAAATTGTAAGACATTTCCTGGGGCAGATGTGGATTCTGACCACAATCTATTGGTTATGAACTGCAGATTGAAACTGAAGAAACTGCAAAAAGGTGGGAATTTAAGGAGATGGGACCTGGATAAACTGAAAGAACCAGAGGTTGTAGAGAGTTTCAGGGAGAGCATAAGGGAACAATTGACAGGAATGGGGGAAAGAAATACAGTAGAAGAAGAATGGGTAGCTTTGAGGGATGAAGTAGTGAAGGCAGCAGAGGATCAAGTAGGTAAAAAGACGAGGGCTAATAGAAATCCTTGGGTAACAGAAGAAATATTGAATTTAATTGATGAAAGGAGAAAATATAAAAATGCAGTAAATGAAGCAGGCAAGAAGGAATACAAACGTCTCAAAAATGATATCGACAGGAAGTGCAAAATGGCTAAGCAGGGATGGCTAGAGGACAAATGTAAGGATGTAGAGGCTTGTCTCACTAGGGGTAAGATAGATACTGCCTACAGGAAAATTAAACAGACCTTTGGAGAGAAGAGAACCACTTGTATGAATATCAATAGCTCAGATGGCAACCCAGTTCTAAGCAAAGAAGGGAAGGCAGAAAGGTGGAAGGAGTATATAGAGGGTTTATACAAGGGCGAGGTACTTGAGGACAATATTGTGGAAATGGAAGAGGATGTAGATGAAGACGAAATGGGAGATAAGATACTGCGTGAAGAGTTTGACAGAGCACTGAAAGACCTGAGTCGAAACAAGGCCCCGGGAGTAGACAACATTCCATTTGAACTACTGATGGCCTCGGGAGAGCCAGTCATGAAAAAACTCTACCATCTGGTGAGCACGATGTATGAGACAGGCGAAATACCCTCAGACTTCAAGAAGAATATAATAATTTCAATCCCAAAGAAAGCAGGTGTTGACAGATGTGAAAATTACCGAACTATCAGTTTAATAAGTCACAGCTGCAAAATACTAACGCGAATTCTTTACAGACGAATGGAAAAACTAGTAGAAGCCGACCTCGGGGAAGATCAGTTTGGATTCCATAGAAATATTGGAACACGTGAGGCAATACTGACCTTACGATTTATCTTAGAAGAAAGATTAAGAAAAGGCAAACCTACGTTTCTAGCATTTGTAGACTTAGAGAAAGCTTTTGACAATGTTAACTGGAATACTCTCTTTCAAATTCTGAAGGTGGCAGGGGTAAAATACAGGGAGCGAAAGGCTATTTACAGTTTGTACAGAAACCAGATGGCAGTTATAAGAGTCGAGGGGCATGAAAGGGAAGCAGTGGTTGGGAAAGGTGTAAGACAGGGTTGTAGCCTCTCCCCGATGTTATTCAATCTGTATATTGAGCAAGCAGTAAAGGAAACAAAAGAAAAATTCGGAGTAGGTATTAAAATTCATGGAGAAGAAGTAAAAACTTTGAGGTTCGCCGATGACATTGTAATTCTGTCAGAGACAGCAAAGGACTTGGAAGAGCACTTGAACGGAATGGACAGTGTCTTGAAAGGAGGATATAAGATGAACATCAACAAAAGCAAAACGAGGATAATGGAATGTAGTCAAATTAAGTCGGGTGATGCTGAGGGAATTAGATTAGGAAATGAGACACTTAAAGTAGTAAAGGAGTTTTGCTATTTAGGGAGTAAAATAACCGATGATGGTCGAAGTAGAGAGGATATAAAATGAAGACTGGCAATGGCAAGGAAAGCGTTTCTCAAGAAGAGGAATTTGTTAACATCGAGTATAGATTTAAGTGTCAGAAAGTCGTTTCTGAAAGTATTTGTATGGAGTGTAGCCATGTATGGAAGTGAAACATGGACGATAACTAGTTTGGACAAGAAGAGAATAGAAGCTTTCGAAATGTGGTGCTACAGAAGAATGCTGAAGATAAGGTGGATAGATCACGTAACTAATGAGGAGGTATTGAATAGAATTGGGGAGAAGAGAAGTTTGTGGCACAACTTGACTAGAAGAAGGGATCGGTTGGTAGGACATGTTTTGAGGCATCAAGGGATCACAAATTTAGCATTGGAGGGCAGTGTGGAGGGTAAAAATCGTAGAGGGAGACCAAGAGATGAATACACTAAGCAGATTCAGAAGGATGTAGGTTGCAGTAGATACTGGGAGATGAAGAAGCTTGCACAGGATATAGTAGCATGGAGAGCTGCATCAAACCAGTCTCAGGACTGAAGACCACAACAACAACAACATTTTTGATGTTGTAATACTCTCTCAACGTCTCCTGAATGATGCGTGACAATAACTTTAATGCTAAATTGGCGAATTTTAGGCAGGTTTCAGACCAAATAGGTCTTGCCCATGACAAATTTTAGCCCTGAAAGCGATGAGACATGAAAAAATTTATAATGAGAACGCAGTCAGTACTTCGCAGATTTAAAAATGTTTATGACTCAGTGGACCATAAAAATGGCTCTGAGCAGTGTGGGACTTAACTTCTGAGGTCATCAGTTCCCTAGAACTTAGAACTACTTAAACCTAACTAACCTAAGGACATCACACACATCCATGCCCGAGGCAGGATTCGAAACTGCGACCGCAGCGGTCGCGCGGTTCCAGACTGTAGCGCCTAGAACCGCTCGGCCGCTCCGGCCGGCTCAGTGTACCATAAATCTCTCTTCCAACTTCTGGATCTCAAATCCACTATAATTATTAGTTAAAACTTTAATTGGAACTAAATTGAAAGTAAAATACAAGGAAGAAATTTCGGAAAATTTGGATTTATACCTGGACTGAGAAAAGTTGAATGACTCACCATCAGTTTCTAATATGTCTTACGAATAGTAATGCAAAATCGGCGAAAACTAAACTTACCACCTATCAAATAGATAAGATGGACTGCATAACTTCTGCAGACAACCTGGAGATCCTACATCGGTACAATGAAACCGCACAAAAACAAATAAAGCAGAAATGTTATTTGGAACGACAAAAAACGACAAAAAACTAACAGTACTTACAACAGAAGGGTCTGACAACCAGAATTCTAAAACCAAATACGGGTAAGTCGAGAATGTTTTGTCAGTTGAAATATTTATACGAAAGAATTCAGGAAACTGGCGCGGGTACGACAGTATCGACAATTGTGGTTTGTTTCACCCATCTTATCTGGCGGCAACTGGCACTGGATCAAATTTATGGCTGTTGTAGGCTTTAAGTTGAATAACTGTGTTTAAACTTGACCCGCAAAGCTGCTTCATCGATCAAGAAAATAAAATCTAGTCTGAGCAGCGATTCTGAAGTTCAAGTCTTCCAGATAAGATCACGAAACTTGCACATACATTTCGAATTAAGCACGGTTGGATTACTGTTAGTGTTTTTGAATACCACAGTGATAAGGATCTGTAAATGATTCACAGTTATAAATAAGTTCACACAGTCGAATCTTTTATTCATTTCACAATTGCATTATCTTGGAACGAATTCCGCATAACTAGGCTCACAACGTTAAATGTTCAAAATTCAAATCTGTGTGAATTCCTAAGGGACCAAACTGCTGAGGTCATCGGTTCCTAGACTTAAAAATTACTTAAACTAGCTTAAACTACCTTATACTAAGAACAAAACACACACCTATGTCCGAGGGACGACTCGAAACCCCAGCGGGAGGGGCAGCGCAGTCCGTGCATGGCACCTCAAACAGCGCGGCCAACAATGTTAATTTGAACCTGTAAAAATGGATCGGGGGAGTAAAAGAGGACCTAAAGAAAGCAGAAATAACACAGCATTCTGTACTAGACAAAAGAATTTTAGGCAAAAAGTGCATGAACGGGCAGTTATCCCGGCAGAAAAACCTGAAAATACCGGAAGAACTTCGCCTGAAGAGCCCATCCTGAGAAAATGAAAGTCATGAGAAGAAATGAAACTTATGTCGTCCATATTGCACTGCGGCTAGGATATTGCGACTGTTGATGACAATGACAGGTAACTTTAACAGCCGGCCGGAGTTGCCAAGCGGTTCTAGGCGCTACAGTCTGGAGCCGCGCGACCGCTACGGTCGCAGGTTCGAATCCTGCCTCGGGCATGGATGTGTGTGATGTCCTTAGGTTAGTTAGGTTTAAGTAGTTCTAAGTTCTAGGGGACTGATGACCTCATAAGTTAAGTCCCATAGTGCTCAGAGCCATCTGAACCATTTAACTTTTAAAAATGTTCTTTGTTGTACATCGCGTGGTTAATGTCTACTTGCGAATACGAAACGCGACATCTAACAGCTTGATTTGAGTGTAAATGTGACTGATGCTGCTTGTTAAATATTACTGTCGTTGTTCACTTCGAAATGATAGATCGAATCCTGGAACCATTCACTGAGCATCTCATTTACAGTTTCACATGAGCTTTGCCGATCTGTTACGGTTCTACATGCGCGTCTCCGTCCGATTTCAAGACAAAGCTGTAGAGGATCAGTCTAGAAACTATCACACTAACGTCTAGTATCCTGTTTACATATTCGTTCCATTTAAAATCGCATCGTACTGCGCTACTGCCAATGGTATGACAAATACGAAAAGTTTATAACGTACAAGCAAACTGCGCTCTAAAGTAACTGGATTATTTCTCTTATTTACGCCCATAACTTAGCATTTATTTCCTGTCACTTCGTACAGTTTTTCTGTTCATAAATTACCCAGTGTTGATACTTTCCCGTAGACAACTAACTACCTCGCCAATAAACAATCTGAGAGTACAGTTGCACGTTTCTGTTAACATTCGCTGTCCAGTACAACGTGCTTTCTACACTATGTGATCACAAGTATCCGAAAACCGGGTTGAAAATGATTTACAAGTTCGTGGCGCCCTCCATCGGGAATGCTGGAATTCAATATGGTGTTGGCCCACCATTAGCCTTGATAACAGCTTCTACTCTCGCAGGCATATGTCCAGTCAGGTGCTGGAAGGTTTCTTGGGGAATGGCAACCAATTCTTCACGGATTGCTGCACTGAGGAGAGGTATCGATGTCGGTAGGTGAGGCCTAGCACGAAGTCGACGTTCCATAACATCCCAAAGACGTTCTATAGGATTTAGGTCAGGACTCTGCGCAAGCCAGTCTATTACAGGGATGTTACTGTCGTTCAACCACTCCGCCACAGGCCGTGCATTATGAACATATGCTCGTTCGTGTTGAAAGATGCAATCGCCATACCCGAATTGCTCTTCAACAGAGGGAAGCAAGAACGTGCTTAAAATTTCAATGTAGGCCTGTGCTGTGATAGTGCCACTCAAAACAACAAGGGGGTGCAAGCCCCCTCCATGAAAAATACGACCACACCATAGCACCACCGCCTTCGAATTTTACTGTTGGCACTACAAACGATGGCAGGTGACGTTCACCGGGCATTCGCCATATCCGAACCCTGCCATCGGATCACCACGTTATGTACCGTGATTCGCCACTCCACACAACGTTTCTGCACTGATCAGTCGTCCAATGTTTACACTCCTTACATCAAGCGAGGCGTCGTTTGGCATTTACCGGCCTGATGTGTGGTTTTTCGAGCTGTCGCTCGACGATGAAATCCGAGTTTTCTCACCTCCCACCTGTCATAGTACTTGCAGTGGATCCTGATGCAATTAGGAATTCCTGTGTGAGGTCTGGATAGATGTCTGCCTATTACACATTACGACCCTTGCCTATGTCAGTGGTTCAAATGGCTCTGAGCACTATGGGACTTAACATCTGAGGTCATCAGTCCCCTAGAACTTAGAACTACTTAAACCTAACTAACCTAAAGACATCACACACATCCATGCCCGAGGCAAGATTCGAATCTGCGACCGTAGCAACCGCGTGGTTCCGGACTGAAGTGCCTAGAACGCTCGACCACAGCGGCCGGCCCTCTTCAACTGTCGGCGGTCTCTGTCAGTCAACAGACGAGGTCGGCCTGTACGCTTTTGTGCTGTACTTGTCCCTTCACGTTTCCACTTCACGATCACATCGGAAACAGTGGATATAGGGATGTTTAGGGTTATGGAAATCTCGCATACAAACGTATGAGACAAGTGACACCCAATCACCTGACCACATTCGAAGTCCGTGAGTTCCACGGAGCACCCCATTTTGCTCTCTCACGATTTGTAATGACTACTGAGGTCGCTGATATGCAGTACCTGGCAGTAGGTGGCAGCACAATGCACCTAATATGAAAAACGTATGTTTTTGGGGTGTCCGGATACTTTTGATCACATAGTGTATCAGTTGAATATTATTTTAGAAAGCCATATATTTGAGATGATACTCAGTATGATCGTATCTTTGCTTTCCGGAGACAATTTTTTAGTCTCTAACGCCTTATAATAAATATGCTAAGGTGGAATCTAAGTGCGCAGCCGTACCCAAAGTTTCAAAAATATCATGTGCGGAAAACGCTAGCTGAGGTGTCAAGTGCTGATTCCTGAACTCATACTGACCTTGGAAGTAACAATTTCTACTCACGAAGAATGTCATTACGGTCAAGCTTGATGTAAGCTCTAGGGTCCTACCATATACAGAAGCTAGAGAGCGAGATCTTGTTGGTAACTCTAGTTATCAGTTTTTTCAGTCACCTTATAAACGAGAGTGACTGATACTGTTTTGCAATTTCGTGGAGCTGTTTACGGGCTCAGAGATTTTCGATGCATGAAAGCTGGAAGTTATTCCGAACCTCAATCAGTGCTAAACAGACAGAACCTGATACGACAGCTGTTATAGTTTTATCTTCATCAGTTGCGTTAGAATGTCTTGGAACGAATGGTCAGCTGCCACTTTTTTGGGTCTTAAAATCCAAGACATTTCAGACCGGGTAACTCCATCGTTCATAACTTGACCTTGCTGTAGGCGGATATCCTCCTACGTATCCATTGGGACTCAGAGGACATAGTCCTGTTTCTTCGAATCTTTCTCTCTTACATGTTGTTTTATATCGAGAAAGTTGATGTGTAATTTGATCGTTTTATCCAATAAGAAAGTAGCAATTGCGGGAATGTTTTGTCATCTTTGTTTTAGTAGCTATAGAAATGACTTCAATGGTAAAAGTTCTTATTCAGGTTTCATTAATGGTGAACAATTTCGTAATATTTACAGTGTCTTACAGCCTTGTAGAACGTACGAGTGAGCTACAAGTGTCTATTAGGACACTAGATCAATGACCACCAGAAACTGATTTCAACGTTTTGATCATTTAGTGTTTGAAAGAGACAATGAGGTTTATTGTTCTCATTTTTTTATCACGAGGCTACGAGGCCACCACCAAAGAACCCGATGCGCCACGAAACTAAATATTTGGAAACACGTTGCAAACGAAAAAAATTTATAGATAATGGAAGACGCACTTTGCTAGGATATGCTATACATCCTACGTAAAAATACATAGAGGTGACAAAAGCCATGGGATACCGATTAGCATTATATACTGAAGGTGGTAGTATCGCGTACACAAGGTATAAAAAGGGAGTGCATTGGCGGAGCTGTGATTTGTACGAAGGTAATTCATGTGAAACGATTTCCGACGTCATTAGATCGCACGACAGTGATTAACAGACTTTGAACGCGGAATGGTACCTGGAGCTAGATGCATGGGAATTAAATATTCCGAGATCTAAACTGTCAAGAGTGTGCACAGAATACCAAATTTTCCGGCATTTGCCTCTCACGAACGACCGAGAGCCACAGCGTTTGCCTAGAGCTGTCAGTGCTAACAGAGAAGAACAGTGTGTGAAATAACCGTGAGGGAAGTACGACGAAGGTACCCGTTACGATAGTACGGCGAAATTTGGCGTTAATGGGCTTTGGGAAGTGCCCTTGCTAACGGCACGACATTGCCTGCAGTGCCTTTCCTGGGCTCGTGACCATATCGGTTGGACACTAGACGACAGGAAAACAGTGGCTGGTCAGTTGAGTCCCGATTTTAGATGGTAAGAACTGATGATAGGGTTCAAGTGTGGCGCAGACCCCACGATGCCATGGACCCAAGTTGTCAACAAGTCACTGTGCGAACTGGTGGTGGCTCCCTAATGACGTGGGCTGTGCTTACATGGAATGAAGTGGGTCCCCTGGTCCATCTGAACCCATCATTGACTGGAAACAGTTACGTTCGGATGCTTGGAAAACATCTGCAGCCATTCATGGACTTCATGGTCCCAAACAGCAACGAAATTTTTATGGACGACAATGAGCCATGTCACTGAGCCAAAACTGTTCGTGATTGGTTTGAAGGACATGGACCATTCGAGAAAATTATTGGGCCACCCAGATCACCCGACATGAATCCCATCGAACGTTTATGATACATAATTGTCAGAGTAGTTAGAGCAAAAACTGATGCACAGACAACACTCTCGCTATTACGGATGGCTATAGGGAGAGCATGGCTTACCATTTCTTCAGGGAATTTCCAGCGACTTGTTGAGGTCATGCCACGTCCAGTTACTGCTGTGTGTTGGGCAAAAGGAGGTCCGACACATGAGGAGGTTTCACATGACTTTTGTCATCTCAGGTACTGAATGCAGACCACCATGAGTGAATATGTCTAGCGCCAGGGTCTTAGCAATAGCCCAGTTTCCAGTATCTGCGAGGTATACGAGTGGCACTAGAAGGAAGCGATATGTTGACTCCACTAGGAACGTACATTCTCGGATATTGAACTCTAGATCAAAAACATGATGCACAACACTTCTCTAGTAGCGCCTGTCAGTGGAGTTGGACGAACATCTCTGTCAAAGCATTCGCACTTACCAAGCAAAGTCATGAGGAAATACACTGTTTGCTTTTTAATCTTCTCTGTGCGATCTATCTGCCCACCTGGTACAGACCTACGACTGACCAATAACTCTCAAGTGTAAGCCTAACGAGGGTTTTGTGCGCTACCTCATTTGTGGGTGGACTACTACTGAGGCATCTTCCACTGAATAGCAGCCTGGCATCTACGTTTTCGACCTTTTGTGTGGTCGTTCCACTTTAGATCGTTCCGTACTCATACACTTACATATTTAATTGTTGTGACGTTTCTAGTGATGGCTCGGCATTATGTTAATCATATCTTAATTGGTCTTCGTCCTTTTTGTGACAAAAACATTAAATTGTTTATGTAGACGGTAAACTGGTAGTCCCTGCACCACCGAGCGAGGTGGCGCAGTGGTTAGCACACTGGACTCGCATTCGGGAGGACGACGGTTCAATCCCGTCTCCGGCCATCCTGATTTAGGTTTTCCGTGATTTCCCTAAATCGTTTCAGGCAAATGCCGGGATGGTTCCTTTGAAAGGGCACGGCCGATTTCCTTCCCAATCCTTCCCTACCCCGAGCTTGCGCTCCGTCTCTAATGACCTCGTTGTCGACGGGACGTTAAACACTAACCACCACCACCACCACCAGTCCCTGCACCATGCGTCGATTCCCTGCAGAGCTCTCTGAATTTCTCTTTACATTTCAGTGATACAACGTCTTCATATACAACAATATCACACATGAACTGCCTCATGGATCTTCCATTGCGTCTTTTACATATATCATAATCAATAACTGTGTGCCCAAAAGCTGATTTTACATCTCCGTTAAGAATGAAATGCTGTGTTCTGTTTGCAAGGAACTCTTCAGTCCATTCACAAAGGTGGTCTATTACGCCGAATTGTAGTTCCTTTGTTAGGCGACTGCACAGACCTCTACCGAATACCTTCCGGAAGCTAAACACGGCATTATCTTGGGCGCCGATATCTGCTACTTTTTGGGTTTCTTGTATGAACAAAGTGAGCTGGGATTCATACGATGTTTATTTGCGGAATTCATGTTGTTCGTGGAAAGCAGATTTTATGTGTCCAGAAAATTCTTAATAACCAACGTAAAACACATTCCATAATTCTACAAAAGAGTGACGTAAGTGAAACTTGCCTACAGTTATGTGCTTCTTTCTGATGATCCTTCCCGAAAAAAGTGAATAACCTGTGCATTTTGCCCATGACTTGGAACGCCTCTGTACTGCATCGATTTACGGTAGATTTCTGCTGGACCAGAAACGAGTTATTTCACGTACTCTTATAGAACTTTTTTTGTACAGTCAGACTACTGCCTTTATGCTGCTGAACGATTTTGTTTAGCTTTTCACCCAGAAGTCACTTATCTTGGTATCTGACATTTTGTTGTTCTTGCTTGGACTAATGAAGGGAGGAATCACTGTACAATCTTCTTTTGTGGAACAATTCCTAAAAATTGGAATTAGTATATATCGGCCTTCTGTTAGTCATTTTCCATTTCTATGTCCATGTGTTGTAGCCAGATTAAGAATAAATTTTGTGAGAAGGTGCGACGAAACATTAGATTAGTCGCTGATGAACTGCGAGTGTCGACATCTAGGTCAAGAGGACAAGCATGTGACATTATTGTGAGATGGGCTAGCGTCACTAGGCGTAACTTGCCAGTGTAATGGTAGAACGTGGTGCATGCAAAGTGGTATCTTCATAATTCGGGTGTCGGTGGAGATATCACGTGCGTGACCAGGAGCGGCAGTTTGGCACAGCAAGTGCGCTGCTATCTGGAGCAAATAACCGTTGCTTTTATAGCAGATTCATTAGCAGTCCAGCAGTACCACCAAGATGCAGGGTCTGTCCAAGACGAGGAGATGACATGCAGCCGCCAGCTGTAGCCGCAGGTCTGAGTCCCCACTGGGGTACCTGCTTTCAACACTAACTCCAGTCACCTTGTGCCAGAGTGTAGCAGGCCTATCGAATCCCTCCAGGAGAAGGTGGACTCCTGCTAGCAGGCAGTGGGTCACACCCTAGACATAGCAGCAAGCATTCCAAACAGCAAGCATTCCAACGACACAATGGGGCATGCCTCTTACTGCTCGCTTTGGCTGGCTGGGTGCGGTCTTTCATGAAAGAGAAGTTACTCCTGAAGATGCCAGTATGCGTACTGATGTCAGTGCTGCGTCTCA